>NC_136067.1:2121944908-2122544908 GCF_964261635.1 Lissotriton helveticus | reverse complement strand
TTAGAATAAAGATGCACGATGCTGCGCACGGAAGATTCGAACTCGTGATGGCACGAGGCGCGTAGAACAGCGTTCATGCTCTACATGGAGCCAGACTCACTTTGCTTGTTGGGATAAAACTCCGAGGCTGCCTGTCAGAGTATGACTTGGAGTCTACAGGCTTGGGATATGATGTGTGGCATGGAGAGCAGTTGTGTATGTGGTTCACATGTTGAACGTGCTTGAACCCAGAGCCCATGGCACACTAGGATATAACACCATGCCTTTGTTCCGATAGGCACCTTGTGCATTGCTTTCTTCAAAGGGGCACTTTGCAGCTGTGTTGCATTCTGTGTTTGAGAATCACAGTTGCTCTTGTTGTCAGGAGGTGGTCTGTACAGGGTAGGGTGCCAACCCCGTGACCTCTTGGCTCCAGTGCAGTTCGAAGGGTAACTTTTGATGGTGCTGATTTCACATTGCAACCTGATGGGCATGAGATGGTGCGTAAAAGCAGGCAGTGCCAGGGAGCACGCGCCGAGCAGATAACCTGTTGAGTGTAGTCAAGCCCAGATGCTGCTCTGGAGGATTGATAACGCCTTCCTGGCTATTTGGATTAGTCATCTCTGTGTGTAAATTGTTGTACAACAACAGGAAGATAGTGGGTGCAAGACACACAACGAGTGATGTCCAAACTAGGAAAAAGACCACAGATGAACATACCAATAATAAAAGAACAACTGGGATTACTAAACTCGACATACATGTTCAAAATGTTATCATACAAAACAGCCCCTTCTAAACACGACATTTGAATTGATTGGGAGATTTGAACCCATTCAACTTCAGGCTATCACAATGTGATGCCCCATAATCCATAAAAAATCTGGGCGTCATGCAACCCATCTGACATCAACACGTTCTACAGCAGGTAATCGACCAGCAATACAATCAGCTTAAGACATTCTGGGACACAAACATTCGATAACCTTAATTGGAATTCATTTCTTAGCACATTCGGGACACTGAAAGTACGAAATAATGCACCCGTAGCATGTAATGTAAAGCACCTGAATGCTGATATAATTCAACACACAGCAATTCAGCACAACTCTTACCCGGTAAAATTTACCACACAACACGTTCAACATACAGCAAACATGAAAAGCATGATCAGCTAAATGTAACCGCAAACTCTCACTCCTGTCGAGGCCCTTCAATAATAAACTAAGCCACAGAGGGTACCCCACTCTGTGCTACTCCTCGATCGCTGAAATTAAATTAACCCCATAAACCACCACAAAGAGCTCAGTCTCAGTGCATAAAATTCCTGCCATTTACAGCGTGCCAACAGTGCCAGAAGGAGGTAGAACAATTTAATTCTGGCTTTCGCTTTTTCACTTCATGTGCTTTCTGGAGGTCGCCTAGCAAAAACTGTCTCCCTCTAACAATAAGAGTGAATGAATGACTTCTGTATCGTGACATAACTCGTCCCGGCTCTGGTCAGTATATCTCTTAGTGCCAGACTATGCAGTTTGCAGGGTATACATGCCTCACAAATGAAATTTAACACAAAAAAAACGTGTTTGCAGAAGTGTGGGAATTTTCAATATTCATTTTGGGGGAGGAATTACACCACCTTAATAATAAATATCTTTTCAAACTGAAACACAATTCACTGATAAATTCTCTCGATAAATATGTATGTTAGATGTAGGCAGTACCAAATGAGCATGAAAGTCACGAAACAAAACATTTATAAGGCACAATAGCTGGTTATTGGGGATGGATAACCGGACACCAAGAGCCCTATGAGTGAGTGAATCAGTCACGTTACACAAGGACACATGAATTATTTTTTTGGGTTGCACGGGGAAATTAAGTGATGTGCCCAGCGTCAAAGGAGCAAACACCGAGGCTCGAACATGGTTCCCCAGCTCCATGGGGTCGTCAGCTTTGGCCGTTAGGTCACATCCTCTCCCCCAAGTCCCCAGCTCTAGCCCCTAACCCCCCACCTCTATAAAAGGTGCCAGCATGCTTGAAAATTAAATGTACAGCACAGCAGTCAAATGTGGGGCCTGGAGGAGTACTTCTTCGGGTAGCGCGGGAGAGCGGCAATGAACGCGTGTTCCCTCTCCTCGGTGCGTGTGAAGTGTATTTTAGTGCAGCTAATCTGGTTCTGCCAACAATCCTGCCACTGTCCTCCGGTCAGTGACTGCCACTGCGAGAAAGAGAGATGGAGGGAGAATGGCGAGAGTTCAGGATGGGAAAAGGAGAATGCATGGATTGATGGAAAGAGAAAGATAGTTTGAGGAAAGGAAAGATCCAGGGCTGATTTAAATATTTTTCCCAACGCCGCTGCTGGTTTCCAAATCGGTCCGTTACTCAAAGTGGTTAACTGTTCACTCTATGCAGGGGGCCAGGGCAATACTGACTGAACGCACCCCTTCCTTAACCTGGGCCTGTCGACTGCCTTGCTACCTCACTTATGTAGCTCTGGGTTATTTGGAAAAGCCGGCTGCATTTCTTCACAGCAGAAAATTAAAAAAAGGGTAATTTTAATTTACCTGACCGCTGTCCGTCAGCGCCGCATCCTGGGACCTTGGCGCCTTCACTGGAGCGGAAACACCGCCCTCCGTCCTCAGCCAATCCTGGCGCACACAGGGCATGGTTGCTTTCTGCCCGCCTGCCCTTTAGGAGAGTGAGGTTTCGCTATTGTAATGGGCATGCGCAGGCACAAGTACGCATGCGTGGGCAAGGCTGAAAAATGTGCCTCCGTCCCCACTCATGCGCACCTGTGTGCTGCTGCCTGCCCCAGACAATGCCTTATGCCTGTCAGTCAACATGACACAGGACCGCCCACCCCCTTCAGACTCTGAAGGGGGTGGGCGGTCCTGCATCATTCTGACTGACAGGCATTTTCCCTCGGCGTTTTGAACTTAAGTAAACTGAGAGTTTACTTCAGTTCAGAGTACGCCGAGGGAGCTGCGGGACGGGTGCGGGTGGGGGGCAACGCCCCAACGCCCCCAATGGACCAGCCGCCACTGATTACAATATGCATACTCATCATGAAATCATAAGTACATTCCCTTAGTTGTTTCATGATTTAGGAAATCTTAAGACTATGAAAGTGAAATTGCTTATTAATGAATATGTCCGACCTGTTCCTGAGGGACATAGAGAAATTGCTTTCCAGTTACAGGAAGATGTTTTAAAACAACTTGAATTGTTACTTCACCATGACATTCTTGAGCGTTCCACTAGTTCTACACCATGGGTTTCTCTCATAGTGATAGTGCCTAAATACGATGGTGAAGGACCTGTACGTATAAGTGTTGATATGCATCAGGCAACTGAGACAACTGAAAGAGAAAGACATCCAGGCCCATATATTTCTGACATGATAACAGTTAAACGTGCAAAAGTGTTCTCTCACCTTGATTTAAATAAAGGTTATCATCAGTTGGAATTCGAAGAAAATTGCAGGTACATTACAACCTTTTCTACACATGTTGGTCTATTTCGATGCAAAAAACTCAGTTGTGGGATGTCATCGGCTGTAGAAAGTTTTCAAGACGTCATTTGATGTATCATACAGCCTGTTGTAAATGCATTCAATTATAGCGATGACATATTAGTTTTCAGAGCTACACAGAAGCAGCATGATAATGCTCTCATACAAGTATTATTTTTACTTACTGATGCAGGTTTGAAATTAAATGCAGACAATTGTGACTTCCATAAAAAGAAGCTAAAGTTCTTTGGCCATATCTTTGACACCTGATCCTGCCAAAGCACAAGCACTGTCAAATGCTGATTCCCCTCAAGATGTTTCTGTGCTATATTCATTTCTTGTCATGCCCTATTACTGTTCACGATACATACAAGACTTTGTGACTCAAAATGCTCCATTACGAGAGTTGACGAATAGAAATGTTTAATATTGGTGGTCACACGAATGCGAGAAAAATTCTGAGAAAATCAAACAAGCCATTAAAAATGCTACTGGAATGGCCTACTTTAATCCAAAGTGTTAGAAAGGTTGTTGTTGATGCTAGACCTATTGCGTTAGGCGCTGTTCTTGCGCAGTACAGTGTGCAGCTAAATGCCAAGAAGGCACATTGTGGCATATCCCAGTAGAGGTTTGTCCCAAACAGAGCGTGCTTATTCACAACCTGAGAAAGAAAGCTTAGCTGTGGTATGGGCTTGTGAATATTTCCATGTGTTCATATATGGAATGTCTTTTTCTTTTACACTGGTAACTGATCATCAAGCTTTACTGACTACTTTTGGGAATCCAAAGCCAAGATGCCTCTTCACATTGGATGATGGGGATTACGAGTGCAGGATTAGAACTACACCATTGTGCATTATCCAGTAAAGGACCAAAATCCTGTGATTTATGTTTTCAGAGTGCCTATACAAGGTCAATGTACTCCATCGAAGCCGGCTGAAGCCGACATCAAATTTATTGTCAAATTGAAAACATCAGCTGCCATATCATTAACCCAGATCATTACTGCCACAAGTCATTCTGAAGTTGAAAGATATAATTACACATCAGTCATAGAACCAACATACTTGACCTTTCACCAACGATAGTGAATATCAAAAATACAAACATGTCAAAGATGGACTATCCATAACTATAGAAGGAGGCATATAGTAGGGTCGAGAATGCAAATTCCAGAGGGTCTGCAACAAAAAATGATTGAAGTAGTTCACGAAGGGCATTGTGGTATTGTTGACACAAAGAGAATTGTCTGAGATAGTTTGGTTCCCAGAACCATATCAGTAATGCCACCAAAGGAGCGAACTACCAGATGAGCATCCTAAGGAAAACAGAACACTTCCTCCCCCAGGATGACTTTAAATCTGCGGTCCAAGCCCTAGTCATCCCCAGGCTTGATTATGGAAGTGCTACGCTCAGTGGCCTGCCCAGATACTATCTGGCCAGTTTGCGGGCATCTCTTAACGCTGCAGCTGGACTCTTCACCGGAACAAAAAGAAACAAACATCTCCCCTGATCTGAAATCCCTAAACTGACCCTGTTATGAAGCACAAATTCAACAAAACATCCCATGCATGACTCATGAAGCCCTACATTTCAATGCTCCCAGATATTTGGCATAAAAGCTGAAATTATGTGGTGGATGTAGATCATCTCGAAGTACCATCTAACTGCTGCTGAAACCACAGATTTTCCACAAAAAGAAAACATGCAACAGAGCCTTTTCGGGCATCGCACTGGAAATTTGGATTTCTTTGCTGAAGGAAATCCATCTGATTCCTTCTATCTCTTCCTTCAAAGTTGAAGAAAAAACATTTCTGATGGACAAATGGTAGGCCTTAAATCAAAATCAGACCCTGTATTGATTGATCTTACCTTCTATATTTTCATTTGCTGATCATGACTACTTTCCTACTGATCTCCTAGGGAGGTCCTGTCCCTCAATTTGTTATTCTTCTATAATTGTATCTGCATTTTATTACTGTCTCTTGCCTATCTTTTCACTCCTCCCCTCTGTAAAGCGATCTGATACCCTCATGGGTCATGTTTCGGCTATATAAAACTTTATAAATAAATACTTCGATGAGAGACTTGAAAAGAAACTCAAGGCCTGTCATCTATGCAACTGACTTTATACAAATGTGACAAGATATGTTGAACATGTCAGAACTCTCTAAGCAAGCATGAGAGAGAATAGCCATCGATTTCTTTGTTCCACTCGATTGCAAATATAATTTGCGAGTAATTGTAGATGAATACTCTCGCTTCCCACTCAAAGAAGATCTTTCATCCACAACTCATGAACATCTTTGTGACATGGGTCATTCCAGCCATTGTGACGTCTGATAATGGAACGCTCTTTAACAGTCGAGAATTAAAGGATTTTCTGCAGCATATCAACATAAAGCATTGGAAGAGTTGGTTGCGATGATTAATTTGATAACTTACATGCCCCCGTTAGTTAGGCGGGTTGGGGTACAACTGCTAACCCTGTGTTAGCCAATGGGGCAACTAACTTTATGCACAGCAAAATAGCAAATTTGAAGTGTTACTATTAAAATATAAAAAATACATTTTACTTAAAAAAATAGAGCTCTATTCCTTAGGGCCATATAGGCCTTCCTTAGGTGACACTTATGTATAGTGTTAAGGGATAGTCTGGCTTTGCCTTTGGAGTGAATGCGAAAGTCAAACTCATAGTGTAAGCACTTTCATGGCAGGCTGAGAGACATTTTGTAGCTTGTCACACACAGGGTAGCACAATCAGTACTGCAGCCCTGATTGGACACTCTGCCTTACGTGCCCAGGGTACTATATAGTAGGCATTTATAAGTATGTGATTCCTTGTCAATTGGGGGTATCCAGTTCAACATGCTGTTTGTATAGGGTCAGAACACTGGCAGTGGGGTCTATTTAGCAAGCCTCATTGCACTCTCAAATTTGAAAAATCAGCAGCATCAGTCCAAAAATGTGGAAGTGAAATTGCAAAAAGAGGCATTCGCTTTCAGACACTTGCTGCAAGTAATGGGAACAGCGATGTAGTAACTGAATGTAAGTGACAGGCACTGAACAGACCCCCTGGGTGCAAGCCTTGGGAACATGAGAGAGGTATGGGAGCAAGATATGTGGACACAAGAGAGGCGCTAGACAGATTTCATGGGCACCTCTGATGGTCCCTTGTACTCTGCTGTGACTACCACTAGCAGACCTAGTGTCACTCCACCTTCTGAAGCACATAGGACACACGTATTATACACTGCACCTAACAAATAACTCTCTACTGTAAAGCCACAGATATAAAGAGTCCAGTTCTCACACTTAATTGCGTCAAATTAACAGGAGATGTTGGATGCTGGCTCTATTTATTGTGCATTAAAATGAAGTACACTGTGCAGAGAGTCCAGTGCGACACATACTGGTATACAGAGGCAAAATTAGAAAATACTAACACTCTATTTGTAGTACTGTGTGCGAGCAGTTAGGCTTATCAGAGGGTAGCGCTAAGTATTTGTTGTGCTCACAGGGACAATAAATGAGACACATACTCAAGATGAAATCCAAGACTAATTTATACAAATAAACACCAATTTTTAGGTAATGTTTTGGACCAAGAACTTTGTTGTACAGTAAGTACTTTTTAGGATATGAATTTTCAAAGTTCGGAAAAATAATTACTTTTGTGCGCAATTATGCACCATTGAAGTCAATGGGAAGAAACAAATAAATGCACATGCAATCGTACAGTTGGGTTTCAAGGTTTACCTTCGGTATTTAAGTAAGTAGCAAGGCCAGGCCCAATGTTTCACTAGAAAAGTCTCTTGAGCATCCCAATTCAGCCGGGAGCAGGGTGCTGAGTTCTTTGGTATCTGGTGCTCTAAGAAGAAGGGACAAAGGAAACGGACAGGAGAAAACCTGTTAACCCAGTTGAGACCTGGGTGGAAATGTTTTACAAAATAATGATGTCTCAACCAGGAATCATTAGGTAAGACAAGTAAAGAAAACAATTAAATGTTGACGAGAAGGTAATGAGGTAGACCACAAAGGTTTGGAGAAGAAAATAGGGTATATTCTAGAATGAAAGTAGTTATATCAGCACTACATTACATTATATGCAAACGTAACCCAATAGTACAATATGGACATACGTGCTCGTGAGACACGTGAATGGCACAAGTGATACGTGACAAAAAGGTGAAGTAACAGCGGGACGGAGCGCAGAAACAATTTGATTTATGGTCACGAAAACAGTCAATAGGCAATTGGCAAAAAGATTTCAGCTGTTTAAAGACATCATAATAGCGCCCACAATTGCGCTGGATGGTCGACGACGTTTCAACCTGAATGATTCCAGGTCATCTTCAGGACCAGGCTACTTGGATTACAAGAGTGCTGTAAAGGGGGTGAAACAAGGGGAAAGATAAGACCCAGTAGGTTCCTATAGATGGCATGAAGGAGAAAAAGGAAGAAGATGTAGAGCTACCTGTCGAAGTAGGAAGGGACCCGTATGAAGTAGAGCCTATTGATTCAATGGGAGAGCTTCTTAGAACGGTCTAGGGGAAGAGAAAAAGAAGGTCATGAAATTAGGGAGGGAAAGCGGGTATAAAAGGTAAAGGAAATCTAGCCATAAATGCAGGCGAAAGCTTACAGTGTATAATTAGAAATGTCCTCTTGAAGCCAGAGGTTTTTATTTGAAAGTGAGACCAGATGTCATAAATCAATGTCTTACAGGGCATGGGACATTCACGGGAAGAAGCCAAGCTTGAAAATGGGTAAACAAGAATCCGGATACCAGCTGGGGAGGGAAAGTAGAAGTGAGGGCGTAAGTAATGGAGAGTCTACATTGGTGTATAGGACTGGGAAATATAGCAGGGTGTCAGATACTAGGAGGAGGTTACTGGATTAGTGAGGGATCCAGGAAGGTGACTGCGAGATTGCAGGAGCTGGGATGGAAGAAAACTAAATTACTCCGGGGTCGGAAAACCAGCGAGCGTCTGGTGCCAAACGGTGAGTGAATCCAGCCTTGTGCCGTGGAAAAGGTATGTGGTATGAGAGAGTGAGCAAGCGTCCTTAGGATTTGGTCGCAATGGGAGCTAGGGGGCTGGGTCGAGGTGGCAAAAAGACTAGACCGGCCCAGTCGGGCAGGGGGAAAGCAAATGGTACCCCTGGGGGGAGGGAAAGAGTAAAAAGAATAAGGAAGAGAGCATAGAAGGCATATCTTCTAAGTGGACAGAGCGTATTCGAGAAAACTAATCATGTTAACAGTATCTATACTAAGTTGTACTCAAGGATATGAAATAAAACTGAAAAATCTAACAATTGTGTGCTGAATCAAGTAACCAAAAGGCAGCATAATTACAATTATGGTAGGAGTAAGGTCATAAATGGCAGTATACATTTGTCATTTTGATATTGGCCACAGCGTGAGCAAGTACCTGAGCGAGTAAAAAGGTCTAGACATATATACACAAATATCAGAGTCACAAAATGTAGCATAAATTAACGGGTGACATCTGTAGTTCTATGGAAGGAAAACAATCAAATGTAAGGATAAAAGACATAGATACAAGTTTACAAGAGTCATGTACAGTATGTGCAGCAGTCATACACAGTAAGAACCATGGTCATGACACACTAGGTAACATCTGAATTATGTGAAGCAGAGGGGCCAGCGATATGTCGTGAGGATAAACTAATGGGCATCAATGGTGAGGTTCCATTCATCCAAAGTGTTTAAACTGTTATTATAAACAGAGTCATAGCGTGCATCGAGATGACAAATTTCTTTAAATATTTGCAGGTGCGTAGCTATCTCTACGGGAAGGTGGGTGGGACTAGTGGATTTAGCAAAGTTAAAATTATAGATGTTATAAGAGAAGGAAGGGACTCCACTATAAAGAGATTGTATGCTGAATTGGTAGTATTTAAGCAGGATGACAGTGAAAAACATGCAAAGAAGTGGGCTGAGCGACTTGGTATAGAACCAGAGAACTTTATGGATTCATTGGAATTGGGACAGACAGTAGTGTACCCAGTGGGGCTTCAAGCTCAGCATTACAAGACGAGTTTTTCACTCTATTACACGCCGGCTAAGATCGCTCAATGGGGGGACAGGTGGGAGTTAGATGCCCCCAGTGTGATTTAACAGAGGTTGACTTAGCACATATGTTTGCGTCCTGTCAACGCTTCGTGATTTTACTAAAGTCCATAGAGAAATTTTTGAATCACACACTAGAAGCGAAAGCTATATTTACTCCGGCGGTAATAATTTTGGGGGTTGGTAACAATATGGAGCAAGGTACGGATCACAGATTCCTATTTTTGGCTATGGCATTGGTTCGGATATGCAAAACCTTGGCCTGGCTTGACCCGGTAGCCCCAACATTCCAGCAATGGTTTGCCAGACTGCTGGCTATGTATAAATTACAAGTGGCTATTTATGAGAGGAAGGGTAAAAGACAGAAACTTCTTGGAAGGCGCATATGGGCTCCTATTCTCAGATGGAAGGAGGCTCAGGACATTAGCGATATATGAATTAATAACTCTTAGGCTGTAACTTTTACTTCGGTAGTCCGATTGAATTTGATTTTCGTATAAAATGTATTTCTTATGATTGAGTCTGCTATGTCTATTTTTTATAAGTTAACAGAGTTAATATCATTTGTGTATATAATCTACATGCTTTGGTAAAAACTGACTGAATTATATGGTTTATAAGTATCTCTCATGTCAAAGATGTTTGTGACTAGTAGTGTGCTATTACCAAAATAAGTTTAATTTTAAAAAAAGGGTATACGGTGCTGGGATCTTGTCATCGCGAACTCCACAGCACCATAATGGCTGCACTGAAGACTAAGAAGCTTGATATCAAACTTCTCAGCTCATTAACCGCATGCGCGCTACGGGTTTTCCCGCTGTGCGCTGAAATTTGAAAATCGCGCGGTTTGTGACAAAGCCAGCTCGTCATCCGCGTAGCGCAGGTAACGCCCATGACGAGCTGGCTTTGTCATCCGCAGCGAAGGGGTTAAACCCACACTGATGCCAGTGTGGGATTTAATGTAAAATGCAGGACAGAGGGCATCTTAGAGATGCCCTCTGAAACTCGACCAACTCCCAGTGACCTGACTGAGTGGCTGCCAAGGCTGCCACCACCAGACATGTTTCTGGACCCCTGGGTTGAGAGCTTGCTGCTCTCTGGGGCCTGAAACAATGCACATCCTGGAATGAGGAGCCAAGCCTCCTCCCCCAGGATGTGCAGGGTTAACGAAAGAGAAGCTTCAAAGGCATCCCGCCTTTGTGAGCCTCTCCAGACGACTTGCTTTACTCACCAACTGGTCCCCACTGGTTCTACCCCCCACTTTGGGTGGGAGAACCAGCGGGGAAAACCAGTGAGGAAGAGAGGTGTGCCACCTCTGCCAACTCAACCCCTAAGTTGAGGGAGGTGAGATGAAGCACAACCTCGAGTCCTCACTATCTTGAGGATGGGGGGGCCCAGCCAACCAGGGACAGGCTCCTGCCCCCCTCCCACTGGAGAGTGGCAGAATAGGGGGTGTACCCACCCCAGGGAAGGGACCAATTGGTCCCTGCTTGTTACCTACCTGTAACAACCCTAAATGTAGTATTCAGGGGCACCCTGAACCTTCCTTCCTTAGATCCCGCAACCACAAGAAAAGAAGAAGGACGAGAAGCCGTGCAGAGCTAACAAGAGGATGACGCCCACTGACTTGGCCCCAGCTCTACAGGCCTGTCTCCCCTCCAACTTGCTCCTGCAAAACCCTGGCCTGTCCAGCGGCCAGCAACCTTAAAAACCCTGGAGGACCTGCCTGCATTCAATTTCCATGCTGTTTCTCCTGTGAACACTGGACGTGTTTAAACTGCAGCTTCTGGTGCCAGCCAGGAACCGCAAATCAAGCACACTCTGCACCCGCCGAGCCCTGCCTGTGTTTGAGTAAACAAACACCACGAGGAGGTCCCCCCCGGCGATCCTGAACCGAGATTCAGCGACCCCTGACCTGCCTCAAGCCTCCAGACGACCAGGGCGGATATGAAAATTCGACGTCCAAAGGCACCCCTGCACCCAACTCCCCACGGCCTTCTGTACCCAACCCATTGATGCCTAACCATCCCTCTACATCCCAACGTACCCCTCGAAGGGGTGGTCACTCCTGGACGATCCTAGTCCCCGAGCCTGCAGTGTTTCTTTGTCCCAGAGAATCTCCATTTGAAATCAACAGATCACCCGACCACAAAACAGCACCCTGCACCCGGCTGCCCTAGCGCCGCTGAGGGTGCCCCTTTGGTGCTAACTGGGTCCCCAACTTGCCCTGAGCTCAGCCCTAGGAGCTTTGCTCCCACAACCCTGTGGCCTGCTTGCCAGCCGCCACCAACCGGAGTGCCCCTATCCCCCATAGGATAACATTGGGCCTCAACACTCTGCACCCGGCCGCCCGAGTGCCGCTGAGGGTGCAACAACAGTGCATCGCTGACCCTGGGAGAACCCTGAATCTAGCCCCAGAACCCTAGCTCAAAAGACTAATTACTTACCTTGAAACCGATAACACATTTTTCCTCATAAAATAATATTGACACTTTTTCTCCCAAAAAGTTTCTGTCGACTTGAAAACTACAAATATTCCTTAAAAATCAGCCGATTAACCAAAACACATTATCTCAACTGTTTTCAAGAAATGTCCCAGTGCTGAATCCAGGATCCAGCACTGAGTAAGAAAAAGTAACAATAACCTAACTTACCTGCTAAGTGAATTTCCTCCCATAGGATAACATTGGTGATTCTATGTGAAAAAGTTTCTAAGTGTCAACTTTCGAAATGCAATAATATTCCTTAAAAATCGTACCTTTAACCAAAACGTATTTACTCACCTCTTTTCAGGAAATGTCCCAGGGCTGAATCTAGGATCCAGTCCTGTGTTAGCAAAAGTAATCTGAAAAGTAATGAACTGCATTTTACTTAAAAAGCCCATTCAATTGAATGTACTATACCTGCAATGTGTTGCAAACTGCTTTCTTAAAAATGTAACCAAAACCAGCACAAGTTACACTGCTATTTTGAACTGTGTTCATAGAAGTAATTTACTACTGAAAAGTATTTTTATGCTTACCTGCACCAGGCTTGCTTGGTTCTATTCTATACATAAAACAACAGTATTTTTATGTGCACAAAACAATTGGCCTAGAGTTCAGTTCTTGAGTGTGTGAGACCATTTGCTGACTGTGTACATCAAATGCTTTACACTGTCCTCTGATACTGCCTTACTGCTCGACCAAGCTACCACTTTGGAGAGTAAAGTTCTACCTAAGTTTAACCTCTGCCAAACCTTTGGAGACCCTTGGAGTCTGTACACACTGTACCTCACTTTGGTGCAGTATATATAGAGCCAGTTTCTTACAGCATTTCACCCTTAGTGTCACTAAATAAAAGCACAACACAAACCCCAACTCTGATATCATCTCTGAACTGACAAAATAAGGCCTGTAATTTGCAGTAAGAGGAAATAAGTTTGCTTGGTCGCTCAGAATTTTGGATACAGCACCCGTTAGCGTAAAAGCAATCAATTTACTGATCAGGACTACTTTACGCTGAGATTCGCAAATCTATTTTAGTGGACTGCCATGGGCCCAGAGTTTAAAAGAATAACTCAGCCCTATTGGATGAGGGACCTATTTAGTGTTATCCATATCTGGTTCTGGAAATCGTATGTAGATCTGATTGACTGGCTGCAACAAAAGAAACGTGTTGCGGCTGTCATTATAGAAATCAGTCACTTGCTCCCCCAAGTCCTGGACATAACAAAAGTGGGTAAATCCTGACTACCAGGCCATGTTAGGGGCTCAAAAATGTTCTCCTGAAAAGAACTATCTTTTTTACAGGTATATTTTGTTGTGGAATTTGCAGACCCCACTGCAGGAATAGCACTCTTCAGCATGACTCCCAAGGTATGCAAACATGCAGCAGAGGTCATAGTTCTTTTTCGGACCTTCTGCAGTTTTGTGAATCCCATGGAAGGTTGGGCAAGGGACCAGCACAAGGCAAGAGTTTGCAAATGCTTGACTAGAGTTCACAAACCTCAGACACATTTTTAAAGAGCCACAGAAATTCACTGAAAAAGATAAAAATGTTTAAAATGAAGACATGATTTGCTTTTGGTTATAAGATCTTAATATTTGTTAAAAAAATTAGATGTTTACTGTTAGACTATTGAGGACGGGCTACCTTGTGTCACGATGGTGGAGGACTTAACGCTTGCCATCCTGACAGGCAGTTGTTCATCCTACATAGAGATGACAGCGGACCGGCGGTCAGCTCTGTGTGTTAAAAGGAACATTCATCACAGCGGTTCCTTCGCTGTACAAACGGTTTCTTAGCCAGCTGTTGTTAGTTTTGATGTCCATCCACCACACATATAATATTCTTTTTCAAACACAAACTCCAGCTCTATTTATTGAATAAACTAATGGTGTCCGTGCAGGCCGTACAAAACTTTTCTTAACCCCCACCCTAACAGGCAGTAGTTGATCCTATATAGAGATAACAGCTGACCATCGGTTCGCTCTGTATTTTGAAAGGAACATTCATCACAGCGGTTCCTTCGCTGTACAAAAGGTTTCTTAGCCAGCTGTTGTTAGTTTTGATGTCCATCCACCACACATATAATATTGTTTTTCAAACACAAACTCCAGCTCTATTTATTGAATAAACTAATTGTGTCTGTGCGGGCCGGTCATGGCAACCGTTGCAGTGAGAATTGCAGCGGTGCGGCGTGCGGTGCCCTCAAGTCGCGGTGCAGGCAACGGCTCTGAGTCAGTCATCCAGCTGCGTTGGTGAGACCAGGGCTGCGGTGCGGAGTGAGGCGGTGCTCGTGGAGGTGCTGACAGATCATGGTGCGAGCCACAGGCCCATTTGATGGGAGCTGGTGTCGGGCTTCCCAGACTGCAGTGTGGGACAGGGCAGTGCATCGTGTAACTTACCAACGGTGCCCCCAAACCACGGTGCGGTCGCAGGATTCGCGGGCAGCGACATCGGTGAGACCAGGGTTGCAGAGTGAAGCAAGGCGGTGCATAGTACGGTGCCCACAGGTCCCAGTGCAAGCAGTGGCTCGGTGGCGGCAGCGGTAGTCATTGCGGTGACACCAGGTTGGTGGTGCAAAGTGCGGCATTGCCCTCTGTGGTGCCTTCAGGACACTGAGTTCGCAGCGGTGTCAGTGATGGTGTCAGCTGCATTCCCCCTCTGTGGCACCTGTTCCAGAGGTGGTACCCAGAGGTAAGTAAAGTCTTTGCTGTCCCTGAGACTTCGTGAACAGGATGTAGGCTCTATTTCAAGCCCTTGGAGATACTCAGCAACAAGTAAAGAAAGTTCAGTCCAGTCCTTTCACTGCCCAAGGCAGAAACAGCAACTACAGGTCAACCCAGCAAAGCAACAACACAGCAACAGGGCAATACTCCTCCTAGCAGTTCTCCCAGCTCCTCTTCTTGGCAGTTTCCTTGATACAAGCGAGTTCTAAAGTTCTGGGGTTTGGGCCGCAATGTTTGTACTGCATTTCTCTTTGTTCTCTTAGGCAGAGAGTGACTGTGCTTAGTCCAAACCAATTCTGTCCTCTCTGGCCCAGCTTCCCAGCAGGATGGTAAGACAGCATTGTCCAAGGCAGACCAGGCCCATTCAAGTGCAAGGAACTCTCCTCCCACTACTGTAAATGCGGCGGAGGTCCATTCAGCACAGTCCTGACTCATACAGGAAAGGCAGGACCCACCTCGATTCCCCCCCCCACCCCAACCAATGTCTGTCTGAAGAGAATGCACATCCCCAGTCCCTGTCACTCCAAAACCAGACAGTCAGTCCCCAATTCAGCAGAGGTATATGGGATGGCTAAGCAAGAAAATACCTACTTTCTAAAAGTGGTATTTTCAAACACAGAACATAAAAATCATCTTTACTAAAAGATGCCAAAGTCAAAATCAGCTTTATTCGGTTCAAGTAAAACCCCCATAAAAGCATATTAATCAAGAAAAACATTCCTACAATACATCATGATTAAGATTATAAAAAGAAAATGACAGTTTATGATTCATCAAGCTAAAAGGTGGTGGGAACAACATACGAATACATATAAAATACATAAAGTGCATAATGCTGTTATAAAAACAAACAAAAAAGAATGAAGGCAAGTCAGGTTTTACACTACAAGCTATGCAGAAAACAGTTCGTTTAAGTATAAAGTGCTAATGCTTATAAGTGCATAAAAAGTACATAAAGTGCAAAATGCTGCATATTATCAAGATGCCTTTATGGAATAAACGTGAAAGAATGGAGACAAATCACATTTTACACTACAGGCTATTCAGGGAACAGTACATCCAGATGTAAAGTGCAAAAGCTTATAAGTGCATAAAGGTACATAAAGTGTGAATTGCCATATCTTGTCAGGGTAAATGGTTTAGTAAAAAACTAAAGGTTGTCATCCAGATTTTCATGTAACAATACATCCAGGTATGAATAATCCTTTCTTTTTCTATTTGAAAGTTGTACAAATCAAATAACAGAGTTAATGATTTTCCAGGCTACATACAAAATTAAAAGCATATTTATAATTAGATTATGAGGATTTTCTGTCACATGGGCCGTTTGGTAATTTTTAACACAACTTTTCCATTCTCGGAAATGCTACTAAAAGGTGTAATGTACCCACCCTTAACCTAGTTAGATAGAATCTGTGTTGGATATTTCTTACCAATGTTAAATATAAATATAAGTGTAGGCCCATCATGAGCGGTCGTTCACGGTAAGAAACGGCATTGTGTTTTTGGATGGCAGCCCTTTCTCTTTTATTTTCTATGACATTTAAATATCTCAACTTCAGGTCACTTTTACTGAACTCCTGAATAAATATAGGGTTCTTTATGTCAATATTGACTTTACAACGTATTGGGAGATCTGAAATGTGCTACAGGCATGGTGTTTTCCTGCTAAGGTAAAGGGTTAAACAATCCATTATTAAATCTTTAGTAAATTTTGTTATTTCTTTGGCCCATATCCCTTGCCAAAAAGTGAGGCCAGCCATATTTATCATGTCGCTTAAATATGGTACCGACAATTCTTTATGAACTATATAATTTGCTGTTGCTCTTGAGACTGCCAGCAATCTTTTTAAAAATGTATTTTCAGGGAGTCGGTGTTAGCTCTCCCCCCGATCGCAGCCCCATAACAGACCCCTGAGACACATTTACTCTGATACAGAGCTAGGATTTCTCATATGGGTTTATTTCCTAATCTCACAGAGAATCTAAAAATACTCTGTGATTCTTAAAAATTTAATTTTACATGATTCCATGTGCGTGTTCAATGTGCCACTTCTATTAAAAAGCATCCCCAAGTATGAAAAAGATGGAACTATATTAACAACGACCTCGACCACATGGTTTTGCTATTCTTAAGTCTATTGATCCCACATGTCATAACGAAAGTTTCCTTTAGATTTAGCTGTAAGTCTTTATCAGTTATGTACAGGGCAAAGTTTTCTATTAGGAGTTGCAGGCCATTTGCTGTCCTATAAATTAGGCTGATAGCCAGAAACTGGTCCTAGGATGCTTGATTCCGGTCCAGGGAAGACTTGGCTTGGCAGTTCGGGCTGGACTGTTCCCATGAGGCACAGGGTAAAGACTGATTAGCATATGGCCATGTCTGAACTGGGGTGGCTTGGTGAGCAAAATAACGATGTATTAAACCCAGATCTGTGACTGGGGGTGAATGTTTTGCCATTGTGCAACATTCCGTCCATCATCTTGTGTGTTTTGCTGTTCACCCTATGTGGGAAGGGTATGCCCAGACGTGGGTCCCTATCTCACTAGGCCACTGGAGTCAAGCTATCCTGGCTGATGAAGGCTGATAGTCAGAAACCGGTCCTAGGATGCTTGATTCCGGTCCAGGGAAGACATGGCTTGACAGTTCGGGCTGAACTGTTCCCATGAGGCACAGGCTCAAGACTGATTTGCATATGGCCATGTCTGAACTGGGGTGGCTTGGTGAGCAAAATAACGATGGATTAAACTCAGATTTGTGACTGGGGGTGAATGTTTTGCCATTGTGCAACATTCCGTCCATCATCATGTGTGTTTTGCAATAAATTAGGACAGCATTGTCTGCATATAATAATACTGGTGTGGGGCGTGTTCCAGCTTTCGGGGTATCTGCGATTACATTTTGTAAAAAGGGGTGTACCTTATTAATGAATAGGGAAAAAAAGGGGCGCTAATACACATCCCTGTCTGATACTACGCATAACTCTGAAATCCGGGGTACATTCCCCCATTTTGCCGAACCGAACCCTAGAAGTTAAAAGTGTATAAATCTCGGATAGACATGTAATTATCTCAATAGGGGCCCCTAGCCCTTTCAATTTGTGCCATAATTTATGATGGTTGACTAGGTCGAAGGCACTAGTGAGATCGACAAAACATTGGTGTAGCACCACTTCCTTAGCTAATGTATACTTCCCTATTATTAGCTCTAAATGTAGACATTGTTCCACCGTCCCAATAGCTCTTCTGAAACCATATTGCGCCTCTGTTAGAATATTATGCTCACTGGCCCAGTTTTCAAGCCGTTCCAACATTATTCGGCCCATCACTTTGGAGGTGAAATCGAGAAGAGATATTGGGCGGTAGCAATTTGCCTTCCCTCTATCGCCTTTTTTTAAAAATGGGTACGATAATACTTTCAACCCAAGTAGCAGGTAATGCGCCCCAAAGGTAGCATTAAAAACATTAAATAAAATTGGTATCCAGAAATCCATATTATACTTAAAAACATCAATGGGCACCCCGTCCGAGCCCGCAGCTTTGCCATTAGTGCTTTTTTGCAGCGCTGATTTAATTTCTTCTGGCGTTATTGTTAATGATTTGATGGGCTCCATTAATATAAAGTTGCCCTTTTTACTATCAATATTTTTTGCAGCATCTGTATTAAAAATACTCTTGAAATGTGATACCCAATCTTCCGGAGATACCACAATATCAATGTTTACTGCATTGTTCTCTTTAACATAGGGGTGATTGATTGTTTTCCAAAAGAGAACTGAATCTTTCAACTCTGCTGCCTGGATTATTTTCTCCCATGCCCGCTCATGGATCTCCCTTTTCCTTTCTTTCAGGGTATTTTTGTAATCTTTCCTCACAGTGCTAATCCTAACAATGTCTCTTGGCTTTTGTTTAAGCGCCAATTTCAATTCCCCATTCATAATTGAACATTCTAGGGTTAAGGTCACAGACTTTCTTCCTCCCTTTAGTTGTTAAATCACATGCAATTAAAGTTGTAATATTGCAGAAGGCAGTTATAATTGCTGAGTCCTAGGAAGAACTATCCAGACAGTTTTCTAAGTCTCTTTTGGTTTTCCCTTTAAGGTTTTCCATGAATGTGGCTTGATTCACACCCGGCCATTTTATCGAAATTCCATTATTCCCTTGAGTGTTAATATCAGTGTCCATTGTCTTCCCCGTACTTTTGGTGTCAAGTTTAGTCTCAATGACACAATCAAGGGGTGATAATCACTAAAAAGACTAAAATTAATCAGAATTTTTTTCAACCTGGTCACAACATTTAGCTGATACAATAAAGTGGTCTATGTTTGAGGACGACCTTGTTCCTACAAAGGTTTGTGTTTTTATTACACCATCTAAGGTAGTAGGTTGTACGGCTACTAGATCATATTTATGCACTGTATTATTAATTGCTTCCCCATACATATCATGGAAAAGTGGGAAATCCTATAGCCAAAATGATCACAATACCCACAGGGTTCTCCGACCTCAAAAGCACACTTAACACAGTTAAAATAACCTGCCCAAACTTAAAATATAATCCCCTTCAACTCTCTTCAAAAAATTATCCAAATCATTTTCTAATAGCTTGATAAACTTATACTTTGCTTTAACACAAATATTATTATAAAAATGTATTACGACAGTGGCCTGTTTTCCTTTAAAGTAAAAATACAAAAGCTGATAATATTGTGATAAAATAAACATTTTCCTTAAAATCAAGGGTGAGGTGACTGATTAATGTGGCTAAGCCACCTTTCGCTCTTCCCATCCTAGATGGGCAGGTATTAGAGCAAATAGTTTGACAGCCGTTTACAAAAGAGGGTTCAGTACACCATGTTTCTTACATTAGTACGACAGCTAAACCATCTAGCATTTTCAACCAATCCTCATCACTAATCTTATTTTTGATCCCAGCAACGTTCCACGTCATAATATTTAAAAACTCACTGGGGTATATGCAGTTACTAGTGGGTGGGTGTTTGGTATTACTGTTAATGGGCATATCCTAAGCCTCTGTATGGGGCGGTACAGTTGGATTAACATTTTCCAAATTAATAGGTAGATTACTAATGTGGACATTATCCCTAATACTATATAAATGCTCTTCCATGCCATTTTCCTCAACTTGTGTTGTTAAATCAAATTCTGGCCGCCTATAGTTTATAATAAAGTCCATATTCAGAGACGCATGCTCAGCCCTAGCCTTTCTATGTCAATCTATTTCACTGCATCTTCTCAATGGTAAATACATGTCATAAAAGGGCATATTTAGCAGAACATTATATCTCGTGTTTACGTGGGTATTGCTGTAATTAAGCCTATAAAAATAAAACAATGGGACGGCCATTATGTGATCAACGTTATCAGAGCAGTACCCTTTGTCATCATTCAAAAAGACATTCAGCAATTCGCACACCAATTTGCTATTTCGAAAATGTATACTACACAATCTCCCTGACATGATTTTCTAGATTTACCCACCCAATTAACTCTCCTTAACATAATAATGTCCTGATATCATATATTTGCCCTGACATTAGTGTTTACAGAAATCCAGTGGACTACTTGATTTGTCAATGTCTCGTACATTTGCCTCTGGTTTTACAGCTAGTTTCTGGATATTATTTAGGATAATGATGAATGGAGTTGCCCGAGGCAGGAGATTCAATGGCCCCTTGGTATTAATGTCATCTTCAACAGTTCTATTCCTCCTGATTGAGAGCGGAGTTTTAGGTGCTCTTGTAGGGTGGGGAATATCTTCTTTGTCTACCCTTGTAAATTGTATTGACTGGGTTATCAGAACATCCTTCGGTGTCGCTATATTGATTGTCTCTCTATGATTTGCAATGCCAGTTGTGATAACAGGACCTGGTTTTCCTTTTGCACTTTCCGTTAAGTTTTTATCTAGCTTAGAGAGGCAGGACGTCTTGCTTGTGGATTTAGAGGGTAATATTTCAGTAACCGTGTCTGTTAAAAATGCCATATCTTTCTGTAACAACTTGATTTCAGACATTAGGCATTTTTCAATACTGTACAATTTACTATGTAGTTTCTTAAATAAAATCTCAAGATCTTGCGGCTTCTGGTTTGTGAAATTACATTCCCCTATATTCATCCCAGGGTTGATTCCTTCCTTTTTTGTTTGGGTTTAGTTTTGGTCTTAGCTGTAGACTTAGTTGACAACCTCTCCACTGGGCTTTTAGCAATTAGAACTGGTTGTTTCCTTTTTTTTTTTTCCAAAAACCTTCATTGTACCTTCAAAGTTACACAGCGGAACGCCTACAACCCCGCGGGCTGGCCACTATATCAATTTGCTAAACATATTGCAGCAATTCAAAGTCTTTGCAAAAATAGCCGGCTCATTAAATAGCAGTGAAACTGCCGCAGTGTCAAGGTACAGTACATGCATCATAGTCCCAAACTGTACTGGTTTTCAGTTTTCCATTTTTTCAAAAAACAACAACAAATCAAACTAAACTTCAGGAATCACAATGCGGTCATGTACTGATTGGTATCGGTCAAATGCGACCATTTCGTTAAATGTTCCCCTTCAGTTTCCCTCCCGTTCCCACTAATTCTGCCTAAGGTGAGCGTTTGTGTATGTGAGTATATCCTGTCCAACTGTGTTCCCTTGTACTCTCCCTCCCACGCTTCTGCGCAATATCGTAACTTATTAGCCACTCTTGTGTCCCATGTCCTTCACCCCATTACAGTCCGCTAGTACTACTAGTCCTCCTCCTCTTCCTCATCTGACACATCCTGTTCTTCCTCCGGCAAGGGATCACAGATCTCCCCTCTGTATACATTCCACTTGGTCCAGATTTTGTTCCACTTCCCCGGGCAGGCTCGATTGGAGTAGACCGCCCTTTCTGTTACCATCACCCTCAAGCACCATTGTGTCTTGGTTGGCACTTCTGCCACTCCCCAGCGTTGCGCGATATCCCGTTTTGCTACCATCAATCCCACTGTGACCCAGAGTTGACCATGTCTAGAGAGATCAGTAGGTTCCCATATTTTTAGGAGGCACCTCTTTGGCTCAGGTAGCAATGATATCTCCAGTGTGTGTGAGACTGTTCGTAGTATTTGTTCCCAATATTCCTGTACCTGGGGACACTCCCATATGGTCTGAAAAAATGTGCCCTCCTCCCCACATCCACGAAGACAATAAGGGTGTTGTGTCCTGTGAATGCGGTGAAGCATAGTTCTTGTGTAGTACACCCTATGTAATATTTTCAGCTGCGCAAGTCGCAGCCGTGCGGAGATGCCCACCTCCTTAGGCGACGCTGTCGCCTCATTCCACTCATGTTCGTCCAGTTCACAGGTGTCACCCTCCCATTTCTCCTTTAAAGATGTCATTGGGTCTGGCAAGTTGTTGAGTATTTTACGGTATGTGAGAGATGTGCGAGTTCAATCATAAAATCGGTGAGGAGGCAGTCTTCCAGCGGGGACGATTCCGGTAGATCTGTGTTTGGGGGCAGAGCAGCGAGTAATGCATGTTGTATCTGAATGTATCTGTAGAGCTCCCTTTCACTCAGGTCATACAGCTCTCTCAATCTATTGAAAGGTATCACCCCTCCCCTCTCCCAGAGATCCCCCACCGTGGATATCCCTATAGTGTCCCAGTGGGAGAACCCCTGGCTATTCCTCATGTTACCTAAGGCTCGAGAGTCCCACAGTGGGGTAAGCTCTGTTATTTTCCCCTTCCAACCCAGAGCCGTTGTCGCTGTATGCCATAGCGTCACCGTTAGTCTGGTGGGTCCCACCAGTTTGCGCATTTTGCGTTGGTCGTACAACGGAGCCAATAAACTGTTTGTGCCCAATTGTGCCCTATCAGCCTGAAACGCTGGCTCAGTCTGTGGAGTGTGGAGCCACTGGTTGATGGGTTTAAGATGTGCGGCCCAATAATACAGTTTTAGATTAGGCAGCGCGATACCTCCGTCGTACCATCCTCTATGTAATTTGGGTTGTGCAATGCGCGCTGGGAGGTTCCCCCATAGGAGATTAGATATCAATGCTGCAACTTTTTGAAAGAATCTCGGGGCCACTGGGTAAGGTGTATTTTCAAGAACATATAGAAAGCGGGGCAGTGCCATCATTTTATATAAAGAAGCCCTACCTAAGAGCGTTAGTGGTAGTCCAGACCAAAATTTACCGTCTTGCTTGAGTCTTTCTAAGTGGGGCCCCAGATTCTTGTCCATAAATTCTGTGGGGTCACTAGTAATCTGGATGCCTAAGTATTTAAATGACGAACCAGCTATCTTCAGAGGGCAGTCTGCATCGAGAGCCGGGACCTGTCCCTTCAGAACATATAGTTCCGATTTGCTCCAATTTAACGTATATCCGGATATCCTACCATGATTATTGCAGAGATGTAATAGGGCCGGTACCCCACTTTCTGGATCTGTGAGATACACCAGCATATCGTCTGCATAAAGCGACAGCCGGTCCTCCCAGCCCTCCTTCCAGCCTATGCCTTTCAACAAGGGTGAGGTTCTAATACGATTTGCAAGGGGTTCCAATGAGATCGCAAACAACAACGGCGAGAGGGGGCATCCTTGTCTTGTGCCCCTCCCTAATGGGAATGTTCGCGAAATATGTCCATTCGCCACAACCTGAGCTACCGGGTCAGTGTATAACAATCTAACCCATGCAACGAAGGGTTGTTTCATTTTTGTTGCCAGGGGGGATATTGAAAATGTATCATTAGTTAATACTGAGATCTCCAGGGATGAAGTTAAGACACATGGGTTAGAAGACTTATGGGCATTTACATTGTTAGATTCTTTTGCTGTGAGTGTTTCTATCTCCTTACACTTACCTCTCATATTGCACTCAGGTACTATAGGTTCAGATCCACCTTCTAATGCAGTCTCCTTTTAAAGCGGCATTGAGTGCTGTATTTGTTGCTGCCAATTGCTCCTCTATGTGAACGATTTCACTATTAATAAGGCCCACAGTGTTTTTTAGGTACTTCGTTATGGGAGCACTCTTCGTGGGCATTTTTCCCCCTTGCATGAGTAGTTTCCTTTTGCCCATGATTGGTCAATATGTTAATTTATACAACAGGCAAATAAGTTTCTCTTACCGAACTTGTTGGTTTCTGCCCAGTCAAGGGGGTTGGCCATGCCCTGCCTCGTCGGGCCGCGGACAGGCGCAGATGGGCCCGCCCTTGGCCTAGGCACGCCCGTGTGCGTCCCACGCTGCAGGAGCCCTCACCGGTTCTTAAGTGCCTCCTGGCGCGTGCGATGTCGCCAACGGCCTCTTGGTATCCTGGGCAATGGAGTTCTTTTCCCCAGCTCGCGGTATCCGTGGCAAGCAGCGGCAACGTGTCCCATGTGAAATCAGCAGTTATAAGGTACAGTGAGGTCATGCGTGGGGTAGCCCTCGTCAGTTCTTAAGTGCCTCCTGGTTCGTGCGATGTCGTCAGCGGCGAGCGCGCAGCTTGGTATCCTGGGCAATGGAGTTCTTTCCCTCAGCTTGCGGTATCCGTGGCAAGCAGCAGCAACGTGTCCCACATGAAATCAGCAGAGTTATCAGGTACAGTGAGATGCATTTCTACATTCTCAGTCAGGCATACTAAACTCAATTTCTCTATATTGTCCCAATGGGAAGATATACTTGTAAAATGTTGCACAATATTCCCAATTCTGTCCTATGGGACAGATAGCCTTTCTACAGTGAAAACTGAATTACACTTTAGTTCACTATCAGGACATGTCACACACACCAGTACATGTCCTACCTTTTCAACTACACTGCATCCTGCCCATAGGGGTAACTTGGGCCTACCTTAGAGGTGACTTATATTTAATAATACGGAAGGTTAGGGCTTGGCAAGTGGGTGTACTTGCCAAGTTGACATGGCAGTAAAACACTGTGTGCAGACACTGCAGTGGTAGGTCTGGGACCCTTTGTAAGGCTTCTCGTGTACATTGCACAATCAGTGCTGCAGGCTCACTAGCTGCATTTGATTTACAGGCCCTGGCACTCTGAGTGCACTTTAATTGAGACTTACCAGTAAATCAAATATAGCAATCATGGAAACAACAATCCGTATTACAATTTACAATAGGAGCACTTGCACTTTAACACTGAACAGCAGTGAGACAGTGCCCAGAGACATTAAACCAGCAAAAACAGTCAAAACCAGGAGGTCAGAAAGCAAAAAAACTGGGGAAACATGTCAGGTCTATCAACCCCCACCCCCAAACACTCTGGGATTTTTGGTCCAGGGTGTGGGGCTCCATATATGTGTATGTGTGTCCATGTTTTTTTGTCATGTACTTTTCCATTGTCCCTCTCAACCAGGCTAAAGTGAGAAAATGGTCCATACATACATAATGATACAACAGAAGCCACCTCATTGCATCTTTTGATTTTCTTTCTTTTTTTCTGATGATGTGCAGCGTTGGAAAAGCCTATATGTTTAAAATGTGAGAATTTTTGACTTTGAGTGTGTTTAAAATGGTTGTAAATGTCCTGTTTGTTGTGTCACTCTGGTCAGAGCCTCAGATCTCTGGAGTTACACTAACTGGAAGATGCTCAGATTACCTGTCCGGGTCCTATCCTTGGGTCTCTGATCGTATAAAGGACTCCCTTGCAGCAGTTGCTATTGTTTCCGACTGTTATTGTGATGCTTTGTGTATTATTTGTTATGCCGTGTGATAATAAGAAGCATTCCCTGGATAAGAAGGGAGGCCTCTTGTCGCTATGGATTTAACATTGTAGTGTGTCGTGGGGAGAGGGTCTGACTCACAGAACAGGAACCTTCTCTGGTGTCTTGGTTACTCTTTGAGTTTACACTCTTTGATAGAAGGGGATCACAGACGGATCGTCTGCCCTTGCTCAGCTGATTGCATCTTTACATTGAAAGTGTAATCTAGAATTTCTTTAGCGCACTTGTTTATATGGATAGTTAAAACTCTCATTAAATGCAAATAGATGTTTCTGGTGGGCTTTGCATTTCAGCTTATTCAGTGTTTCTTTTTCTTAATCTAACAGGTGAAACAATTGCAGTGATAAACAACAAAGGTAAAGGCATTAAACATCACTTGTGTGCCTCGAAAGCTCTTCCCTTGAAGACTAATGACTCACCAAAGTCGACAGCAGAAATATCACTCTGCCCAATGAGGTCTGTACTTGGCTCTTAGGCACCAGCTGATAAACATTGAAGAAGTAACACGCAGACATACTGAAGCCAGTCTGAGGTGCTCATTATCAAGGAATAGCTAACCTGGAATCAGAAACAACACGCAACAGAGAAGTCGTATGGATATCTAGAATGTGACAAAACATTTATTAGACAGAGAAAGAGTAACTACAACATCAGAAATTTCATACTGGAGAAAAAGCATAAAGATAGACTGACTGTAATGAAGCATCAGAATGTCCACATAGTAGAGGAACTATATAAATGTACAAAATGTAATAAAGTGTTCAGACAGAAGACGATTCTAAAGGAGCATCAACAAATCCACACCGGGGAGAGACCATATCAATGCACAGAATGTAATAAAGTGTTCCGAATGAAGAAGATTCTAAAGCAACATCAAAAAATCCACACTGGAGAGAGACCATTTAGTTGCACTGAATGTGAGAAGGCATTTATAACAAACACAGAGCTGAAGCGACATCAGAAAATCCATACTGGAGAGAGACCATTTTACTGCACTGATTGTGGGAAGGCTTATATTAGAAAGCCACATCTAATGCAACATCAGAAAGTCCACAGCGGGCAGAAACTCTATGAATGTACAGAATGTGACAAGGCATTTTTAACATATGGAGAGCTGAAGCAACATCAGAAAATCCACACTGGAGAGAGACCATTTAACTGTACTGAATGTGAGAAGGCTTATATTACAAAGCCACATCTAATGCGACATCAGAAAGTCCACACCGGGCAGAAACCCTATGAATGTACAGAATGTGACAAGGCATTTAAAACAAATGGAGAGCTGAAGCTTCATCAGAAAACCCACACTAGAGAGAGACCATATCAATGTACAGAATGTGACAAAGCATTTAAAACAAATGAAAGTCTGAAGCAACATCAAAAAGTCCACACTGGCGAGAAACCATATCAATGTACAGTATGTGACAAGGCATTTATGACACATGGAAAGCTAAAACGACATCAGAAAATCCACACTGGTGAGAGGCCATATCAATGTATAGATTGTGACAAGGCATTTATTGCCAGTGAAGCCCTAAAGCAACATCAGAAAGTCCACACTGGGGAGAGAGCATATGAATGCACTGAATGTGACAAAGCATTTTTTACAAATGGAAACCTAAAAGAACATCAAAAAATCCACATTGGGGAGAGACCGTATCAATGTACAGAGTGTGAAAAAGCATTTATTGCCAGTGGATCCCTAATGGAACATCAGAAAATCCACACTGGGGAAAGACCGTATGAATGCACTGAATGTGACAAAGCATTTATAACAAATTCAAAGCTAAGACGACATCAGAAAATCCACACTGGGGAGAAACCATATCAATGTACAGAGTGTGATAAAGCATTTATAACAAATGGAGTGCTAAAACAACATCAGAAGATCCACACTGGGGAGAAACCACATCAATGTACAGAATGCGACAAATCATTTATTACAAGTGGAACCCTAATGCAACATCAGAGAGTCCACACTGGGGAGAGACCGTATGAATGCACTGAATGTGACAAAGCATTTATAAGAAAGGCAGATCTGAAACAACATCAGAAAAGCCACACTGGGGGGGGAGAACGAAGATGGCGTCGATGGGAGCAGTCGCAGACTGAGCTCTCTCTTTCTTCCCCTGATAAGCTATGCGTGAGAGCAGGGGAAATCAAGGGACAATGCAGTGGAAAAACTGCATCATTCTTCCTCCAGCGAGAACATAAAGATGATTGAGTTGGATAAAACCTGGAAAAAACGGGGACTTATGATGGTCGTTGAAAGGAGGAGAAGAAAAAAAGACTTGATTATTTTTTCAGAGCCCGATTGGGAGCTGTAAAGTCGGAAAAAGTCGGAAAAAGCTCACCCCACCTTCCGGACCTTCTCTGATGCTGTGACATTGATTGACTGACATTAAACAACATACGTTTTTGAGCCCTATTTGAACCCTCTCATGAAGAGTTCTGAGACTCTCCTGTACGGTACTGGCACAAAAAAAAAAGCGTTTCGTTTTTTTTTTCTCTCTCTGTGGTTCTGGGCGTCGTCTCGAGTTGGACAGACGGAGGCCTGCAATCCATCAACAGCCTGTCAGAAGGAAAAGGAAAAGATACGGACTTACTGAATACGGCAGCTGCCTTCGCCCTTCGCCCATTCACTTCTCCATGCAATCTCTACTCCTGCTTGTAAGTATTAATCGGTGCCGCTTCGGTTGATCAGCTCAAGCTTATTTGGAAGGTGAGGAGCTGGTGTGTAGGGGTGTGAGCATACGGAGCGAGTAAGGAGCACCAGGCTCTAAAGCGGGGAAAAAAAAAACTTGCATCGGATAACTCAATAGCAAACAAGGTATCTGCAGCAGGATATCTAAAAAAAAAGACTAGGGCTAGGGCCAAGACATTAAGACACTAAAATATGATTACGCTACAAACTGATGTAAAACGCAGCAAATAGAAAGAAATTTGCCTTTGACATTCGTTTTCTCTGCTCAGCCCACCTTTACTGCTCAGCCGTCTGGAAGGTTCTGACCTTTGCCTCGGGCTTCAGCTACCAATCACTTGGTCGGAGGCTGACAGTGGCCATTTGTACAAGCTGGGAGGGGAAACAAAAAAAAAGAGGAGGGGGCTCTAGTCTTAAAGGCACACATTCTATATTCCACTTAAGAATGCGAGAAGAGTATCACTGGAAACGGAAAGTGCTACCTTGGAGAAAGAGAAAAATTGATTTATTATCTGATAAGACGGTCATAAAGGTGGCAGTAACAGTGATAACGACCCAGGAACTTCTTAAAACTCCACGAAGTGGCGTTAGGCAATATATGCAGAAGCAATATAACCGTAAATGTCACTGTGAGGTTGTTAATAGCAGATTCAGCTCTCTGTGTCTTCTCTGTCAACCCAAAGTCCAAGGAAACGGAATAAAACGACACATAAACCTGAGCATCTGTGGCATCTCAAACATACCAAATTTAGTAAAAACAGGGCAGGGATCAACTACTCCATACCTGAACCAGATCAAGCCAGTTATACAAAGGTACGAAAAAAAGAACAACGAGCAAAGTCTAGGGCAAGAAGTGATAGACAAGATGAATGTAACGGATATAAAAAGGATGGAGGATCTTCAAGAAAGTACTCAGGAGGTGATAAATGATTTACAGGATCAGAACCAGGTCAGTGATATTTCCATGCTCCAACCGACTATATGGGAAGTACAACAGCATGAAGAGCCTGAGTCGGATGAGCCTAATACGTCTAACAAGAAGGTGCAAGAAGTGGACAGGGGCCATACCTTGAAACCAATGCCGCAAAGACGGGAAACAAGAGGGACCAAAGCCAAAGACATAAAAAATAAAGAACAGGAACAAGATGGAGGGAAGGAGAGAGTTAAAGAGAATGAGAATGGGAATGAGAATGAAAAAGAGAAGGGGAAGGAGGACGACAAAGGTAGCAAAGAAAAACTAAAAAAAGGGGAAAAAAAAGCGACAGGCAAGCGGCTAAAGGCAAAGGCAGTGGCATGGAATCAGAAAAAAAGAAAGAGAAAATTAAAGAGAAACATAAGGAGCAGGAGAAAGACCATGAAGACACTGGAGAGATGGAATTAATGATGAAAAAAGCAAAACGCCTACAAACCATCAAAGAATTAAAAGCAAATGCAAAGATGACGGGGGAGTCAATGGCATCACAGCCTAGCATATTAAATATTTTTAGCCCAGTGCCCAAAACTGGGGCAAATAAAGGGCTAAGGCAGGCGGTAATAACACAGGAGTCAACAGTACTGGACGGAGGAAATGCAAGAAACAATCTTGTGGTCGATGGACAAGTAATCCTGAATCCCCCACCTGATAAACGACTGTCGCTAGGAATTGATACAAACTCTGAAGAGTCCGATGTAGACATGTATGAGACAGGGATCTCGACTGCTAGTGAGACGAGTGAAGTTAACAAAAGAAGAGACCAAGAACTATCATCCCCGGCAATATCTGGACGTTCTGAAACAAGGAAGGAGAGTGATCATGGACAAGGAAGCACACCAAGGAAAAAATTAGAGAAAAGAAGAACAAGGAATAAAAGATTAAATAAATCAACCTATGACGAAACCACTGATCAAGGAAGCAACACAGAATTGACTGATCCTCGGAAAAATTTAAAATCTAAAAAATTAATAGAAACAACGAAGATTCAGGAAAGTGGGGAGGAATCAATTGCGGACATTTCTGAATATGACGAGGCAGGAGAGGCAAAGGAACCATCTTTGAAAAAAATATTGACTTCAATAAAGAAATTGCATAAAGATGTCAAAAACGATACTCAAAAGCATCATTTAGCTGTTCAAAAGCTCCAAGGGGCGGTAAATAAGGTGGGCAGCACATGCCTGGCAATCTCTGAAAGGATGGTATCAGTTGAGACACGAACTGACCATTTAGAAAAGGATGTCACTTATCTGCAAAAACAGGAAAAAAGGCAAGAAGGTGCTATTCAGGACCTAATGATAAAGGCGGAGGAACAGGAAAATAGAGCACGGCGGAACAATCTGCGTTTCCTGGGGCTCCCAGAAGGTGTCGAAGATAACGACCCAAGGGGATACATAATTAAACTCCTCAAATCATCTATGCCCGAACTGCAAACCTGGGACCTAGAGAAAGAAGTCCAAAGAGCCCATCGGTTTCCCCTGACTCATCCTAAAAAAACTCAGAATCAATCTAAATATCCAAGGGCAATGTTGGTATTTTTGGGAAATTTTTTACTTCGGGAAACCATATATGATTTAGCTCGCCCCACAAGCAAGAAAGAATACAATGGTAGTACATATTTTGTAAGACCAGATTTTGCCCACGCAACCGTGGAAAGGAGATGGAGGCTGAGGCAGCTATTTTATCCCTTTGAGCAGATTGGTGCTAAAGTGTATTTACAAAACCCGGCAAGACTGAAAATAATATTCAGAGGATCTACTCGGAGCTTCACTAGCGAAATACAAGCAGAAAATTATCTTAAAGAAATCTCGGAGACTGCAAAAAAACCAGACCGGGAATATGAGCAAGAACTAATTCTTTTCCTATGAAGATCAAATAATAGTTGTCAAAATAAGAATGTTTAGTTTGTGCAAAATTAAGTGAGAACAATAACAATCATTACCTACAAGTGAAATAATACACGAAAACTTTTTCCAGAGGAGTAAAAGAAAAGAATCCTTGATCACAAAGACTTTTCTATGTATGTAAATAATACGCTCACGCATGGCTGGGGGGGGGGCACTGAGGCACTATGACCATGGGCGCCCACACCTGGAGCCGGTTTGGGGAGGGTGGGGGGGGGGGGCAAGGGTCAAGGAGGAAGGGGGGGAGGGAGGGTTGAGGGGTGGGATTGGTTGGTGGAAGGGTGGAAAAACGAGAAAAAAGGAAAGTGGTACAATTTTGGACAAAGATTTGTTGAGAAGGACAATAACATGATTAGGGATCTGAGTGATGAGATATATAAACAATTAAATGGCAAGCATTAGAATATGCACTATTAATGCGGGAGGACTGAATGACTGGAGGAAGAGGCAGAGACTGGCATTCTTAGTAAGGCATGAAAGGATTGATATTATCTGTATACAAGAAACCCATCTCCCATGGTCAAAACGCAATCTACTTTCACTGGGTGGCTTTGAGTTAATAGCTTGTTCTACACAGACGTCTACAATTCGAGGTGTAGCTATACTGATTCGAGGTCCCCTAGGTAAAGCAAGGAAAGTGAAGGTGGATAGCAATGGGAGATGGGTAATTGCTGACTTAGACCTCGGTTTCTCCTTATGTGTGGTGTACGGCTCCAATCAAGATGAGCCTGAAATATTCGACTTTTTAGAAACCGAACTTGTGGGTTGGGCTACACCGTTGATAATAGCGGGGGATTTAAATATTTCAGCTGATTGGGTCGGATCTGAACCATATGCAGGTCGGAAACCCAAGGTCTTTCAATCTATTCGATCTCTTCTAAGCTCTCACAGGATGCTTGATGTATGGGGGTCAAAAACCCCTTGGATTTTGGATACACATACTTCTCTAATCCTGCCCAAAAATACACGAAATTAGATTACTTCCTGATCTCGTCCTCTGAGTTATCGAAAGTTGACATACTTAAACTTCCTAAAGTGGTTTCTGACCATAATCCATTAATTCTATCATATAGTATAGGTCAGAGGGAAAGAAAAAGCAATTCCTGGTCCTTTGAGAAAAAGCTCCTTAGTGATAAAAGATTTATAGATCATCTGAAAAATTGGGTCCCACAATTCTTTGCAGTAAATAGGTACAGTGCGTCTAGAAACACAGTCTGGGAAACTTTTAAGGCAGCATTGAGGGGTAAAACTATTAGCTGTTCAGCAAGATTAAGAAAGGAAGATAGAAATAAGATTGATGGTTTAATGAAAGAGTTAGTAAAAGTAGAAGAACAACATATGACTGATATAATCAAAGGGGTTAATACCACTGCAAGCCAGGAAGCTTTACTGACAATCAAAGCCTTTTTCCAGAAAGAAGTAACCATGAAAGTCACAGGAGGATACCAATCAAATAGGGTTAAAAGATATGAGACCGGTGAGCAGGCAGGGAGAGCACTTGCCCTCAGGTTAAGACAGGAAAAAACAAGAAACACTATTGTATGTATAGAAGAGGATGAGATCAGCTATACAGAAAGTAACGACATTTTAAGAGTATTCGAAACATTTTATCAGCAGCTGTATGAGCAGGAAGAACCTACTAAGAAACCAGGGGAAGGAATACGAGATCGGGGCCCACTTTTAGAAGACTCAATCAAAAAAAAATTGGAAGAAGAAATTACAATATTAGAAGTAACAGTCGCATTGCGGGAATTGGCCTCAGGTAAAGCTTCAGGTCCCGACGGGATACCTTTAGAAGTCTATAAACAATAGAAACCGAAGTCACTCCGCTTCTGGTAGATTTGTTTAATGGGGTTATGTGTACAGGATCAACACCCGCCTCTTGGAAAGAAACAAATATAGCAATCTTCCATAAAAAGGGGAAACCGGCGGAAAAGGCGGGGTCTTACCGACCCATTTCACTAATAAATTCCGATACTAAGCTTTATTCTAAAATTCTGGCAAAGAGGCTGAGTAGGGTAATCGGCGATCTAGTATCCCCATGGCAGCATGGGTTTGTCCCCGGTCGGGGTACAACGGATCATACCTGTAGGGCAATCTCTTTGTTTGATGCCCAGGCTGCCGTGGGGGGGGGATGTCGCTATGATCCTGCTCGACGCAGAGAAGGCGTTTGATCGTGTGAACTGGAACTTTCTCTGGGCTATCTTAGAGGCGAGGGGATTTGGTCCCAATATTATAGGGGCCCTTAAAGCCATGTATGTAGAACCAACTGCTAAGGTAACAGCAATGGGCGAGATATAAAAAGAGGGACTCGGCAAGGTTGTCCCTGTTCCCCTATTCTATTTGCGCTGTATATTGACCCCCTTATACAGTGTATTTTTAACTGCCCAGAGATAGCTCCAGTGATATGCAATGGTTATTCAAGTAAAATACTGGCCTATGCTGACGATCTTGCAGTGTTAACAAATAATCCACAACAAACTCTTCCTATTCTAATTCAAATGGCTAAACTATTTGGGGAAGAGTCAGGCTATCTTCTAAATGAAACAAAAACGCAGGTTATTTGTTCTAAAAATATAGCCAAAACTGACTATAGATTCGTCGACTCTGCCATATATTTAGGGGTAAAAATTAATGCCAATGTTGAGAAAATTGTAAGCGAGAACTATCTGCCACTTATTAAGGATATTGAGAAGGAATTAAAAAGAATAGATGTGTTACACCTCTCATTAATAGGAAGGGTAAATGCAGTTAAAATGTCTATGTTCCCTAGAGTTCTCTACTTATTTCGGGCCATCCCTTTAGCAATAGAGGACAGGATCATGAAACAACTTGAATCTATGTTTATCAGATTTGTATGGCAATACGGCAGGGTAAGGCGATCTACAAACGTAATGGCACTGCCCAGAGAAAGGGGTGGGATGGGATTGCCGAATTTAAAGTTATATCATTGGGCCTGCTTGCTAACCCAAATGACTACTCTATTTCAATCTACATCTGTACCTGATATAACACCTGGGTTTGTAGATCAACAATGCCCGCCCCAGATATATAGGATGCTATTGGGTGAAAAGACTATAAATGTATTTCAGTGCGAATTGGAACGAAGCTTTTATAAAAAACAAGATTGAAGACACTGATTGGCGCATGGAAGGTTTGGAAAGCAATTATGAAAATGTTTAATATCCCGAAAATCAATTCCTATCAGCAACTGTATAATTCATCTCTCTTTCCTCAACTAAAAAATGATAATAATTTGCTGATGTGGAAAAGGTTGGGGCTTAGATCCTTAGGAGATGTAATTGAAGAAGGTGAAATTCTGGGGTTCGAAATGCTGCAGGAAAGATTTGGTATTCCAGACAGTCAATGGCTGGTTTATGGTCAAGTTACCAGGGCAATTAGGGCAGTCAGGCCACAGATTTCATATACAGCAGATTTTCCACTGATTGAGTTATTAAATAGAGGTTGTAGGAAGATTAAGATTTTATATAATTGCCTATTGGACCAAATCCCGGATGATATTGAGAAGGTTGAGTCTAACTGGGCGACAAAATTAGGAGATTCTGATGTCGATCTCGACCTCGCTCTCGTGTTGAATAAAAAAATATTCCGGGCATCAAACCTTCACGCACAACACTACAAGACTATTTTTAATCTTTACCATACACCCGCGAAGATATTTGCCTGGGGTCTAAGCGAAAATGATAATTGTCCCCGATGTAATGAAAGTCAGGCTGACATTATACATATGTTTTCTTCCTGCAAACAGTTGGATAATGTTAAATAAGAAATAATGAAATTTATGGAGGGGCTGCTAGGTCAGTCCATCGACCTATCCCCTACTCTAATTTTACTGGGTACAGACTCTAAGTTGGGTTTAGGCGAGGCTGAAAGAGATCTAATGTTTTTATCTGTTGCTGTACTTAGAATTTTAATTTCTGCGGCGTGGAAAGATACGAACCCTCCATCCTTTCAGATGTGGCTCTCGAGATTTCTAGGAATTCATAACATAGAATCCTGCCTCTATGAATATAAAGGCATGAGGCAACGTAAGGAGTGTATATGCCTATGGGCTCCTGTAACTAATTGGAGAACAGATAGAAATGGATAAAAACTTTGTTTGTCTCCAATTAATTGAAGCTGATTTCTAACCCTATTTATCTATTTATTTTTCCTCGTTCCCGCTAACAAAATGTATTCAAAAATGTATGTAAATATATCAAATATTTATCAAATTCTTATCATGTATGTAATAATTGTTGAAATTTGTCCATTTATGTACCAACTTTTTCAACAAAATTTTTTTTAAAAAAAAAAAGAAAAGCCACACTGGGGAGAAACCATATCAATGCACTGAATGTGACAAAGCATTTATAACAAAGGGAGAGCTAAAACAACATCAGACAATCCACACTAGGGAGAAACCATATCAATGTACAGAGTGTGACAGATCATTTGTTACAAATGGACTGCTGATGCAACATCAGAAAATCCACACCGTAGAGAGACCATTTAACTGCACTGAATGTGAGAAGGCATTTACTAGAAAGTCATAGCTAATGCAACATCAAAAAGTCCACACCGGGCAGAAACCATATGAATGTAAAGAATTTGACAAAACATTTATAACAAAGGGAGAGCTGAAGCAACATCAGAATAAACACACTAGAGGGAGATCATATCAATGTACAGAATGTGACTAGGCATTTATATTAAATGGTGCACCGAATCAACATTGGAAAATCCCCACTGGGGAGAAACTATATTAATGAACAGAATGTGACAACGGATTTATTGCAAAGCACAGTTTAAAAATACATCGGAAGGTCCACACTGGGGAGAAACCATATGAATGTACAGAATGTCAAAAGGGATGTATTACTCAACAAAATTGAATATGACATGGGATAGTTCACACTGGAGGGACACCATATCAATGTATTGAAAGTGGCAATGCATTCATAAGAAATGGAGAGCTAACACAACCAAAAAAGTCCACACTTAAGACTGCACTGAATGCTGCAAGCCAATCATTAGAAAGGGAGTGTTAAAACAATATCCAAAAGTCCCCATTGGGAAAAATCTGAATGAATGTACAGAATGTGACAACGTGTTCTTAATGAAGCAACAGCATGAGTGTACAGAAAGTAACAAGGCATTTATTGGAAGGGCACAGCACATCCAATGTACCATCAGCAAGTTCACACATGAGAGATACCATGTCAGTGCACGTACTATGACAAGGCATATGTTTTTTTTAAACTAACACTATATCAAAAGTTCACATGGAAGAGAAATGGCATTTATTAGAAAGGCACAGCTAATTTACCATTAAAGTCCACACAGGGAAGAAAGTCATGACACGAAGAATGCATATCATAACAAATGTGTTCAAATATTTGTCAAAAAAGAAAGACCTAACACAACAACAAAAAGGCCACCCTGGGGAGAAACCATATAAATGTACTGAATGTGATAATTCACATTTATTGGCAGGGCACAGCTTCTATAAAAACAGTAAGTCAACACAGAGGAGAAAGTAATGATGGTGGAGAATGCATATCACTGTACTCAATGTGGCAAGACATCCTTTACAAAGGCAAATCCAATGCAACATCATAAAGTCTAGTGGGACACCTATCCTCCACAAAGGAGCGACACTATAGGAATATACTGAATGTGACAAGCAATCATTGCAAAGGGACTATTAATGCAACATCTGAAAATCCACACTTGGAAGTAACTAAAGCAATAAATGTGACCAGGTGCTGACCCGATAGTCCATAATGGCAGAAATAAATTTTTCTTACAAAGTGTTTTATTTCAGGGGCAACCTAATGTGTCAACATGCATTCCAGGAAGAAACTGTATCTCTCTTCAGGCTGAGAAGGCATTCATTACAAAAGAATAGCTAATGCTTGATCAGAAATTATGCACTGGAGAGTGTAAGTTGTGCTGATCGTGAAGTCTTTCATTTAAAACAGTCATCAGTTGCTACAATAAAGAATCCACACCTGCACACAGTTACAGGGGATGAAATACCTGAATAAAATGTGGAACAAAGGAACAGAAATAGTGGCAGTCATCGTAGGTGCCGAAGGATTGGTCAAGAAAAGGTCCGAGGGCAACTTGCCAGTCGCTCACAGAGGTGACAATATGTAAACTCCAGTGAGCATCAAAGTGCCTCACAATGCAACTGTTACAGAAATTAATAGCTAGATTTCTTTCACTGTTCCCAGATTACTGTGGTGATAAACACACGCTCTGCCTATTTACTCAGTTATGTGAGATGTGTTCTGCAAGGCCTTCTAGTGCTCGTTTCCACAGTTTTGGGAACATTTGTGATAATACAATTCATAGTTTGTTATCTAGGATGTTATGTTTATACTGTTTATCGTTGACATTTTGTTTCTTTCATTAACAATACTACCCAGGAGAGGCAAGTGGAGTTTTTTGGTCAGTTGGAAGTCAGATTTAAAAAATAAAAATAAAAAAATAATTAATAAATAAATTAAACTGTCCTTAGGGGTTTGCAACCCCTGAAGTATGTGTGCATCAGGTTTATGGTTTTATGTGGGACAGGACCTGGCACTATTTGTACAGACATTGCAAGACAGTTTGCTGGACAACCTGTGAATAAGAGACTCTACTAACAAGAGTGATTACAATCTCCCATCTCACGTGTAGGCAACCATTGTATTCTTTCTACTTCTGCACAAGGGTAATTTTGTAACATGCTGATCTGTAATAAAATGAACCACTGCTGAAAGTACCAACTGCAATCCTGGATGTTTGAAAACTGTAAACTTTCACATACCGTACTATGTATGTGGTTATTTACTTTTCTAAAGCGCTCTAGTGTCCTTTCTGGCTATACCCGTGCAATAGAAATAAACAAATACATAAATCTGTTTGCCTGAGTAGGGAAAGACAAAGCAAAGGTTCCCCAGGGGGGCAGAAAGCCATCTAGCCTCAGGATTTGTTTTATTTTTTATTCAGGGTTGATGTCAGCCCAGAATAGGCATGCCAATGCCCACACCTCCCCTAAAACATTTCACAGTCTTTCTGCCCCCCTGAGGGGCGGATGAGGGCAGCGGTCCCTGATCTACCCCCGGGGGGCAGAAAGCCCCCTAGGCGCCAGCGATTACGCTGGCTTTTTTTATGCGTCAGGGCTGCTCAGAATGGGCATACCAATGCCCCCACCTCAAAAACATAGCCTCAGTCTTTCTTCCCCCCTTGGGGGCATATCAGGGAAACCCCCACCCTGATTCTCCCCCACTGCAGCAGAAAGCCCACTAGGCACAGCCTTGTTTTTAGCAATGTGCCTACCTGTGGATTTAGGGCCCTAGCGCAGCCGGCGCATAGGGAAGACTAGCAAATTTGCACATTTTTTAAAACTAGAGGAGTCCAGAATGGGGTGACTTGTGTGCCTCTCACCAGGTTATGTTACCCAGAATCGCTTGCAAACCTCAAACTTAGTTAAAACAACATATTTTCCTCACGTTTCTGTGATGGAAAGTTCTGGGATCTGCGTGGATCCACAAAATTCCACACACCCTGCATTCCCCAAAGTCGTCTGAAAAAATGGTGCCTCACTTGTGTGGGTGTCCATTGCCGTATTGCCTAAAAACGTATCTTTAAAAAAATGTAGAGCTTAGAATTCTCAGTGCTATACCCTTATTCCCTATGTTTTAGGCTCTTCCCAGTCACAGGCCGTTGCTCCAGCCAAACAAGTGAGGTATCATTTTGCTCGGGAGACTGAGGGGAACCCTGTGGGGTAGGACATTTGTGCCGGCACAGTGATTCCACCCATAAATATGTGGAAAATATATTTTTTTCAGTTAAATTTGGGCATCCTGGGTAGGACAACGTTGGGGTATCCACACAAGCCATACCTCGCTGGACTTCCCCGGGTGTCTAGCTTTCAGAAATGTGTGGGTTTGGTAGTTTACCAGGATGGTAGCTGAGCCCGAAGCCAAAAACCCAGGGGACTCCCATTGCAAAACTATGTTTTTTTGTGATAGGTCATTTTGATGTCTCCTCAATACGTTTTGGACCCTTGCCTGTTGCGGGTACTTGACCCGCCCATGCGAGTGAGGTATAATGTTTATCGGGAGACCTGAGGGATTGCTGGGTTGTAGGAAATTTGGGGATCCACATGGATTACAGAACTTTCCCCCACAGAAATTTGAGAAAAAAGTAATTTTTTTCAGCTAAATTTGAGGTTAGCTGGGCATTCTGGTTAGGAAAACTTTGGGGGATCCACGCAAGCCATACCTTGCTGGACTCTTCCGGGTTTCTAGTTTTCAGAAATGTATGGGTTTGGTAGTTTTTTAAGATGGCCGCCAAGCCTGGGGCAAAAATCCCTGGTGACCCCTCTTGCAAAACCAAGATGTTTTGTGATAGGTCGTTTTGATGTCACCTCAATACGTTTTGGGCCCTTGTCTGTAGCGGGTACTTGACCCACCCACATGAGTGAGGAATTATTTTTATCGGGAGACCTGAGGGAACGCTGGGAGGTAGGAAATTTGTGGATCCACATGGATTCCAGAACTTTCCCACACTGACATTTTGGAAAAAAATCATGTGTTCAGCTAAATTTGAGGTTTGCAGGGCATTCTGGGTAGGGAAACGTTGGGGGGTCCACGCAAGCTATACCTCACTGGACTCCCCCGGGTGTCTAATTTTCAGAAATGCGTGGGTTTGGTAGTTTTCCAAGATGGCCACCCAGCCCTGGGCCAAAAACCCAGGTGACCCACCCTTGCAAAACCAGGTTGCTTTGTGATAGGTCATTTTGATGCCACAGTGGGAAGAATACGGAAATGAATCATCAGTCTTTGAATGGACAAAAGGGGCAATTGATAGGTTGTTGTTTCACCATGATGAAGACATTGATACTTGGAAAAAGATTAATAAAATACTAGAAGCTTCTCTTCACTTTTTTATGAAAGGCGAACTGTTGTTAATTCCAAGTTAGCAAGGCTTTGCTCTCGTGCTTTAAAGATAGTAAAAGAGGGAGGCACTCAGTGTGTCAGCTAGAAAATGTCTCACCCCTCTCACAATTCAACAGCTACTAATCCTTGAATATCCTCCCACAGTCTCAAGACAAGTTATATCTCTCATCGATATGGAAGAAGGATGGGCTTCTAACACTAGTGTTATATGTAACATTGTGGAGCATCACATCAATCTGGGCAATAATGTGATTGATGCCAGTTTAGCCACCCAAGGCTAGACTGTAAAGCTTTGCTAAAGTAACTCATGCAATGTGGGTAGGCGCATGTTGAGATGGCTGTTTGGGCGACTATTACTGGAACACAGGTGACAAAGAGTTTTGATGTCAGAAATACTTGTAATCTAACAAAAAACCTTATTGGTAAGAGGAGGGTCAACCTGCAGACACAACACATATGACTGGGGTAAACCCAGGATGTAAGATTAAGCATCTCACTTAGAATGTGTGAGGGGTGAATGACCACCACAAGACCCAAATGGTGACTGTATACCTCATTAGCCCTAAGGCAGATATTCCATAAATTCAGGAGAAGCATCCTGCTTCTGTGGGGGTTAATACTTTTTCCACAATTTGGAGCCCTTACCTCCTATTTCTATTCCTCAGTCGATAGGGAAATGGCCATATTGGTTAAACTAAGCAAACACAAGGAGATGATGGATGAGGCGCTGAAACGTTTTGGACACTCACCCCCAGTCACAGATCTGGATTGAATCCATCATCATTCTGTAGATCACTTTGCCACCCCAGTTCGTACACAGCTATATGCAAATTGTGGTATCCTAGGTTATAGAACCTGTTGTTCAAGGTTCTGTAACCTAGGAGCTGGCAGTCGTTGAGACAGATTGAATCTTGACTGCGGTGCTTGTGGAAGGGTCTGCTAACTCTTCTGTGGATGAGGTCCTTAATCGTTTGTACTTGTAAAATGAACAACTCACATTTCATCAGCCATCGACTCCGTACTTCATTATAACACTGGCGATTTGGAACAACCCACGCTTCCTGTCTTTGACGTTTTCAACCTAACACTTCGTTAAAGAAGATCGGACCTTATGCTGTGATTGGACCTCAACACACCCCAATTTTCACAGCAAGTACTTTGTTGCTGCTTTTAAATTGTTGCTGCTTTTAAGTTTAAAGTGAGAATAACTTCACTTACATTTGGAGCTCGCGCTCCGTTGCCGGTTGAAGTGTGTCCTGTGCTGCTTTCTCGCGCTTCCTTTCCTTGCCTTGCCTACGTCATCGGATTTGTGGTCACTGGAACGCAACGTTTCACGCTGCGTGACCATGTTGGCAGCCATCTTGGAAAAGAAAATATTGCACGATTTTGAAGCATTTTGATCAGGGATCAGCGCTGTGATGCGCACATCACTAGTCAGCATAATATCTTTTTAAGTTTAAGGGGACAGCGCGGCGACGCGCACACCAAAGGATATCACATTGATTAAAAGCATCGTGATGTTGCTGTTTAAATAAACATTGTGGCGACTTTATTTAAGCAACCAGAGTTACAGCAGCTTAACAACAAAAAGGAAGTAATTGTGTCAAGTGACAGCGGTGACGCGCACACCTTTAACAATTTAAATGTGAATATTGTTTAATGAACCTGTAAGGTTAAGAGTTATTTAAAAAATAATACTTATTTATTATTATTTTTTTATTCTCTTTTCCTTATTTTTACATTGTCATTACTATGGCTTTGCAGAATGTTCCTGCACCTTCATTTTTTTTAAATACACTTGGTGATCCACCATTAAAGTGGTCTAAATAGAAGAAAGTGTTTACAAATTATGTTAAGGTATTTGGAGCAAACTTAAGTACTGAGAGGAAAACTGCTCTTTTGATGCATTGTCTTGGTGCGGAGGGTCAGGAAGTGTATGAACATCTTCTAGAACTTACTGAAGATGTTGTTGCAGATTTGAATGAATATGAAATTGCGATTAAAAAGCTAGATATTCATTATCTGCCTAAATTAAGTATTGTTTTGTAAAGGTACCATTTTGGGAGAAGAATGCAACATGAAGGTAAGCATGTTGAACAATACATAACTATTCTTCGTAAGCTGGCTTCTACGTGTAATTTTGGAGCTTCTTCAGATGAACGATTACGAGATCAGTTCATGTTAGGATGTAATTTAGAAAAAGCAAAGGAATCCATGTGGGAAAAAAATTATCCGACTTTACATGAGGTTCTATCTACGGCCAAAGCTTTGGAACATTCGCAAGCTTGTGTAGAGGTTATGAAGAAAGATACTGTAGCTACAAATAAAACTCAAGATGCTACTGTAAAAGTTGTTGAAAAGGACAAAGACAAGGATACATTTCAAAAACCTAATTCTTCAAACACAAAAAACACTACACAAAATAAGTTTGGAAATAAGAACTTTGTGGGAAAGTGTTTTCGGTGTGGTGATGCGGGTCACTTAGCAAACAATAAACTGTGTTTTGGATGGAAGGCCACCTGTAAAGTTTGTGGTAGGAAGGGCCATGCATCTAAATGTTGTCGTTTCAGCACTTCAAACAAGAACAAAGTCAGTGAAGTTGAATGTGAGGATGAAGATACTGTTGAAGAAATTGTTATTTTTGAAAACAGTGTGGAAAAATTGGATGGACCACTTGAAAAGGTTTTGGTTAATGACAAAGAGATTCTTATGCTTTTTGATTTAGGAGCGAAAATTACACTGATACCGTTTGCATTTTATGAAGCAAAACTTAAGGACAGTGTAAAGTTGTTAAAACCGGATATAAAGCCGAAAGGGTAAAGTGGTGAACCAATAAAATTGGCTGGATATTTTTGGGGCTGTATAGAATTTAAGGATAGAAGTATCTCTGGTAAAATATATGTTTCAATAAAAGGGGACTCGTTGATAAGCTGGATAAATCAATCAATCAATCAATCAAGGCATTTGTATAGCGCGCTACTCACCCGGAAGGGTCTCAAGGCACTGGGGTGGAGGGGTCAGTCACTGCTCGAGCAGCCAGGTCTTGAGCTGCTTCCTGAAGGAGAGATGGTCTTGGGTCAGCCGAAGGTGGATGGGGAGGGCGTTCCAAGTCTTGGCTGCCAGGTAGGAGAAGGACCTTCCTCCGGCGGTGGCTCTGCGGATGCGTGGTACGGCGGCGAGGGCGTGGCTGGTCGATCGTAGCTGGCGGGTCGGCGTGTAGAAGGTCAGGCGGTCTTTGAGGTACTTGGGGCCCAGGTCGTGGAGAGCCTTGTGTGCGTAGGTGAGGAGCCTGAACGTGATTCTCTTGCTGACGGGGAGCCAGTGCAGGTCTCTCAGGTGGCCGGAGATGTGGCTGTGTCGGGGGATGTCCAAGATGAGTCGTGCAGAGGCGTTCTGGATGCGTTGGAGTCTTTTTTGAAGTTTGGCTGTGGTTCCGGCGTAGAGGGTGTTCCCGTAGTCCAGTCGGCTGGCGACGAGTGCTTGGGTGACGGTCTTCCTGGTTTTGATGGGGATCCATTGGAAGATCTTGTGGAGCATGCGCAGGGTGTTGAAGAAGCACGATGAGGAGACGGCGATGACTTGTCTGGTCATCGAGAGGGAGGAGTCAAGGATGAAGCCCAGGTTGCGTGCGTGGTCCGTTGGCTTGGGAGTGGTGCCTAGGGCAGGGGGCCACCAGTAATTGTCCCAGGCGGAGGGCGATGATCCCAGGAGGAGGACTTCCGTCTTGTCCGAGTTCAGTTTCAGGCGGCTGTTCTTCATCCACTCGGCGACGTCTTTCATCCCTTCGTGTAGGCTGGCTCTGGCGGTGGCGGGGTCGTTGGTGAGGGAGAGGATCAGTTGGGTATCATCGGCGTAGGAGATGATGTTGAGGTGGTGTTGGCGTGTGATGGCTGCGAGGGGGCTCATGTAGACGTTGAAGAGGGTTGGGCTGAGTGATGATCCTTGTGGTATGCCGCAGGTGACTTCGGTGGCCTCGGATCTGAACAGGGGGAGGGGGACTCTCCGGGTTCTTCCGGCGAGGAATGAGATGATCCACTCCAGTGCCTTCTCTTGGATTTCGATGTTGCTAAGGCGCTGCCCTAGGGTGCGGTGGCAGACAGTGTCAAACGCTGCAGAGAGGTCCAGGAGGATGAGGGCTGCTGTTTCCCCGTTGTTGAGCAGGGATCTGATGTCATCTGTGGCTGCGATCAGGGCGGTCTCGGTGCTGTAAGCAAAAAACCAATACACACAACAGATCAATGTGATATGAGTAATCACCAACAAATGATAAGGATGGAGTGACACGGATGTGTTCTTTTTGTGTCGTTTAAAAAAAATTTTGATGCATATATTGAGAACATGAAACCAGCCGACACGTGTTTTGTCAAGCAGGGAGTTAACCCGTGACTCTTCAGGGCTGTAAAAAGGTCATGAGGAGCGGGGTCGGTGGCACGGTGATACTTCCGACCCGGTCCTAATCGGGTGTTCCCGCAAAGCGAGCGTAAATGTGGGAGTACGTCTTGGTATACGTGGATGAGCGATGGTAACGGCGGGTAAAGCCGAAAAGTAGAAAAAGTCGTCGTAATTCACAACTAGTGTTCGGGGTAGGTCCAAGTATAGGTTGGAGGCGGGTCTCGCCGGGTATGGTGCAGAGGTCTCGGTGCTGTGGTTGGCTCGAAAACCGGACTGCGAGGGGTAGAGGTATCCGTTCGTCTCTAGGAAGGCGGCGAGCTGTCTGTTGACGGTCTTCTCGATGACTTTGGCGGGAAAAGGGAGGAGCGAGATGGGGCGGAAGTTCTTGAGGTCGGTGGGGTCCGCTGTTGGTTTCTTCAGTAGGGCGCTGAGCTCGGCGTGCTTCCAGCTCTCCGGGAAGGTGGCGGTGTGGAAGGAAGTGTTGATGATGTCCCGGAGTTGGGGTGCGATGATGGCATCAGCTTTGTTGAATACGTGGTGGGGGCAGGGGTTGGTTGGGGATCCGTAGTGTCGTAATTTGACAATGGCCGGGTTAGCGCTTAGCTTTGCTACACGTTATTTCCCTTAACTTGGCCTTACTCGAAAACGCCATTTTGTATGCTACGGCGGCCATTTTAGGGAATGAGCGGCCTCGTGGTCAGCATGCCCTTTAGTCCTTTGTCCGTGCCGCTGACCACTCGAGTTTGCCCAGCAATAGGCTATTTTTAGTAACGGTCAAGCCAGTACATGCGCAGTTCCAACTGACCAGTCACCCCTCAGGAATGTTCCGCCAAACTGACCAGTAGAGTTGTAACCCCTCCCATGAGTTGGCTGTACTCCAAAAATGACCATATATGTACCTAAACTCTGTAACCTTGTACAGCCTATCTTTTTATTGCCTGTAAAGTGTATAAAAGAAGGACTCACACCAACGTTCGGTGTGATACTTCTTGCATTGCCGAAGGGTGCTGTAGGAATGTACCACCACCCCATGGGGTCTTAATAAACTTGTCTTTTGTACTTTTCAGTTTCCGTGTCAACAGTTCTTTCGGTGTAAGTGGGTATTTCTGCGGAGCATGTAGGCCTTGGGAACCCAATACCACAAATTGGCGACCACGAAGGGACTCATCGGCGACTCGGATGCCCGAAGGAGAGGTCGTGACGAAGGATTGGAAACTCGCCATGGACGCGTACGCTGCCACTGAGTGACCCGAGTCTTGGCACCCACGGTGTTTTCTTCCTTTCCTTCTGATCTGACCTTCCAGGTGGCGCCGGTCTCCGACTGAGATCCTGATTGTCTGCGTTGCTGTACAGTGCCCGTTTGGCTGATTCGATTAAAGACCTTGGCAGTTGGAATCTGGATATTTGAGATTGGGTAAGATTTGTGATCGGTAAGGTAGTCTACGGACGCTTACTGAAGTTCTATGACTGTGACTACGATTTGAGTTAGCTAACAATTTGACTTTGTGAACTTTGAATACATATGTGTAGTGCACTCCACATAGGTAGGCATGTAGAGATGTTTCTCTAATTTTGTTTGTACTCTGAGAGGCACATTTGTGTGAAGTACTGTAAGTGCCATTTTTATGGTATCACGCTTTCGTGGTACTTTTTGAACATTCCTGTTTTAAGCACACTCCGAGGGATGTGCTGTCTTGGAAATGGTACCACAATTAGGTTAGCGGAATCTCAGCCGGCTCCCCCAGAGGGAACTCCCAACCGTGAGATGTATGTGAAATTCGGCCTTCCCCCTATACTGTACAGTAAATTATGGCATAAATACACGAGAACTGATCCCGAGTTGCAATGGCCACTACATGGGTCGTTTGATTTGCGAAAGGTTCAGTTTGTGGAGCAATGTTTGTTTCAGCGCAGGTCTAGACAGGATATGTTTGATTGTGTGCGAATGTGGGAGAAAGCGGTGCGTGAACGTATGAAGCGTGAAGTTGCCTTGGCGGACAAAGAGCAGTGCAAGGCTGCTCGAGATAAAGCTTTACAGCTTGAGGAAAAGGAGGCGCAGGAAAAGAAAGAGAGGGAGGCACGGGAACGTAATTTGCAAACGACCGGTCAATTTCCTATTCGACGACCGCTTTATCCTGTCCTTAATAATGAAATTGATGATTTTTCGTTATTAGATCGATCTCCGCCTCCGTATGTTCAGCCTACGGCTCCGACTGAAGATTCTGGTGACGAAGAACGGGATAAGTCGGATGGGAAGGATAAATCAAGTGTCAGGTTATCTGCGGAGAGAGCCGCGGATTTGCGTAGTTATGCTAGAAAATTAAATTTGAATCATATAACTGTGTCAGACGTTGTAGCCGAAAGGAGTAAATGGACAGAACGAGAATTGATGTGTTTTTTGAATACTTTTGCAGACGAGGTTGTTACTCGATTTCGTAAATATTCAGAGACGTTAGAACCTAAGGTTGTGTCAGTCCATCGTGAGAATTTGGATAAAGGTTTATTTGTTCTTGCAGATGTCGATGCCCTTTTCAAACAACTGCTCCAGCTACGGGATGAGGCGTCCAGGTTACGGGAAGAAGGGAAAAAAGATAAGGAGTCCGTGCCGGGGTCGACGGAGCAGTCCAAACAGTGTTCTATCCTGGGTTCAGATAAGAATTCTAAAGTGCATGTTATGCCTATCCGTGAAGCTGCACCTTTGTATGTTCCACCTAAAGGGGCCGGTACAGATGATGATAAAACATCGGCAAATGCAAAGGGGTATTTTATATATAATTGGGTGTATACGCCTTGGAACAGAGCAGATGTTATGGCATTGAAAAACGCTTTACCTGATCTTCGTAAAAATCCAGCCGCATTCTATGAAGGGGTGGAGGGGGCCATTTCCTCTTGTGTTATGACTCTTGTTGATATAGATCTCTTTTTTGGGTTAATTCTTCCGCCTGATATGTGGAGGTCGATTCGTAAAACTAATGATCAAACGATGTTTGGGGCAACTTAGAAAGAAATAAACCAGGCTGATTTAGACAGGGAACCTGCATGTAAACCATGTGATTTAATTTTAGAACTCCCAACGGCTATTTTGAACAAACTAAAAACGCTTGTTCCTCCTAAAAAGATCGATTGGACTATGTTAGCTTCGTGCAAACAGAAGCTAGATGAATCGGTATCAGATTTCTTTACACGTTTCGAAGAAGCGTTTCATGATTACAGTGGTCAATCGTTAACAGATGATACGGGTAGGCATCTGTTTGTTGATAAGTACGTGGCTAATCTCCTACCGGAGATTGCAAAGCGGTTAAAAACGAGTGAAAGTTCCTGGACCACGGCGACCCCTGCGTCTTTGTTAACTATGGCTCAGTCTTATGAACGGCAGGAATTAGAGGCTAAAGAAAGTGTAGATAAGAAAACGAAGGAATTGAAAACGAAGGTGATGTTGGCGCAGGTTCGCGGGGCGCAATCTAGAGGGAATGATAGAGGTAGGCGAGGAGGGAGTAATGCGTCGTACGGTCGTACTGACATTGCGGAGGACCAATGTGCATATTGTAAAGAGTTTGGGCATTGGGCTGAAGATTGTCCGGTACTTCGTGAGCAACGTAGTCAGCGTGGTCGAGGAGGTGGAAGGTCGAGGAATAATTATTCAGGAGCGAGAGGTGGCGGAAGTGATCGTGGTAGGTTTGAAACGAGGGGCCGTGGTCAGGATGAACGAAATACTTTTGATAGACGAAATCAATATCAGATCTCGGAGGTTGAGAATGTGGAGCATCAGGATTATGTGCATGCATAGGACTGCGTAGGATGGGGTACGGAATCAGTTGAAGTGCCAGTAGATCAAAGAGGTCCATACGTATCCGCGGGCATTTTGGGTTCTACTGATCCGTTTTTAGTTGACACAGGAGCTACTCGTAGTGCTTTGTCCAAAAACTTGGTTCCAAGGGCTCCCCTGTCTGTCGAAACGATAACATGTATAGGGTTTGATGGCACACCCTCTCCTAGCCCACTATCACAACCTCTTGCACTTTGCATTGACAAGTTTTTCAGTTTTTGTCCATTTTTGTTGTCACCTCACACTCCAGATAACATTATGGGCATTGATTTGCTCAAATATTTTCGAGCAACGATACGCTGCGCTCCTGAAGGAGTGCGGGTTATTTTGAATGACAATTACCCAGATTCAGAAAGATTTTGTACAATGAAGGAAATTGAAGCATTAGCCTCTCTCCCTCACACGTTGTGGGCGACCTCAGATACGGATGTGGGGCAGATGCTTATTCCACCTATTCGAATTACTGTCAAGGAGGGAGTACTTTTGCCACGTGTACCACAGTATAAGATCTCTAGGGAAGGTGAAATTGCCCTGACGCACATTGTCCAGGATTTGATTGTTGCAGGAGTAGTGGAGGAAGTTCCTTACAATGTCTGTAATAGCCCTATTCTCCCGATCCTTAAGAAAGACACTGACGACAAAGTCTATCGATTTATTATTGATTTGAGAGAAATTAACAAAATTGTTATGCCTCAATACCCGGTGGTGTCTGATATCACGACATTGCTTACATTGGTCCCTCCAACAGCGACGACATTTTCTGTCATTGATCTTAAAAATGCATTCTTTTCCATTCCCATCCATCCTGACAGTAGATACTTTTTTGGCTTTACGTTAAATAATAAATCGTATAGATTTTGTCGTGTTCCCCAAGGTTATACAGAAAGTCCTAGCATTTATAGCCAGGCTTTGAAAAGACAGCTTGACACTTTTAACTTGCAACCTGGAGTAGCCCTTATACAGTATCTTGATGACCTCCTGTTGGCTGCAGACACGTATGCACAATGTGAGGAGAGTACACTTGCTTTGCTTTCCTTTTTGGCTCAGAACAATCATAAAGTCTCTAAGAAAAAGCTTCAATACTGTAGACCCAAGGTGACCTACCTCGGTCATCTTTTGTCTAAGGAGGGGCGTGCATTAACATCAGATCGAATTCAGGCGATTTTAGACACACCAGTCCCCCGCACTCAGAGAGATGTACATGCCTTCATAGGATTAACGTCCTTTTGTAGACAATGGATCATGGGGTTTTCGCACATTATCAAACCTTTGTTAGCGCTACTGTCCAAAACTACACCAATGCCCCTTGAATGGACAGATGACTGTCAGAATGCTTTTGAACAGTTGAGACAGGCCCTTTGCTCTGCACCCGTGTTAGGTACACCAGATTACACAAAGATTTTCACATTGTAGGTGCATGAGAAAGATGGGTGCGCGTTATCAGTGTTAGTGCAGGCACACGGGGACAAACAGAGGCCATGCGCGTACTTCTCAGCCATTCTTGATCCTGTAGCACGAGGGTTACCTGGGTGCTTCCGAGCAGTTGCAGCAACAGCAGTAGCTATACGGCAGAGTGAGGGAATAGTTTTATCGCACAAACTGTTGGTGCTAGTTCCCCATGCAGTAGATGCCCTGTTAAATCAAACAAAGACTCAATATCTTACGAGCGCACGTTTAACAGGATATGAGCTCACACTCTTGGCGCCACATATCACACTAAAAAGATGCGCTACCCTGAACCCGGCCACTTTATTGCCTTATCCGGTCGAAGAGGGCCAGGAGGAAAAACATCATGATTGTGTTTTCCTGACTGAGGAACAAACAAAGGGTCGTGTCGACTTACAGGATATGCCACTTCCAGATGTGGATGGGGAACTGTGGGTTGATGGATCGTGTTTGAGGCTGCCAGATGGCACGACTTCGGCAGCATATGCGATCACGACACTTAAGACAGTGGTAGAAACAGCACGAATACCTCAGAAATCGGCTCAAGCAGCGGAGCTGATAGCCTTGACGAGAGCCTGCGAACTGAGTGCTGGCCTATGTGTGAACATCTACACAGACAGCCGGTACGCCTTCGGAGTAGCGCATGACTTCGGCTTACTCTGGAGAGAGTGTGGGTTTTTGACCTCTCATGGAGTACACATTATGCACGGAGAACTAGTGCGTGATCTCCTAAACGCGTTGCTTTGCCCAAAGAAAGTAGCAATAATTAAATGCAGTGCACATAAAAAGGTCACTGACAAAGTGGGACAAGGCAATGCTTTTGCAGACAGTATAGCAAGACAGACAGCTATGTCTCGAAATGACTCCCCCATGTATGTAACGAAGTCGCAGGCCGAGCGATGGCATGATGCTAGAGCAGAGATACTAGACATCCAAAAATCAGCGACTGAAGCAGAACTTGTAACATGGGCAGCAGAAGGGGTACTGGATGACGAGGGTTGTTGGAGGAGTAAGGACATGGAGAGATGGAAATTGCCTGCAGCTTACTTGCAGGCGATGGTCCAGATGACACATGGGTTAGCACGTGTGGGAGCTCTTGCAATTACTCGATTGTTAACACGAGTTTGGGAGCATCCCGAGATTGCCAATACTGCTAAGAGAGTAGTGCAGACCTGTTTGATATGTTTACAGCACAATCCTGCAAAAGGGACGCATACTCCGAAAGGAGGGTTCGTTCCACCTTCTGCACCATTCAAGGTACTTCAAATGGATTACATCCAGCTTGAGCGTTGCAATAACCTTAAGTATGTCTTAGTGGTGGTGTGTGCTTTCAGCAAATGGATCGAGGCCTTCCCCACGAAAGATAACACAGCTTTGACAACAGCTAAGGTTTTGCTCAAAGAGTACTTCCCTCGATTCGGAGTTTGCAAATTTTTGTGGAGCGATAATGGTCCTCATTTTGTTGGGAAAATTGTGGAGTATGTGCTAAAGGGACTGGGGATCCAGCAGAAGTTTCATGCTGTGTTCCACCCTCAGTCAGCAGGTCTTGCCACGTTGAAATTGAAACTGGCTAAGATTGTGGCGTCCACGTCATTGAAGTGGCCGGATGCCCTGCCGCTAGCATTACTCTCTCTTAGATCAGTGCCCCACTCTCGAACTGGCCTCACACCGTATGAAGTGGTGTTTGGAAGGCCTATGAACATATGGGGAGTTCCTAAGCCGCGATTGTTACATGATGTGCCTTGTATAATGATGAACGATTATTTGGCACGATTAACAAATTATTTGCTTTCTATTCATCAACAGGTTCGAGAAGCGCTCCCTGACAATTCCATTGGAGAAGCCCATAATCTCCGTCCTGGAGATTATGTCATGGTGAAGTCGTTTGAGAGAGCGAACAGCTTGGAACCGAGGTGGCGTGGCCCCGAGCAGGTCCTCTTGGTGACTCGAACGGCTGTGCGAGTGACCAACAGAAAGCGGTGGGTGCATTCAACTCACTGCCGTCGCGTCTCTCCGGACCTGGTGAATCCTACTGTGTTGTCCGACTACAAAGAGATCTTGGACAAAGAAAAGAGCCCAGCTGTGACGTCGGCCGAACTTGAGGGAGCCTTCCCGGACCACACTGTTTCTGGACGACAGCGCTACGATCTGCAGCCAAGATAGGAAGAAGATTTTTTTTTTGTGCGAGACTGGTTGGTTACCGCTCTGGGGTTTGTGAAACGGAAGCCGGGAATCTCAAGGGGGGGGGATCAGTTCTGCCAAGAGTAGCGACACCCGTCTTGACCCCGGAGAAGAAAACAACGGCTACCTCGGAGCTCAGCACTAACGTTTTTATTTTTTGTAGTTGTGTATTTGAGACATTGTGAACTTTTGAACTATGGCGTCTTCTGCATCACGAGACAAGAGAATTCTTGGTGCCATCTTGTTTGTACTGACAATTGTGGTGATAGCAGTGATAGCCTGGGTAGTAGAACTTGTGGTGCCTGTACGAGAACATTTGCTGCCGACTACCCCGGCTCCATCTGAACATTTTCACTTCACCTTACCCTATCATGAAGAACGGCACCAACAGACTTACTTGAACAATAGCTTCATTCAAATTTTGCCTCATACTCACAATATGACGAACACTTCTAACTGTTGGGTGTGTGGGATGTTGCCTGGGCATCAGAAGAAAGGGGGCACACCGCTCATCCCACTCCCGTTTTCCCACAATGGTTCCTGTAATGCCTGGTATACTCTTTTATTCACTTTACGATGGCCAACAAAAGGGGGGTGCTTTTCCGTTTAAACAAGATATGTTATCATGACCGGGATGGCTATCCACGAGCTGAGGGTACTCGATTCGAATGGGAAGAGTACCGCCCCGACAATGTGTCTGCCCCCGAATTTACAGCAATCAAAGGACCATTAACATGTCCAGCTCGCATGTCATTAATGTTATAGATACCAAGGCTGATCTCTGTATACGTAATAAAGGTACAATCCCGGTTGGGAAAAGTGAATGTAACACCACACTTACATTTGACAGTCCGAATGGCATATCATTTGTGGAATCCCGAAATACATACTTCATTTGTGGTAATAAAGGCTATCATCAACTCCCTTTAGGATGGCTAGGTACATGCTATATCTCTTTTGTATTGCCCCCTGTATTCATTGCCCCACCAATGTACCACAATGATTATGTGCTCTATCATGATTTTGTGTTAAATAGAATTAGACGTGCTGTGGTCTTGGATGATATCGACCAGACCGATACTGCCTTACAGCAATATGTGGACTTTAATTTGGGATTGTTTTCTTTTTTGGGGGCTGCTTTGAACAGTCGGAAAATACGACGACTGACCCGTGTTGTTGAGGCTGTAGCTAATGACACTGCTTTTGCATTAGGAAATATAACGGAAGAACTTCAAATATCCAGAATTGTTACGCTTCAGAACCGAATGGTTCTTGATGTGGTTCTAGCTGATCGAGGGGGGGCATGTAGAATTATCGGAAGCAGCTGTTGCGTTTACGTGCCTGATAACTCGCCATCTGTATATGATGCGATTTCCAAACTCCACAAAATCGCTGCTGAAATACACCCGGACAATGGTACATGGACCCTTTCGGGGTGGTTCTGGTCAATGCTTAGTACTTGGGGCTGGAAGCTACTGACGATTTTATGTATCATAGTTGGGATACTATTCTTTGTGTGTTTATGTATACAATGTGGCCCTGCCTTATGTTCTATGTGTTTATCAGCCTGTATTCCATCTAGACGAGCTCTTGCCCAAAAAGAATTGATGCTTCATAAAGAAGTAGCGCAAATAATGTCAATTGATATTGAAGATGAGTATCCCGACTACGTCCACTATGAGGTAGCTTCAGCTAAACGCTAAAAGGGTCGTCTGTCGTAATTTGACAATGGCCGGGTTAGCGCTTAGCTTTGCTACACGTTATTTCCCTTAACTTGGCCTTACTCGAAAACGCCATTTTGTATGCTACGGCGGCCATTTTAGGGAATGAGCGGCCTCGTGGTCAGCATGCCCTTTAGTCCTTTGTCCGTGCCGCTGACCACTCGAGTTTCCCCAGCAACAGGCTATTTTTAGTAACGGTCAAGCCTGTACATGCGCAGTTCCAACTGACCAGTCACCCCTCAGGAATGTTCCGCCAAACTGACCAGTAGAGTTGTAACCCCTCCCATGAGTTGGCTGTACTCCAAAAATGACCATATATGTACCTAAACTCTGTAACCTTGTACCGCCTATCTTTTTATTGCCTGTAAAGTGTATAAAAGAAGGACTCACACCAACGTTCGGTGTGATACTTCTTGCATTGCCGAAGGGTGCTGTAGGAATGTACCACCACCCCATGGGGTCTTAATAAACTTGTCTTTTGTACTTTTCAGTTTCCGTGCCAACAGTTCTTTCGGTGTAAGTGGGTATTTCTGCGGAGCATGTAGGCCTTGGGAACCCAATACCACAGTAGTGGATAGTGTTCATCGTGCGGGTGGTGTCTTCGGTGCTGACCGGGGTCCAGTTGCAGAGGGTGGTGGTGGTGGGCGTTGGTTCGGTGGTTGGGTGCGTGGTCTGTGCGCCAAAGCTGTTGTGTATGTCGGCAATCTTGCGGTGAAAGTACGAGGCGAGTGAGTGGCAGAGGTCTTGCGAGGGGTTGATGTCGTTGTTTCCGGCGCTGGGATTGTAGAACTCTTTGACGAAGCTGAAGAGTTCCTTGCTGTCGTGGGCGTTGTTGTCCAGTCGTTCTTTGAGTGCTGTCTTCTTGGTGGCGCGGATCAGCTGGTGGATCAGCTGGTGGTGCTTGCGGGTGGCGTGCTTGAGGGCGGTCCTGTTGTCTGTGGTCTGCTCGTGGCACCAGGCTTTCTCGAGGGTGCGGCAGTTTTTCTTGGAGTCCTTGAGTTCGTCGGTGAACCAGGGGGTTTTCTTGCTGCCAGGTCTGCTGGGAGGGTTCTTTAGTGGGGCGAGGTCATCGGCGCAGGCGGTCAGCCACTATGTGTGGTTGCTGGCTGCTTCGTTGGGGTCCGTTTTGCTGGTGGGAGGGTTCTGGCTGAGGGAGGCGGTGAGCTGCTCGCCGGTGATCTTGCTCCAGCTCCGGCGAGAAACCTGTTGTGGGTGGTGGTGGGTCGTCGTTCTTCTGAAGCTGAAGTGGACGCAGCTGTGGTCAGTCCAATGAAGTCCAGTGGAGTGGCTGAAGGAGATGTGCTTGCTGGATGTGAAGACGGGGTCAAGCGTGTGGCCGGCGTAGTGGGTGGGGGTGTTCACCAGTTGCTTGAGTCCGAGGTTGTCCAGCAGGGTGGTGGTGTTGCTGTCATTGTTGTTCTCCAGGTAGAAGTTGAGGTCCCCTAGGAGGATGTAGTCATCGGAGGGGAGGGCGTGCGGGCTGATGAAGTCTGCGATGTCTTCGCTGAATCGTGTGCGTGGTCCCGGGGGTCCGTAGATGAGGGTGCCTCTGAGGGTCGTCTTGGGGTCGGTGTGTATCAGGAAGTGGAGGCGGTGAAGGTGTCGTCGGAGTTGGTCGAGATGCGGATGGTGCTCTTGTGAAGGATGGCGATGCCTCCTCCCGTCTGGTTGACGCGGTCCCTCCGGGTGATCTTGTATCCGTCCGGGATGGCTATTGCGATGTCAGGCGCTGAGGAGGCGTTCATCCAAGGTTTCCGTGAGGAAGGCGACGTCTGGTGCTGTTGTGTCGAGCATTTTCCAGAGTTCAACGGCGTGCCTGTGGATGGAGCGGGTGTTGAGCAGGATGCACTTGAGGTGGTTGTTGCTGGGGCTCGGCTTGGCAGGAGCGGTGCAGGTCCGGAGGCAGGTGAATTTGCAGGCTTGGCAGGTGAAGGGTCCGTGGGTGTGTTTCGGGGTGGCTCGGTAGCAGGCGGGGTTCTGGCCGGCGTTGAGGGTGGTGGCGTCGTAGGTCCGTTGTGTGGGCTGGCATCTTCGGGGGCCAGGGGTCCTGGCGCTGGGCGCGGTCCAGGCGCGGACGGGCGCAGACGGGCTTGCCTTTGGCACGCCTTCGGCGCACAATCGGCGCACCCGCTGCACGCGTCCGCTGTGCGTTCGCTCTGGGGGCGACATAAGAGGGAAGGAGGGGAGGAGGGGTCAGCTGGGAGGCGGGATGGAAGAAGCCAATGGGTGTGGGGGGGTAGGAGGCAGCGGCAGGAAAAAACGGGGCTGAGGAGCCCGGCTGATGAAGCAGGAAGACTCACTAACTCACTCACTCTTGGGTACAGAAAAAAAGAGAAGGGGGCGGGCAGGGGGGCCGTGGCCACGGCGGCGATCGGAATGGCTGCCTTTCCGTGAAGCTCCTCCATGCGGGCTCCTGACTACTGCTCCCCACATCCGGGCGGATCCGACCACTGATGTCGCCCCGACCATCTGGGTGACTTGGGAGATCGCGGAGGCGGCCTGCGGAGAGTGTACGGCGGAGGAGAAATGGGGCCTTCGGAGCTCGGCTCCATCTTCTCTTACTGCGCCGGATCACTGGTGAGTGCCGCGCGGGGCCTGGTCGCCGGGCCTTCACCCCCACAACATCTCCTGCGGGGTTTCTTGTGCGCTGCCCGTCTGTTTCGGGCTCCCGGGTGGGGGCTGCTGGTTCCCGGTGCTATCACGGCCCTCGGGCCTGTGTGGTGCCGGGACCGGGGCCTCGATTTGCGGGCCTGGGCCGGATGATAGGCGGCAGATGGGGACGCTCACGGAGGGACGGCGGGGGTTTGCGAACTCGGCGGTCGGGCGGCCGTGGGGCGCCGCTACACGATTTTTGGCGGCCCCGCCTTGTAAGCACTTGTGGGGCTCTTAAATCACTCCATTCCTCCTGCTCTAAGAGACGGGAGAGGGCCGCTCCCCACCCCACCACATTCTGAGGGTGCATTCTGCACATTAAACCATACATTGGACCCTGGGCCCTGCTGAGGCTGACCTGGTCCTCATTCACCTGGACTGACACAACTTGATCGCTGAGACTCTACTGTTGGTGTAACTCACTGGAACTTTCTAGAGCTTGGTGCTGCTCTGCTGCTCACTCCTATTGCCGACCTATCCACACCGCCTCTCCTGACTCAGCTTCACCCTTCGGGCTACCGTGGAGATGGGGAAGAGAGATCCTAACCAAAGGAAACTTAGCTTCTACAAGACCCCCCTTTTCGCCACGGACCCCTCGCCTGGTTCGGTGGCCGGGGCGTCCAGCTCTACTGACTTGGGAGACGCGGCGGCTATGGTCGCCACCTTGATGGGCGAAATGCGCGCAGGTTTCAAGGCGCTCGACACCCGCTTCGACAGTCTGGAGCAAAAGCTAGCGGACATGGGCTCAAAGGTGCAGGCCCATGACAGAAGGCTCGATGTGGCTGAATCACGAATATCAGACATTGAAGATGGCGCATCGAAATCGCTTAAGAGACTGGAGCGTGTTGAAAAATACTCGAAGCCGTGGCCATAAAAAACAAAGATTTGGAAGCGCGCAGCAGGCGCAATAACATTCGTATCCTTGGCGTGGTGGAAACGACGGCCACGGGTCGGTTCGACGTTTTTGTTGAAACTCTTCTGATCGAGCTATTTGGCAGAGACACCTTAACTGCAGGCTTTGTGGTTGAGCGAGCACATAGGTCTCTGGGGCCTAAACCTCGCCCTGTCCAACTACCAAGACCCATTATCTCCAGGATCATGAACTTCCGCGACCGTGATGCTGTGCGCGGCACGCGAGGCTGGAGAAATACAGTGGCAGGGCAGCAAGCTGTCCTTCTTCCCATATTTCACACTAATGGTCCAGGAGGCACGTCGCAAGTATAAAGGAGTTAAATCCACCCTCCGGAACTTAGGCCTGAAATATGGTATGCTGTACCCAGCTAGGTTGAAGGTGGATGTGAACGGCAGATTTTGCATTTTTGACTCCCCCGCGGAAGCACAAGATTTCTGCCACGATTACAAGAAACAGGGCTCAGCGGCTGCTACCAGTTCACCTGCCAGCACTCCACCTTGGAATGATACACAATCCAGCGCTGACCTTTTTGCTGAAACTGGCCAGGGCTGACCGCTCAGCGTTGAATACAGTTGCACCCTTCTCGAAATACTGTTATCTAGATGTGGATTTTCCAATGTTCATTGACAAGGTCTCCGGTTCGGTGGCCACTTGTTCGGATGCCCGCCTTGAGAACCGTTGCCGCCCGCAATGGCGCGGGTCATGTTGTTGCTATTTTCTGGGGCTTTATCACATTTTTATTTGCAGTTCTATTATTTCTTTGAATGGTTATTACCTTTGGTAATTTGCACTATTGTTCAGCGATGGTCCGGGGACTGCCTCTCGTGGGATTCTGGGAGGCTGGGAGGCGGGTGGGGGATGGGATATGTTTTGTTTCAATGGTCATGTATGTTAGAACTTAGCTGCGAATATCGTTTGAGCAACCTGTCGTATGCACACTTGTTGCAGAATATATTGACAATGGAGGTATGGCCAGGATAGGTCTACAGACTGGTCCTTCCAGGCTGACTTTGATGTCTTGGAACGTTTGAGGCTTAAATATCACGAGGGAATGCAAACAGGTGCTGGCTTATGCGGCGCGACATGGGGTGGCTGTCCTCTTTCTGCAAGAGACTCATTTGGTGCAGCCGGACGTGGCATCGGTGGCTAGAGGGTGGGGGTCGCATAAAGTGTTTTCCTGCTATAGTAGGTATGCTAGAGGCGCAGCAATTCTGGTGCACAAACGAGTCCCTTTTGTAATGACTGGCAGCAAAACTGATGAGGAGGGCAGATATGCGCTTAATATGGGAGTTCTGTTCGGATACAAGATCGCACTGGTGGGTGTGTACGGTCCTAATGTGGATTCCCCTGCTTTTTTCCAGGACCTGCAGATGACGCTGCTTCACTCCGACATTGACTTGTTGGTTCTGGGGGGAGACTTTAACATATTGATGGATCCTGATAGGGACAGCACTGCACCCTCTCCTGACTGCAAACCAAAGTCCTGTGCAGTGCTGGCGGAAATCTGTTCCCACTTCTCTCTAGTGGATATAGAGGCTAGATTGCACCACCACACTCCTGCCTACGCGCATCACTCTGGCTTCCACAACACTAGCACTCGAATTGACTATTGGCTCATCTCCCCAGGTATTGCGGGTTGTGTGGATGGCCTTTCCACGTTACCTCGCACCCTTTCAGACCACTCTCCCATTGTCTTGACTCTAGCGATCACCAGATTAGGGGGGTACGAAAGACAGTGTCGATTTCCTGGTAGGGCACTACTGGATCCGACTTTCAAAGAGGACATACGTACCACTATCACAACTACTTCGACATAAACACAGGCTCTGTTACCTCCTGGTCCACGCTATGGGAAGGCTTCAAAGCCACATTACATGGGGTTTGCATCACTAAGAGTGTGGGGTCCCTGCGCGAGATACGCTCCACCTTGACCCGCATTGAAACAGACATCATTAAGTTAGAGAAGGAGATCCTTGAGGATCCTTCGGTGGATCGTGAGGCTAAACGCCTTGAACTACTTTTAGAATTTCGGGACGCAGAGGATAGAGAGGTGAAGTTCATGGGTAAATACTACACTGCGCGGCAATACGGCGAGGGAGACAGGCCAGGCAAATTATTAGCGCAAATGCTTCATCCACCACACCAGGCTGCTTACATTACGGAGGTGCTTGACGCCCAGGGTACACGACAACATTCCACCCCCGAAATATCCAACACCTTTCTATCATATTACAAAACTCTTTACACTTCCACACTCACGGGGAAGCACCGCCACCCGGGTTCTTATTTGAATGAAATCGCCATGGTGTACCTAGAGAAAACATGCAGGAGTTTTTGGCCATGCCCATTACACCAGATTTTATAATTGAGGCAATTGACTCCTTGCGGAGCTCTTCTGCTCCCGGCCTTGACAGCTACACAGCCTACTTTTACAAAGAGTACAAGGAGGAACTCGTACCTAAACTTGTCGAGGTATACGCGGAGGCACTGGAGACGGGCATTCTTCCACCTACGCTCCGGGAAGCGGTTATTGTTCTACTTCCCAAACAAGGCCGTGACCCCTCGTTGTGCAGCTCCTACAGACCCCTATCCCTCTTAAACTTGGACTACAAAATTCTGGCCAAAGTCCTTGCAATTCGTTTAGCGCTTCTAGTGGAAACTATAATTTCGCCGGCTCAGTCCGGATTTGTACCACATCGATCCACTTCTCTAAACCTTCAGACACTGTTTTCTGTTTTACACAGAATAGAGCCCTCCACACCGGCTGCAGCAGTGTTCCTGGACGCAGAGAAAGCGTTCGACACCCTGGAGTGGCCCTTTTTTCTGTCCATTATGAGGAGAATGGGGATGCCTGCTATGTTTGTGGCGACGGTGGAGTTGCTGTACTCGGCTCCCACCGCCCGGATACGGCTAAACGGCACTATTACTGACAACTTCACACTTTCACGTGGCACCCGACAGGGATGTCCACTATCCCCGCTCCTGTTCATCATTGTGATGGACCCCCTGGTGCAACACTTCCAAGAGAAACATCTCCACCGTGGGCTCCAGTTTCGTACCGGTCCACTGCTGATCTCGTTATATGCCGATGACACAGTTTTGTATGTTCGGACTCCCCAGTCCAACCTGGAACCTCTATTGATTGAGCTTTCCCGATTTGGAGACTACTTGGGCCTTAAAATAAATTGGCATAAGTCAGTGATTTTCCCGCTCCCCCCTCCACCGTGCAGTGGACCTGCTTGTTCCCTCTGGAATGGAGCACGGACTCCTTGAAATATTTGGGAATACACATTCACCTCGACACGGTATCCATTATCCGACTGAACTACGGCCGCACCCTTGATTTTTTAGAATACAATACGGGGCGCTGGATTCGCCTCTCGCTGTCTATGGCTGGTCGTATTGCCATCATTAAAATGATTGTACTTCCCAGGTTCTTATATTTATTTAACAATATTCCAATCCCCCTTACCAAGATTTTTTTTCCCAACTTCGCTCCTCACTTCTGCGTCTGATATGGGGAGGCAGGAAACCACGTGTGTCCTGGCGAACATTAACACTCCCTTACGAACGAGGTGGCTTCGGAGTGCCAGACTTTTTTCTGTATTATTTGGTTGTGCAGAGCTCTTACGCGTACCCTTGGTTTCACCCTGATGCCAGGATTCCTCATCTGAGACCAGAGGCTGACTTGGCGCTCCCTGTGGCCCTCTTCTCCGTCCTTCCTAAGGGTCTACCCCGGGACCCACAGGACATACAGCCTTTGTCCACTACTTGCTGGGCCTGGGACAAAATTCGACACCTCTTACTCCTCGAGAAGCTATAGTTGCCTGCACTGCCGTTGCCCAACCCCCACTGGCTCCCCATCACAGGTGATTTGGTGGTACTGCGCACACTATCCAAATATCAACTGCACACTGTCGGGGACCTCTTCCCGGACGGCCATGCCTTTTCCCTAACTGAGGATCAACGCTTCACGGACAGAACTTTCATGGACTCATTCACACTGACTAGACTTCGCTCAATGCTCAGGGCTGAATTCCCCACATTCCCGCTCCCTCATGATGACACACCCGCGCTCATATTCATAATACCAAACCAAACAGGGGCGCATGTTGTATCTAAGCTATATAAGCTGTGTCTGGCCTCAGTTCCCTCACTCGACACTAAGGTGCGCGCTGACTGGGAGGGCGACCTGGGTACTCAAATCACGGACGATCAATGGGCTGCATGTTGTGCCACCACAAGAGATGTGTCTATTAACACCAGACATAAACTTATACATTTTAAGTTCCTGAGGAGGGCGTACCACACTCGCCCATATAATTGATCCAAGTAGACCGCGCACTTGCCCAAAATGCAACGGCCCACAGGCTGATTTTGCCCATCTTTCATGGACTTGTCCGAAACTACACAACTACTGGCTGCAGGTGCATCGGGTTTTGGAGGAGATACTTGGCATGGACCTACAACCCACCCCTGAAATTGCGCTGCTTGGTTACGTTACCAACTTCAAGCGCCCGCTTCGAAAACTGGCGTCCATTGGCCTCCTTTTAGCTACACGTGAAGTGGCGCTGCTCTGGTGTGCTAGGCGCGCTCCTACTGTCCGCGCTTGGCTCCGTAGTATGGCCTACTGTAATGTAAACAGCGCTGAATACTCCGAGATGGTTCCTATCGCCTCCAGACCGCTGGATATATGGGGGCCATACCGGAAATATATTGCGAAACTAGCCCAGGAGCCGCAATCCCAATCTATTAACTCCTTTGTTCCTGCGGGGGTGGGATAGGAAGAACCACACCACTTGGTAACTACCTCTGACGCTATTTTGCACTAGGGCGTGCTTGACTGTCATTACTGGGCCCCGGGATTGTCCGCCCTGGTTACTTGCTGAATGTTCTCTGCGACCGCATGGAGTGTTGCCTTTCTCACTGTGGGGTTCTAACATCATCTATGTAGAGTTTGACAAATGGCGGGTCTATGTTTAAAAGTCTTGTTGATCCATTCGATATGTGCCATGCTGTGGATACATCAGAATTTTGTGCTGACTTGCCTGCTCGATAGTGCTCGCAACATTATTGTCTTCTATCATTCTATGTACGTGTATGACCGCTTTTTCTTCAGTTCTAATATGATTTCTCTTTTACTTTCACGTTTTGTAAAAAAGCAAAAATGTACCATCGTAGTGAGTCAATCAGATAGTTTGCAATCCCACTGTAATATACTAAATTCTCGTTTCTTTCGCCGATCAATGCTCATTTATGTTTGCAATGTTCCTTTTGTATGTAATGATTGGATTGCTTTTCTGTGCAATAAACAGATTTACAAAAAAAAAAAAAAAAAGGGGGCTGGCAGGCACACGGAGCACATCAACGTGATCTTTTTGTTTTTTTAGCTCCAAATGCTACGCCAATGGTCTGTTTAAGAGAGAAGCCATCCATCAACTCTGTTGACATTGACTGTTGTTTTTAGAAATGAAATTGGGTGTTCAAAGAACTACTTGCATGAGATTAGATTGAAAGATAACACAATTCCAAAGGCTGCCAAGGTTAGAAACGTACCAATGGCTGTTAGAGATAATATGAAAACTGAACTGGACAAGCTTGTAACCAATGGAATAATTGAGGAGGTTGAAACTCCTCAATGGGTGTCTCCTGTCGTGATGGCTCGAAAGGCCAATGGAGAGGCTCGTCTTTGTGTGGACTTGAGAGAATTAAATAAGGCTGTTATTGTAGACCACTACCCTTTACCTAATATTAGTGAGATGTTGAGTATGCTCAATGGCACAACATATTTTTCCTCCCTAGATCTCAGTTCAGCATACCACCAAATTAGGCTTACGGAAAATTGTCAAGATCTAACAACTTTCACCACACCCTTTGGTACTTTTAAATTTCTAAGAATGCCTTTTGGACTTATATCGGCAGCTTTAGTTTTTCAACGTGCCATGGAAAGGATATTAAAGGGTGTGGTGGGTGTGAAGATCTATCAGGAAGACATATTAGTGTCTGGTTCAACTGAGACTGAACATAACACTTGACTTTGTGAAGTGTTAGATATCATGTTAAAGTCTGGTTTGACTCTCAAAAAACTAAATGCAAATTTGGGGTTCAGGAAATTGAATATTTGGATCATTTAGTCACGAACAGAGGAATCCAACCTAAAAAATTGTTGGTTAACACAATAGAAAACTTACCTTCTCCAAAGAATAGAGATGAATTGGTTAAGTTCCTAGGTATGGCTGAATTTTATAACAAATTTATTTCCAAGTTTGCAGAGAGATCTTTAAGTTTAAGACATTTGTTGAAGAAAAATACTGATTTTGTCTGGTCAAACCAATGTGAGAATGAATTTATGGATATCAAGTCTAGCTTGAAGAATGCATGAGACCTTGGGAGTTTCGATGTTAATGATGATGTTGTTGTGATGACTGATGCTAGTTCTAGAGGTTTGGGAGGTGTGTTACTACAAAGATCAAATGGTGTATATAGAACAATTGCCTTTATTGGAACTCCCTCCTAACTGAATCCAGTTCGTGTTTTGCGAGGAGCTGAGGAGCTGCAGAGGATTCACGGAACGAGGAGCGAGCGAGGCGCAAGGAAGGCTACGGGAAGGCTCCAGGGAAGGCTCTAGCGGTGCGTGCGTGTGGTGAGCGGAGGGCAGCCGGAGTTGCCGGGGCTGGCACACGTCGGCATTCACGCCTCGCATCCTTGTGACATCTTCTCTGTGCCGTTCAGAGCCGCCGAGTTGGACTGCTGAGCCGAGCCGCTGAACGCCGAGCCGCTGAACGCCGCTGCCCGCCTTCCTTCTTCCACCATCCGATGTCCCTCTGAAGGTGAAGGTGAGCAGGGAGCAGGGGCGAGCACGGGGGATTGGGCTGCTTGTGCTCCGTTGCTCTGTTGCTCCGCTGCCCCGTAGTTTCTGCGCTCCTGGCCCAGTGTGGTCGGCGGTGGCGGTGGACGGCTTTGAGCATCCCGGGACTAGTGCATGAGTGCAGGTTACACGATACAGGAAAAAAACGACGTTCACGACAGATGTACTATTGAAACCACTGAAACACCCTCGCTCCTGCCACCTGTCCTGCCCCCCGTCTTCTGCTCCCCAACATCGGAGGGAGCCACAGCGGTGTAGCAAGCAGGGGCTAGCGGAAGCGGCAAGGCTCACTGTTTACTGGACCTGATTTACCGGACCTCCCACTGATTCCCCTGCCAGACTGCCCGTGTGTGTTTTGTTTCACGCTTCGCGCCGCAGGTACGGGAGAGCCCGAGTGTGGCTGGACCGGGCTGAGAAGAGCGGGCAGAGCCGTAGTGTGCAGGCGAGCAGGTGGGTGAGAGTGAGAAGGTGCGAGCGCTGCCGAGTCTAAGGCTAAGCGCTGAGACAACAGCACCCCTCCGCCTCCGTCTGCATCTGAGTCTGTGCCAGTGCTAGTGTGGTTAATCTCTACGGTAACGCGCAACCTGGAGCATGTAGCATGTAGCCTGCAGCTTGTAGCCTTGAATTTCTAAGAACTGCAGATTTATAAAAAGGACCATTTAGAACCATTTAGAACCTCATGAACCTGCTGCTTCCTGTTGGCTGGCTGATGTGAGTGCTCTTCAAAACAACACTGCCGGGCAGGGTAGGGAGTCTGCCATTTTTGCCTTACACCAGGAGCACATCAAGGACTGCAGTGCTGCCCCTGACGGCAGCTGCTCTTTGCTCCGTTTAACCTGCAGTGTGGATCAGCAAGCGGTAGGTTCCAGAGCTATATGGAGTAGAAAGGCTTGGGAGAGCACTGAGGAGTTTGGTATTTCTTACGTTTAACTAAGTGCCGATAAGAGTAGGCGGCAGGTCTACGTAGGAGTGTTACAATCGTACCGGAATCTTACCCACAAGGAGCAAAAGTAAATATATAATCAAAAGCACAGTCCTAGACATGAGATCAGTTAAGGTAGAGACTGTGGGAACAGCAATTAAACGTACAAAAAAACTACAGCAATCAAATGTGGTAAAAAAATAAAAAATAAATACTCCAGGGCAGAACCAATTTCTTATATGCCCGATTGCTCGGATGTTCGAGAAATCTGTTAAAATACCAGAAAAATTTCAATTTCTGAAGGATCCTGCGGGTGGTATGTTGTCAATGACAATGGAAACAAATAAAGACAAAGACAAATTGCAAACACCAATGAAACCCTTTAATACTAATACTAATACTGATGCCCTAAATCAGCCACAAAACAGTAAAGAAATAAAAGATTTGGACCAAATTGAATTTGTATGGAATGAAAATGAATCTGTGGATCTAGAAATACAAACTGCAGCCCAACAGCTGGGGAAAACGCAAGAACAACCCTCAAAAGATATGAGAAATTGCTATACGACGAAAGAAAACAATATAGCTGTAACATCTAACCTAGCTGTCACTACCGCAAACAAACTGCTGTCGCAATCAATGGGATTTAACCAACAAGATTGCCACGATATCACTGACCAAGCTGAGCAGATAGTACAAAGGGTCCCTCTTGAAGTCAACGTTGAGATTACAAAAAAGTCGGGCATAATCTCTGAGGTAACTGAAATACACCTAGACCATCAACAGGAATCCCAAAGGAGCATTCGGACTGTCAACTTATCCAATGAAGTGGCTGACAACAGAGTAAACAAGGTTGAAATTAGGGAGCAAACACTAGACTCCGTGGGAGCTGAAGAATCCAAAGATGAAACTTTGGAAACTGGAGCAAAACACCAGGGTGTAGTCAAACCCTGGGATATTTTCTACCAAACATCAACCCTTACGCTGGAAGCCCTTCACTATCAATCAAATAAAATGGATCTACAAATAGACCTTCTAAAAATGATGGCAAATAATGTGGCAGGGATTGACAACAAACTGGCCCAATTAAATGACCTGATAACCAGAGTACAAAGAGATAATGAAATAACATCCTCTGACAGCATCTATGTGCCTATCATGGATACGCTTTCAGCCTTACCTGCGGTATTAACAAGCATAATAGATGATGCCAAAAGAACCATACATCACAGTAAGGATGAAGGACTGGGTTTTGCTAAGACCAAGCGGTGCCAGGGACAACACCTGAAACCTTCGTGGGTTACCTGTTCCGGCGTACAAATGACAGAGACACGGGACACTTCCTTCGGCGTCAAAGATTCAAGGTTTATTTACTGCAGGGAACACAGAAGTCACAAGAAGTACATAGCATGTAGGTTCAAGGAGACTGCTTCAAATTGTATCTGTGAATCGCTCCTTTTATACAGTTTTTCGTCATAGAACAACATGACAAACAAAAGGTTACAACCTGGTTCCCACAGTAAATTTCATAGGGGGTCGCTTTCATGTATTCAGGGCCCGGAACATAATTACAGTAGCATTACCGGTTCCCAACTGTAAAAGTACATCTCCCCACCATTAGTGCATTCCGTTCAGCTGTAAATGAATCAAGGAAGAGTCAGAAACAGGTGCAGAGGAAGACAAGGATAGCGAACAGATTGAAAAGAGTGTAAGGGGGTGCTATCAGAAACACGATTGCAGGGATCAAAGGAGATGTGCCTAATGAATGCACAACTGAGACAATAGACCGGCACGGCAAGATGAGCCTCGAGCGGGGCCATCTGCCTTACAGTGTCATCCCCCTCGTCATAAAGACATCCTCAGAGGAACACGTGTCTTCTGCAAGAGTTTGGGAATCCCAGGGTCACGAAGCGGACAGTGTCCGTTTGCTGGCTACTTGAGGGCAAGAAACAAAATGGATGCTGTATCTAAAATGGAACCCGTGGGTTCAGATGAAGAAACCCACGAAACAGACGAACGGTTTAGGTTAGCACAGCGAAAACGCGCACACCCACTAAACTCGTCATTTGCGGTTCATAGATACCAGACTCGACCATATTCGTGCGAGTCGAAAACACCACTTACAATTGTCACGGAACCTCAGATGCTCCTTTTGCCCTCATGTAGGCAAGCACTAGTCGTAATCGGAATCGATCTCGATATTCATCAGACCATCCAGATGTTGCTGCAACATTATTCTATCCATCAGTGCTTCCTTGGTAACAGGTGGCCGTCTTATACACGTCGTAGCACAGAGGCCACATAAGGCAGGACCACACTGCACACAAAGACAACACATGAACAGAAATGCTACAATAACCCCAATGATCATCAGAATCTTCCAACCCCACGTCGACATTAGGCCCCAAGACCACCCTAGTAGCGTCCAATCACCTACGTCCACATGTATGGACTCGGAGATCTTATGCAACTTCGAGATGGCTTGATAGACAGTCGGAGCATTATTAGGAATGAAAATGCAGCAACTCGAATGGATCACCTTACATACTCCACCTCTATCTGCAAGGACAACGTCTAAAACCATACGATTTTGTAACGTCAGCCTGAAGCTCTGCTGTAATGTTACCAAGGGCACTTGCGGTGACATTAGCGGTCGATTCCACCACTCGAGTCAACTGTCTCAGGTTCCTACTATTGATCATAGGTCCCCAAACGGCAAGAAACCCTTAAAGAAGTCTCCCGCCTCTTGACCAGCAGTGTCCTCTTCGCTAATCACCCCTCTCACAACTCTGGTCTTGTGATAATCCGACCCAACAGTAAAGGTCGGCGGCAACAGATTCGCAATATAACATGTGCCTGAGAAGTCACGAGGCAACCATGTATATGCGCGGTCGTAACAGACAAAGTATGTACCCTTGGCAGTCAAAAGAACAGGGGAAGAGGCCGTCGGCAAAACATACGTTTCGGTACAGGCACTCCTCCCGAGCTGAGCTCGCGGGCTCCGGCCAAGGCCTTTCAGACAAAAATTACCGAGATGGGGTACGATCCAGATCGGAGACGAGCTTTTAAGCTGCCGATCACCCACTGACATGCTATACTCAGCCTCACTCAGATCTCTGTATGCTCGCACCTCTTCCTCTGGGATAAGCGATGCGTCGAAGATATCCCTATCTAAATCGGCAATCACTCTTGCCAAAGGCTTGTGGTACGGGCCAGGACCATGATCCGCAGTGCGTGGCTCTCGATGGGGTTAGGAATCTAGTGCGCTACGAAACATTGTTTGGAATGCTCGAGCTGAACCCTGGGAACTGTAAGGAAGGACCAAGTACGGAATTCCCCTATCAGTGGTATGTGGCATTAACCCACACACCCAACAGTTGGTAGTGTTCATCACCAACTGATGTTGGTGAAGGAGCTGAACGAAGGAATTGTTCATAAATTCCGCACATCTAACCTGCTCGGGTTGGGGTAAGATGTAAAAAGAATGAGGAGAAACAGTGGAAGTAGGTTTTGGTTCAGAGGAAAGGGTAGGTGAAGCAGAAGGCAATAGTGATTGTATCGCATAGTATACTCCACCCACCAGTAACGAGGAAACAGTTAGGAACAGTAGGAACACCTGAAACATAAAGCATTTGGTACGTACAACCCTATGCAGTTCGGACCTTTGCGCTTGAGTCTTCTCCACTTCCGACAACTTTGAGAATGCCATCCTCTAAAACCGTCCGCAACGTTCTTGACGCACTTCGTTCTGTGTAGCAATGGTCAATCCCCAGGAGTTCCTAGGAATCGACGGCCTCCGACCTAGTGTCAGGACCTACTAAACAGGAGGAAGTACCCGCATGGCCCTACGGTCAACCCGGATGTAAGGTTCTTTTAATCAAACAATATATACAAAATCTCCTAGCTGTGGAAAAAACATATGTGTGGAAAAGAACTCAGAATTTGATAAAAACCACAGTTGTTCAAAAATGTTCAAAGTGATAATGGGGTAACGTGGATTTCAAAAAGGAAAAAGCAAAAAAATAATTTATTAGTCTCTGGTATTGGAACGAATAAAATATCTGCTTCTTCCAGGACGAGTCTGCTCTTCAAACAATTGGTCGGATGGTGGAACAGAGTCCCGTCGGTCAGACGATAGTTCAGATCTTGAATTCTCCAATGACAAAGGTTCAACAAAGTTATCTGGCTGTACTGAAGTATCTCCCACAGGCTGAGCGTCACTGAACGACACAAAGTTCGGCAAAGCTTCTGTTTCTGATGCGGCGATGCCAGTCCTCACCCACGAGTCCGCTGGTAAAGGTATTGGTACCTTTTTGGTGTGGGTGGCGTGCACCCAAAGCTTGCGGCCCTCCAAACGAACAGCGGTTCTCGTGGCGAGTAGCACTTGGAAGGGTCCAACAAACCTCGGCTCGAGGTTTCGCTTCCGGCCAAAATTTCTGGTAACCACCCAATCTCCGGGTTGGAGCTGGTGGCCTGGACCCTCCGTCTGCGCCGGCAGTGCTTCAAAGACCTGTTGATGAATTAACCTCAGTTTAGCAGTCAGATCATGAAGGTAATCAATTAGCATTGGATATTCAAGATTTGTGAATGAACTGGGTCTAGGAACCCCCCAAATATTTGCAGGACGGCCGAACACAATCTCATATGGGCTGAGCCCTACTCGAGAGTGTACAGTCGCCCTAGTTGACAGAAGAGCCAGAGGCAAAGCATCGGGCCATGACAGACCAGTCGTAGCCTGAATCTTTGCGAGTTTTAGTTTTAGAGTACCAATGTACCCCTCAACCAAACCTGCTGACTGGGGATGGTTGGCGCTATGGAATTTTTGTGTAATTCCAAGGCCCTTACACACACTCTTCATCACACTCCCCACAAACTCACTTCCGTTATCAGACCATACAATCCGTGGCATTCCATACCGAGGAAAGTATTCCTTCAGTAGGACTTTCGCTGTGGACAGGGCAGTATTGTCTTTGAGAGGGTAAGCTTCGATCCATCGGGAGAATGCGCAAACCACAACTAAAACGTATTTTAGGTTATTACATCGCTCCATATGGATGAAGTCCAGTTGGATTACCTCAAAGGGACATGTAGGAGGAGCAAAATGGCCAGGGGGTGTAGGAGTGCCCTTGCCAGGATTGTACATCATACATATCATGCAATTCTTGACCAATCTCTCAGCACACTTAGTGATACCATCATTCTTCCATACAGGGGACAACAATTTGCAGATACCTTTCGCGCTAATATGTGACAAACCGTGTGCCATGGTCACAACAGCTAGCACATATGCATCCGGCAACATCCACCTTTGATTCTCTGACAAATCAATCCAACATCCATTCGCGTCTAACTTTCCTGTGCTCTCCTTCCACTTGGTCTTTTCAGTCTCGGTGGCCTCATTCTGAATCGCTTTCACACTTTCAACAGTATCCTCACACATACCAGTTTCTGCAGGCCACCTTACCGAACTCGTCACATACATTCTAGTTGCAAGATTTCTCGCAGTCTCCTTAGCAATCTCATCAGCAAACGCATTGCCACGACCAACATCATCCGTCACCTTACGGTGCGCACTGCACTTAATAATCGCCACCTGCTTGGGCAATGTAAGTGCGTCTAAAAGATCATTCACAAGCTGTCCGTGCTGAATCTTCATGCCATGCGATGTCATGAAGCCTCTCTCTCGCCACAATCGTCCAAAGCTATGAGCAACACCAAAGGCATACTGGCTGTCGGTAAACACATTCACCCGCTTTCCTTTCGACAAAACACACGCTCTCGTCAAAGCAATTAGTTCTGCCGCCTGTGCAGAATTCTGATTCAGTCTCGCTGTTTCCACAACCGTACTTAACGTTACCACAGCATACGCAGTCGTCACATCACCATTCGGCAACTTAAAACACGAACCGTCCACATACAAAGTACCATCGGGTTCTTCCAATGGAGTGTTTTTTAGGTCAACACGACCCTTCGTTTCTTCCTCAGTTCGCAAATAACAATCGTGTGGTGGTACCTCGTCTGATTCCATATTGGTTGGCAACAAGGTCACCGGATTCAGGACATTGCAGCGCTTTATTTGAACGTGACTTGCCAAAAGCGTCAACTCATAACCAGACAACCTTGCACTCGTCAAGTGTTGGGTTTTCGTACGATTCAAGAGAGTGTCAACTGCATGCGGAACCATCACCGTAAGCATATTATCCATGACCAATCCTGCAGATTGTCGGATGGACACCGCAGCTGCCGCTGTCGCTCTTAGACAACTCGGCAACGCTCTAGCTACTGGGTCCAAGGTCGAGGAAAAATATGCACATGGACGTTGCTTACCGCCAAATTGTTGCGTCAAAACACTCAACGCACAACCTTCCCTCTCGTGAACGTATAGTGTAAACGGCTTACTGTAGTCAGGAGTACCTAACACAGGGGCCGAACACAACGCATCACGTAATTCAGAAAAACTTTTCTGACACTCTTCCGTCCATGGCAAAGGAGTTGGAACATCCTTGCACGTGAGGGCTACCAATGGTTTCGCTAACAATGAAAAATTTGGAATCCACTGCCTACAGTATGACGTGATACCTAGAAAGGCACGCACATCTCTCTGAGTTGTTGGCACAGTCATTCGAGCGATCGCAGCAATTCTCTCTGGGGTCAACCTTCTTCCCTCCTTTGACAATAAGTGACCTAGATAGGTTACTTCTTGGCAACAATATTGCAGTTTAGAAGGGGACACCTTGTGATGTAAGTCACAGAGATGTTGCAATAAAGACACCGTAGCAGTTTTGCAAATTTCTCGTGTGTCCGCAGCCACCAATAAGTCATCGACATATTGGATCAAGGCTGCACCAGCCGGTAATACAAACGCATCAAGTTGACTCTTCAGGGCTTGGCTGTATATCGATGGACTCTCACAGTAGCCCTGGGGAGCGCGTTTAAACCTAAAGCTGCGACCACCTAACGAGAAACCGAATAGGTCCCTGCTCTCCTCAGCAATCGGAATGCTAAAGAAAGCATTCTTCAGATCGATCACTGAGAACCAGGACGCAGATGCTGGAATCAGAGTCAGTAAAGCCGTGATGTCAGGCACCACAGGGAACTGAGGAACCACAATTTTATTCACCTCCCGCAAATCAATGACAAAACGATAAACAGGAGGCTTAGATGGATCAGTGCGTTTCAGAATAGGTAACACAGGACTATTACACACGTTTCCCCGAGTCTCCTCGATAACATCTTTCTCGATCAAGTCATAGATGATCGCTAACAACGCTCGCTCACCATCAAGGGAGATACGATACTGGGGAATACGTGGTAATCGTACATTCGATTTCAATTGGACAACATAAGGGGAGATATCAAGCAGGCCCACGTCATTGGGACCTGTTGCCCACAAAGATACAGGAAGAGAACTCAATTCCGGTGGGAGTTTATCAATTGACAAGTACATAGGAGAGATTACTCTCTCACCCAATGTAAGCTTTACTCCCGTAGGAGAACAATACAAAGTCGCATACAAACGTTTCAGCAAATCCAGGCCCAAAAGATTTTCACCACAACCAGTAGTCAAAATCAAAGGAGCTTTCAGCTCACGAGGCCCAATTGTGAGGGGTAAAGGGCGAGAAACCGGATTGCTAACAGGGGCGCCAGAGAATCCAACGGAAACATTTGTTAAGCCAGACAAAGGTGCGCCAGGGAGTTTCGAATGCATGATGGAACTTTTCGCTGCACCAGTGTCCAACAGAAAAGGCTCAACTACGCCCGATGTGGCAACTGCGACGTAAGGCCCTCTCTGATCAACCGGAACTGATACTACTCCCTCTCCTTGTCTATGGCTGTCCTAGTAATTACCGTCATCAGTACCCTGATCGTCATAAAAATCGTCCACGTTGTACTGTGCGGATCTACCTGACGATGACCCACGCTGATCAAAACAATTATTGGAATCAGAGGAATTATTAGAACGCTCATTTTGATTCTGGGTAACCCCACGACCTCTACCTCGTGAAGCCTATTGGGGACCGCTACGACCTCCTCTAGATAAATTGCCATTATTCCGATCGCTCAAAACCGGACAATCAAATTTCAAATGACCCTCACCTCTACAATAGGCACACTGATTGTACCCAAGCATAGATCTCTGCGAAGAAGAGTCATTTCGCGACTGTGGCCTAGCTGACTGCGATTGTAATCTATTCCGTTGCTGAGAATCATTTTGATATGAGCGCGGAGGATACGCTTGTTGCAACAAAACTTTCGTTTTGAGTTCTTTCGTCTTTTTATCTGAACGATCCTTCTCCTCCTTCTCTCTATTTTCATAATATTGGGCCGTAGCCAATATCTGAGCAGCGGTCGAAACAGCCCACGCACTTTCTGAATTTTTCAATTTGTTGCTAAGCTCGGGCAACAAATTCGATACAAATTTATCCACAAACAATCTCTGACCTACCTCAGTGCTCATATCCTGACCACTATGATCGATGAATGCCTCCTCAAATCTTGTAAAGAAATCGGAGACACTCTCGTCCTTCTTTTGCTTGCAGGCAGACAATTTATCCCAGTTAACTTTCATCGCTGGCATAAGTGTCTTCATAAGGGTAATTATTCTCTGGGGAAGATCAGTAATAAGCTGTTCAGGCTTTGCCCCACCAACTTGTCGTACGTCAGCCGCTGCAAGAGCAGCCCAATCACCGCCTAACTCGGCTGCGTGATTTTCGTGACGTATTTTTGCCCAAACCGGTTGTGGCACGACATTGCCGAACAACATGTCGATGTCGGCAAGATTCATTATCGTAGCATCCACTAGTTGGGACAATTCCTTATAGTACCCTGCAGGATTTTTGCGAGGGTCAGGCAAAGTTTGCTTAACCTGCAAAACTTCCGATCATTTCCATGGAAGGTGTATCCAGACTCTCTGGAAGTGTGGCAGGATTGGAGGAGCAGCACCAGGGTTACCTGGCATCCACACTGGTGGAACTTCACGCATGGGATACTGACCAGGCGTCGACATCCATTCCTCATGTTCGTCTTTAAATAGTGCACGAGGCATCACAGTGGGACGAAAAGATAGTAGATGCTCGACAGCACGTCGAACATTGCTACCCACAATCATACCACTCGAAAACTGAAGCTGAAGTTCAGTTACAGCGGCCTGTACATCATCTGCCGCGTCAACTGATATCTCGTCGAGTAAGAATTTGCACATTTCTTCAAACACGAATCTCTGTGTTGGCTCATTAAATTGGGAGAAAGTATCAACAACTATGCGTGGAGGATTCTTAAGGGGATACCTAATCCAATTTTTCGCCATTTTAAATACCGTATCACGTTCCCTACCACCAGGAAGCTGACTTCGTCTTTGGGGAGCATCAGAATCAGCAGACCCAAGAATTGGTCCAAGAGGAGAGTAAAAGTTAGCGACAATATTAGGAATACGTCGCCGAACAGACGGGGAAGAGGAGAGAAGTAAAGGGGTAACAACAGGAGGACCAAAAACAGGAGGAGCAGGAGCAGTAGGAGTAGCCACAAGAGTGGAAGTAACGGGAACAGTAGCTTGAGAAGGTATAGACGGTGGAGCAGTGGGGACAGTAGCAGTAGCGGGTAGAGAAATAGGAACAAGAGGATTTGCAAAGACAGGACCAGCGACAGGCTGATTAACAGCTGCCAGAACAGCAGGTTGAGGAACAGGAGGAACCACGGGAGCTGTGGTATCCTGTGCATACGGAGGTGGCGACTTTAGTAGATAGGACAACAAAGGGTCCTCTACTGCTTCCTCTCCCTTCTTATCCGTACCCGTCGGAAAACCGGGATAACATTTATCCACTGTCATACGTTGTAATCTATCAAAAATTTCCTTTTCCTTCTCTTCTTTGTCTCGCTGAAACTGCTCTGCATTTCTCATCGTTGTAACGATACCTTCTCTCTTATTACGTTTAAGCTGTTTGATTTCTTTCTGCTTGGCTTCTTTACGCCATAACCGAAAGGAATCGAACATGGCCGGCCTTGCTTTCTTTTGAAACAATTTAACTTCAAGATTATCTAAAATCGGGGTCTCAAAACTACCATGAGGTGGCCAACTAAGAACACCGTCATCTTTAGTGTAACGAACCCAGCAATCATTGAATGCGATAGGACCCACACCATGGCGACTATATAATTCATAAATTGGAGTTCCAACTGGAGGTATCGGACATGAGTCCTCCAATCGGGAATCTGCACCACAACCTCTAAAGCAACTGAACAAAGTACTACGGCCATGCATCGTGCACACTAACCGAGTTTCACAAACGTCAAGGGTTATTGGATTACAATGTCCCCGCAAAAGTGCAAAAACCCTCGGTTTTTGGCGACTGCAGACGTCAAACAGAACAACTAAGAACAAAATACGAAGAACCACAAATGCAATGGAACCATGCAACAACTAAGTATCCACAACAACTAAGGATTTTGGGAGCGACCCACAAATACTTAACTCAAAGAACAATGGCGTCACCAGGAAGGCCCGTCAATCGTCTCGCTATACCAAGGTCTACGCCAGGCGCCAAAACAGGTCGACAGTCAGGGCAGCAGTCCGTCGCAGCCGTCAGGAGGCGGGGATCTTCGCGGGAAAAGTCTTCGGGCCACTTGTTTCGACAACAAGATCGATGAAGTGGGGTGCACCTTCCCTCGGAGATTTCACACGAAGTTCCTCACGATCGTCGGGCTTTGGACCGGTACCGCTGAAGCCGCCCCACGTTGGGGGCCAACTGAAGGACTGGGTTTTGCTAAGACCCAGCGGTGCCAGGGACAACACCTGAAACCTTCGTGGGTTACCTGTTCCGGCGTACAAATGACAGAGACACGGGACACGGGACACTTCCTTCGGCGTCAAAGATTCAAGGTTTATTTACTGCAGGGAACACAGAAGTCACAAGAAGTACATAGCATGTAGGTTCAAGGAGACTGCTTTAAATTATATCTGTGAATCGCTCCTTTTATACAGTTTTTCGTCATAGAACAACATGACAAACAAAAGGTTACAACCTGGTTCCCACAGTAAATTTCATAGGGGGTCGCTTTCATGTATTCAGGGCCCGGAACATAATTACAGTAGCATTACCGGTTCCCAACTGTTAAAGTACATCTCCCCACCATTAGTGCATTCCGTTCGGCTGTAATGAATCAAGGAAGAGTCAGAAACAGGTGCAGAGGAAGACAAGGATAGCGAACAGATTAAAAAGAGTGTAAGGGGGTGCTATCAGAAACACGATTGCAGGGATCAAAGGAGACGTGCCTAATAAATGCACGGCTGAAACAATAGACCAGCACGGCAAGATGAGCCTCGAGCGGGGCCATCTGCCTTACAGTGTCATCCCCCTCGTCATAAAGACATCCTCAGAGGAACACGTGTCTTCCGCAAGAGTTTGGGAATCCCAGGGTCACGAAGCGGACAGTGTCCGTTCGCTGGCTACTTGAGGGCAAGAAACAAAATGGATGCCGTATCTAAAATGGAACCCGTGGGTTCAGATGAAGAAACCCACGAAACAGACGAACGGTTTAGGTTAGCCCAGCGAAAACGCGCACACCCACTAAACTCGTCATTTGCGGTTCATAGATACCATACTCGACCATATTCGTGCGAGTCGAAAACACCACTTACAATTGTCACGGAACCTCAAGGATAATCCTAAAACAAACATCACAAGTACCATGGTACGGACAACTCTATTCCCGTAGGGCCACAACAATTAATAAGTCAATTTGATGATTCAGTTAAAATATACATATTCTACAGGCAAAGGATTATCTGGACAATGAAATCCCGTGTGAAGCTCCGCGTAAACTCTCCAAAAACGATCAAAATTCGATTGATACCGAGCCGGATGGATTCTCAACAATGACAAAACGCCAAAAGAAAAAACTCCGCAAAGCAAGAAAAAATTAGAAACAGAAGGTGAATACTACAAGTATTCCACCTAAGGACCTCAAATCATCTAACTCAGGACCTAACAACTTCTTCCCTATTTTTGGAAAAAAAACAGTAAACGTTCATGGTTAGATAAAAACTAATGAACTACAAAACCAGGAATGGGAAGAAGATAGAGAAGTGGAAGTGGAAGTACAAGTAATAAACAGTATGCCAGAGAGTCTACAAATGGGATTTAACCAGGATAAAAACCTAAACAAGGAAGAAAGAGATCAAACTACTTTTAACTCTGATACAATGAATGGAAGCATCGCTACTAAAGAGACGGAAACAATGAATGCTCATCTCAAAGCATGTATGAAGGAAAATACAAAAAAAGACATTGTCCTAACTGAGAGAAGGGCAGAAAGTAGCCACAACATAATATCTGAACGAGACTACTTGCAGATTAAATGCGTGAATGGGAATAAAACAGTAACCTGTACAACATACTAAAAAAACGGAGGCTGCAAATCAACACAATACTGAAACTAATGAGAAACTCAAATTTACACCAGAATTCCGCTCTAGAGGTAGACATGATATTCTTAATCGAGGGAATTTACTGCGACTTTTCAAATCCATACCTTCCCTCAACGACATTGTATCTAATGACATTATATCTGTTAAATTTATGGAGGATGACCGGAATACCCAGTCCCCAACCTTAATCTCACTATCCTCAATATCTATAGCTGATCAGATAATGAAGGAGCAAAAGATATTCAAAACCTGGGGTATAATACTTACCAAACAAATTCCAGAGGTTTACCCGAGTCCTTTTATAGGAGATGAAACTCCACTGAAACATAAGAAGGTAGGGACGAAGACTGTAGCAGTCCTAAGAAATGCACTTGCTAGATCTCCAGAAAAAAAATAATGTACCACCTTGCAAAAAGAGGTAGAAAGAAACACAGAAATAAATGTAAAATGGATCAACTTGGCACTGCATAGTAATCAGAGTCAATGAAATAGAAGTCCACTACAAATTGGAGCTAAAAGCACACACAAAGAAATAATAAGTCTATGTTGCAAAATGCTTACTTGGAATGTGGCTGGACTAAGCGAAAAAACTTCTGATCCTTTATGGCAGGGCTTTGTTAAGCAGTATGATATTTTGGCCTTTCAAGAGACATGGGATATATCACCCAGTTTTTCATTAGATGGCTTTCTTAGTTTCTCAACCCCAGCAGTACCGGGGCTGAGAGGAAGAGCTAAAGGGGGCTTGCTTACACTGTTCTCACTTAACTTGGTCGGGGTTTTCAAAAAAATAGATCCCACCCCTCTGAATTCATTAATAATTGAATGGACCATTTCGGACCAACAAAAACTTCTTATTGTTAATTGTTATAATTCCAGGGCGGGCTCATCTGAGAATGAGCATTTGACTGCCCTGGCAGATATTCTGTCAGTCTACAAACATGATCGCACTTCTGTCCCAGAGATGGTTATTATGGGAGATTTTAATATTCACCCCTGTGAGGGGGATTGTTATAATGATGTATACGGAGGATCACCTGTGGAGGAGGTCCCCCATTTTGAACATAGTAAGGAGGGTGACGCCCTTGAGAGTCTCCTTGCCAACTCAAACTTATTCGAAACAGGCTTAGGTAATGACAAGATTAGAGCACCCACATTTATTGGGAGGGACGCAAACACAGTTATCGACTATATTTTTGTTTCCCCTGGGGTGTTAGCCAAAACGCAGGAGTACAGTGTAGGGACCGCAACTTTTAGTGACCACAACCCTGTCTTATTGGCTATAGATCTTGAGAGTTTCTTGCAGGGGAGGAAATCAAGCGTGGTGGCCTCAAAAGACTTGTCAACTGGAGGGCATGACAGGAGGGTAAAATGGGAGAGGGTTATTCCAGAAACCTTTTTTAAAACATTCGCACAGGAAACCGAGGACAATATGGCTGTCTGCTTAGACTCCACTGCATCAGGGGCTGCTGTTGTGGATGCCTATGTAGAGATATGCTCACGGATTTCCAAGAATTTGGAGTCTAGAAACGGCTCACATTGTGAGAAGGTGTTTAAATGGTTTGACAAAAAGTGCTCACTCGCCCATAGTGCCCTACTTAAAGCGCTGAAACGTAGACCCAGGGATAGGCTAATTGTGGCGAACCTTCGTAAGGAATACAAACTGGCACTTGCAAATCGCAAGAACCAAATTAAGGAAGAAGCTTGGGGTCATCTACAATCTGTTGATGTGTTAAGAGACAGCAAAAAATTTTGGGCTATCATCAATCAGTCGTTTTTCACTGAGGAGGGGAAATTGAAGATGAGAGTTGGCTTAATCACTTTAGAAACATCTATGATATTGAGCTAGGGGTTCCTACTCCCCAAGATTTAGTTGTACCTCGAAACAATATGTCCATTAAGTTTAACACCTCTGAAGTGGAAAAGGCGATTAAAGATACTAGCAAACATAAGGCCCCTGGCCCGGATGGGGTCCCTGCAGATCTTTACATTTTGTACCCACAATTTTGGTCTAAAATTCTAACAAATGTTTTCAATGCAATACTCACCGCAGGCTCCCCATCCTCTTGGTCAACCTCTATTATCGTTCCGATTTTCAAGAAAGGGAACAGGGGAGACCACGCTTGCTACAGGCCAATCTTCCTGCTGGACTCTGCCATAAAGATCCTAGGCAGAGTTATCTTACAGAGATTGGGAGATTGGCTTGAGGGGAGTGGGGTTCTCTCTGATCTCCAGTACGGTTTTAGGGCACATAGGGGGACCATGTATCAATGCCTAAACCTTCATTTCATTATTAGCAAGTACACAGTGATGAAGGAGGGGCTTCTATATTTGGGTTTTATGGATCTTTCTTCCGCATTTGATTTGGTCAATCGTTCTAAATTATAGTTCATTTTGCGGGATATGGGTTTGGATATTACGTTGGTTAATTTTTTAAATGATCTTCACCAGAACTTGTCGGCTTCTGTTAGGGTAACAAGGGAGGGCAGATGTACCGAGCAATTTAGATCAAGAAGAGGGGTCAGACAAGGTTGCATTCTGGCCCCTCTCCTATTTACGCTCTACATTAACTCTTTGGGTAAATCCTTAGATCTGGCCACCCTGGACGTCCCGCGTATGGGAGGGTCGGCTATACCGGTCCTCTTGTACGCAGATGACGCCGTCCTACTTGCTCGAACTGGTACTGGATTACAAAGATTGTTAGATCATTTTGGCTCCTTTATGGAGGCCTTAGACTTAAAAATCAACACCTCGAAATCCCACGTAATGGTGGCTGGTTTACGCAGGAAAACCATGAAGATCAAAATCTTTAGATGCAATGGAACGCCAATCTCAAGGGTACCTTCCTTTTGTTACTTAGGGGTTTTATTTGATGAAGGAGGGAATTGGGGACCCCAGTTGAAAATCAAGGGTAACGTGGTTGCAAGATCTACCACAGCCCTCATGAATTTTTCAAAAAGATTGGGTGCAAGACCCATGGAGGCTATGATCCGCATTTATAAATCAAAGTGCGTAGCAATTGCCTCATATGGGGCTGATATATGGGGCTATGTTCCAACAACAGGGATCAAAATCATAGAAAATAAGTTCATACGATCCCTTCTGTCACTCCCTCAATCATCCCCTACATATTCCATCCACTGTGAAGTAGGCTTGGAGTATATTTCTGATCACTTAAAAATGGCCCCTTTATTACGATGGGTTAAAACCTGGCTAAATGAGGAGGTCACGCCTAACCACCTAATACTCAAGGATTGTATGGCCCTGGATAGAGTAGATAGAATACCCTGGCTTGCGTATGTCAGAACGGCATGCGTGAGGCTGGGGCATCCGGAAATGTATCTATCACCACAGGGTCTCAGGAATGAGGATGTAGGGTGGATCAAGCGCAACTTCCTCAATTTACTTGAGTCGGAAAGGGAGGAAGTTGAACTCAGGAAACCTATGGTGAGATCAATCTATCACCTTGTGATCTCCCCAGTCATGGAACCCTATCTGAAGTACGTGACCAACTCTTACCATTGTTTCCTTTTAGTTAGATTCAGGTTCAACCTCATCCACCTCACACTAGGTACCTATCTGAAGTGGGGGACCCCTGAAGATACTCCACCCTGCACCTGTGATAGTTTCTCTACACAGGACACGCTCCACTTGGTGATGTTTTGCAAGCACTTTCTGGTAGCCCGTAAAAAATGTTTATACCCTGTTCTGAAGGAACTAAAACTCGTCCAGGTGAGGCCTGCCCTCCTACATTTACAAATGCTTGATTCTTTGCAGGTTACGCATAGTGTAGCCAGTTTTTTAGTAGCGGCAGTGCGTATAAATAAAATCAGACTCACCCTAATGAATTCACTATCAGGAGGACACATAACTGAATGAGGATTGTCTGAAAATAGGTTTGGGCCTTTATATTCATGATACAGATTTTGTCTCTTTTCTCTTTTCATCAAAGATTTTAACTGTTTTAGATTGTTTGAACTGCAATCATGTGTATATCTTATTTCTGTACAAATTTTAATGTGTATATAATGAATTTTTGTATTGCATTGCTTTTATGGTTTTTATTAACCGAAATAAAGATGTATTGACTGACTGACTTGCCTTTATTTCAAGAGGTTTACGTGGTGCAGAAATTGATTATTTAGTTATCGAAAAAGAAGCCCTGGCCGTTTTTTGGGCGGTTAGAAAATGTAAAAAATTTCTGTGGGGACGTAGATTTGAAATAAAAACGGATCATAAACGCCTTAAAGAAGTCTTTTCAAAGAAGGGTGTAGATCAGATCTCTAATCGTATACATAGGTGGGTGATTACTTTACAAGAGTTTGATTTTCAAATAAACTACGTCCCTGGAGCTAGCAATTTACAAGCCGATTGTTTGTCAAGGATGGTCAATGAATCTGTAAAGGACTTAGAACCTTTTGAAGAAGACTTTGCAGGTGAGGATGTTGGTGAAGATTTCAAAGTGTGTTTTGTCACTGAAGGAATAATACAAGAAGCTGAATGGAAGGCTTCGTTGGAGAAGGACACTTCTTTGCAGTGTGTCATGAAGATGATTTCAGAAGGTTGGGTAGTGAAGAATAAGTGTGAGGAGGCTTGTTGAGTTTCTGGGAGGTCAGAAATGAACTTTCTATTGTTGATGGAATACTTATGAGGGGCAGTAAACTTATCCCTCCTATAGATTTGAGGTTAGTTTTAGCCAAAAGGGCTCATTCTAGTCACATGGGTATTTCAAAAACCGAAGAAAGGGTCCGAGAAAATTTCTGGTGGCCTTCTATGGATTTGATGATTGAGAGGGAGGTTAGAGAATGCTTGGAGTGCATCAAGAGTGATAAGGTCTTAAAGTGTAGAACACAACCTATGGTTATTAGAGAGAGAGCATCTGGTCCGTGGGTTGATGTTTCAATGGACATTCTTGGTCCTGTAAAGGTTGGTTCTGTAGACAAATATGTAATTGTTTGTCTAGACATGTATTCAAGGTGGCCTGAGATAAAGATTGTGAACTCAATTGAATCAGGTGATGTGATAAAATGTTTGGAGGAATTGTTTGAGAAAGAAGGTTTTCCATCCAGTATTCTCAAAGATAATGGGGTGCAAATTACCTCTAGGCAAGTTGAAGAGTTTCTTAAGGCGAGAGGTATAAAGCATAAAAGGGCTTCACTCTATCATCCAGAGTCAAATGGGGTTGTTGAACGGTTTATTAAGGTTTTAAAGGAAAGTTTGCAGTTGTCCTTAGTTTCTGGGTTTAATTGGATGGAAGGCTTGAGGAAGAAAGTGAGAGAATACAGGTTGACTCCCCATTCTAGTACAGGGGTCTCACCTTTTTATTTGTTTAAAGGGAGACTACCTTCCTGTGAAGCTAGCCCTGGTTGGATCAATGAAAAAAGGTTAAAATTGGATAAGAATATTTGTGTTCATGCAGGTTGGGAAGACAAGGAGGAAAATAAAAAAATAAGATCAAAAGAAACTTATGACGTGAGAAAAGCTGTAAAAGAAGTTAAGTTTGAAATAGGTGATTGGGTAAGGATCAAATCTCCAAGAAAAGGGGTTAAATGTTCAAAGTTTGGAAGTCCATGTCAAATAAAGAAATTGTTTAAAAATGCTGTTAAAACTGATGATAATAAAATTTGGCATATGAACAGAATTTAAAAATGTTTATTTGATCCAGGAAATACTTTGTTGTCGTCAAACAGTAAACCAGTCTCTGGTTCAATTCTATTGAAGCCTAAAGGGAATGGGTCTCATGGGTCTTTAAGTAGACCTAAACGTGTAACATCTAAACATGTTCGTTTTAGAGATTATGTTTAGCTAAAAATTATACTTAGCTTTGTTTTTGCTTTTTAACGTTTCTTCTGCTATCATTTTTTCTTCTTTTCTCCTATTGTTTGTTTTATTTGTTGTTATAAGAAAGGAGGTGATGTGGTATCCTAGGTTATAGAACCTGTTGTTCAAAGTTCTGTAACCTAGGAGCTGGCAGACAGATTGAATCTGGATTGCGGTGCTTGTGGAAGGGTCTGCTAACTCTTCTGTGGATGAGGTCCATAATCGTTTGTACTTTAAAATAAACAAGTCACATTTCATCAGCCATCGACTCTGTACTTTATTATAACACAAATCAGTCTTGACCCTGTGCCTTATGGGAACAGTCCAGCCCAAACTGCCAAGCCATGTCTTCCCTGGACCGGAAACAAGCATCCTGGGACCGGTTTCAGGCTAACAGCCCTCTTTAGCCAGGCTAGCTTGAATCCAGTGGCAAAGTGAGCAAGGGACCCACGTCTGGGCATACCCTGCCAACTTAGTGCTAAAAATGCAAACCCAAGGTGATGATGGACGGTGTGTTGAAACTTTTCAAACACTCACTCCCAGTCACAGATTTGGGTTGAATCCATCATCATACTTTAGCTCACTTTGCCAACCCAGTTCAGACACAGCTATATGCAAATCAGCCTTTACCCTGTGCCTCATGGGAACAGTTCAGCCCGAACTGCCAAGCAATGTCTTCCCTGGACCAAAAACAAGCATCCAGGGACCGGTTTCGGGCTAGCAGCCCTCTTCAGCAAGGCTAGCTTGAGTCCAGTGGCATAGTGAGCAAGGTATTCACATCTGGGCATACCCTGCCAACTTAGGGTGAAGAAAGCAAACACAAGGAGGTGATGGACGGAGTGCTGAAATGTTTCAAACACCCACCACCAGTCAGAGATCTGGATTGAATCTATCACGTTTCTGTAGCTCACTTTGCCACCCCAGTTCAGACACAGCTATATGCAAATCAGTCTTGACACTGTGCCTCATGTAAACAGTCCACCCCGAACTGCCAAGCCATGTCTTCCCTGGACAGGAAACAAGCATCCTGGGACCGGTTTCGGGCTAACAGCCCTCTTCAGCCAGACTAGCTTGAATCCAGTTGCAAAGAGAGCAAGAGATTCAAGTCTGGGCATACCCTGCCAAATTAGGGCGAAAAAAGCAAACATAAGGAGATAATGGTTGGAGTGCTGAAACTTTTCAAACACTCACCCCCATTCACAGATCTGGGTTGAATCCATTATCATTCTTTAGCTCACTTTGCCACCCCAGTTCAGACACAGCTATATGCAAATCAGTATTGCCCATGTGCCTCATGGGAACAGTCCAGCTTGAACTGCCAAGCCATGTCTTCCTTGGAACCGAAACAAGCATCCTAGGACCGGATTCGGGTTAAAAGCCCTCTTCAGCCAGGCTAGCTTGAATCCAGTGGCAAAGTGAGAAAGGGACCCAGGTCTGGGCAGACCCTGCCAACTTAGGGCGAAAAAAGCAAACATAGGGAGATGATGTTCGGAGTGCTGAAACTTTTCAAACACTCACCCCCATTCACAGATCTGGGTTGAATCCATCATCATTCTTTAGCTCACTTTCCCACCCCAGTTCAGATACAGCTACATGCAAATCAGTCTTGCCCCTGTACCTCATTGGAACAGTCCAGCCTGAACTGCCAAGCCATGTCTTCCCTGGACTGGAAACAAACATCCTAGGTCCGGTTTCAGGCTATCAGCCCTCTTCAGCCAGGCTAGCTTGAATCCAGTGGCATAGTGAGCAAGGTATTCACGTCTGGGCATACCCTGCCAACTTAGGGTGAAAAAAGAAAAACACAAGGAGATGATAGACAGAGTGCTGAAATGTTTCAAACACTCACCACCAGTCAGAGATCTGGATTGAATCTATTACAATTCTGTAGCTTACTTTGCCACCCCAGTTCAAACACAGCTTATGCTAATCAGTCTTGACCCTGTGCCTCATGTAAACAGTCCAGCCTGAAATGCCAAGCCATGTCTTCCCTGGACCGGAAACAAGCATCCTGGGACCGGTTTTGGGCTAACAGCCCTCTTCAGCCAGGCTAGCTAAAACTTTTTAAAGACCCCCCCCCCCCGAGTCACGGATCTGGGTTGAATCCATCATTATTCCTTAGCTCACTTTGCCACCCCAGTTCAGGCACAGCTATATGCAAATCAGTCTTGACACTGTGCCTCATGAGCACAGTCCAGCCTGAACTGCCACTCCATGTCTTCCCTGGACTGGAAACAGGCCTCCTGGGACCAGTTTTGGGCTAGCAGCTCTCTTCAGCTAGGCTACCTTGAATCCAGTGGCAAACAAACAAACAAGCATCCTAGGACCGGTTTCAGGCTAATAGTCATCTTCAGCCAGGCTAGCTTGAATCCACTGGCAAAATGAGCAAGGGACCCAGGTCTGGGCATAACCTGCCAACTTAGGGCATAAAAAGCAAACACAAGGAGATGATGGACGGAGTGTAATAAAGTGTTCCATAGGAAAAAATATCTAAGGCGGCATTAAAAAATCCACAATGTTGAGCAACCTTATGAATGTACAGAATATAACAAGGGATTTATTGGAAAGGCACAACTAATGTTACATCAGAAGGTCCACACTGGTAAGAAACAATATGAATGTACAGACTGTGACAAGGCATTTAGAAGAAATGGAGAGCTAAAGGAACAGCAGAAAATCCATAATGGGGACAGACCATATAAATGTACTGAACGTGAAAAAGTATTCAGATGGAAGAATACTCAAAAGCGACATCGGAAAGACTACACTGGGGAGAAAACGTATGAATGTACAGAATGTTCCAAGGTATTAGAACAAATGGAGAGCTAAAGCACCATCGGAAAATCCACACTGAGGAGAAACCATATCAATGTGCAGAATGTAACAAGGCATATATTGCAAAGCAAAGTTTAAAAAGACATCAGCAAGTTAGGCAGGAGAGAAACCACGATAATGTACGCAATGTGACTAGGCATTTAGAACAAATGGAGAGCTAAAACGACATCAGAACATCCACAATGGGGAAAGACCATATAAATGTACTGAATGTGATAAAGCATTCAGATGAAAGAATAATCTAAAGCGACATCAGAAAGCACACACTGTGGAGAAAAAGTATGAATGTACAGAATGTTCCTAAGCATTTAGAACAAATGGAGAGCTAAAGCACCATCAGAAACTCCATGCTGGGAGAAACCATATCAATGTGCAGAACGTAACATGGCATTTATTGCAAAGCGTAGTTTAAAAATACATCAGCAAGTTCACCCATGAGAGAAACCATATCAATGTACGGAATGTGACAAAGCATTTAGAAAAAATAGAGAGCTAAAGCAACATCAAAAGGTCCACACTGGGGAGAAGCCATATCAATGTAAAGAATGTGACAAGGCATTTATAACAAATGGAGAGCTAAAGCAACATCTGAAAATCCACACTGGGGAGAAACCATATCAATGTACAGAATGTAAAAAAGTGTTCAGAAGGAGGCCGCTTCTAAAGCAGCATAAAAACATCCACACTGGGGAGAAACCATATGAATGTACAGAATGTGTCAAAGCATTTATAACAAATTGAATGCTAAAACAACATCAGAAAATCCACACTGGAGAGATACCATATCAATGTACAGAACGTGACAAATCATTTATAACAAATGGAGACCTGAAGCAACATCAAAATGTCCACATTGGAGTGAGATCATTCAACTGCACTGAATGTGAGGAGGCATTTTTTACTAAGCGCATCCTAAAGCGGCATCAAAAGATCTGAATGTAATAAAGTGTTCAAATGGAAGAAGAATCTAAGGCAACATCAGATATTCCACACTGCAGAGAAACCCATATGAATGTACAGGATGTAATAAATTGTTTCAAAGCAAGACAAACCTAAAGGGAAGGAAGGGAACAATGCGGGAAGGAGACCTGTAACATAGAACCATGAGTGGGATCCAATAATTAACCAAACTTTATTGCAATATACCTTAGTCAAGTGTATGTATATATGTATGTGTATATATATGTGTATACATAGACCTTGAAATACCTGTAACAAAAAATAACTTCTGCATACTGAATGTTCAATTCTCATCTCATCTCATCTTGGTTATTCCTCAAGCTTAATGAGATTCTTCACACTAAAAGAAAATCTGGATGTAATAATTAATATGTAAGCAATAAGTTACCAGAGCAATGTGAAAACACCTACCCAGGACATTAATTATTCACACATCACAGGGGGGACGATTCTACCCTCAAAACTCTAGGAGCCCCTGGTAGAAATGCCCAGAAAACATCATCAGAAAACATACATTTACGCACATTCTTTTTTTATCATATGTCTAATTTTATTACCTGTTCATTCAGTGTTTCCTTACCATTTTATTCTCCATCAGAAGAAAAGACTTAATAACTACTTGATATGCTAGTAGAACGATTCCTTCTCAATAACGAGAAGTGTAAATTAAGCAACTTATCCACATAGTGTCATTTTTTTCGGAACTGTATCAAAAGATATTCAGAGTAACTTTCCAACAATTGAAAGTGTTCGATAGAGAAGTTATACCATATTGGTTTGAAAACTACATATAGCAAGAAATAATGGTGGATCCTACGAGGAATCGGTTCCTTAAATAAACATACGAGGGCTATAACAAAAGGAGGGAACTTCCCTCTTATCACTCTGGAACATGCAACATACTGCATTCAGGACTCTGGAACTTCGTCTGTAGATGACGAATAATCTGCCCTAAAATGCGGGCAGGTTCTGATTAATCTCTTCCGCTAACAAAAGAAAGGGGGGGGGGGAATGGAAGTACCAAAAAATCCGAAGCAGGCATATAAAACCGCATTCCTTCATGCAAAATGTAGTGCGGACTTCACAAGGTTTGTTTTTCTCCCTAGCTTCGCACCGCCCGCCACTCTGTTAAGGCGGAATACGTTTGCCTACATTACTTGTATCTGTCTTACCAGTGACTGTTCTCCTTCTCCCGAGAACCACCCAAACAAGTGGCAGTGTTCCTTTGTCTTGTGGAAAAGTGTCTCAATCAAGTGGTAACAGCATGACAAGAAGAACACATATCACAACAAATGTGTACTGGCATTTGTAAAAAAAAGAAAGACCGAACACAGCATCAAAAAGTCAACCCTGGGGAGCAACTATATAAATGTCCTGATTGTGACAATTAATTTTTGGCAGCGCAAAGCTACTACAATAACAATAAGTCAACACAGAGGATAAAGTCATGATAGTGGAGAATGCATATCACTGCACTCAAAGCAGCAAGACATCCTTTACAACAGAGGTTCCTAAACTTATTTGGCTTACCGCAATTACCTTTTTATTTTGTCTTCTTTCTTAATGCTTTCACTGCCCCTTTTTTGTTTTCAAAGCCCCCCAATTGCACCTCCCCCTGGATCATTCCGATGCCCCCAGTGGGGGCTGTATTGCCCACTTTGGGAACCACTGCTTTACAAGGACAAAGCTAATGCAACATCAGAAAGTCGTTAATTGAGGTACACCTGTCCTGCACAGAGGAGTGACACCATAGGAATATACTGATTGTGACACATCCATCATTACAAAAGGACTATTTATGCAACATCTGAAAATCCACAGTGGGAAGTAATTGAAGCAATACATGTGACCAGGTGCTGAGCAGATAGTTCATATTGACAAAAACTACTTTTTATTGCAAACCGTTTTTTCACAGGATGAACCTCATGTGTCAACATGCATTCGAGGGAAAAATGTTATGTCTTCATTGTGACAAGACATTCATTACAAAGGAATAGCTAACGCTTGATCAGAAGTTATATACTGGGGAGAAGCAATTTGAATATTATAAATATGAAAGCGCATTCCCTTCAAGCTCTCTCTGATGGGGCATCAAAAAGGCCACCTGGGTGTAAGATGTACTGATTGTGTAGTCTTTAATTTGAATCACCTATCAGTTTCTACATCAAAAAATCCACACCTGCTCACAGATATAGGGGATGAAATACCTGAACAAAATGTGGAACAAAGGAACAGAAATAGTGTCATTCATCGCAGGTGCCGAAGAATTAGTCAAGAAAAGGCTCTTCCACAGAGGTGACTATGTACAAACTCCAGAGAGCATCAAACTTTCTCAGAATACAAATTTTACAGAGTGCAACAGATAGATTTCTTTCAAAGCTCCTAGCCTACTGGGGTATAAGGGCTATTTTGCCCACCTAGTGATAAGTCCTGGCTCTTCCTATTTACCCAGTTATGTGAGATTTGTTCTGCAGGGCCTTCTATGGTTTGTATCCACAGTTTTGACTGACATTTCCGATAATAAGATCCTAGCTAACAAACTATGAATTTTATGTTCATGCTGTTTCCTGTTTACATTTTATTTCTTTCATTAACACTACAGCCCGGTAGAGCACAAAGGGAGTTTTGGGGTCGGGTGAAAGTCAGATGCCACTGGCCTTAGAGGTTTGCAGCCCCCGAAGTACGTGTACATTAGGTTTATGGTCTAATGTGGCACAGGAGCTGCCACCATCTGTACAGACATCGCGGGACAGTTTGCTAGACAGGCAGTGAATAAGAGACCTCTGCTTAGAGCAGTGATTACCATCTCCTATATCCTGTATAGACAAAAATTGTATTCCTTTTTCTTCTGTACAGTGTCTTTTTATGGTGATCAGTAATAAAATGAGCATCTGCTGAAAGGGCTGACTGCAATTTTATCTTTGAACAATGTAATATTTCTTCCTTACAGTGCATGTAGTTATTTACTTTTCTAAAGTGCCCTTTTGTCCATTCAGGCTACGCCTGTGCAACAGAAAAGAAAAAGAAATCTGTTTGCCTGAATTAGGAAAGATCAAGCAATGGACATATCTCTCCATGAACTTTGCTCCAAAAGGATAAACTCTGTGGCCACCATACGGGGAAAAATAGGAGGGGGTATTGAGGAGACTAAATCAGAGGACTTGTGTTTAGAGACCATGGAGACGGTCTAGAAATTTCACCAATGTGTACCATTCCCCTCACCTCAGTCTTAAAAAATGTGAACACCTGGTCGATAGACCCCTTAGTTTTTTCCAATGTGAGTAAATGGTCTAGGACCCCCCCCCCCCCCGGGATTTCAGGGGGGGAGGTAGAATTTATACAATCTGGATCCAGGAAGTGGGCAGAATGGTGCATCCTGGGATAGCCAGATGTAGCACTTTGCAGGGAGTGGTTATCAGGAGGTAGGGAATCTGGTAGGCCACTGACTACTAACTGCAACCTACCCTAAGGGCATTTTATGAAGATAAATAGGGCACCCCTGGCACCCTGGCCTCCGATATTGTCCTGGTCTGGAAGCAGGACTACCCTGCTGCACCACGTTTCAGGCACAGAGGGGGTGCACCAACACAGGCTGCACCTGGTGACTCGCAAAGAAGAATATCTGTACCTTAGAGCAAGCCAAAATCCACAGAAGGATTTGGCTGTGACAGAGACACTGGATGCCTGGCCATTCAGTGACAACTGGGCTTCTGGCAGGCCCGAGAGGACCTTGAGGGACATCGACATTTGCGGCCAGGATCACCTTACCAAGCCTGTGGACTGCGGAGCCGCTGCAGGAAGACATCCGTCAATCTTATTGCATCCACAGCATCTTTTAAACATCTTCAATATCCGGCATCCCTAGCATCAGGACCACTTCCATAGGACTCCATTGAACGAGAATAAAGTGCCTGGACACTTCTTCTGTGGAGGTAACTGCTGCTGATGGTCTTTTGGTCCCCCTGACTGGCTCCCAACTGGAGTTTGTCACCCCATGTAACTGTAATCCACCGCATTACAACTAGCCCAACCTTTTGATGAAAACGTGTCTAAGTGATAATTCATTAAATTTGCCACTGCTTGTTCGCAGTTGAGTGAAATCCCAGATCTCCATTTCTCAGGCTCCCTCACGCACAGCAGTCATGTGCTACACTGGCCATACATTTTAGCACAGGTAAGACACACTCAGGATGTTTGCCTCAAGGACTGGGTAAACACACAGAATGGTAACTTTACATTTGGGCTGGGCCAACAGGCCTTTCGAAGGAAATCCACCTTTTCCTGTTGATCATGCTGGATTTATTTTACCTTTTTGCCTGACTTTGCATCTTTGCTGGCTTTAGAACCCTGTGTACAATACCCTGCTTCCCCCTTTAATTGTAGTTAAATGGGCTTATTCCTCACTGGAATGAATAACACAACAATAGTAGAGGGTCGTAGGGAAATATTTTAACAAGACCAGCACGAACTCAATCCCCAATTCAATACTCTGTTAACAAATAAAGTCTGCAGGTCTGTGTGGTTCCAAAGAAGCATAGACAGTGTTGACCTGAATCTGATGAGAAAATGATTTTAAAAAGTCCTATTTAAGAGGACGGAATCCCATCACCCACCAAGGTGGCATGCTTCATCATCTGGGACCTCCTCTTAGTTGCATATCCTAGTGCAACCAAGGGCTGCAACCCTCTCACTATGAGGGGGAGCTCACGGATGTTTTGAAAAAGAGGGGCAGTGAGTCTGAACTCCTAAGATCTGTGAAGCATGAGTAAAGCAAAATTATTGCAGTGCTCAATAGTAGTGATTTAAAATTGGCTACCAAGCGAAAACATTATTTAATGGTTATTGCTGGGTGTTAAACATTAAAACCAGTGCAAATGCGATCTGAATAAATTTGCGATCATGTAGGTCTAAGTAGAGGGTCTACATGTTTCGGCATTCGCAATTGTGCTCCGATCTCAGCCTTCCTTGGGACCAGAATAGAAATGCTACTGCAAAATAGATGTGTACACACTGTGTCAAAAATGTAGGTAGAACGATACCGCCTACAATCACCTGTGGTCTTCAAGCAAATGATCTACAGGATTTTTCGTGTCACCTAAAACAAACAAATATACAAATATGATAACATTCTATCACTTATCGATATCAGTCTATGCTTATGTCATTAAAGAAACTACTCGATCATGTACGTTTCTTATATTCAATGTTCAAATATATTAGCATCATAATCTTATCCCTATCTGTGCGGGTGAAGTTCTCACCACTCCTGGCAACAGCCCTGTGCATTAGGCACTGCTCTACAAGAAAGAAAAAAAAATCTAGATTCATGAAACAATTTCATGTGCCATAAGTCTGTTTTAAATTCCTTCTCAAACCAACTCACATACATTCCAGACTAATAGACAACATTACTACTGCTCTATAATCACTGAGTGAAACGGCGGATATCTTTAAATAAAAGTAAAAATTAAAACGGGGTTCGTTGAATAGAGTCACTGTTGTTTCCAGCTTATGGCTACACTATAGTGGGAACAAATAGATTGTGCCAAAATCTTATCCAGATGGCAGCAACAACAAACAACAAACAGCTAAAAAACAATCAAAAGCACTGAACTGCCATTGACAATCAGCACTAAGAGCTTTCAAGTTATAGGAATACCCATTTGTGTGATGCTCTCTTAGAAACTATCAGGGTATCTAGCTTCAACAAAGGGAGTGAAAATCTCTGCTAAACAACCTCAATCAGCTGGAGTCTGTAATGTAGCTCACCTCTCCGTCTGTACCCCGGACCGTCTTTTGGCCGTTCCAAGCGGTACCCGACCGGAGAGCGCGCGTGCTTTTTATACCACAGCTGACTTCACTTCAAGTGTCGCCTGTAGTTTTTCCGTATTCAAAAACCTACGTGATAATGAACACTGATGGGAAATGTAGTTTTCTAAATCTCAGTGCTCGGCGCCCGGCTCTGCTATTTGCCAGTCAGAAACACAGCCCCACGCATAAAATTAGATCTCACATGTCCAGACATTGCGGCAGTGACGTAGTGAGATCGGCGACATTTGAAGTGAAGTCAGCTGTGGTATAAAAAGCGCGCGCGCTCTCCGGTCGGGTACCGCTTGGAACGGCCAAAAGACGGTCCGAGGTACAGATGGAGAGGTGAGCTACATTACAGACTCCAGCTGATTGAGGTTGTTTAGCAGAGATTTTCACTCCCTTTGTTGAAGCTAGATACCCTGATAGTTTCTAAGAGAGCATCACACAAATGGGTATTTCTATAACTTGAAAGCTCTGAGTGCTGATTGTCAATGGCAGTTCAGTGCTTTTGATTGTTTTTTATTGTTTTTTTGCTGTTTGTTGTTGCTGCCATCTGGATAAGATTGTGGCACAATCTATTTGTTCCCACTATAGTGTAGCCATAAGCTGGAAACAACAGTGACTCTATTCAACGAACCCCGTTTTCATTTTTACTTTTATTTTAAGATATCTGCCGTTTCACTCAGTGATTATAGAGCAGTAGTAATGTTGTCTATTAGTCTGGAATGTATGTGAGTTGGTTTGAGAAGGAATTTAAAACAGACTTATGACACATGAAATTGTTTCATGAATCTAGATTTTTTTTTCTTTCTTGTAGAGCAGTGCCTAACGCCCAGGGCTGTTGCCAGGAGTGCTGAGAACTTCACCCGCACAGATAGGGATAAGATTATGATGCTAATATATTTGAACACTGAATATAAGAAACGTACATCATCGAGTACTTTCTTTAATGACATAAGCATAGACCGATATCGATAAGTGATAGAATGTTATCATATTTGTATATTTGTTTGTTTTAGGTGACACGAAAAATCCTGTAGATCATTTGCTTGAAGACCACAGGTGATTGTAGGCGGTATCGTTCTACCTACATTTTTGGCACTTCTTTGCACAGTGTGTACACATCTATTTTGCAGTAGCATTTCTATTCTGGTCCCAAGGAAGGCTGAGATCGGAGCACAATCGCGATGGCCGAAACATGTAGACCCTCTACTTAGACCTACGTGATCGCAAATTTATTCAGATGGCGTTTGCACTGGTTTTAATGTTTGACACCCAGCGATAACCATTTAATAATTTTTTCGCTTGGTAGCCAATTTTAAATCACTACTTTTGAGCACTGCAATCATTTTGTTTTACTCATGCTTCAGAGATTTTAGGAGATCAGACTCACTTTCCCTCTTTTTCAAAACATCTGTGAGCTCCCCCCTCATAGTGAGAGGGTTGCAGCCCTTGGTTGCACTAGGATATGCAACTAAGAGGAGGTCCCAGATGATGAAGCATGCCACCCTGGTGGGTGATTTGATTACGTCCTCTTAAATAGGGTTGTTTTCATAATTTTTTCATCAGATTCAGGTCAACACTACACTGTCTATGCTTCTTTGGAACCACACAGACCTGAAGACTTTATTTGTTATTCCTGACTGGCATATTTACCTTGCCTGTATGTCGTTAGTGTATGGTGTAGAAAATTGCACCCAAGGCCTGGAAGTTAAAAGGCATATGTGGACTGCAGCGCCAGTTGTGTCATCTACTAAAGAGGCAGTAAACATGCCTGCAGGGTTACCCGTGTAGCTTGACTGCTGCAGTGTAAACCTGCAATGCCACCTGTTGTTTTAACAGCACAGTGTCAAAAATCCTGCTCGACAGGTCTGCTGTGCCATGTGTAATACTTGGAGTGCACTTCAAAGTGAAAGAACTGGAAGCTAAGACCATTTTTTTGGAGCCCCTGATTGGTTGCTGAAGAACCCTGCTTTTGTCCTACCAGACTTCTTTCTTTATGTTTATTGTGGGTGCAGTGTCTGTTTCAAACTGAATTTTAGTGTTAGATGTGGGACAACACTAGAATTACCACAGTATATTCCCTAGTTACACCCCCAGCCTCCGGGCCCAGGTTTAGGGGTAATGAAGAGTTTCACCATCTTGGAAATGACTTGACACATGGCATTTTAGCCCTGTTTACAGTGATGCAGACATGAACTAGTGAGAGTGTATTGTAATGATTTCAAGACAAATAAAAATAACACATTTTTGTTCACTTGTTCCTTGTAGTGAATCTAAAAACACTACAGCACATTGTGGACACTGCAATTGGCTTTAAGGTTGTCCCATCCCATGGAAAGTGGACTATGTTTCTCTACAACACAGGACATGTGGACATGCAAGTGTAGAACACTCTTCATTCCTCTCCTACTTACCCTCACTTTAAGAGTAATTAAGTATTCCGGTCATGACAAGGGGACTTCCCTGTAGTTTCGCACTTACGTTAGAAAAGTAATAATAATGGTATTTATGTACTTCAATCAGGTATGGTAATATTGGACAAGGCACAACTCGAGCAGAATGATATGTTCCAGGGTTGACAACACATAGTGATGATTAACATTACCAACAGGTTGTTTTTCAGCATCAAATCCTGCTGATGGAACCAGAGGTTCCATTGGCAATGACCTACTGTGTCTAAAATAAAGCACTTACTGTTCATTGGCATCTTTATTGCTCTTCTTGGCTGACTCCTACATTGGTAGCACTTGTGAGGCGTCACTTACTGTGTGACTTCCTTGCGTTTGTGCTGTTCATGGTCGAACTACAGTTAACTTAATTAGTGTCTATGCACTGTTTCTTCTTCAAACTACGCAAGTTCACATTTATTTTTGTTTATACCGGGAGAATAAGTGATTTGCTTAGAATCACAGGATGTAGATGCGACTCCGCTTGTTTTTTTTCTCAGTTGAGTTTCTCGAATGTTGCAACTGTTGAGCCATTAATGCACCACTGTGGGTGGACTTCAGGCAGTGCAGTAGACAAGCATGTGTACTTTCACTGTTCACATTACCAGGGTTGAACTGGGACTAAAAATAGGTCTGGGAACAGTGAAAAAGTGGCCCTGATTAGTGATTCAAGTAGCTGCAAAAGTGGCCCACATTTGCAAGTTAGAACAGTTTTGAACTTGTAAAGCCGCTCTGTATGGGTATTTCACAAGTTATGGGAGGCTGAATGCATTTGTGTGTGTTGCAGGCAAAGCTTTTATAAATATCAGGGAAGTCATCCGTGAAAACTGGCCCACCTGACACTAAAACAGGCCTGCAAACAGCCAAAAAAGCAGCCAACGCAGTTTCCTGCCAAAATAGCTTATCAGACACTGCCTGATTCCGACCCTCCTCCTTCCAAATCCTGTCATTTAAACACTGTTTTACTCGCTGGAAAACAACATGGCTGTTGAAAGTCACCCCTGTTGTTGGACCAACTGCATCTATGTGACCGGGTAAAAACTATTATCCAGAATGACGCCCATCTGCTTGTTCCTCAGTGACCTCTGCTGCTTTGTAATGTACTTCTATCCACCCCACTCCACTACTATATACCTCTGTCTACTCCACTACAGTCTACACCCAATCTACCCCACTCCACCATGCTCCAATCTACCCCACTCCATTCTACCACACTCTAATCTACCCCACTCCCCTGCTTCCTGCCCTATTGTATCCCTCCACCCCACTCTACTCTAAGATACTCCACTCTACACCTATCTACTTCACTCTACCCCTTTCTACCCCACTCCAATCTACTGTACTCCAATTTGGATGTATGACATTACAACGCATGCTTTTACGACGCATGCTTTTACAACGCTGTTTTTACAACGCATGCCTTTACAACGCATAGTGCTTTGGGGCATGTAAATGAAATAAACATATTTAATAATGTTCAAAATTAATAAATAATGCATATTTAATAATAAATCTATAATTAAAAATATACATAAAATATATAATATATACTTACTTAATGATAATTTGTAATAATTATTTTAATTACTTATAAATTATTAATAAATACTACAAATTACAAATACATCTACACACATAAAAGAATAATGTAAATAAAAATAAATAATTATATTCAATAAATTTAAAAAACGTAATATACTTTCAACATTTTTAAAGTTAAATAAATGCAACATTATGTAAAATAATACAAAATATGTTAAATACATAAATAAATAAAACTACTATTTAAAGTTAAAAAAAACTAAAGTATTGAAAACATTGGATAGCGTAGAACATAAAATTACTATTCCCACTCCAGAAAATTCAACAGTAGAGAAATTGTTAAATAGTGTAGGGATAAAAATTACTATTCCTACTCCAGAGAATGCAACAGTAGGAAAAATGTTGGATAGAGTAGGGGTAATAATTACTATTCCCACTCCAGAGAGTGGAACAGTAGGGAAAACTTTGTATCGCGTAAAGGTAAAAATTACTATTCTCACTCCAGAGAGTGCAACAGTAGGGAAAACGTTGGACAGCGTAGGGGTAAAAATTACTATTCTCACTCCAGAGAGTGCAACAGTAGGGAAAGCGTTGGATAGCGTAGGGGTAAAAATTACTATTCCCACTCCAGAGAGTGCAACAGTAGGGAAAGCGTTGGATAGCGGATTGGTAAAAACTACAATTCCCACTCCAGTGAGTGCAACAGTAGGGAAAGCGTTGGATAGCGCAGGGGTAAAAATTACTATTCCCACTCCAGTGAGTGCAACAGTAGGGAAAGCGTTGGATAGCGAGTGGGTAATAATTACTATTCCGACTCCAGGGAATGAAACAGTAGGGAAAACGTTGGATAGCGTAGGGATAAAAATTACTATTCCCACTCTAGAGAGTGCAACAGTAGAGAAAGTGTTGGCTAGCGTATGGGTAAAAATGACTATTCCCACTCCGGAGAATGTAACAGTACGGAAAGCGTTAGATAGCGGGTGGGTAAAAATTACTATTCCCACTCCAGTGAGTGCAACAGTAGGGAAAGCATTAGATAGAGTAGGGGTAAAAATTACTATTCCCACTCCAGTGAGTGCAACAGTAGGGAAAGCGTTGGATAGCGGGTGGGTAAAAATTACTGTTCCAACTCTAAAGTGTAAAACAGTAGGGAAAACGTTGAATAGCGTAGGGGTAAAAATTACTATTCCCACTCCAGAGAGTGCAACAGTAGAGAAAGCGTTGGATAGCGTAGGGGTAAAAATTACTTTTCCCACTCCAGAGAGTGAAACAGTAGAGAAAGCGTTGGATAGCGTAGGGGTAGAATTTACTATTCACACTCCAGTGAGTGCAACAGTAGGGAAAGTGTTGGATAGCGGGTGGGTAAAAAATACTATTCCAACTCCAGAGAGCAAACCAGTAGGGAAAACGTTGGATAGCGTAGGGGTAAAAATTACTATTCCCACTCCAGTGTGTGCAACAGTAGAGAAAGCTTTGGATAGCGTAGGGGTAAAAATTACTATTCACACTCCAGAGAGTGCAACAGTAGGGAAAGTGTTGGATAGCGTAGGGGTAAAATGTACTATTCCCACTCCAGTGAGTGCAACAGTAGGGAAAACGTAGTATAGCGTAGGGGTAAAAATTACTATTCCCACACCAGTGAGTGCAACAGTAAGGAAAGGGTTAGATAGCATAGAAATTAAATATAACATACCTATAAAAAAAAATTGTTTTTAAAATAAATAATAATTAAAATTTTAAACAACTCAACATCATTTACAAATACCCATTAATAATTATTGAAAACGTAATTACAATTGAATAATTAATTAACAATAAAGTAACAATAATTACTAATAAATATTAATCAATAAATATTAGTTACCAAATAATAAATATTTTAAAAAAATCTTTAAAAAACAACATATTAATTCATAAAAATTGATTAGAAATTGAAAAAAAATTAAACAATAAAATTATTTTTATACCAAAAAATACTTTTCATAAAACATTAATTACCAATTATTAAAAATAAATCCAATTAAAAAATAATAATTACCAATTAATAAAATGAATTACCAATTTTAAAAAAATAATTACCAATTAAAAAAAATTACCTATTACAAACATTAATTACCAATTAACAAAATTAATTACCAATTACAAACAATAATTGACAATTAAAAAATGTATTAACAATTACAATATTTAGTTACCAATTATTAATTTTTTTTTTAATTATGAATACCAATAAATAAAAATAAATCATTACTTATTTAAAATTAAAATACTTCCCACCCAATTCCCCTATAAACCCACTACCCTCAACAGTACTTAAATGCAAAAATTAATTAAAATTAATTTATAACTCCTAAAAATTATTAATTAATTTACTATTAATAAATTACTTCCCAACAATTCCCCTATAAACCCACAACCCGCTCCGGTACTAAAACATAACATTTACTTAAAAATAACATTGTTAATATATAAAAATAGTACAAATATAATTTAAAACAAGTAAAATACTTAACAAAAAAAATATAACACATACATATTAAATACATAATAAAATACATAACAACAGTACAAATATCGATATTAGTGACATCGAGATTAGTAACATTGATATATTTGATGTTGATATTACTGACTTCGATATTACTTACATCAATATAAAACAAAATGGTATTACGTACCTTAGGGTCGATATTCTGTCCAACGATATTCTTGAAATCGATATTCTGAATCCTTCGATATTTCAAACTCAATATTTATGTAGGTCGATATATAAAACTCGATATTTAGACTGTGCACCAGGCCAGACATCTTCATCAAGTACTCCAACTCAAGCAGGGACCACTACTTCTTTCCCTATAGGCAGATGACATACTCTTCAATACACATCCTATAGAAAACCTCCCCCCCCTTAGTGGAAGAGATAACACGTTTTGGGTGTCTCTTGCAGATTAATTGGGCCAAGTCTGAGCTATTTCCGCATAAAGACGCTACTCATCCAGCACCGATTAGATACTCCCTCCAATGGATTGATTGCCTCACTTGATACCTTGGCATTCAAATAAACAAAGACGAGGTCCAAATACTACACTTAAATTATGGCCCGGCAATGGCGAACCTGGAAGTGCAGGTTGAGAGGTGGATTAAGCTGCCACTCTCAATGGCTGGCCAAGTGGCCATTATCAAGATGGTTGTGCTCCCCCGGTTTTTATATCTCTTCCTCAACATTGCAATCCTGCTCTCAAACTTTCTTTTGAACATTACGTAGCCAACTATTGCGCTTGATCTCTGCGGGTCATAATCCCGGCGAAAGTGGGATTCCCTGACATTATCATGCGATCAAGGAGGCACGGGAATGGCCAACCCACAACTAATCTAGTTGGAAGCCAAATGCCAATTTCCACATATTTGGTACCATCCCCATGCTCACATTCCCTATCTGAAACCGGAACTAGACCAACAGCAGGACATCCCGAATTCGACCCTACTGCCTAAGGGTGTGCCACTAGAGGCCACTGATATCAATACTTTATCCACGACATGCTGGGCATGGCGAACCATGCACCGTAAACTTGGCGGTGGCATTCTTTATTTCCCAAAGCTTCCTCTGAAGAACAATCCCTGGCTAATGTTGACTAGCGGACCCCTCACAACAACATTTTGATGCAAGGGTCGGAGACGGAGAAGTCGAGAAATGGAAAAACTACTTATCTGCAATGGAATCATACGCAACCAAGGTCAAGCCATCAAACCAGCAAAGATTTAGTGGCACAATGCCCATGTCATACAAGGCAAAACAAGGAATTAAGTATGCAAAAAAAAGGATTAACCAACTCCTGGGATACCTTCGGGACAAACCCAGTGACAAAACTCAACTGAAAGTTTTACAGAATCAAAGGGCAGCCCACAAAAAACTGAAAAGGGATACGAATAGAGCTATGGAGGAAGACCTCTGGGCCAAATTACACGCCGACGTCAAACATAACAAAAGGTTCTGATTTTGGATGACCATAAATCAATTTATCAATAACAATCATGATGGAATCTGCTCCTACAACTCAGAGGAAGTATGGGCAAAATATCTCAGGTCCTATTTCCATCAAGGCAACGACCAGAGAGATCATGGTAAACTAGATCAGGACAAAGTATACTGCCAAAGACACCTAAGTCCTGTGCCAGAAACCATCCCGCCGACTCTGAGAACTCAGTAACAGACACACAAACCGAGGACTCCCAAACGAACTACATAGGTGCCATCAAAAGGCAGATAGGAAAAGGGAGAAGAGAAGGTGCACCTGGCCCAAATGGGCTGCCACCAGCATTGTATAAACAGGAGGCAATCTTCTGGGCTGAAGCTCTGGATCCACTCTTCAGAGAAATTAGAACGTTGAACATTTTGCCTAGTTCATGGAGAGGTTCAATCATCTTCCCAATCTACTAATCCGGCGAGAAGTCGGATCCACAAAATTACAGATTAGTGGCACTACTGGACAATGAAGCTAAATATTTTGCTGGCTTGTTATTGGAGGATATTCAGGCATGGGCAGAAGAAAAATCCGTAATTCCTCTACAACAGACTGGCTTCATAAAATCGATCGGGACAACGGCAAACATTCTAAGCATGGCTATGCTCATGGATAAGGCTGAGGCCACACGGTCGTCTTTATTTTTATGCTTCATTGACTACAAAGTTGCTTTTGATCATGTCAACCGCACCAGACTTTGGTCCAAACTACACAGCTGAGGGCTTCCACAGCCTTTACTCAAACTAATAATGAATTTACACACAAACACGTGGCTACAGGTGAAGCTGGGAAATGGAAAGCATCTGTCAAGGCGCATACCCACGGAAAAAGGATTAAAACAGGGCTGTGTTTTAGCACCCACCCTTTTCAATCTGTACATTGCTGATTTAGTTCCGCTACTAACCAGCTGCAACTCACATGCCCCGAAATTAGGAGATATTTCATTACCTTGTCTCCTCTATACAGATGACATAGTCCTGATCAGCAAAACAAAAGTAGGGCTACAACATCTCTTAAACACGACGCAGGATTTTTCCCAAGCAAATGATCTGACAATCAACCTTGGTAAAACAAGAACAATGACAGTCAGGAAAAAAAGGCATCAAACTGCTGCCTGGTTCTGGGGTGATACCAGAATAGAGGACACAACCGAATACAAATATCTAGGCATGAAGCTGGATTCAAGCTGCCGGTTTGTGGCTCAGAAGAACAGCGTAAGGTACAAAGGTCTAGCACTAGCAATTTCCCTAAAAACACTAAACTCTAAACTAACAGGCACATCGATCTTACCACTCGTCGAGGTTGTTCGGGCAAAACTCCTGCCAATAATCACCTATGGCAGTGAGGCACAAAAAAGGAAGGACGCAAAAACACTCGATGCTACAGTAGCAACGGCATATAGGGTCATCTTTGGGCTGCCGAAATACACTTCACCCGCCCAAATCAGACTTGAGTTTGGCGTTCTGAAACAATCACTTGCTAGACAAGGGGCCTTCATCATCACTTGGGACAAAGTGCGAAGAGCAGAATGTGGTACGCTAAATGAACAGATGTGGAAGAAGCTACAATCGTACCCCAAATTACCAGCCGCAGAGTTTCTACATAGCAGTCTGCATAATTTGGGGCTAAACCAGCTTTGGGAAACACTGACAACAACCCCTTCTTTCAAAAAATTAGTCTGGAAGACTGTGAAACTCCTTTCATGGCTGGAGGACAAGGATGCACTATCAAAGAGATCCCACGGCTGGATGACCCTGAATACATATACGAAGCCGGGCACACAAACCTACTTCAATTTGGGTTTTGACAAAAACATAAAAATTGCTTTTATGAAATATAGGCTAGGACTGCTCCCTTGCGCCAAGCATCTCCCTCCCTGGCTTCGGACCCAAGCTGGCTCTGCGTGCCGTCTATGTGGATCGGCTCAGGAAGACATGCTGCACCTACTATGCTCCTGTAGAGAACTTACAATGGAACGAAAGAAATTTCTGAAACAACCTTTCAATCAACGAGGGATCCGCACCAGGAGGCAAGTTCTGCTAGCATGTTTTGAACTGAGCGACCCACAATTGAACTGTAGAACAGTAAAATATCTGAGACTGTGCGGCAGCAAGATGCCCGAAATACCGTCAATAGGAACCTAACCAGAAATAGCACTTGCAGAAGTGCAAGAGGTTTGCAAACACTCTGAGTATATGATCTCAGACTATACGTCTTTTTAAATACAAGAGTTTTAATTATGCACATGACAGTTTTTAAATGAGTATATTTTTTGTATTGCAATGGTCTTAATTAACTATGCAAATAAATTAAACTTGAACCCTCACATAGCGCATATTATGCCACTGTAACATTTACGCTATTGGACACCTGTTCCCAGACAGCCATGTGTTGTAGCCACCACCAAGGTACCCGAGGCATGGGCGCAGGACATTGGCCCACCGATTCCACATAAAATGAGGACTTATTGCTGTACACAAATTAAGAAAATATATCTTCATCATACACAAATTAATTTACGTCAAGTATACCTCACCCCACTGGACATTGCCGAGTACGACATAACCAGACCAAATCACTGTCCCAAATGTCACACCCCTGCAGCAGATTTTGCACTCCTCACATGGACCTGCCCTACCATATCCACATACTGACTCCTATCGATTCACTCATCCCTACAATACTAGGAGCCGATATGCAGCCTAACCCAGCGTTGGCACTCCTTGGCTACACTGCCAAGCTCCCTAGATCGGTGCGCAGGCTTGCATCCATGTCGTTCCTCTTAGCCAAACGCGAGATTGCAGTACACTGGGGAGGAGTGATGCCTCCATCTGAAGATGCCTGGATAAAAAGCATGCCTTATTGTGACAGCGTCAGTGCAGACTATGCCCCTCTTCAGCCCCCGTCGTCGCGCCACATTGATTTTTGGCAACCCTTGTGTGATTACCTATAAACCCTTGTTAATTCTACATGATTTGGTTACTCAACCATGTGCATGGTCAGATCATTATATCATTAATTTTAACCTGAATAACTTGTCACTATTGAAACAACCATCTCACTTAAGAAGCACCTTTATAAATTGGAATCAAGTTGACCTGAAAGCTCTCTTGGATACTCTCTCCTGTGAGTAGGGTGTCGCTGAAGGAGATCTAAACAATAGGGAAAGAGTAATCACTGATTGGCAAAGGAAGGCATTCAATATTCATGCCCCCCTCCAGACTAAAAACTCTCGTTTTAGGCAACATGAAGCATCTAAATGGTTTACAAAGGAGCTGAAAACCTTAAAGCTTCATGTACGCCAAGCTGAATGGAAATGGCGGAAATTGTACTCCGTGAAGGCTAAAAGCAAATCTATAGCAAAACAAAATGAGTACAAAATAGCCATTGTGGAGGCTAAAAGAGTTTTCTTTACTATTGAAGTACTCAACTCTGATAACAGCTCCAAGGACATTTTCAGGATCCTGAAAGAACTTTCCAATCCGAGCCGCGTGACCACACCTGTTAAGGCCACCCAGGAACTATGTAACAACCTGAATTCCTCTGTCATGGACAAAATAAAAAAAAATAAAAACTCTATTGTTTGCAACAATAATAATTTGAAAGACAGTATGGCTATTTCCAATCTCTCCTCCTTCAATACCTTTCCTATGTTAGACAGGAAATGTTTTTGGGATTTGATAGTGAAGGTCAAATCTGGCTCTCCTAAGGACTAATGCCCCATTAATATAAAGAAAGCCATTTATCAAGCCTTCCCCGATGCTATCCTTGAGCTCTTAATCTCTCCCTGTCCCATGGAATCGTACCATCGGCTTTCAAGAAAGCAGTAGTTATTCCATTAAAAAAAAACAGGGTCTAGATCCCAAAAAGTTGGAAAATTATAAACCTATATCTCTACTGCAGTATTCAGCAAAATTACTGGAAACCCATGTAGCAACCTGTCTTAGCTCCTTTCTTGAAGCGTCCAAGTTTCTGGACACCCACCAGGCAGGCTTTCATTATGCGCATTCCACCGAATATGTGATCTTATCCATCTTGGATGACCTCAAAGGACAGGCTGATATTGATCACACTCGGGCCCTGATCCTCCTCGACCTGTCTGCGGTATTTGACACCGTGACCACAACCTTTTGTTGGACCACATCGGCGCGGCGGGTCTTGGGGGCTCGGCTCTGGACTGGTTTGGGTCCTTTTTAGAGGGCCGTAAACAATCGGTGTGGCTCTCGCCCTACAAATCCAACACTGTTGAGATAAGTTGTGGTGTTCCAAAGGGTTCATCCCTTTCGCAGATCCTTTTTAACATTTACATACGCCTCCTAATCTCGAGTCTTCGGCAGATGGGGGTAAAGATCTTTAATTATGCTGACGATATGCAGCTGATCTTCACTCTGGAGGACTCCACTGAATGTAAAGATTTTATTAGGAGCTCCATGATGCATGTAAAAACCTGGATGGATAAGAACCAACTAAAACTGAATTCAGAAAAAACTGAGATAATCATTCCGAGCAATAAATGTATTCATTGGACACCCTCCTACTGGCCCCCTGAGTTAGGTGCGGCTCCAATTCCCAAACCAGCAATAGAGAGTTTGGGTCTTCACATTGACTCTGATCTTTCCATGAGGCCCAAATTGGCGCAGTTACTCCGGCCTGTTTTTTCAACTCCGTAAACTGAGTATGATCAGACGTTTCTCTAGTAAAGAGGCCAGTATTCAAATCGTGATTGCCCTTGTTTTATCTTAAATTGATTATGGAAATGCCCTCTATCTTGGCATTCCATTGTATCTGAGACACCGCCTTCAGTTGATCCAGAACCAAGCAGCTAGAATCATCCATCTTAAGGACCGAAGGTGTCACATCGCCCGCTGCTTAAGGATCTCCACTGGCTTCCAGTGGAGCAGCGTGTGATGTTTAAAATGGGCTGTATTCTCTTTAAAGCCATTCAAGAAACCGGCCCAAGTTTAATTTTCTTATGCATTAATAAGCGCCTGCCTCAGCGTGATCTGAGATCGAAGCATCTGAATCTTTTGACAATGCCTGGAATTAGACGGAAACGTATTGGAGGGACTCGATTCTCCTATCTGGGCCCGAAGTTTTGGAATTCACTGCCTATTCCCATTCGGCTTGAGGCTGACTACATGCGGTTCAGGAAACTTTTAAAAACCTGGCTGTTTACCCTGGCCTACAACTAGTTGATCGTCCAACTGTCTGTCTCTGAACTTTTTCTGCTCAGACTCCTCAGCGCCAAGAGACCTGTAGGTGAACGTGCGCTTATATAAATTCCCATGTAACTTAATATACCATAACAAGGCACTGCTATCCACTGAAATCCGTACAGCCATCCCCAATACGCGGCTAGATTTCCCAGTCTGTTGGGTCATTGACGTCCACAGCCATACTTCTCAGGATATCTCCCCTTCAACTGCCTTAATTTGTTTCTATCCCTCCTATATCTGTTACCTATTGTATCTTATAGGCGCGTGATTGAAAAATATACCGCTGCAATACAAAATGTGGAAATGTTTAATATACTATGTTGGCACCTTGATATCTTGTTGATATGACAAAATCAATAAAAAGATTTTTTTTAAATTAAAAAAAATCAAAGATAGTGGTATGATTAAAAAATGAGAGATGTGATAAGAGGTATTAGGTGTCTCTCACATTTATCACTTGAAGAACCAGGTCAGCATGTTTAAAAAAACATTGCGTCCTATGGGTTGATGGCTTTTGTCAGGACCGAAAGGTTGTTTTATAGTATCCCTTCATGAATTCAAATTTAATTAATGGGATACTTTCCCTCCAACTTTTGTTTTCTTCTTTTTTGGTCATATGGGACTCTGTCTAGCCCTTAGTTACTGTTTTAGAAGGTCTTCATAGGTCTGGGCAGAGGCGCGGTATTACTATTCCTTTCATTAGAGAAGAGAAGCTTAGTCCTTCAGTGTGCCCTCCTCGACACATCCTATCCAGCCTGCAGAAGTATGTTATACATTTACATTTTGTAAAATAAAAGTTCTTGGCTAAAACCAGACGAAGAATGGAAAACTGTGCTTGTGGCATTCTGTATTTGTGCCCATATGTGCATGAGTGTACAGAAAGTGACAAGGCATTTATTAGACTGGCAGAGCCAATGAACCATCAAAGTCCACTCCTGTGACTAAACCTAATACGACTTAAGAAAGTTCCCATGGTAGAGGAATGATATGAATGTACTGAATGCAACAGGGAAGAAAACCATGACACGAAGAACGCATTTGTCAAAAACGAAAGACCTAACATGACATCATAGTCCATGTTGTCAGAAACAACTTCTTTACAGGAGGAACCCAATTTGTCAATATGCATTTTAGGGAAAACTGTATCAGTCTTCAGTGTGACAAGACATTCATTGCAAAGGAATTTCTAAGGCCATTTGAATATTATAAACATGAAAGAGCATTTCCTACCAACGCTCTCTGATGAGGCATCAAAAAGGCCTCCCGGGTTTAAGATTTACTGATTGTGAAGTCTTTAATTTGAAACCGTCATCAGTTGCTAGTTCAAAAAACCCACACCGGTACACTGATATCGGGAATGAAATGCCTGAACAAAAGGTGGAACAAAGGAACAGGAATGGTGGCAGACATCGTATGTGCCGAAGGATTAGTCAAGAAAAGGTTCCAGGACAACTTACCGTTTCCCACAGAGGGGTCGGTATGAAAACTCCAGAGGGCATCAAACGTTCTCAGAATGCAAATGTTACAGAACGCAACAGCTAGATTTCTTTGCCTGCTCCCAGCCTACTGTGGGATAAGGATTGTTTTGGCTTCCTCGTGCCTCTTTGCGCTGCTCTGCGAGGCGTGCTGCATTCCAGTATGGACTTGATGCCCCGCCCACTCTCCGCCCATATTCATGGCTTGTGTCTTTGTCCTTTGTAAATGCTGGCTTTTGATTTGTTAATAGGCTTGTTAGTCCCTCCTTAGTGCTGCCTTATCTTCATTTATAACCTCCCATGAGGACTGGCCCTTTTACTTCTGTTACACGGTATGTCTTATTTAGTCTGTAAGCACCATTTTCTTTAATGAGTTTCTCGTACTGCAGGCGCGACATGCTTTCCTGCAACATTCAACGCGCCATGCGAACTTTCACTTTCCAAGCAGCCTGGGACAATGGCGGACGCGTCTTTGAAATAGGTCTCGCATTTACAAGAGTTTGAGCTATTGGTATTGTACATGACAATGCCTTGTATTTATGTGTTAATTTTCAAAACAGATAAATAAAAGAATGGTTATTTACAATGCCAATAGCTTAAACAATTGCAAATGCGAGATCTCTTGCTTTGCAAATTATTGTTTATATTCCAAGGGCATACCCTGAATGGACATTAGCGTTCTTTAAGAGAGTAAATAACTATATACACTGTACAGTATAAGAAAGATTACAGCGTTCAAACATCTAGGATTGCAGTCGGTCCTTTCAGCAGATGTTCATTTCATTCCAGATGTTAAAACATACACTGTACAGCAGTAGAAAGGATACAATTGTTGCCCATCCATAATCTAGGAGATTGTAGTCACTGATCCAAGTAGAAGCCTCTTATTCGCAGGTTGTCCGGCAAACTGTCCTGCAGTGTCTGTACAAATGGTGGAAGCTCCCGTTAAACATGAAACCATAGACCTCGTGCACACACACTTCGGGGGCTGAAATCCTATAGGGCCAGTGGCATCTGACTTCCAACCGACCCCAAAACTTCACTTGTCCTCTCCCGGGCGGTATTGCTAACGAAAGGAACAAAATGTTAACAATAAACAGCATGAACATAACATGGTAGATAACACACTCTGAACTTTATTATCACAAACATCTGTGGATACGAGCTCTAGAAGGCCTTGACGAACAAATCTCACTTAAAGGAGTAAATAAGCAGAGCCAGGTCTTATCACGAGGAAGAATAGAAGTACTGTCATCAGACAACAGTCTCTTCTGATTAAGTCTACACCTCAACTAAGGTACAGAAGTATACTATTAAGCCCTGAATTACTGTTGAAACATGGTGGGGTAGGTCTCACAGCATTTTCTATTTTTAATTCTATAGAGTCCAAGACCAAGTCCGAGTCCTGAGGAGAATCCCGGAACCATTAGGGATTCGAAACACATTGAACTTTGAGTATGGGGATCCGTTGATGGGGTGTGCCATGGGGCAATTGGTCAAATAGTATCTCCCCTCCTAGTTTTGACAATACCTGATAGTGCTTTTGTATCCCCATTCTCTGATCACAGGCAGGACAGTAGACATGTTCAATAATGTGTTAGTGTCCGCCTAGTGCTTGCATTTGATCTTAGGACAAGCTATTGATGTATGTTTGTTTTCATTTGTGTTTTGTATTTTCCCCCAAAAATTGATTTTAGTCATGTGTATTTACGTTGTATTATGTTTTCAAATGTGATGACAATGTGTGATTCAATAATGTGTCATTCCTTTTAAAGTCATGTATAATTGACTTTGAATGTCTCTTTGAAAAAAGCAAAACTAAGCTGAATAAAGCTGCTTTTAAACGTTAGAATGAGTGGTCTAAGGTTTATTGAGATTCAAATTGAATAATCTTCTTGGACACTTTATTTGTTCTTTCAGATACGAGCAAAGGACATCAGTGATCCGATTGGCACCCTCCCCTCTGCCACAGCGGACCATGTGTGGGGAAACGTTGCAACCAAGAGCATGACCAACCAGCAGAAAGACATCACCTGGATGGCCATCCAAGGAGGACCTCCTGTGAGAGCCTTTATGCATGCAACAGGACTCAACCTATACAAGTCCTGCCCAAGAGGGTACATTGCGCACAAGATGACATACCATCTCTTCTGGGAGTGCACATACGCACACGACCTGCTGAAGACCCTAGGCACAGAGCTTAGAGCCTGGATACCTATGCCCTGCATCACCGCGGACTGTGGTGTATGGTTTGTTTCAAGGGGCACACACACTGAGTGACCTTCAGAACTGCTGGAGGCCCCTGTGCTGTTTTAAAGATGTTCTTCTGCTTTCCAGAAACCGCCTGGTAATAGGGAAAAAATGGAGACATCAACCCTGTATAGCCATAAGATGATCCACAGCCTCCTCCTTGACTACGCAGCACTGGACAGATCAGATGAAGACAGCGATGACAAAACCTTAGGACTCAAAGGGGTCCCCTTGTATCCTCACACTGGGCCAGGAAGACTCGGGCAACAAGGACAACGACAGCTGAGGACCCAAGGTGTGTGAGTTAGAAAGGTCTCCTCCACCCTCAATTTACCAGCTACATGTCCTCAAATAACCACTGACCATCTCAAGACAAGTTACATCTCTCATCGAGAAGCAAGAAGGACGGGCTTCTAACACTACTGTTCTACCTAACACTGCAGAGCATCACATGAGTTTGTACAACAATGTGATAGAGGCTAGTTTAGCCACCCCGAGACTAGACTGTAAAGCTCTGGTAAGGTTACTCATGCGATGTGGGCAGTGGTTTGTTGGGAGTGCTGTTTGGGCGACTATTAGTAGATCACTTGTGACACATGGTTTTGATAGCCGAAATACTTTTGATCTCACAGAAAAGCTTAGTGGAAAGAGTAGGGTCAAACTGCAGACACAACACATTTGACTGGGGTAAGCACGGGATGTAAAATTAGGCTGCTCCCCCGGAATGTGAGATTGGTGAAGAATCACCACAAGGCCTGACTAGTGATTGCACAACTCAATATGAATAGGGTGGACATTGCATTAATTCAGGCGGTGCATGCTGCTTCTGTGGTGGTTAATAATTGTTTTAAAATACAGAGCCCATACCTCTATTTCTATTCCTCAGTCACTAGGGAAATGGCCATATTGGTTAAATGGGGTTACGGTTCAGGCCTCTGGAAACATTCTGTGATGGAGAGAGCTGATGCGTGGTTGTGCAGAGGTTGTTGGGTTCAGCACGAATTACATTGGTCAACATATATGGGCCAAACTTCACTAAAGTTAGCAACATGCTTGTAACCTCTTCCCCTTGCTCTGTAATATGTGAAGAATACTCTAATGCTACAAGCTGATTTGGATAGCACTGGCAGCGGGTCCAGCTGACACACTCAAGTGCAGGGAGATCTATGGAATATAATGCATCAGTACAAACTGCTAGACTTGTACCGTGTTAAATGTCCCAAATTCAGAGTATTTAAATTCCATTCTGTAGTACATGGAATATCTTCCAGGATAGATTTCTGGTTAGGATTTAGAGATGAGATGGGCTGGTTGGAAACAATAACACATTTACCTAGGACTTTGTCTGATCATTTTCTGGTTCTGATGGTTTTGACTATTGGCAACTATGCAAGGATACATAGAATGTATCGGCTGCGCGCATCTGAGCTGTCAGACCCAGTCTTTAAATAAAAACCAGCCAAGTGATTTCATCCTACTACATGTTGAACCAGGGCTCTGTTACCTCTGTGGCTACGCTGTGGGAAGTGTTTAAATAGTGATGTGGGGTGAATAAATTTCTAAAAGTAATGTAATATTAAGTTTGCTGGGAGATAGAATGTCATGAGCTACAGATATCATTGCAAGAGTGAGAATACAGGAGTTCTTCAGCCCAATGTGTTGATTTTAATCCCCTGAGCCCTTAATAGTGACACATCAGTTCTTGTCATTAAGTCAGCATTATCGTTTCCAAGGGGGGACGTGTTAACAACTCCCAGGAAAGGATACAATAGGGGCCTTCACTGGAAGGAGTTGTTTTCTCCCTACTTCAGGAAGCCACATGGATGTCGACCCAAACGGTGATCTTCAAAGCAGAAACCTCCTTTGAAGGGCAAATGGGAAACACTTGGGTGAGGGGTTGTTGTATTGTTTGGGGAGAGAGGCTGGCACTAGGGTAAAATTCGGTATTTATGAATCGGTAAAATATACGTACCTACATCTGGCCCATAAAGTCTTGTTAGAGCCTTTCTTAAGTCCCTTTATAATTTTAGAAAATAAAAAGTCACTGTAGTCAAGAGTAGAGGGGATAGAACTTTTTGTTAGAATGTCTCAAAAACAGAACCCTGCTATTGATGAAGATAACAATGATGACATACATGACCCGTGCTGCTTGCGGTGTGGCCATGACAGAGGGGACTTCTACCACACGGTCTGGTCATGCTCGAAAATTCTAATCTTTTGGGGGGAGGTCCTGAAAGAGGTAGGAGAGGTGCTAGAGACTGCCCTACCTTTAAACCCCAAACTTGCTCTCCAGGGAATGACAAATGATGTGGATCTGGCTCGCCCCCTGCTGATTTTTCCTGGTGCTGGCCTTAGTGGTGGCCAAGAGAGACGTGGCCCAGAAATGGGGGGCACCTCACATACCACAACTGGAGGAGTGGAGGAGGGGTATGGACCTATACATGGTGGCCGAAAGAGTCACGTATAAGGCGAGGGGGTGCCCAAAGAAGTTTGGTAGGGTGTGGGGCAAATGGCGCCGATATCATGGCCTGGATGGAGGGCTTTGAGCTGATAAGGAGGCTTGGGTTCCTGATCTTTATTGAACGGAAATGGGTGAGGAAGCTGGGGCTAGTATCAGTGTGGACTTAGGTGAGGAACTTGGATGAACTATCAGAAAGAAGAGAATATGTCCTGGACCAAGTGGTGGGAGGGGAGGGCGGGGGGATGGGGGGATGGGTGCGTTTCTCGATACTGACATGCGTGCTGTGTGTTTTCGCACTGGAAAAGTCAATAGAAATGTTTATAAAAAAATTATTTTAAAACAATGATGACATACAGGACATGGTTGAGGAGCTTGACCTCAACCCTTACCTTCACTTGTCTTTCCAAGGAAGTAAGGTCCTTATGTAAAATTAAAAACATAGCTATGGGCGAACATCCAACCAAACAAAGGCTCCAGGGGCTGTTGGCTAAGTATGCAAAGGCCCGCCCTTCTGAAAATGGTAATGACCAACCAGAAAAGAATGGAGGTGAGGAGCATGTAGATAGGTACCCACCTCCATCACTTCCTAGGGAAGGACGGGATCCTGTACCTTTACTTCCAAGAGTTAACCTCTTGGGACCTAAAGGCCACACAGGTGGTTCAGGTTCTGGTGAGGACATTGAGGGCAGCCTCAATGAGAAGGGCAGCCTTTTAGCAAGGCTGGCCAAAAGACTGGAGCTAGAGTCCAGACTCCTGGCTCTAGAGAGAGAAAGAAAGGAGATAGATTTAGCACCCATCAATGGTGGCAGCAATCAAAATAAGGATAAAGAGCCGTCTTATAATCCTAAAATCCCCAAATGGACTGTCCCTAAATTTGAGGAGGGTGATGACATCACTAAATGGTTCACAGCCTTTGAGAGGGCTTGTGACATGAGAAATGTGAAGAAACCTCTCTGGGGGGCACTCCTGTGGGAACTGTTCTCTGGTAACTGCAGAGACAGACTCCTGACCCTGTCTGGGCCAGATGCTGGGTCTGATGGTCATAAGACCCAGCGTCTGGCCCAGACAGGGTCAGGAGTCTGTCTCTGCAGTTACCAGAGAACAGTTCCCACAGGAGTGCCCCCCAGAGAGGTTTCTTCACATTTTTCATGTCATGTCATGAAGAGAACTCTGATTGAAGGATTTGGACTCACAACTGAGGAGTACAGAATTAGATTCAGGGGGCTCACAAAACCCAAAACCAGTCCTGGATGGATTTTGTAGACTACTCAGTAAAGACACTAGATGGTTAGTTAACTGGACACAATGTGCAGGACTTTACTGGACTTTACAATTTGATTATGAAGGGACATATTTTAAGTAATTGCACAAATGAAAAGTTACATCAGCATTTGGTAGACCGAGGTCTAATTTCTTCCCAAGAATTGGGAAAGAAGGCAGACCACTGGATCCAGACTAGAGTGACTGAGACAACCACTGGGGATGACCAAAAGAAAGGGGTTACAAAACCTCCCCAGGGCGAAGGTGGTGAGAATCCCCAAGTCTGAGTCTCCACACTCTGCAACCCCTGAGTCTAACCAATAACATTGAGGTGGTTTTCAGAACGGGTGATTCTATTAATAAGGATGAGATTTATTTTTATTGATGAATGCATCGAGTTCCATATTAACATTCATAAGGATTCAAAGCATTTACTACAAAAAAAACTGATTTTCCCCAGACAAGGTGCTAATCTGGAAAGTTATGCAAATTACTTATGTTCCAGTAGCCACCCTTGTGAATATCACAGATTGCCTGGTCCTCAAGTACTGCAATGGAATAACTGATGTGGTGCGTTCTATCGCTCATTAGGTTGACTTCGCTATGCCAGCCCTCTGAGGGTCTCCAGGGCATAACCTGAACCCTTGGGATTGGATCCGCGTGAAGAAACATGTCTACAAGTCCTGTTTGGAGGAGCGGCCGGCGTTCCTTGTAACAAACTTTGTTGTCAAAGGTGCTGGGACCCTGAACTTGACACACACCTCTCATACAAAGAGAGCAAGGCATGAAGAGAAAGAAGTGGAGCTTACAATCCACTAATTGCTCGAGCCACGCAGGTTTGAGGTGTGTAAAGCATCAGAAGAAGAGGAAGATCAGACCGAGGGACCACAGTTTCCCTTGAGTGATAATCACTTGGGACAAGAGTATGATCTGAGTTCTATTGTCATTCCAATAACTACAGTAATACCGACCACTAGGTTGAGAATTTGCATCCACCGGAACAGTGAGAACTCATGGATGGCTGGAACTAATCTGCCACAGCAGATCTTGCATGTAACAGAGGCCGTCACAAGGCACGGGAGCCCCACCTCGGACAGTGCTTGAGCCTCATCAGAGCCGAAGACATCGAGTACTTCCAAGGGTCGAGGTCCATCTGAAGACAGTTCACCAAAGACTAAAGCCACCCGGAAAAAAAACTGTTGATGACAAAGAAGAGACTGGATACAATTAGGGAGGACGGTGAGTTAGAGGAACAAAAACAGGGCAATGTGACTGATGTTACAGATGAGGGGCCGGACTTAATTAGCACTAAATGATCCAAAAGGGAGAGAAAGTTGACTCAGAAGTATTCAGGTACAAACTGTACCTACTTTGCCAAGATCAGATTTGACACTGATGATTGCCTGATGGATGTTGATGAGCCCTCTTGAGACAAGTCGATACAGCAAGAGGAGCCGGTTCACATTGGCAATTGACGAACAATGAAAGCATGATCAGAGAGCTAGGGTAATGGTCAGAGGACAACAGTTCAATTTAGCCCTCTGCTGATGCGGAATAAAAATACCAGTAGTTTTTCGAGATAGGGTAGAGACAATAGACTATTATTTAGGGGACAAACATCTGCTGTGTGATTTCCTTGATCTGATTTGAGTCTATATGACACAGCAATGCTGCTAAGTTTTGTTTGTAAGCATGCCAGTTGCCATTTCTGATTCTATGTTAGGATGGCTGATGGATGTTTATTTGTTGGGAGGAGATATCCATCATGTAACTGTCAATCCTACTTTAGAGCCCTGAGTTAGGCCTACCCCATCCACAAGCAAGGTGTCACATGTTCCCTGGCATGAAAGTGTGTATAGTTATAATGTGTATAATCAAATGTTAGCTGAATATGTGAGATTAATGGAGGTGGAGGGCTGCTCCGTCTGTTCTTTTCTTTCCACTTTTGCAGCAGATATTAAAATCTGTAGTTAATATATGTGTTTGGTGGCTACTAAACATGTTTCTCGCTTTCACAGGTGGTTTAACCGACTGGATCAGCCTGTCATGTAGTTCTTAGGCCCTGGGCACTTACACATTTATTTTACATACTCATGTTTAAAGTTGACATCTTTTAAATTGAGTCTTTTCGCATACATTTGCCTGAGCACCAGCACATGATAATTAACTCAGAATGTATGTTTTTATACATCCATTTCTTGGTAGGCCCTTTATTATCTCTGTAAGAGGCTGGCTTATGTAAGAGATGCATACTGCATTAATCCAGACAACGCTTATGGTGATTTTAGTGGTCTGTGATAACCATAGATAGCTCTCAAAGTGGTAGCTGTGGAGAGCAACCTTCAGGCTTATCCAGGAGGAGTGTTAAGCAGCTTCTTTTACCGGATCTTAATCATGTAGTGTAGGTTAAATAAAAAAGAACCACACATTGATTATATATAAAAAGAGGTATTTATTCCACAATACTAAACTGGCATATTGCTTTATCTCCTAGCCGGAGATTTCAACACAAATACACAAGAATAATTCAATTGCAAAGAAATACAGTGGTCCCCAGGGGGAGACCAAACCATATACTATAAAAGTGGAATGCGAACCAGGCCCAGAGTTGGGACTGGGACCAATGGATTCAGAAGAGCTGGGGACACAAGGACCCACCCAAGGTAAGTATCCCAGGACCCCACGGAGGCTGTGTGTTAAATGGGAACACAGCTGCATGCTCAATGAAAGTCAATAGGTAAGTTGGGGTTGCTGATTTTAGGAAATAGGACCCTTCCCAGTGGACCCTGAAGAAACCCAGTGGATGACAGAAGGTTGGGGAGTCACCCCTCCAGTGGATAACCCAGGAACCAGGATACCTACACTAGGGAAGCCGGTGCATAGGTGCGAAGTGATGTTGGAAACTGTCTTAGACCACAATGGAGGACTTCAGGAAAGATGCCACTGGAGAAGGCTTGTAATGTGTCTGGTGGAATCCAAGGGTTGATTCGAGATGAGAAGAACCATCAAGCAGAGGAGACCGAGTCTACGCCACCCGAAGGTGACCAGGGGACACTGAAGAGCAATGTCCACCGATGTCGGATTTTGCAAGGGAGATGGCGGTGACTTTGTCACTGCAGCTGTGAGGACCAGGTGATGCTGAGGAATCCCAGGAGCCGTCTACGAGCTGTCCTATGAAGGATGATGAGAAAAAAAGGGCCGGTGTCCAGTGGGGGCACCAACAAGCCTTGGCAGCAGAAACTAGCATGATTCAAGGGACTCACCAGAATCAGGGGAGTCAGGGCAGGCCCGAGCACACAAGCAAAAGTAGACTCTCAAGAGGACCCATGGGCTGGAGGTACAGGAGTCGCAAGAGGACCTAGAGCAGATCACCAAGATGGAAGGCCCACAATGCAGAGGATGTAGTGAGGATGCTATACTTGGCAGGAAGAGGGCTGGAGCTTCTTGTAGCCCGAAGATCTCTGGAATGCAGAGCCAACAAGCCTTGGCAAAGGCACAGGGGTTCGGTCCCAGTGGTTCTGACAAGGGATACCGGCCCCAAACTTGCTGAAAGGACTGGTAAGGGCCTCAAGGGAGTTTCAGAACCACCACCTGTGTTGCTGAGCATTTTGAAGCCCATGGGACATCAGGAGCAGCAGACCGGTCAGGTTCGCTGTGGTGCCTGCAGATGCAGGGGAGTGACCGCTTCACTCCAAGGGAAATTACTTTGGGTGTTCGTGATGCCCACAGGTCTGGAGGGGAAACTGGAAGAAGCACAGGCACAGATTACATAGAGAACTTGCAGAACAGCGAGCGAGACCAGGAGCAGCAGGAGTCTTCCTTGTTGCAGTCTTGGTTCCAGGAGAAGTCCAACGAAGTCCAGGAATCTAGATGGTCGAAGATGACGTGGTTTCGGGTTTGAATCTTGTCCCACAATGAATCTAAAGAACCACCCACAGGTAAGCTTTCAAGTACTCTAGGCAAAGGGTTGGAATGATTCAGGGGTCCCTCTTAGAGGAGGGTCTGGATGGAGGGGAGGATACTCCTATGTCCTTTGTTCAGTTTTATGCCACAGCGGGAGCCAAGGGATCCCTGAACTGGCTCAAACTGAAGTATGCAAGGAGGGTGTCAAATGTGCCATTCAAAGCAGTTTGGCAGTGCTGGCAAGTGCCCCCACCTCAGCTCAGTACACTTAGTCCTGTCTGGGAGGTGGTCAGACCTCCCGGTGACAGAAAACCTATTGTCCTGCCTTACCTGCTCGAGCTTGGCTCAGCAGTAGGAAGGCAGAATCGTGTCTGTTGTCTGCAGCAGCACTAGCTTGCTGTTAGACTCTGAAAGGCTGGTACTGGGAATACAGCGTGGTACCCCAAGGGATCCCCCAGTAAATGGATCCTATGTCCAACACTGGAATCGGTGTTGGGGTAGGATTCCAACATATTTTTTACCAAACATGACCGATTTTGGTGCAGCCACTTATAGTTAGAAATCTAGTAAATTACTTGATGTCCACTATATGTTTAAAAGGGATGTATAAAATGGATGACCGCACTTACAAAACCTAGAGAATTGACTCTGGGGTTTGTAGGAGTGTCCTGCGCGTGCAGTGACACTCTCACTCTTAAAACTGAGCACCCTGCCCTCAGGACTGAAGAGCCTGCCATGGGGTGATTTATAGGTTTAAGTGCAATAACCTCATATATAAGGAAACTTATATCTGTTGTGAGGGGTGCTAGCACCCACCCAAACAGGCTGCAATGGCAGGCCTGTAGTCACAGTTTGAGTGGACTCCTATGGGTGGCACAGTACATGCTGCAGCCCATGGGAGACCCCTGGTGTACCTTTATCCTGGGTACCTCAGTACCATATTCTAGGGACTTACAAGGGTACACCAGCAGCCAATTGAGAGAGTACCACAGTACTTACCAATGTCTAAATTCAGAAGAAAGCACAGTGACTGGGGTCCTGATTGGCAGGATCCCAGTTAGATTAGTCAAAAACACAGTAATGCAATGAAAAGAACAAGGACCACCTGCAAAATGTATGTAAAGATTCCTAGAGCAGGGCAAATATGCAATGGAAGAAAAACAACCCTAGGCAATTAACAATCTATGGAATCAACAAACTCAGTACCCTAGACAAGTTGATATATTGAACTCAGTGTAACATCAAAAGTTATTGTTTAAAAATTCATAATTTTAATATATATTTATTAAATTTATGTTGAGACATGTAATGAACACATTTCTTTTTTATAAAATACAAACAGCAAGCTATAAAACTCAAACTAACAGTTGATACAATATAAATCATAATACAAATACAAATGTTGTTGTCCTAAATAGTTTCAGAAGAGACACACAATACATAAAATACAAAGACAAACAGTGGAAATAAGATGGGTCTTCTATTGGAGTTTCGGGGCACTCTGCGCCTTCCTCAGGAATGCCACACAATTACTTTATTAAAGTCCTTAATCGATTCCGTCTACTATTGAATCTAGAGCGGTAATATAAACCGAGTAGGTAAGTACTTCAATCCTTCAATGATGATATACGGATGTGTATATCGCAAAAGAAAAACTGATATATCTGTAAATTCGTAGGTGTCCGTGTAGCAATCTGATTTAAAGCAAAGGAAAGCTGAATAAGGTACGTCGATGATTTCAAGAGACAATAGCTCCAGTCTTTAGAGGAGTCTGTTATGACGTGTTTTCTTGGTTTCTCTAAAAACAGGCTGTAAATTATTGCTTTCCTCCTATTTGATGTACTTAGCAAACAAATGGTCGGACCACGAAAGTAAGCCGAGAAGCCGGTAAATAAACTTCAGCAATTAAGTTTTATTTAAAGGACGGTTTACGTAACGTTAATCTGTCATCTGACTGTCGGCAACGTCCGACGTCAGTGAGGGCGGTGAATCATCTAGATGATTAAGTGCTGAAGACTGATTTGCACAACTTGACTGTTGGTGAATGTTTTATTTACTCGGTGTTCCATCCATCATTTGTTGCTGCAGCATTAAACACTGCCATCAGCAAAAAAGGATCCTTGTGCATTTTGTGGCTGCCAGAGGGGAATGAGACTGTGGAGAAATTAGGATGGAGTGAATGCAAGCAAGATTATAGGCTCAAGTGGAAACCTTTGCAAACTTAGATGACAGCATAAAGGGAATTTATTATGTATGAGGTAAGTCGGCTTATTTCTAATTACCTTACCAGTGGACAGGTAGTTGGTATGCAGGAAATGGCATGAAGATTAGAAAGCTATTCACCGTAGTTGATCGCCTCACCGCTAACACTGTAGGTACTTTGAGTGTGATAAATAAGGAATTGCTTGCAATGAGAGCTATGATGATGCAAAACTGCCTTGTGCTGGATTTGCTCCTCACGAAGGAAGGTGATTTGCAAGGTCATTCATGCGCAGGAATGTTGTGAATAAGTTCCATGCTTAGGTAAACCGCTTGACAGCTGTATTATTAATATTATATATATGACTAGGGCTCCTGGTTTTTTATGGTATTTTTTGCCATTTCCATCTGTATTTATCCATATTTATTTTTTAGCCATTTTTTCTGTATTTATCCACATTTATATTTGCTACAAGAAAAAGACGACGCTACAGCTAGTATTTTTCCACATTTATTTAAATTGACAACGCACACATGCGCTCGATTTTTTATTGGTCAACACTATACATTCATTTGAAAACTTTGCCATTTGCAGAATGTCCTGATTATGCTTAAAAGTGCTATCACAAGCCATTTGTCTCAGAGCCTTGCAGTTTCTGTCATAGGCAGAGTGCCACATCTGCTCCCTCACTGAACACCATACTGCCCCATTGAGAGAAACTCACACTACCTTCAACTACAATCAAATTTGATCTGATATAAACAGCTGGATGCGACTCAATTTAAATTACACACTAGGCAAGAGCAATATGCTCCCTAAAGGAAATAGTAACAACACCCTGGAAAACGCAAACATTCATAGGGAATGAAAGATTAAATAATGATATATAACGAGGATCAACATGGTGAACTTAACGCTTTTACACTCACTATTCAGAAATCAGTGAGTGCTTATGCCAGAAAACTGCAGGGCCCAGAAAGGACCCATTTCAATGTCCACTGCTTATATGCTTACAAAACAAAACAGTATTGTTTAAAAAGACCAAATTCGTGAACAAAAAGCCGCCGTACACATTTTTTTTCCAATATACCCATCAACCAGGTATTGCTGTACCTCCAGGTTTGGCGCACTTCCCTACCATGGGAAAACGATGCTTCACTGGCATACTCAGTAAAGTGACACTAATGTTTTTTGGGTTTGAATAAAACCGATCCGGCCACTTTAAGAACACTACGTCTTGACACCAACTAGCAGAGAGAATAGTCCTGAATTGACTTTAGTGATATGCTTTGGACAGAGAGTAATTTGACTGTTCTGTCCAGAAGCAAATATTACTACCCGGGCTCTTTAAGCACAAATGTTGAATAAGCAGGCATTGTCGCCATCTTCCAAGGGTTTATGTTCATACTGTTGTTTGTTTATGGAAAACTTTCGCCAGATAATGGCCCCACTAAAGAGTAATTGTTTCTCCTCCCCACAGGCGGTGTCATGAGTGTATTCGTTGTGACTCGCTGAGGACAATACCACCTTCCTTCATGGTGTTGTGGAAGCGCTGGACCGACTCAGACTGGAAATCCCAAGGAATGGCCTGGTAGACCATGGAACTGATCCCAGCCACCAGGCAGCGCTGGGCCAGCACTCGGCCGATGTTCTCAAATGCAGAGACGTCTCGGCAGCTGTAGAGGTGACGCTTGATGGCCCACTCTCGAGTGGTAGCGGACACCACCACACTGCCTTTGCTGTGCTGTACGTAGCCCGTCACATGGTTCTGTGACCCCCGAGGGCACCGCGTACCAGGATTTGCTTTACTTAGTTATTGATTTTTCATGTTTGGATCCTTTTATTTCTGTGGCTGCACTTTGGAATAGAAAATATGTAAAAACGGCATTTCCATCAAAAGTGTTTTTCTTTTTTTCATCCATTTCACAGGGGAACAATGAACTTCAGGAAGAAAAAGAGGGTCAGAACCATTTCTTGAGTCACGGCTTTCGGTAAGTGAGGAGGAGTTAGACCAGCAGAGAGAGAATAAGTGTAAGAAAGAGAGGGGCAGGGGGGCAGCTGCCAGCGGCAGAGCAGAAGCAGACACCTTCCTTGTCTTGTCTGGGCTAGGTCTGGGTGGCAAATTCCGTTCCGCTCGCGGAATTTGCGGAATTTGGGTAATTTTGCATGTCGCGGAGAACGCGAAATTGCCCAAAATTATGCGTTCCGCGACTTCGTGAAATTTTTTACTTGTTCACGTTCTTAAAATGCGGGTTTGCAAGATATTTCCCCCCCCCCGAACACGCAAACAGCATTTGCGAACAGGAAAAAAGCATCGCGAAGAAGCAATTATGCGTGTTTGCAGAATTTCTGTGTGTTCGCGGACATTTTTTACCGTTTCGCGGAGATTTGCGTAACGCGATTACGCAAATTCCACCAACCCCTAGTCTGGGCAGGAAGCAAGAGACGGAGTCACGGAGACCTTTTCCTTCTCTGCTCCCCGCCCGTCCCGAACAGCCACTAATGCTGAGCCTTCTCTGCAGGCCTTGGATATTTCTTACGTCCAGGGATACCACCTGTATGTGCACGCATCGCAAGCTGCTCTTGTAAACCCAGTCTGCGAGGAAAAGACGGGTGCTGGTGCAATCGGCAGAGGCTAAGGGTGAAAGAACATCAAAGACTCATTAACAACTAAACGGTCTTTCAAAGACCTGTGAAGTACTCTGGTGTTCCCGGGAAGCTGTCTCAGCCTGGGCTGACACCTGTTAACCCTCTAAGGAGGGGGAGACACCAGATGGTCAATGACAAAATGTACTAGTATTATCCCATTTTTATATATAAATACAGATAAAGGAAAACTTGTTTTCCATCTATATTTATATGTAAAAATCTGGTTAAACGGAAAACCGGGAACCCTATATATAACACATGGGTTTATTGAGCTGGAGTAGTCAGGAGCTTGGGAAGGATCAGGGTCTGTATTTGGAAACATTGGGAAAGGATTCAGTAAGATAGGGGAATTGCTCAGGAGTGTAGCTGGGGGAATACTGAAATTGCATCTACCCCACTTCTGCTTCTATTGCTTGGCATTGCATGCATGCTCGTTTCTTTGCAGTTTTTCAAAGAAATGTCATCACAAAAGGGGCTGGATTGCAGGCATAAGAAGCTGTCAGCAACAAGAGGAAGAAAATACTTGATTTAAAAATCAAAGAAATGCAAAGCGATCTGTATGACACCTTGATGGATTCCAAGAAGAGCCCGAAGATGATTAATGATGTCTTGTAATAAAGAAATTAAGTGATGATTTATAAATCTCAGAGTTATTTTATTTCTGCCTATTAAACGCATCACAATTTGAGCTTGGGCTAACCTACGTTGTGTTTACACTGTCCTCCGTCTTGCATCAACGTCACAACACACCACATCATGGCTATTGCAGTCTCCTCATTCTAAATAAAGAGTTATTAGAATCACATGACTAACTGGAGAAAGTTCCCAGAGAGTTTCTTTCACTGCAATTCATCAAGGACCCTTTCGGCTGTCCCAGACTACCATTATACAATGTATAAGAAGGAGACTGTGAGAATGCTTGCAAATCCAATGTATTACTACCATGAGAGAAGTTTCAAATGTATCAGTGGTAAACCGTTTCTTCTTGCTCGTTCCTTATTGGTGCGCACCCTGAGAACTCTATATTCATGTGGAATGTGTGACTGTCTTTGATGGAAGTCCTGTAAAAGGAACTGTGGATTTCTACGTACAGAGGAACCCTGTTCCGCACCTTAGAAGGTGAATCTATGCCGGATTTCACTTAGAGCTGTTAGCAGTTCTCTGAACTTATGGTCTGTGTGCCTTGCTACTAAAATATATTTATTTATGTTCTGTTATGTCAAATTTGCCTTTTACAATTCATATAAAGCACTGACACGACTAACCTTGGCTGTCATTTTTACAAGAATGTTTATCACCTATTACTGAGCTTATTCTATTGTTTTACCAAAGCGACGGCTCCAGTCAGGGAGCACCAGTCTGCATTGAGACCACACCGCTCCTGGTCCCAGCCGTTGGCGCCCCATGACTTGGATTTTAGAATAAGATTATGTGCCGACACTGTACTGTGTCTTCCTGCATGTCAGGTTACTTTGTCCAGTCCTCCTCTTGTGCTCCTCCCTCTTGACAGGCTGCCCTGGGCCTCCGTAGGGGGCCACCTACGTGGGCGGCCACCCTTAGTGCCACATGATGGCGGCGCCCGATGAGCGTTCTTGTGTTGGGACCCGGTGGGTCCCAAGTGATGTCACTTCCGCCTGGCAGTGGGCGGGGGAGCGAGGGTATAAGGCCCAGGGTCACGGGCCTGGCGCCCTCTTTGACCCTGGTTGCCTGGTGGACAGAACCCCTCCCCTCGAGGGCCTCCTGCTCGTGCTGCCCGACGCTGTTTTCCCTCCCTACCGCGAACCCGGCGGCGAGCAGCCAGGGAGGGGGGAAAATATCTAATATTATGTTTGTTTGTGTTGCAGGCGGAGTTACAGGGCGATCCAATGCTGGAAGGTTCAGAAGGGTACCCTCTACAGGAGCACAGTAAGGGTGCAAGAGCCAATTATCCCCAGGGAGAACCTCGGTGGGATCCTGGAGGAGTGACGGCGCCCCGTTAGTCCTGCGGGCGGTTGTGGACCTGAGCAACCGGGGGTTGCCTGCAACGCTTGGCTCAGCCCCCGTAGGGGGAAGGGCATGAGTAAGGGGTGGACTAGAGGTCCGCCGGGGGGAAGAGATAGCCCTTCCCCCAACATTGACAACACCCCGCGGTTACTACCACAGGGGTTTATGGCTCATCAGGTGGGCAGGTCCCGAGGGGCGGCCTGACCCTGGATCGTCCGTAAGTTAACCCAATGTGTTGGCATATTGTTTATACAAATAAAGCTGCAACAACTTTTCCCAACAAAACTTTGTGTGGTGTCTGTGATTGAAGAACTTGTTGTTAGCGGTTTGGGGTTAGAGGCCGATATTGGCACTATATGCAGTGCCTCCTGTGCTCCTCCCTGTGCCCCTTCTTCCTGCCCCCTCCTTTCCTGCCCCCTTCCTTCTGTCTTTGCATACAGCACATAGGACTGCAGCACGTGTGCGGTTCAGTGACTTACAGGCTCTTGTGTCCCTCCCTCCTGTGCCATCTTCTCCTGTGCCTTGCCTCCTTCACCCTCTTTCTGTGCCCTGCCTCCTGTCCCCTCTCTGCTGTGCCCCTTCCTCCTGTGCCCTCTGCTCCTGCCCCCTCCTTCTGTCCTTGTGCACAGCACATACGGCAGCACCATTTGTGCGGTTCAGCTCTGCACACTCACTCACTAGAAGTCACATTTAGTTCTGTGCATTATGCAGTGTGCTCCTGGTTTGGAGGCCAGATACTCCCCTCTTTTGTCCAAAGGAGCTGACTCCCCTCCCCCTCTTGAGTTAGCCTACCATGCCGTCTGTCTGTAAACACCTACCTCAACATGTGTTGAGTCCTGAAAGCACTTGTAAGGCAACCCTGCCCGCAGGTCCAGCTCAGTCACTTGAGCCTGGGCCGCCCGTGCCTGATCAGGGTGGATCTCGATCACCTCAGATCACCCGTGCCGGTAGATAAGTGTGAGCGCCTTGCTGAGTAATTGAGATGTGATTTATAGCAATGTTTGCCATCTTTTTATTTAACAAAGGGGGAGATGTAGTGTATTAATGCTGTACTCACTAGGTCCCACGTGCTTCTGGACGGACTATAAACAGGAACTACGTAGCATGCTGGGAGGTGTTAGGGTGTGGTTATGGGACAAATAACATGAGTGTGCATTGAATGTTTGAGAATAAAGAAGTCTGAAGCGCAGCTCCGTGTGTGGCGTGATTCATTTACATGCTCCAGTGCTGGGGAAGATGCTACACCCCTCTTGAGTCAGCCTTACACTGCCTGTATGCACAGTTTACATTTAAAGTTGCATTGTGGGACTTGCAGTTTCATATACCATGTGTCTATCAGCCTAAAAAATGGTAGCAACAGAGGCAGGGACCGTTCTAAGAGACCGCCATGCAGACACAGGTACCCAGTCCTCAGTGGGAGCTGCTGCCTTCCACCCACTCCCACGACCCTATAGATGGCCCCTCTCACAACAGAGTGCTGTGAAGCACTGCATATGAAGATAGGGGCCCCTGAGGCTGGAGGATGATAACCATTACAGCCTACCTCAAGTATATGGGGATAGAAGGCTGAGGCTGCAGGGGCAGGGGACTGGAAAGAGGCCTGTCAGGACAAGAGAATAGCTGCAGGGATGGTGAGAAGAGTTGTACTCTAGTCCAAGGGCTTCAAGGACGGGGGGTCATGGCAGGAAAGTACTTCACACATCCCTACAGTATATTGCATCATATGCCATGAGGAGGGCACATTTATTGTGTGACCAGGGAGAAGAAAGTGTAGGCGGTGAGAGGCAGTGCTTGCTGCCTGCCGGTGAGCCGTATGCGAGCCAGTACGAGCTTGTTTTGATCAAGTATCGATAACAACGATCCCATGATAGATATTGAAGTCACATCTCCACCAGATAAAAGTCTAAGCTGCCTTTCTTTCAGTCCACCCACATTACCTGGGTCCTGGCTAATGGTGTGCAGTGTAGGATGTGCAGACAATGGACAAAGTATTGCAAAGGCTCTGCAGATGCAGTCAGGTCCAGGACTGATGATGGACCAAAGTATTTACAGCTTCCTGTAATTATTCAGCAAAAATGTGGGATTTGACGCGTAATCAAGCTATATAAGTAGCACAGCATGAATATCCTATCAGGACTGTTCGCTGAATAAAAGCCATAAACATTACAGGTTTATAATGACATGCAGCTGGGATAAAAACCCTCTATTGACATTGCCTCTGCAAGAAAAAATGTACTGTGCGCTGCTGATGTGGTTTACCCCATGGCTGCTGATGTGGTTTACCCCATGGCTGCTGATGTGGTTTACCCCATTGCTGCTGATGTGGTTTACCCCATGGCTGCTGATGTGGTTTACCCCTTGACTTCTGATGTGGTTTACCCCATGGATGCTGATGGGGTTACCCTATGGCTGCTGATGTGGTTTACCCCATGGCTGCTAATGTGGTTTACCCCATGGCTGCTGATGTGGTTTACCCCATGGATGCTGATGTGGTTTACCCCATGGCTGCTGATGTGGTTTACCCCTTGACTTCTGATGTGGTTTACCCCATGGATGCTGATGGGGTTACCCTATGGCTGCTGATGTGGTTTACCCCATGGCTGCTGATGTGGTTTACCCCATGGCTGCTGATGTGGTTTACCTCAAGGTTGCTGATGTGGTTTACCCCATGGCTGCTGATGTGGTTTACCCCTTGACTTCTGATGTGGTTTACCCCATGGCTGCTGATGTGGTTTACCCCATGGCTGCTAATGTGCTTTACCCCATTGCTGCTGTTGTGGTTTACCCCATGGATGCTGATGTGGTTTACCCCATGGCTGCTGATGTGGTTTACCCCATGGCTGCTGATGTGGTTTACCCCATGGATGCTGATGTGGTTTACCCCATGGCTGCTGATGTGGTTTACCCCATGGATGCTGATGTGGTTTACCCCATGGCTGCTGATGTGGTTTACCCCATGGCTGCTGATGTGATTTACCCCATGGCTGCTGATGTGGTTTACCCCAACGCTGCTGATGTGGTTTACCCCATGGCTGCTGATGTGGTTTACCCCATGGCTGCTGATGTGGTTTACCCCCTGGCTGCTGATGTGGTTTACCCCATGGCTGCTGATGTGGTTTACCCCATGGCTGCTGATGTGGTTTACCCCATTGGTGCTGTCACCACTGCAGATACAGATCTTTTAGTTTACAAACCTTCAGAATTCAGGAGGATAGATTCTCCTCTCAAACACCAGCCATATTTAAAGACAGACAGAATAAACCCCCTAGATTTGCTTTGTGGAGTATTGAAGGATCCAGTACATCAACCCGCCAAATCCTACAAATATTAACTTCACTTTTAAATGCCATCATTTGAATGGGGCTAATGCAGCCCCAGCTCAAGACATCTATGCTTAGATGGGATTGTATTTCACCCTGTCCACGGCGCACCAGCAACAGCAGCTTCTGATGGAAGGTTCGGCTTTTGGGATAAAGATGCAAGAACAAAACTGTACAATTAGATCAGCCAATATCTGCGCCCACCTTTAAGAATAATGGAAACATATGTGCATACGCATCCAGCTACGATTGGTCCACGGCCATGAATTTTACAACCCTCAAAAGAAAAAATGAAATTTTCCCGCAGCAGAAGATTTAAAGCCTCACAATAAGAAGTAGGCGAGTCCGACTAAAAGGATGCTTTTGAAATGACTTTCTTTCTTATGGAAATATGTTTTGGACCAGACACGTGTAGTAGGTCTTGGAACTAATAGCCACTGAGAAGTATATCAGAACCCTATGGACAGCACTGCAGGTGTCTGACGTACATATGTAAGTATATGAGAACTCTATGGAAAGCACTGCGGAGGTCTGACATAGATATGTCAGTATATCAGAACCCTATGGACAGCACTGCAGGTGTCTGACATAATTATGTAAGTACAGCAGAACCCTATGGCTAGCGCTGTGGATATCTGATGTAGATATGTAAGTATACAGGAACCCTATGAAAAGCGCTGCGGGTCTCTGACATAGATATGTAATTATATCGGAACCCTATGGAAAGCACAGCAGGTGTCTGACGTAGATATGTAGGTATATCAGAACTCTATGGATAGCATTTCAGGTGTCTGATGTAGATATGTAAGTCTATCAGAACCCTAGGGAAAGCACTACATTTGTCTGACTTAGATATGTACGTTTATCAGAATCCTATGAAAAGCAATGCAGTTGTCTGACGTAGATATGTAGGTATATCAGAACTCTATGTACAGCATTTCAGGTGTCTCATCTAGATATGTAAGTATATCAGAACCCAATGCAAAGCACTGCATTTGTCTGACGTAGATATGTAAGTATATAAGAACCCTATCGAAAGCATTGCGGATTTCTGACGTAGATATGTAAGTATATATCAGAACCCTAGGGAAATCACTACATTTGTCTGACTTAGATATGTAAGTTTATCAGAAACCTATGAAAAGCACTGCGGTTGTCTGACGTAGATATGTAAGTATATCAGAACTCTGTGGACATCACTGCAGGTGTCTGACGTAGATATGTAAGTATATCAGAAAACTATGGAAAGCACTGCTGGTGTTTAACGTAGATACATCAATATATCAGAGGCCTAAGACAGCCCCACCGGTGTCTGACGTAGATACGTAATTATATCAGAACCCTATGGAAAGCATTTCAGGTGTCTGACGTAGATATATAAGTATATCAGAACTCTATGGAAAACACTGCGGTTGTCTGACGTAGATATTTATGTATATCACAACCCTATGGAAAGCACTGTAAGTGTCTAACGTACATATGTAAGAATATCAGGATCTTGAGGGGGCGTGGCTTGGTCATGGACCAAGATGGCCATACTGTAGCGGAGCTCCCGCTCGAGCCCATCAATTCGACCAAAATCCAGAGTACTAGCTGTCCCTATTCCATGGCACGAGAAGAATACAGAGCAGCGGATGCGCCGGGACACCCAACCATCAGCAAAAGCAGCCCTCGGACACTTAAATAGCTAAGATAATGCTCAATACGGATGGGGCGGAGCCGGGGCAGTGCGCAGTTGGGCCTGAACTCGAGACCCTACTCGGTGGAGCTGGGATCTCGATTACATGGGGCAGACCGAAGCGGAAGCGCAACGCTACCGAGCTAGAGCAGGAAATAGAGGTGCAAGAGGGAGCCCTCTGAGAGATTAAGCAACGAATGCCGACTGAAATCCCCAGCGCATGGAAGTGCGGGGTAACAACAGCAGCCCTGCGGCCATAATGAGGTGAGGCGAAGAGACCAGCAGAGGGCGGATCAACATTGTGGGCCAAAGTATCAGGCCGTGCAAAAGACGGTGAAGAAAGGAGCAGTGAATAAGGTGCGAGTGAGGGCTAAAAGCACAACCACCACCCGACTAGCGCCCGCATCTGAAAGACAGGAGGCCCGTCCCCGCGAGCTCGCGGAATGTGCTCCATCCCCAGATAAACCCTCAAGAAATAGAGCCACACTGATCAGAGCTGACCTTTGAAAACTCAATGAGATGGTAGCCGTGGCCAAAGCCAACATTACGCAACTCCAGTCTCAGGTGAAGTGACTGGACGGCCAAATGTCCACCCTCACGCAACCAGCGACGCAAATGAAGGTACGCTTAGAAGACAAGAAAGGGAGGAAGTAACAACATACGTGTGGTGAGAGTGCCCGCGGGAATGGAGGGACCGAGTGTTGATCTGTTCCTCGAGGATCTGATCATCAACAAGCTGCAGCCCACTCGCCTGTCAAAATTCTTCTCTATGGAAAGGGTCGATAGAATGCTGGGGCCTAGCCCAAAGCCAGGACAACCGCCTCGCGCAATATTAGCAAGAGTGTTTTACTTCAGAGACCGTGATACAATACTCCAAATGGCCAGAGTAAAGGGAGACCTCCCAAATGAGAACTCCATGATCAAGTTCTTTCCAGACTTCACATTGCAGGTACAGAGGCAAAGACGTATTTTTGATCATAACAAAAAGGAGTAGTGCTCAAGAGAGCTGAAGTACATGATGCTTTTGCCCAACAGATTGAGGGTCATAGCAGAAGGGAAATCATGGCATTTCACAAATCGTGAGGAAGCGAGGGAGTGGCTAGATGGATGGCGCACTACCAGAACAAGGCAAGAACAATACACTAGATGTGGGAGTGGACCTCGCAAAGACCGAGAGGGCGCCACCAACAGAATTAGAACCGCACACTGCCTCCTCCGAGTCTACTGCCTCCACCCAGGTGTGAAATGAGTGACAAATGGTCTCTGGAAGAACCGAACGGAGGTAAGACGGCATCATGTTGGGTAAGAGGGTGCACACAGTGAACTTCGAGAGACAATAGAGAGACAATAGAGGAAACTAAAAGTAATGGCCTACACATAATGGGGCACATGAAGTGGACATAATGCATAGTGCTAGGACTCCTACGGGACATTGATGCAACTTTCTGGGGCACGGGTGGGGGGTGAGGGCATGTACCAAATTGTTTGTATGTCCCGCTAGATCAAGCACTCCTCTGATTATTAGTTAGCGCTATTATGCAGGTTTTGGGGCAACAGGCATTCTGCAGGTTGGAAAGTTGGGGATTCCTTAACCTTAGTAGCAGGGGAGGGGGGTTGAGGGTGTGGGACAGGAGTAGTATGAATGTTATGATTTGTTTAAAACTCAATTTGAGTAATGAGAGCATTTGGGCAACACAGTGGAAACTGTATGTAGAGTGGGAAACCCTCTAAGGAATTGGGCGCCTAGATGAACCTTCATAGTAATTCACAGTCAGCTCTCAAAATATGGTCCTGGAATGTAAACAGCTTAAATGGGAAGATCAAAAGAGCGACGGTGCTACAGTTCATTAAACATTATGCGCTAGATATTATTCCACTACAAGAAACGCACTTTCGGGGAAATCATTATAAAGCCCTGGATAGATATGGCTAAATCCTTGGGGTGGACGCTTCTGGCTCTAGAGGAGTGAGTATATTGATTAAACAGCCTTGTCCATTCATAGATCACAGTGTGTGGGAGGATGATTTAGGCAGATACGTAGCCATCAGTGGACAGTGGGATGGGAAACAGATCAACTTATGCTCGGTCTATTGGCCCCCCCGGGCTGCCGTTGGTCACCCTCGAGGCACTGGGACAGATGTTGCTACAATTGCCCGAGGGCAGGTTATTATGGGGTGGGGATATGAATGATATTCTCTCGGCTGAGCTAGACGTACTGGGTAGGGGCATAGTAGGTGCAGGTAACCATCGGCAACGGGGCCCATTACAGGGATTGCTGGATGCACTGGGGTTGGGTGACGTCTGGAGGGATCACTGACAAAATATAGAATACAAAAATATAGAATACTAAAAACATCGAAGTAAAAATATAGAAAGCAAAAATATCGAAGTCCTATCTACAAACAGGTAAGTACAAAAATATCGAATAAAAAAAAACTTAAATAACTTTAAAAGTATTAAATAATTAATTTAAGCTAAAAAAATAAACATACAATTTAATTTTTTAACACATATATATTTATATTACCATAATATTAATCAATAATATACAATATTTTTACTGTAGGATAGCGGGAGGGTAAAATGTACTATTACCACTCCAGCAACTGTAACAGTAGGGTAAACGTTGGATAGCGTAGGGGTAAAAATTACTATTCCCACTCCAGTGAGTGCAACAGTAGGGAAAGCGTTGGATAGCGTAGGGGTAAAAATTACTATTCCCACTCCAGTGAGTGCAACAGTAGGGAAAGCGTTGGATAGCGTAGGGGTAAAAATTACTATTCCCACTCCAGAGAGTTCAACAGTAGGGAAAGCGTTGGATAGTGTAGGGGTAAAAATTACTATTCCCACTCCAGAGAGTGCAACAGTAGGAAAAGCGTTGGATAGCGTAAGGGTAAAAATTACTGTTCCCACTCGAGAGAGTGCAACAGTAGGGAAAGCGTTGGATAGCGTAGGGGTAAAAATTACTATTTCCTCTCCAGTGAGTGCAACAGTAGGGAAAGTAAATACTTCATATATTAATAAAAATTAATTAAATATTAATACCAATAATAAATGAATTAAAAGTAATTAACAATTTAATATAATATAATAATTAATCAATTAAAAATACAAATAAAAATTAATTATTAAAATTCATTACCTAATATTACAAATTAATTAGCAATTAACAATTAATTAATTAGCAATCAAAAATTAATTAACAATTAATTCAAAATAAATACCAATAAATACATTTAAATATTTAATTAATTACAATTAAATTAATTCCCACCCTATTCCCCTATAGACCCACAACCCACTATGGGAACTACATTTATAAAATTAACATAATTATCAATTAATCAATTAATAAAAATTAATTACCAATTAAAATGTATTTAATTAACAATTAAAAATTATTTAACAATTAATTCAAGATAAATACCAATAAAGGAATTAAAATAATTAATTAATTATAAATAAATTACTTCCCACCCTATTCCCCTATGAACCCACAACCCGCTACGGAAAATAAATTAATAAAATTAACATAATTATCAATTAATCAATTAAGAAAAATTAATTACCAATTAAAATTTAATTAATTACCAATTGAAAATTAATTAACAATTAATTCAAAATAAATACCAATAAATACATTTAAATATTTAATTATTTATAATTAAATTACTTCCCACCCTATTCCCCTATAAACTCACAACACGCTACAGAATTAAATTCCGCAAAAATTAAATAACATAAAATTCATTACTTAAAATTAATTATAAAATATACACTTTTCACACATATACTAACATACAAAACACTTTAAAAAAATCGATATTATTAAAAAATCGATATATTTAATACCTATATTATATACTTCAATATTTTGACTTTCTATATTTATGAAAATCGATATTAAATTACTTACCTTAAATTCGATATTTTTGTTGACAATATTCTGTCCATTCGATATTTTGTCCATTCTATATTTTGACTTCGATATTAGTGCTATTCTATACTTTTGATTCGATATTTTGTCTGTATACCGTCTGGAGGCATCGGCACCCCGGGGTGAAACAATATACTCATTTATCGGCGGCAACGGGTAGCCTCGCCGCGCTTGACTATATTATAACACAAACGTCTACTTGGGAGAATTTAGAAATGCTACGCATGTTGCAAGGTTTTCATTCCTTGGCAGAGCCCTCGCGGCTTGTTACCTTAAGATGCCACGCTCTGTCCGCTACTAACTATTTCGCCCTTGCAGGGTGATCGCGTGGTATTCTTATGCCCGAGGAGCCAGCCCCTATCTAACGAGGCGACCCGGTGAGCCTTGGTGCTACTTTTTGACTCCACCCGCGCCGGTTATTCCTTCACGATCACGCGTCTTGCCTTTTAAACATCGCCTTCACCCGACGTCACTCCCTTACTGCGAGGCCACTCTAATTTAGTCACCGCGGCATAATTTACGTTCTTGACTGCAATTACGGCCCCACTGGACACTCTCACTGCTATATGTAATTTTCCTTCTTCCGGATCACGGCTAATCCTGTGCACACCAGCACCATAGTTCACTTGACATACTTGACCGGTACTGTGTCGCTCACTGGTCACACTCAAGTCACTATGTTACAGATCATACCTAAGCTGTTCCTGTATTTGTTTTGAATATTTCTTTTTTTCCCCCCTTTAGGCATATAGAGGCTTAATTAACCTAAGGCTTTTCATTGTATTTGTCCTGATGATGGTCCCTGATATTTTATAGGGGTCCGAAACGCCGTCGACCTTTAATGCACGTGAACCTAACTGTGATTACTACTGAAATGTCCAGTGCATGACTGTTATACTCTGTACAATTGTACTGTTTATAGAGTAACGTTGTTCCGCCTTACAAAGCCCTTCTCTGCAATCTACATCACCTCTTGTACTTGCTCTGTTAGTACTGGACACAGGCTTGTGGTCCACTTTGGTTGATTGTTGGATGGTATCTTTATGTGATTTCAATACATATATCTTGAGTAAAATCTCTGAAAGACCTCTGTCCGGCTGGACATGTCTTTTTTGAAAGTATAGATTGACTCTGTCTATATTTTATTCATGTGGTGATATTCCTTAATGTTGGGGACCGCTGTTGTTGTTTAAAAAACGCATGTTGACAGGGGCATCTCTGATCACTCCCCGGTGGAAGTGAGGCTAGCAGGCCCAACAAAAGACTTAATGCTCCAGCCAAGAATTTGTATTTAAAATATGAACAACTCAGAGAACAACTGAGGGAAGAGGCTGAAAGATATTTTGAAGAAAATCATGGGTCTGTGGATTCGGCAGTTACCCTTTGGGAGGCCTTTAAAACTGGTGTGAGGGGTCAGGCCCAAGCTAGAACAGGCATCATTTAAAAAGAAAAACATGTCAAATGTATAGCCTTGGTGACGGAAATAGTCCGTCTTGAGACACAGGTAGTAGTGAGGTTCTGTAAAATATGAATTTGTTTGTGCTCAGCCTCCATTTTGTAGTCGCCGCCATCTTATGTTGCCCTCACTCAGGCAGCGCGGCGAACGCGATGTTTTTGTCGTATCTGCATTCACGTGTCAGGTGGCTTCTTTGCCTATGTTTACTAACAAGTGTCAGGGTCTGGCCGAGTACACTAATTCCTGTCTGAGCTGATTGATCCCCGTCCGGACTATTTGTTGGTTCGCACCATTCTTTCCTTTAAGTTATCTTATCTGCTGTGCTTCGCTACATGTCTCATGCATTCTCCTGTTTCACGACTGTCCTTCTAACGCATACAGCTGTGTTTTCTGTACTCGTAAATCGAATTGTGTGGATTCATTTGTAATTTGCTTAAGGGGGTCAAGTGACAAACACAACCGGGAACTTGAGTTACTTTGGACTTAAAGTATTGTCTATAACGTTTGTTTATGTCTCATGCTCTTCTGTGATTGCATTTTGCATTGTATTGTACCGTATATAAACTTGTGCGCCACGGAGTTAAGTGGCAGCCTCTTTTGAACCTCGTTTTTACCAACGACTTCTAAGACCACTGTACTAGCTGCAGCTAATAAATACTGTCTTCTACGCAAGACGAAGAGTCTGTGTCTCTGTTTCTGACAAGGCAGGTGAATCCCGGGGATTTAAGGCGTACCCTGCGCCGCCGGGCCTTAAGGCTGCGGTTCTCCAACTGGCGCCCAACGCGCGGCGACTTCAGCGGTAGCAGTTGAGCCCGAGGGTCGTGAGGAGCCCCGCAGGAAAATTCTGGAGGAAGCGCACCACGTGATCGACCCCTGTATGTTGGAAGTGGACCGAAGGTCTTTGACGGCGCGGCTACTCCTCTCCGACGGCTGCTGACGACTGCTGCCCTGACTGTCGCCCTGCCTTGGGCCCTTCTGATGATGTTTAGTAAAGCGAGACGATAGACGGACTTTCGCTGGTGTAGGACGATCCTTAGTTAAGTATTTGATGGGATCGCTCCCACAAACCTTTGTTTTGTTTTGTTTTTGGGTTTTTATTCGGGTTTTGCAATAACCGAAGCCAAGGGGTAAGTGCGTTTGTACTGTTTCATTAATTTATACCCCTTGTTGTTTGTGAACAGTCTAGAGGAGTAATGATGCCTGGACTGAGTAAGTTCAAACAAATTTGTTGTTTAGGTTGTACGAGGGATTCCCAGTTGGAGGATTCATGTCCGATCCCTCCAGTTGGAACTCCCACTTATGAGCTCTATTCTAAACATGGTATTGGTCCCATTACATTTAACAAGACATGGGTCCGATACACAAAGAATAGTGGAGTTTTGAAATGGCCTCAAAATGGTAGTTTTGACACCGCAATACTAGATAATTTGGAAACGATTCTGTTTAGAAGAAAAGCCTGGCCAGCAATGTTTGACTCTTTTCGCCTGTGGCGTAAAGAAGCCAAACAGAAAGAAATTAAACAAGTAAAAAAGGATAAGAAAGCGCAAAACATGTCAATTATAGACTCTGCTCAGCAGTTTAAAAATAATGAAGTAGATGGTGCGAATGAGATACTGGAGAGACAACATCGCATGGCGATAGATAGATGCTACCCGATGTTGCCTACTTCCTCTACAGATAAAAGTAAGGAATAGAAGAATATTCCCTAATGTCTTGTTTATTGAATTCACCCCCGCCCTATGCCCAAAATCCTAATCCACCTTTGTTACCCCCTCCTATTGCTCAACCAGTGGTTGCTCAATTGCCGATTGTTCAGCAACCGGCTCAGCCTATTAATGCTTCCTTGCCTGCCTCTGCTCCACCTTTACAACCTGTAATTCAGCCCCCACCTCCTCTACAATCCCCCGTTTCTATTCCTCAACCGGCTACATTTCAGTCTCCGTTGCCTTCTGCTTCTATAATTCCTCCTATTCTCTCAAGGGATTCCCCCACCTCACACAGGAGACTAGCAGATGCTGTCTCAAATTTCTTTTCTCCTCTTCTTGGGTCTTTGAACTTGTCTCCAGATTTCTCTAGACAACAATCTCGTTGTCAACTTCCTCTTACGGACGAGAAAGTAGTTTTGGGTTCCCTCGCTCGTAAATGGATTGAGAATGGACTAGAATATAGTACGGAAGATATTATGAGTTCCTTCCGTAAATGGGTAGAGCCCACGCAGAGATATGTTTTTAATGTCATGTGTCAGACTCTCATCAAAGGTTGGGAAGATATGGAGTTAGATATAGTTCCTTCGGAGTTATTGAAATTACAAGCTGATTTTGATAAAGGGTTTATCGTAGGACCACGAGTTGAAGAAGCGGTGAATAGACTCGTTGCATTCCGAACTATGTTTTTGTCCTTGTCCTTTTCTGAGACTGATCCTACCAAACACAAAGGCATTACGAATTATCCGATGCGTGAAGTTCCTCCAGTATGGAGAGAAGCAGTAATTGGCCCACCTCCTGTCCCTGCTCATTTCCAGCGTATATGGGTCCACGGACCCTGGAAAAGATCTGAAGTATTGGCGCTTAAACAAACTCTTCCGGACCCCCGTAAAAATCCGGCTGGATATTACAAGGAATTGTCTCAAACAGTTGAGGCCTGTATTATGAATTTGGCCGATATTGATATGTTATTTGGAAATGTTGTTCCGCAAGCATTGTGGGCACGGATTCGTAGGGAAAACCATAATGCTGAATTAGGTGGTGATTGGGCTGCTATTAGAGCCGCTGATGCAGGTCAAGTGGGTGGTGCGAAACCCGATGATCTGATTACGGCCCTACCAGGCAGAATAATTGAATTGATGAAAACTATGATGCCCGCGGTGCGAGTTAATTGGGATAAGCTGGCCGCATGCAAGCAAAAGAAAGACTAAAGCGTCTTGGATTTCTTCACCCGTTTTGAAGAGACTTTTATTGATCATAGTGGTCAGGATTGGAGTGTAGAGGGTGGTCAGCGGTTGTTTGTGGATAAGTTTGTATATAACTTGCTTCCCGAATTGTCAAATTCGAGCGCGCCTAAGAAGCGCCGAAGAAAAGCCCGTCTGCGCCCGTCCGCGACAGGACGGGGCGAGGGGCGATGGACCTTGGTCCCTCTTCACGAGCTTTTCCCGGTAAGGGCAACCAATCTCTCTCCGACTCCGCCCTTACCTTACGTAGCCTTAGACCACCTACATGCTGTAGTACAGTTATACCTTGGCACCGTATTGAGGATGCTTTCTCCTGTCTACAGTGTTTGCGCCTCTCTAACATCAATGCGCCCCCTCCTGATTCTAATACTTCTATTAAGGGTTTGAAGAGCTTTCTCTTAAATGTACGCTCCCTACCCAAACATCAACATCAGGTCTGGGACGCAATACATTCCATCCAACCAGACATATGTTTCCTTGTGGAAACCTGGTTAAAACCCCATACAATTACAGCCATTGCAATGGGGATTCCCTCTGGCTATAAGATTAAACATCTAGACAGAGATATTAAAACAGGAGGCGGATTGGCAATAATATACAGGGACCATATACAATTTACCATTATTGAACAACACTCAAACTCGCAGCTAGAAATACTGCTTTTTAAAATTCACCTCACTAATTTTTTCACCTGGAAGGGTGCCTTGGTTTATCGCCCCCCAGGAGCAAACCCTAATTTTGCACTTACTCTTCAAGAAATACTAGCCCCGCATATAAAATCCAAAGAAGATTTTTTGCTTCTAGGTGATTTTAATATACATGTAGACCGGCCAATGTTGACCGAATCCATGGCTCTAATCACAGATCTATCGAACTTGGGCTTAGAACTAAAAAATCAGGGACCTACTCATGTAGGAGGACATATGCTTGATTTAATTTTCTCTAACTCTACCAAAATAATCTGCTCACCGGCTAAAAGTATATCATGGACAGATCATTCTCTGTTGGAATTCACGCTAATAACCCCTGTGAGACCCACAAAGAATGCTCCTCCCCCCCCCTCCTGGAGACGTCAATGGCATAAAGTTAACGCTAACACAGCTCAAGAAGCATGGACAGATCCCAATCTTCTGGAATCCGATACAGCAGACATAGCTTTAGCCAAGCTGAATGCATCTATCAAAAAAGCCATCGACACTATAGCTCCTCTAAAAAGACATAAACAACATCCAGTGTCAAAACAAGAAAAATGGTATACGAAGGAATTGAGAGCAGAGAAACAAAAATGTAGACGAGCTGAGAAAGCTTGGAGGAAAACAAAATCCGAAAACAGCCGAATAACTTTTCTAAATGTTCAAGCAGAATACTACAAAAACATAAAGTTGGCTAGAAAACAACAATTAACACAACAAATAGCAGAAGCAGGTAACAGCCCTAAGGAACTTTTTAATATTCTGCAAAACTTTATAAAGCCTACGGCATGCGAAAGCTCTGATGACTTTTCGCAGGATTTCCTTATTTTTTGAAGACAAAATCAACATCATCTATGATAGAATAGTGGCAGCTAATAACATCAGCAAAAATAACACAAAAACTTGCTCAATCACAACCCCCACTATATATAACAAACCCTCTCTGACGTCTTTCCCCTCCATCGATCACATAGAGCTCCTTACTCTTTGCAACCATATAAAAACAGGATCCCCTAATGACCTTATTCCAGCCAAAATGGTTGGCCCTTTGATCCCTTTATTAGGTCCCCACATACTTGAAATGGTCAATATCTCCCTCAGGACAGCCCAGGTCCCGGCAGATTGGAAAAAGGCAGTGGTGAACCCGATAAGGAAAAAGGCATCATCTCCCTGGACAGACCTTTCCAACCTACGTCCTATCTCTCTCCTACCTTACTTGGGCAAGATCACGGAGAAGCACGTGAACACCTATCTCTCTCAACATCTTGAAGCGACGGACGGCCTGGACTATTCTCAATCTGGGTTCAGGCCGAACCACAGCACAGAATCAGCACTTCAAACAGTGACCAATAACATCAAAATGGCACTGGATGATGGCTGCTCTATGATTCTGGTGCTGTTGGATCTCTCCGCCGCTTTTGATACGGTGTCTCACAAGGTGCTTCTCCATCGCCTAAAGGAGGTAGGAATAGAAGGAGAGGCTTTGGCGTGGCTGGAGAGCTTTCTGTCTGGGCGTTCCCAAGAGGTTAGGCTGGGCTCCCATAAATCCACCCACAGGGAGCTCAATAAGGGAGTGCCACAGGGCTCCTGCTTGAGCCCTACACTCTTCAACATATATGTGGCCCCCCCTTGCCAACCTAGCAAGATCTTTCGGGTTCACCCCTGTGTCGTACGCTGACGACACCCAACTCCTTTTTCCTTTTAAAAATCTTACACCTGCAATAAAAAAATCTTTCGCAGATGGCATGAGAGCCATTGCAGACTGGATGTCATCAAATTGTCTGCAGTGTAATGTCGGGAAAACCGAAGTGATGTTGTTCGGTCAAGCGACGGCACTCTGGTCATCGGACTGGTGGCCCCAAGAACTAGGTCCTGTCCCCACCCCCAATAGTAAGGTTAAAAACTTAGGAGTATTATTTGACCAACAACTTACTTTCAAGGATCACGTCAATCAAGTAGCCGCCACCTGTTTCCGGGCCATTGGGATGTTAAGACGTGTCTTCCCCTATCTACCGGACCACTACAGAAAAACTCTGGTGCAGGCTCTTGTAATCAGTAGGGTAGACTACTGCAATGGTTTGCTCCTTGGAGCCAACGAGGAGCAAATCAAGAAATTGCAGGTTATTCAAAATACTGCAGCAAGGATTGTCATGAATGTCCCACCAAGGACACCATCCTGCCCCCTACTGACTCATCTTCACTGGCTTCCTGTGAAGAAACGAGTTCAGTTCAAGACCCTGTGTACTATACACAAGAGCCTAACAGGGATGGGCCCCAAGTATTTTATTGACATCTTTCAGCCCTATATCCCAGGACGCTCTTTGCGTTCCAGCAATCGGCAACTACTGAAGGTACCTAGAGTTAAGAAGACCAGGCAAGGTGGCCGTGCACTGGCTCACACCGGACCCACACTATGGAACTCATTGCCGATGGAACTAAGGTCTATCACCAACCACATGATGTTTAGAAGAAACCTAAAAACCCACTTGTTTCCCAGCAACTAATGGTCATACTACATCCGGATACATTTTTTATTCTCACTTCCATCTGCAGTTATAGCGTGGAGATACCCCTTCGGGGGTCTAGTCTGGCGCTTTATAAGCATATAAAATAAAATAAAATAAATAAATTAAAGAGTTCTGAAAGTGCATGGGCTGTTTCTTCCCCTGCTAAAATATTGGCTACTGCACAATATTACGAGAATAGAGATAAGGAGGAGAAGGAGAAACAAGAGAAGAAAAATAAAGATTTGAAAACGAAGGTTCTTTTACAGCAAGCTTATCCTCCGCGTTCTACACAGCCTCAGTTTTCTCAACCCCCACAGTTTCAGAAAGTGTTTCAGAAGCCTGAGTACTTCACACCACGTCTTTTGTTGGGTCCTAATCAATGTGCGTACTGTAGAGAAGAGGGACATTTCAAGAAAAGTTGTCCGGTTTTATTACAGCGTAATAATGGGATGTCTGCTCCACGAGGTCGTGGTAACTCCCAAACAGGATCTAGAGGTAGAGGACGAGGTGTGTCCTCTCAGGAGCAGCGTTCTTTTTCTCCATCTACTACAAATTACTTTGATCAGCAGAGAGTTCAGTCTACGCAGTATTATAATGACGATTATTGTGAAGAAAGGGCTGACGATTTTCAGATCGAATAGGACAGCCATGGACGAAGTGAGGGAGTTGTGTTGATTCCAGTAGATCAAAATGGGCCAAATGTCACTATCAATACTATGGGTGTTTCGGAACCGTTTCTTTTGGATACTGGTGCGATGAGAAGTTCCATTATGCATGCTAAACTCCCTGGGGCACCTTTGTCTGGCTTAATAAATACTTCTGTAGGATTTTATGGGGCCCCAGTTCGTAATCCGGTTTCTTGTCCCTTGCCTGTTTCGATTGGTCCCTGTGATTTGAATGCTCCACTTATTCTGACAACTGGTTGTGGCGAGAACCTGCTGGGTCTGGATTTGTTGAAAAGACTGCATGCAACATTGTATTGTTCCCCTTCTGGTGTGCATCTTACGTTGGGGAAGAAATTGACATCTTCTATGTATCTGTCTCGAGATCAGTTCCCACCTGAGTTGCTTTCTCTTCCTGAAAGTCTTTGGGCTACAGGCCCGAATGACGTGGGTTGTCTTGCGATCCCACCGTATATTGTCACAGTTAAAGAGAATGTGAGAATGCCACACATTCCCCAGTATCGTATCTCTAGTGATGGAGAGAGAGCACTTTTGGCTATTGTCGATGATTTCATTCAGAAGGGCGTGGTTGAAGAAACGAGAGGTAATGTTTGTAACAGCCCTGTTCTTCCGATCCTTAAGAGAACTGATCCTTCACAGCCTCCTGTTCGATTTGTTATCGACCTTAGAGAAGTCAATAAAATTGTTGTGACACATTTTCCTGTTGTCCCGGACATCACAGCTTTGTTGACGATGATTCCTGCTTCGGCAGCTTGGTTTTCGGTTATAGATATTATGAATGCTTTCATTAGTATTCCTATTGCTGAAGAAAGTAGGGATATCTTTGGTTTCTCTATAGGTGGCCGAAGTTTTAGATTTAAAAGAGCACCTCAAGGCTTTTGTGACAGTCCCTCTATCTATAGCAAGGCTCTTAAGTCACAACTTGACGCTTTTTCTTTGCCTCTAGGTGCTACGCTTATTCAGTATGTGAATGATTTGCTGGTGGCTGCTGATACGGAAGATGTGTGTAAGAAAGTGACTGTTGCGTTGTTGCATCATTTGTCTCCTCTACATCATAAGGTATCTCCCTCTAAGCTGCAATATGCCCGCCAAGAGGTTACCTATTTAGGTCATCTCTTGTCGAAGGAGGGAAGGCGATTGACCTCAGAACGTATTCATGCGATTTCACAGATGGCTGTACCTACTACGCAGAGAGAAGTGCGTGCCTTTTTGGGTATCACTTCCTACCGTAGACAATGGATTCCCAATTTTCACTTTTGGCTAAACCATTGTTGGCACTAACGTTGAAAGATACGCCCCATCCGCTCCCTTGGACGGATGAATGTCAGAAAAGCTTTGTGGACTTATGTACTGCTCTGTGTTCTGCTCCAGTGTTGGGTACCCCAGATTATAGCAAGTCCTTTACACTGTACGTTCACGAGAGAGAGGGTTGCGCATTGTCAGTTTTGACACAGCAATTTGGAGATAAGCAGAGGCCATGTGCCTATTTCTCCGCTACATTAAACCCAGTAGCTAAAGCTCTGCCCATTTGTCTTAGAGCTACTGCAGCTGCGGCGATTTCTATTAGACAATCTGCCGGATTAGTGTTAGATAACACACTCATTGCTATGGTTCCACATGCAGTGGATACCTTGTTGAACAGAACAAGAACACAGCATCTTACGAGTGCTCGTTTGTCTGGATATGAGCTAACACTTCTGGCGAGTCATGTACACATCAAAAGATGTAACACGTTAACTCCAGCTACACTGTTACCACTCCCAGATGAGAAAGACGTCCAGGAAAAACATGATTGTTTTCTTCGAACGGAAGAAGAAACGAAGGGTAGGATAGATTTGAAGGATACTCCGCTTAAGGACCCGGATGGGATCCTATGGGTGGACGGTTCTTGTTTCAAGCTTCCAAATGGGGAGACTACTTCTGCTTATGCTGTTACCACCTTATGCACAATTGTTGAGACATCACGTATCGGACATAATTCAGCCCAAGCAGCTGAATTGATAGCCTTGACTAGAGCATGTGTGTTGTCTAAGGGAAAGAGAGTGAATGTCTACACAGATAATCAGTATGCTTTTGGCGTTGCACATAGTTTTGGTAAGTTATGGAGGGAGAGAGAATTCTTCACCTCTCACGGGACAAAGATCCAGCATGGTCAGTTAGTGACTGACCTTCTTGAGTCACTTACCTTACCTGCACAAATAACGATCATAAAGTGCAGCGCACATAAGTAAGTCACAGATGATGTGGGTCACGGAAATGCATTTGCAGACGAGGTAGCAAGAACTACAGCTAGAGACACCGCTAGTCGAATGTATGCGGCAGGTCCTGTAAACTGGGTTAGGGAAATTGGAATGTGTGAAGATACGATTGAGAGTGTGAAAACGATTCAGGGAGAGGCTACTGAGAAGGAATTGAGAACGTGGAAAGAAAGTACAGGAATGTTGGATTCAGCAGGTTGTTGGACGGAGTTGTTGGAACATCAGCGATGGTTGTTACCGGACGGTTATGTGTTGCCGGTTGTGACTATGGCTCATGGTCCAGCTCACATCAGTTTGAAAGGCATTTGTAAGCTTTTGGCTCCTGTGTGGCAGAATGAAGGAATTCTGAAATGTGCAGAGAATGTTGTTAAGCATTGTATTGTTTGCCTAATGCATAACCCAGGAAAGGGTACCCCAACTCTGGCAGATCATTTTGCTCCCCTGTCATATCCTTTTGAGGTGTTGCAGATCGATTACATTCATATGGATCGATGCAACAACCTTAATTATGTTCTGGTGGTGGTATGTGCCTTTTCCCGCTGGATAGAGGCCTACCCCTTGAAAGATAACACTGCTCTGTCAACTGCTAAAGTGTTGCTTAAAGAATTCTTCCCCAGGTTTGGTTTGCCGCGAATTGTCTGGAGCGACAATGGAAGTGAATTTGTGGGTCAAATTATGCAGAAAGTGTGTTCTGGTCTTGGCATTAGACAAAAGTTCCATGCGGCAAACCATCCACAGTCAGCGGGTTTGGTTGAGTGTTATAATGGTACACTCAAACTTAAACTAGCTAAGATTCAAGCCAGTACGGGTCTTGCTTGGCCAGATGCCTTGCCCCTAGCTCTTTTGTCAACCAGAACTACTGTACACTCTCGTATGAGACTTAGCCCATATGAAGTGGTATTCGGACGCCCAGCTAATGTTTGGGGTGTCCCTCATCCCAAGAAATACTCTGACATACCATATCCTCTTTTAATTGATTATTTACATGATTTTACTACTAAATTAGGTGTTATTCGCCAACAGGTACAAAGTGCTTTGCCAGAGGCCTCCACAGACCCAGGTCATACCATTTTGCCCTGTGACTGGGTCTGCATCAAAACTTTTCAACGGACGAAGAATCTGGAGCCTCGTTGGTCCACGCCTAAACAAGTTTTCCTCGTCACCCGCACAGCTGTGAAAGTGGTCGGCAAGCGAAACTGGGTGCATGGCGTGCACTGTAAGAAGGTGCCATTACCATTACCCTTCGACCAGTGGATTCGCAGTGGTGTAAGGGAATCGGATACTGCAGCGGTTCCTTGTTTTGTGCCTTTCGGTGATGCTCAAATTTATGGAACTCAGTCTGAAAAAGCAGATGACGATATTCTTCAAGCCGCTGTGCCTGCGCATCTTCGAATAGACACCACGAATCCATAAACTCTGTTTAAGGACCAGACTGTGCCTAGCAAAACATGCTACAGCCTGAGGCCGAGAGCTGGCCAAAGGAACTGAACACTTTTGAACACTTTTTTCATTGCTCAGAGACATTCTTTTTTTATATATATTAGATGTGCCATCTGTCTCCGTCGCAGGGTCACGGTAGGAGACTCAGACTGTAACCTGGTTTTTGTTCTTTTAGTAAGTGGCTAGTGCCTCAGGATATACAGAAGTACATAGCTGAGTGATTGAGGAAGATTGCAGTGAGTGACATTTTTTTTTAGATAAAGATGGATGGTACAAAAACCATAGGTAGGGAAAATAGGAAGCAGGAAATGAGATTGAAATATTGTAAATTATTGCGTAGTCGATTTGGCGTAATTTTGTGTATTTTTATGTTTTTGTGTATTTTATTAGCCTGCATAGGTTGGATTGTACATGTTCTGCATCCGAGAAATGTTGTTAACTCTACAAATTCTCTGCCCTCTCGTCTTTCTGTCTTTTCAAATAAAATGCATGCTCTACCTCCTCATGAACAGATAAGGAGAGCTGAATATGTGAATAATACGTTTATTCAGTTGTTACACCAACACCAGTTGGCTATTAATATGACTGATTGTTGGGTGTGCGGTCTTATGCCACACAACACACGAAAGGGAATGCCATATTTGGTTCTTCCTTTCTCATATGAAGGTTCAGCTTGGGCCTATTTGACTATGTGTTCGGCCGCATACCACAACAGACTTAGAAGCCCTGTGAAGACTTCCGGGAATAGATTGGATTTCAGCCACAGCTCTTTGATTAAAGGTAAAGTGGTGATGGCTAAGATTATAGACAAGAGCAAGATTCCGTTAGATGAGAAGGAAATTATGAAGGATGGAATGTTACCCACTATGTTTCTAGCCTTGATGACAAAACTAGAAAGGGTGAGTCTTCTCCTGTATGGACTGTACCCCATCAAGGTAACTTTTGTCTCCAAGTCAACAGCAAGAAAGCTGACAGCAAGCAGAGTTGTTTGTATACCTACATTTTCTCGTCCCCTGATTTCCCTCCGCTGGTTCCGTCTCAAGGAACATATTTTGTTTGTAAAGATAGAGCTTACACATGGCTCCCTTCTAACTTTTCTGGAACCTGTTATATAGCTTTTCTTCTTCCCCATACATATACGGCTCCGTCAGACGACCACAGAGTTAGATATAGCCTAGGTATATTTGATGCCAAGGACACGGCAGCACAAGAGGGAGGAGACCTTTTTAAAGGACTCTTTCCCTTTTGGGGCCCAATGGTTAACAGCAGAAACATCAGGCAATTGGTACGTGTGGTTGAGACCACTATTAATGTTACTGCAGGTGCGATCGGTAACATTACAGCAGAGCTTCAGGCTGACCGTCTTATGACGTTGCAAAATCGAATTGCGCTAGATGTGATCCTAGCGGACCGAGGAGGAGTCTGTAGATTGATCGGATCTAGCTGCTCCATTTATATTCCAGACGATGCTCCGGCAGTATACCAAGCCATTTCCAAATTGTATACCATCTCCGAGTCGATTCATCAAGATGAAGGGGAATGGTCCTTTATGGGATGGTTTTGGGGAATATTGTCAACTTGGGGATGGAAGATCTTAACGTTCCTTGGAGCAAATTTGGCCATCATATTCTCTTGTTGTCTGTGTGTTCAATGTGGTCCCGCAGTTTGTGGCCTACTGGCTACTTTATGTGTTCCACAACATGCAACTCAGAGGACCGAGAATATTAGGATGATGGTGCAGCCACAGCTTGAGGATTTTATGAACATTGATGCTGATTCCGACTCAGATTAACATGAGTTGGTTTGTTTTTGCCTGAGTAATGGCAAAAGGAGGGTCTGAGGTTCTGTAAAATACAAATTCGTTCGTGCTCAGCCTCCATTTTGTAGTCGCCGCCATCTTATGTTGCCCTCACTCAGGCAGCACGGCGAAAGCGATGTTTTTGTCGTTTCTGCATTCACGTGTCAGGTGGCTTCTCTGCCTATGTTTACTAACAAGTGTCAGGGTCTGGCCGAGTACACTAATTCCTGTCTGAGCTGATTGATCCCCGTCCGGACTATTTGTTGGTTCGCACCATTCTTTCCTTTAAGTTATCTTATATGCTGTCCTTCGCTACATGTCTCATGCATTCTCCTGTTTCACGACTGTCCTTCTAACGCATACAGCTGTGTTTTCTCTACTCGTAAATCAAATTGTGTGGATTCATTTGTAATTTGCTTAAGGGGGTCGAGTGACAAACACAACCGGGAACTTGAGTTACTTTGGACTTAAAGTATTGTCTATAACGTTTGTTTATGTCTCATGCTCTTGTGTAATTGCATTTTGCATTGTATTGTACCGTATATAAACCTGTGCGCCACGGAGTTAAGTGGCAGTCTCTTTTGAACCTCGTTTTTACCAACGACTTCTAAGACCACTGTACTAGCTGCAGCTAATAAATACTGTCTTCTACGCCAGACGAAGAGTCCGTGTCTCTCTTTCTGATAAGGCAGGTGAATCCTGGGGATTTTAGGCGCACCCTGCGCCGCCGGGCCTTAAGGCTGCGGTTCTCCAGTAGAAGGGGAAACGGAAGATGCCAATGGCAGATACCGGTTGAGACTCAGACAAAAAGAACTTAAGGAACTATCGGAAGATAGTGCTAGGGCATATGCACTTGAAACACAACACAGAGTGTATGAAATTGGTGATAAGGCCTACAAATTATTGGCATGGCTAGAGGGAAGGCAGATGAGGGGGGGTTCAATCCCAGCTTGATAGACAAAGAAGGGAACAAGCATGAGACAGGAGCAGAAATCGCGTAAGAATTCGTAAAATATTACAAGGATATTTACTCTCTTCATGCTGAGCATAGAGCAAATGAGTGTAGAGTCATGCTTAGGGATATCAAAATGGCTTGCCTCTCTGAAGAAGATAGAGAGCATCTCGAGGAAGACTTAACGAGTGAAGAGGTATGCGCTGCAACACAAGCTCTCCAATCCGGGAACGCTGTAGGCCTCAATGGCCTGCCATTCAAATTATATAAACCACATGGCTGACGTGGTAGCCGAACATATGCCAAATATGTTTAGCCAGGTGTTGAATGATGGAATATTACCGGCGGATCAAAGAACCGCCGTGATAGCTGTATTTCCGAAGTCGAAGAAGTAACCCTCTTACTGCGGCTCATACAGGCCAATTTCCCTCCTAAATTTTGAAATAAAGATGCTTGTATAGCTTCTGGCTATGAGGCTGGCAAATGTTATAGAGTCCATTATACATCCAGACCAGTCAAGCTTCATGCCACATCGGAGCACAACACAAAATCTCTGCCGGCTTTTTGGAATCCTTCACATGAAGCAGATGCAGACACATGAGCAGACCGCACTACTATGGTTAGACGTTAGCATGGTTTTTGACAGTGTGGAGTGGCAATACCTATACGCGGCCCTTGAACATTGCAGTCTCTGTCCCAATTTCGTGGCTGGATCAGGCTTTTGTAATACCAACCCCTTGCCAGAGTAAGGGTCAATGCAACAGTCTCTCAAAGTTTTGTTCTGCAGAGAGGAACAAGGCAGGGATGCCCACTCTCCTCAATCCTTTTCGCGCTGGCCTTGGGGCCACTGGCGGCATGGGTGAGGCAGGACCCATTGATCTGGGGGATACCAATTGGGGAGGAGGGGGAAGACCAGATCTCACTCTATGCTGACGATGTTTTGCTGTATGTTAGGAAACCAAGGCAATCAGTCGACCGTATACTGCAGGTCTTCCGGATATTCTGGGAATATTCTGGATATCGGAAAAACTGGGGTGAATCCCTGCTTTTCCTTCTGACTGGAGAGTCCCTGACTTTAAAATCAAGATGCAACGTGCCCATGCAGGAGAATGGCTTTAAATATTTGGGGATCTATATTACCCGTGACCCAGCAGAATTCTACACCCAAAACCAGGGGCGACAAGTAGACCGGCTTATAAAGGACGTAAAACATTGGTGCACCCTCAAAAATGACATTCATGGGGTGGGCGGCATTGTTTAAGATGATGGCTCTCCCCGCTTGCTCTATGTGCTTCAAAACTCACTGTATGAGGTCCCTCACTCCCTTTTTCGCAGAATAGACTCAGGAATCCGATCCTTGATATGGAGTGGGGCTGCCCCTAGAATTGCGTTGAGTAAGCTACAAAGGGGGGGTATTTGAGGGTGGACTGGCGACACCAGGTGTACCAGGATATTACTGGGCAGCTCAACTAACAAATGTAAACGGCTGGATGTTCGACGACAGGGCGGTGTCAGCATTCGGGGTGTATAGGCTAAGTATGTGGACGCAGGGCCCACTTCGACTGCTATTCTCAAAACGGATAGGCAAACAACTACTCTCACATACCAAAACAGTAGTGAAAATATGGAAGACAGCCACAAAGTACTTGGGATGGGACAAGAGACTATCGCGGATGACCCCGTTATGGGTGGGTGACTGCCTGGGAGAAGCCAGTAAATTGAAGGGCTTCGCTAGATCGGGGCTCATAGGCTTGGAGAAATTGGGAGATATCTGGAGAGGGAGAGCGTATATAGAATCTAAAAATTTAAAGAGAGACTACGAGATGGGAAAAGCAGAATGGCTGAGATATTTCCAGCTGGGACATGGAAGTCGAAAATATTTTAGGGAAGGTAATACACTGCCCGTAGCCTCGCCACTAGAAGATAGGGTCTTGACTGAACATATCAGGGACAAAACCATTTCCCTATTCTACAAAAAGACAATCAATACCACCCCAGACCCCACTACCAGGCTCAGAGCGGCTTGGGAGCAAGATGTAGGTGCACTCGAGGAGGAACAATGGGCAGAAGTGCTGCAGAGTCCAAGGGAGGTGGTGATCCGGGCACGGTTCCGCCTGATACAACTCAAGATACTCCACAGATCGGCAATGTTCATAATGGGACGTTGCGATAACTATAGATGTCACAGGGGATATGGGGAGAAGGGGTCATTCTTCCACTTGCTTTGGGAATGCCCGGCTCTTCAGCTTGACTGGACAAAGATAGCCTGCAGAATGACAGAGGTAGTGGGCATGGAGGTGCCGGCTGATCCAAAATGGCTTCTGGTAACAGGCGCAAATGAAGACTGGCCACGACACTCGGGTAAGTAGCGCGCTTTACAAGTACTCTGACTGATTGACACGGCAATGGCTATCTCTGGTCGGGGTGGTAGCAAAGCGTAACATAGCCAGAACGTGGGGAGCGAGTATGTCCCCAACAGTGACAGACTGGGAAAAGGATTTAGATTGGTGCTGGCAAGTTGAGTTAACAATCTATAAAAGCAGAGGCTGCCCCAAAAAAGGAGAGAAAATATGGGGAGCATGGCAAGTGTACCGGGGTCTATAAAGGAGGACACAAATAACATTTGGATGGGGCCACTTGGTCTAATACTAGTAGCAATTATTGTCAATGGTGTAGTAGACAAGGTTATTACCAAAGTAACAAGATTATCTGTGATTGTACCTTTGATGCTCCTTGTTGTACAGATGTTTTATGTTTCAATAAAGAAAGATTATACAAAAAAAGAATGTCAGGATCCTATGGAAAGCACTGCGGGTTTTAACCTACAGAAGTATGTATATCAGAACTCTATGGAATGCACTGCGGATGTCTGACGTAGATATGTAGGTATTTCAGTACCATATGGAATGCACTGCAGATGTCTGACGTAGATATGTAGGTATTTCAGTACCATATGGAAAGCATTGCAGGTGTCTGACATAGATATGTAAGTATATTAGAAATCTTTGGAAAACACTGTGGATGTCTGACGTATATATCTATCTATATCAGAACCATAAAAAAGCACTGTAGGCATCTGACGTAGATATGTACTTATATCAGAATATACGGACAGCACTGCAGGTGTCTGACGTAGATATGTATGTATATCAGAAACCTTTGGACAGCACTGCAGGTGTCTGACGTATATATCTAACTATATTAGAACCCTAAGAAAAGCACTGTAGGAGAGCCCTATTGAAAACACTGTGGATGTCTGATGTATATATATATGTAAGTACATCAGTACCCTATGGACATCACTGTGGGTGTCTGATGTGGATATGTTAGTATATCAGAACTATCTGCAGGGCACTGTCCTCACATAATAGGACACTGTACCGTTGTGGATGCGGGAAGCTACAGCTTTGGTATGCCGCCCCCCTCTCCTCACCCCCGAAAAGCCACATCTGTTTCCTGCTGTAGTTGGTTTCAACTGACACCCCTTCCTGTCTAGTAACAGGATCAGAGACAGACACTCCCTTCCTGTCTAGTAACAGGATCAGAGACAGACACTCCCTTTGTGTCTTGTAACAGGAAGCAGAGACAGACACTCCCTTCGTGTCTAGTAACAGGAAGCAGAGACAGACACTCCGTTCCTGTCTAGTAACAGGATCAGAGACAGACACTCCCTTCCTGTCTTGTAACAGGAGCAGAGACAGACACTCCCTTCGTGTCTTGTAACAGGAAGCAGAGACAGACACTCCCTTCCTGTCTAGTAACAGGATCAGAGACAGACACTCCCTTCCTGTCTTGTAACAGGAGCAGAGACAGACACTCCCTTCGTGTCTTGTAACAGGAAGCAGGGACAGACACTCCCTTCCTGTCTAGTAACAGGAAGCAGAGACAGACACTCCCTTCCTGTCTAGTAACAGGATCAGAGACAGACACTCCCTTCCTGTCTTGTAACAGGAGCAGAGACAGACACTCCCTTCGTGTCGTGTAACAGGAAGCAGAGACAGACACTCCGTTCCTGTCTAGTAACAGGATCAGAGACAGACACTCCCTTCCTGTCTTGTAACAGGAGCAGAGACAGACACTCCCTTCGTGTCTTGTAACAGGAAGCAGAGACAGACACTCCCTTCCTGTCTAGTAACAGGATCAGAGACAGACACTCCCTTCGTGTCTTGTAACAGGAAGCAGAGACAGACACTCCCTTTGTGTCTTGTAACAGGAAGCAGAGACAGACACTCCCTTCCTGTCTAGTAACAGGAAGCAGAGACAGACACTCCCTTCCTGTCTAGTAACAGGATCAGAGACAGACACTCCCTTCCTGTCTAGTAACAGGATCAGAGACAGACACTCCCTTCCTGTCTTGTAACAGGAGCAGAGACAGACACTCCCTTCGTGTCGTGTAACAGGAAGCAGAGACAGACACTCCGTTCCTGTCTAGTAACAGGATCAGAGACAGACACTCCCTTCCTGTCTTGTAACAGGAAGCAGAGACAGACACTCCCTTCGTGTTTTGTTACAGCAGCAGAGACAGACACTCCCTTCGTGTCTTGTAACAGGAAGCAGAGACAGACACTCCCTTCCTGTCTAGTAACAGGATCAGAGACAGACACTCCCTTCGTGTCTTGTAACAGGAAGCAGAGACAGACACTCCCTTCGTGTCTTGTAACAGGAAGCAGAGACAGACACTCCCTTCCTGTCTAGTAACAGGAAGCAGAGACAGACACTCCGTTCCTGTCTAGTAACAGGATCAGAGACAGACACTCCCTTCCTGTCTAGTAACAGGATCAGAGACAGACACTCCCTTCGTGTCTTGTAACAGGATCAGAGACAGACACTCCCTTCGTGTCTAGTAACAGGAAGCAGACAGACACTCCGTTCCTGTCTAGTAACAGGATCAGAGACAGACACTCCGTTCCTGTCTAGTAACAGGATCAGAGACAGACACTCCCTTCGTGTCGTGTAACAGGAAGCAGAGACAGACACTCCCTTCCTGTCTTGTAACAGGAAGCAGAGACAGACACTCCCTTCGTGTTTTGTTACAAGAGCAGATAGCAGCAGAGCGCTCATTCTCCTACATTTTAAGAGCAGCCTGGGAGGGACCCGAACCCCACAGCAAACCCCCCGGGGCAGAAAGGAGCAGGTGACGTCACCAGCACCAGAGGGGGCCGAGTCCCTTGAAGGTCAGTCTCTTTTCACTCTTGGAATTGACATTGTTGAATGTTGTTTTTCGCCGTCGCCTTTCAAACGCTGCCCTGCTCTGTTTTCAGTGGAAACAGACACAGTTTCCAGACAGTGTAAAATCTTTATTTTAGAGCACAGGGGACACACAGGGGGCATTGCTGCATCTGTTTTAACTTCTCCGTCCTTGCATGCGTGAAGTCTGCAATACTTTGAAGTAGCAGGTGAATGGAGCAGGACCTCGTAACCGGAGTTTATTTATTGTGTACGTGGAGGTAACAACGAGGCGGGAAACACACAACCCGTCACACAAACGGATCTCTTCTGAGCATGTGTGTAGAGCGGCTGCAGCATTCTCCATAAGTGGTATTATCTGAAAGTCTAAATAAATACAAGTATTTGCTGCAGAAAACTGTTGTGATAATGCGTCACTCGAGCGCCACCTCGGAGATGTGCAGTGTCACAACGTCACTTCCTGTATCTCATGCTGAGCGTTCTTCAGAGCGGACCAGGGACCCTGTTTCTCCTTCTGACCTCACATATATGATGTATTGATTATACGGCACCTGCTCGTGTGGCTTGCTCATTATATGGCACCTGCTCGTGTGGCTTGCTCATTATATGGCACCTGCTAGTGTGGCTTGCTCATTATAGGACACCTGCTAGTGTGGCTTGCTCATTATATGGCACCTGCTAGTGTGGCTTGCCTATTATATGGCACCTGCTAGTGAGGCTTGCTCATTATATGGCACCTGCTAGTGTGGCTTGCTTATTATATGGCACCTGCTAGTGTGGCTTGCTCATTATAGGACACCTGCTAGTGAGGCTTGCTCATTATATGGCACCTGCTAGTGTGGCTTGCTCATTATACGGCACCTGCTAGTGTGGCTGGCTCATTATATGGCACCTGTTAGTGTGGCTTGCTCATTATATGACACCTGCTAGTGTGGCTTGCTCATTATATGGCACCTGCTTGTGTGGCTTGCTCATTATATGGCACCTGCTAGTGTGTCTTGCTCATTATATGACACCTGCGAGTGTGGCTTGCTCATTATATGGCACCTGCTAGTGTGGCTTGCTCATTATATGGCACCTGCTAGTGTGGCTTGCTCATTATATGGCACCTGCTAGTGTGTCTGGCTCATTATATGGCACCTGCTAGTGTGGCTTGCTCATTATATGGCACCTGCTAGTGTGGCTTGCTCATTATATGGCACCTGCTAGTGTGGCTTGCTCGTTATAGAACACCTGCTAGTGTGGCTTGCTCATTATATGGCACCTGCTAGTGTGGCTTGCTCATTCATTATATGGCACCTGCTAGTGTGGCTTGCTCATTATAGGACACCTGCTAGTGAGGCTTGCTCATTATATGGCACCTGCTAGTGTGGCTTGCTCATTCATTATATGGCACCTGCTAGTGTGGCTTGCTCATTATAGGACACCTGCTAGTGAGGCTTGCTCATTATATGGCACCTGATAGTGTGGCTTGCTCATTCATTATATGGCACCTGCTAGTGTGGCTTGCTCATTATAGGACACCTGCTAGTGAGGCTTGCTCATTATATGGCACCTGCTAGTGTGGCTTGCTCATTATACGGCACCTGCTAGTGTGGCTGGCTCATTATATGGCACCTGCTAGTGTGGCTTGCTCATTATATGACACCTGCTAATGTGGCTTGCTCATTATATGGCACCTGCTTGTGTGGCTTGCTCATTATATGGCACCTGCGAGTGTGGCTTGCTCATTATATGGCACCTGCTAGTGTGGCTTGCTCATTATATGGCACCTGCTAGTGTGTCTGGCTCATTATATGGCACCTGCTAGTGTGGCTTGCTCATTATATGGCACCTGCTAGTGTGGCTTGCTCATTATATGGCACCTGCTAGTGTGGCTTGCTCGTTATAGAACACCTGCTAGTGTGGCTTGCTCATTATAAGGCACCTGCTAGTGTGGCTTGCCTATTATATGGCACCTGCTAGTGTGGCTTGCTCATTATATGGCACCTGCTAGTGTGGCTTGCTTATTATATGGCACCTGCTAGTGTGGCTTGCTCATTATATGGCACCTGCTAGTGTGGCTTGCTCATTATACGGCACCTGCTAGTGTGGCTTGCTCATTATATGGCACCTGCTAGTGTGGCTTGCTCATTATATGGCACCTGCTCGTGTGGCTTGCTCATTATATGGCACCTGCTAGTGTGGCTTGCTCATTATATGGCACCTGCTAGTGTGGCTGGCTCATTATATGGCACCTGCTAGTGTGGCTTGCTCATTATATGACACCTGCTAGTGTGGCTTGCTCATTATATGGCACCTGCTTGTGTGGCTTGCTCATTATATGGCACCTGCGAGTGTGGCTTGCTCATTATATGGCACCTGCTAGTGTGGCTTGCTCATTATATGGCACCTGCTAGTGTGGCTTGCTCATTATATGGCACCTGCTAGTGTGTCTGGCTCATTATATGGCACCTGCTAGTGTGGCTTGCTCATTATATGGCACCTGCTAGTGTGGCTTGCTCATTATATGGCACCTGCTAGTGTGGCTTGCTTGTTATAGAACACCTGCTAGTGTGGCTTGCTCATTATATGGCACCTGCTAGTGTGGCTTGCCTATTATATGGCACCTGCTAGTGTGGCTTGCTCATTATATGGCACCTGCTAGTGTGGCTTGCTTATTATATGGCACCTGCTAGTGTGGCTTGCTCATTATATGGCACCTGCTAGTGTGGCTTGCTCATTATATGGCACCTGCTAGTGTGGCTGGCTCATTATATGGCACCTGCTAGTGTGGCTTGCTCATTATATGGCACCTGCTAGTGTGGCTTGCTCATTATATGGAACCTCTTGTGTGGCTTGCTCATTATAGAACACCGGCTAGTGTGGCTTGCTCATTATAAGACACCTGCTAGTGTGGCTTGCTCATTATATGGCACCTGCTAGTGTGGCTGGCTCATTATATGGAACCTGCTAGTGTGGCTTGCTCATTATATTGCACCTGCCAGTGTGGCTTGCTCATTATATGGCACCTCTTGTATGGCTTGCTCATTATAGAACACCGGCTAGTGTGGCTTGCTCATTAAAAGACACCTGCTAGTGTGGCTTGCTCGTTATATGGTACCTGCTAGTGTGGCTTGCTCAACATATGGCACCTGCTAGTGTGGCTTGCTCATTATATGGCACCTGCGAGTGTGGCTTGCTCATTATATGGAGTTTATATACAAACATCCCGCAGATAGAAGCTCTCGAAATTCTGGGCAAACTTCTTGAGTCCAGAGTAAGACCACATATTGTACCTACATCATTCATTTTAGAATGCATTAGAATTCCGCTATGTGAAAACTTCTTTCTCTTCGAAAACTCCTTTTTTAAACAACAGAAGGGAGTAGCCATGGGCGCTATTTTCGCTCCGGACATAGCTAACATTTATGTGGCATCCTTTGAGGATCAACATCTTTGGCATTCGTCGAATCCTTATTCTGATAATATCAGAAAATGGCTACGTTATATCGATGACGTGTTCATGGTTTGGCATGGCACGGTTGAACAACTCTATGACTTTCACCGTTGGCTGAATACTAGGAATTCCAATTTACAATTTACGATGGAACACAGCGTCCTTGAGATGCCGTTCCTAGACATCACTATAAAAATTGACACAGATCACAAATTGTATACTAGCCTTTACACCAAGGAAACAGCTAGAAACACTCTTTTTACATTTTTCTAGTCATCATCCGCAGGCACTGAAAGACGGTTTACCATTTGGGCAATTTATTCGTCTTCGAAGAAATTGCACCTTTAAAATGATTATTTTTTGCGAAGCGAACAAACTTAAAGTCAAACTGCAATCCCGTGGATATCCGTCTAGACTGTTGCGTAGAGCGTTGAAAAGAGCCTGGTATAATGACAGGGAGGCTCTGTTAACAGTTAAAGATCGCAAGAACACTCCTAATATTGTCTGTGTATCCACGTTCGGGACTCATTCGAACGCAATCAAAAAGATTGTGTGTAAGCAATGGAATTTGCTTCAATCCATCCCTGAACTACAGAAAAGACCATTGTTCGCGTTTAAAAGAGGGACCAACTTACGCGACAGGTTGGTGCATGCCTATGAAAATTTTCCAACAGCTAATACAGTTGACAATATGAGACAAATCAGTCCTTTAGTGGGCCATCATAGATGCAATAATTGTGCAGCTTGTTCTACAACTAAAACTGTTAAATCATGCAAAATCAATGACATGGAATTTAAGGCTAAAAACTTTTCTAACTGTAATACCACAAATGTGGTTTATTGTATTCAATGCCCGTGTCTGTTGCATTATATAGGCAAGACCATTCAGCCAATTAAAAAAAGAATCCTGCAGCACCAGTCAAGAATTAGATGCAGGAAGGATAATGCCCCACTGGTTGATCATTATTTACACCTCGGCCATAAAGAAACAGACATGGTGTGGTGGGTGTTGGAAGTGATCAAACCGAATAAAAGACAAAGTAACATTGATAAAATATTGTCCTTGAGAGAAGGCAAGTTAATCTGCCTTACTGATACTGTAAAGAGAGGTCTTAACTCTGCCACTGAATGGCATTCGCTAGCCTGTTTAATATAAACTGTCTGTATCTACATCCAAAAATCTGTCAGTCTGTATATAATAACACATATTGTGGCTGAATCACCACATGCCAATACAACGTCAAACATATGGTGGTTCGTAGGTGAGATCGATTTAGTCGATAGACTCTTTGGTGTCAGCATGTGCATATTTCAGTCCATCTGTTAGTGGACTCCAGTGGTTAATATTGCTTCCTTGTATGAGTGTATAATACACTGTTGTTTGTATCTATACATGATATTGTTACATGCTGTCTACCTGATCATTAAGTAAACCGTAATATGGTGATGTTATGTATTCCATATAATAATGCTGACTTATGTTGTTTCTGAATGACACTCGGACCAATATGGATTGGTTTGCAAATATGATATTTGTTTAAACGTAAATTCTGATCATTACTGTGGAATATGATAAATGAATGCGCGTCCATTATGGACGTTTTAGAGGTCCAACTACTGTTCCCCAGACACGCTGTAAATAATTGTTAAATTGCGGTAGAAAAGCGGCTGTCTGCATGTTTTGGTGGCAACTGCAACGTTTACCACTTAAACATGGCGCCGACTTTCAGTCCTCTTTCGAGCTCCAAACGAGGTGGCTATAAAATGAGGAGTGAAGAGCAACTCTGCTACTTCGCTGACCCATAGAGGACGTTGATGTGGATCCGCGTTAATTAAATAACGGTAAGCGCTAAACGCTAGTGTAGCTCCCTTAGTCTTTAATAACTGTGGCACGATAGCATTTTAACCTGCGGTCTATGTTGCCTTTTGCCCACAGTGCCTCGATCACTATCAAGCTTGAAGTGAGTTTTACTCTTGGTAAGCTTCTGTGTAGACCCTTACATAATTGTCACCGTATAGATCGACTCCTGTCAATAAATCACGCTGTGATTCCTTTTTTTAAACAGAACTGAGAAACGCTAAGGCACGTATTAAAACGGAGACCTGCGCTCACTTCGAGACGGTTGTTTCTCCAGCCCAAAATCACACTGTGCTAGGTAAACCCTTTATCATTTATTGTTAGTACCAATGCAGATTGTGGTATAGATTCATGACATTATATATAAATAATTTTTTAGATCTGACACGTGCCACAGGAAGATTAATTCATCGTAAAACGTGCAGAATTGATCCCAATTTTGTTTTGGATTAAGAAACATATAAATGCAGGACATCCTAGTCTGCTCAGCCCCGTTAGTCTACTTAAGTAAGTGTATTTATACATATTTATAACATCGGACCCCTTTTTAGAATCCTAGTAACAGTGGCCTAACATCTTAACATGTTTACATTTAGGACTTTGAGATCCTTAATCGCTTTGATGTTCGTCCTCTTGAATTTATTCAACTGTCCCTGACCTAAATTAAGGTAAAGTCACTCAGTTGGCCCTCTGAAACGTTTATATTGTTTAGAAAACACGTGAATTTATTTAGGTGTATTAATGCATAGACCGTGTTAAAATCTGATTCTGTTAGACATGTTTAGTTATTTTTGTTTAGAGAATATGAAAACGTTTTGAATTAATTTTGCTACAATATAGTAATCGCTCACATTGAATGTATATTTTCTGGATCGGCACGACCGTGAAAACATGTAGGATGTTATCTAATGATAATTTGATTCATGTCTAAGTGTTTCTTGTAATTATTTGATAGTATTCGTCGTAATGTGTAATAGTATGTTATATGTTTAGTGTGTTTAATTTGTAATATTAAATGTTGAATGTTCAAGGTGTTATGGATAAGAGTAACTGATCTATGAACTGTTTGTAACTTAGAACATTTATGTTTCAGGTTACGGTTGGTCATTATACAGTTTTTATTGACTCCAGTCCTGAAGATGGTCTCAAAAAGTATTTTCTAAAGAGACCGAAACGTCGACCTTCACCTCTTCCTTTTGTATCATTTATTGTACTGTATTGGATAGGTGTTCTTAGGTTCTGTTGTGTTATATATTTTTTATTATCTATAGACCTTCAGACCTTTGTTTTACTGTATATATTGATTCAATTATTTTTTGATAAAAACCTTTTGTCTATACACCTTGTCAGTCCTTGTGTTTTGATGTAGTTTTGATTTGTTTAATGTTATGTGAGTTGTAGTATTCATAGAAAGATTGAATCCACACAGGGTTTATTTATTTATCCCTCCAAGTTTGGTTTGAATAACTTAAATTGATGTAAACAAATTCCCTTGAAGGCACTTTTACCCTTCTATCATTATCTCCCAAGCCCTCAAGGGTATTCTGGGTCGCTCACTGTGTGTAATCTTGCTCATTATATGGCACCTGCTAGTGTGGACTGCTCATTTTATGGCACCTGCTAGTGTGGTTTGCTCATTATAGAACACCTTCTAGTCTGCCTTGCTCATTATATGGCACCTGCTAGTGTGGCTTGCTCATTATATGACACCTGCTAGTGTGGCTTGCCAGGGTCATAATGAAAGTTGAGGGGACCCCTGCAAGGTACATGGAGGGGCCCCCGCTCCCGATGTAATCTGTGAAAACTGTGCTCCAAACATAGAATGGAATGGTCAAAACTCATCCCTGAATACACCTTGGTTTTTAGGCCGGAGTCTTGTGCTTGTGTGCTCAAATCAAGGACAGATATAGACTTCTTGTCCAGTGTTATAGTGAATCCTAAGAATGTATCTCTTGAGTTAATCCATCTGAAAATTTCTGAGGCTTCTGCTTCATTCCCCTTCCAGACATAGCATGCAGCACCTTTTTGCGCTCGCTACATTGGCTTCCCGTAGCTGAACGGGTCAAGTTTAAATCGCTGGTACGAGCCCACCGTCCCCTTCACGGCACTGGCCCTACTCATCTGCAAAAACGTTTCACATTCTACGCACCCTCAAGACTGCTGTGATCGGCATCCCTCCGGCTAGCACTAGTTCCTTGATTTCAGTTTCAGAGGCTGGGAGGCAGGTCTCTGACTCGGAGGGCGGCGGCAGCGTGGAATGCACTTCTCTTGGCTCTACGCAGTATTGAAGACCTGTCTGCTTTCAAGAAAAATCTTAAAACGTATCTTTTCATCTGCTAGTTTCCTGCTCCCCTAGAGTGTTCGCGCCGGGACACTCTTGAGTAGATGTGCCCATTATAAGTCCATTATAAGACCAACTAACATAACATAACAGAGACATAAATGTAAACAATATATTGTTTCCAGATTTTTATATTAGTATTGAATGGGTTGTCACTATTAAAGATATGTATGATTTCAAAATTGGGTACATAGGGAGATGCTATGCTTGGTGTGAAGGTGCTACCCATTGATGTCTCATGTGTCTGTTGGTAGAATTGTTCCTCAAATTGAAGGTAGTTTCGGGTAAGGACCAAATGTGCACAATTGAGCACAAAGTGTATGGGTGTGATGGAGTCCAATGGTACCATGTTCACTAAAGTCTCTAAAACCTTCAGTGATGCCTCCCGAGGAATTCTTGTATACTTGGCCTAAACGTCTAGAATCCTGAGTAAATCGGAATTCGGATCAAAATTAATCTCTTGAATAATTTTTAATATGTCTTTAGTGTCGCTTGCATACTTTTCTTGATCTTGCTGAGGGGACCACAATCTTAGGGCCCACCTCTGGGTTAGAATAGATACTGCCTTCTTCCTTCTACCAACTCTCAGGGGTGATTACTTCCTCCAGTTGAGCCTGCTTCCTTCTGGCTTCTTCCCAGGCTCTCAGGGCTTTCTCCAGCTCCTCCTTTGTCGCAGAAGGACCTGGAAAATGTTCAGCTTCTTGCACAGTGCTCTTAGATTATTGATCCTCAATGTTGACAAGGTAACCAAGTCCCCTCCATTCCCCATCTCCATTTTTGAAGACTTTTGGTAAAACATTTTGCAATTTTTTAAACTTTTTTTCTTGGAGAGCAGGTGCCTTGTAACAGAACTTGCAAAAAGGTTTTATGGACGGAATGCTGAAACAATCTCAAACATTCACTCCCAGTACAGATATTTGGGCCTAAATTCATAGTATTTTTGCACACCATGCCATTCCAGTTTAGACCCACCCATATGCATATCAGTCTTGCCCATGCATCCCATGGGAACAGTCTAGCCCAAACTGCTATGTTTGCCCTAGGTGGCCAAGGGTATGGCCCAACGTTGGTCCCTTGCTTGCTGTGCCACTGGTTTCAAGCTAGCCTTGCTGATGAGGGGTGAAACCCAGAAACAGGTACCAAGTTGTGGTACAGGAAGGACCTGGATGGTATTTTAAGCTAGACTGTTCCCATGAGGAGCAGGGCCAAGATTGATTTGCATATGGCTGGTTCCAAACTGGGGTGATATGGTGAGCAGAAATGGGTCCCTTGCTAGCTGTGCCAATGGATTCAAGGTAGCCTGGCAAATGAGGGGTGAAACCCCGAAACGGGTCCCAGGAGGCTTGTTTCCAGTCCAGGGAGGACCTGGCATGGCAGTTCGGGCTGGGAGCAGGGTCAAGACTGATATGCATATGGCTGGGTCCAAACTGGAATGGCATAGTGAGCGGAGAACGAAGGATTAAACCCAGATATGTGACTGAGGGTGAGTTGTTGGAAAGTTTCACCACTCCGTCCATAATCTTGTTGTGTTTGAAACCGAACTTGGCATTCTCAGAAAAACCTTTTCTCCGTGTAGACTTGGTTCTTTTCTTTTAGTGGCCACTCACTAAATAATGTTAAGGTACAGCTAAACACAAGTTCTGGATCCCACCCCTGCCACTAATCTGAGGATTTGGGTGTACTATATGATATGGCTGTGGGATTCTATCATGCATTAAACTCACCATCTTGGGTTCAGTCAGATTTGTTTAATTAACTTCATGCACAACCCTGGGTAGATGCGGCTGCATGCAGTAATGCTTAGCAAAGGAACTATGTATAAATCATTTTACAGCACCAAACAACGTAATAAAGCAACAACACATGTAAGAAAGTAAATACAAATTTTTAAAAATAGATTATATTTTTATGAATTTTTAGAGAACTTGACGAATGAAATCCACTGGTGGGTTCGAGAGATACAGATTTTAAAAGATATCATCACTGTTGGATGCAAGTGCAATCAAGCATTACTCAGCATAAACGTTTTTTTCTTTCTTTTTTTCCATTAAGGTTTTATTCATATCTCAGGCCTAAACCTATTCAGTAAACCAAAGAGAAAACCAGAGACTCTAGCATAGAATCCTGGCACACAATTATAAAGAAATTATAAACATTGTCATTGTTCCTCCCATCCACCGCCCTTCCCCCACATTGCACAAGAGATACAATCTGGTGAGTCACTCTATTCTGCATTTGTGGACAGCATATAGGCTCCATATGGGGCCCAAAAGTCTCTTGGTCTGGATGCTGGAGTTAGCTCTTTAGTGTATGGTTCCAGTTGAGCCTTACAGTGTGCTAAATCATATAACCAGTCAGCACGCCTTGGCACTCTCCTCCCTCCTCAACACATTGACACTCTGCGTCTGGCCATTAGCAGTCACACCACTACTAGTTTGCGTATCGTTGGCAAGTACCATTTAATAAGGCCCAAAAGACACATTGTGGGATTGCAATCTATCTGCGTCTCTACCATTTTGCGCAACCTTCCTCCAGTTTCGGAACACCGGGCCACAGGTCCACGCTAGGAGCAAGTAGTCCGCCTCAGCAGACTGGCACTGCACACGCTAGGAGCAAGTAGTCCGTTTCTCAGACTGGCACTGCACACACGTTAGCTTTGTTCACAACCCAAATTTATGAAGCCTGAGGGGGGAGTAATAGGCGTGCTGCAAATATTTAAAATGTATTATCTTGAAATTACAGTTGGGTGTAAGCTTGTCCAGTAGGACACAGCAGGACTCTCCGTCTGCCTGTATTATTGGGGTGTCCAGAATGGCACCCCATCTCTCCTTGGCCTTGTCTTTGAGTCCACCTCTCTCTCCCTGGGAGGAGCTCTATAATTTGGTAATATGTTTTTCCGATTGGCACGTGAGAGCAGAGTCTGTAGTGAGTACAGCGCGGACGCTTCTTGGGGAGAGCAGGAGTATAGCGCTTTCTTTGCTGCCCTTAGTCTATAGTATACAAAGCTATGCAGTGGGGTGCACGCCTGCCTACCCTACCTCTGTGAGCATGAGAAAAGATCCCGCAGGGAAAGCATCATCCATAGTCCTCGCCCCGTCTCCCGCTCTAGGGTTCCTGCCCCTGCCTTTTTCTTGATTGATAGGCATGGGTGGTGTGTTAGTAGTAGTGGCATTGCACACAGTGGAGGATTGTGTGCACGTGTAGCGTGCGCCTACCATGCTCCAGTTGTGCTGTACGCTGGGCCATTCGACGGCCGCACATGCATCACTATCGTGTAAGGAGGATCGGGTGGGTGTCATCGTTTCAGCAGGGGCATGTGCCATGTCCTGTTGGGGGGCACCAGTAGTGAGTGAAATGGGCCCGAGCACGCAAGTAATACAGGTACAATTCCGGAGCTGCAAAACCTCCTCGGAGACAAGGACGTGTGAGCGTCTGCCCTCTGGTTCTTGGCTGTTTTCCAGCCCATGTGAGAGATGGCATGCAAGATTGGGATGTTTAAAAAACTCTTGTGTTAATGGGAGGGGGATGTTTGAAAAGCTTGGGTGGCACGACCATCTTAATGATTGCTAGCCTGTCAGCGAGTGAGAAGGGAAGACGAATCCTGCCAGTCATCTCATCTCACAGCTTCGACACGGCTGTTGCATGACTTTTACACATTACAACTTCTGGGTCGCGATGTATCCAGATGCCCAGTTACTTTAGGGGTTCTGTACCCCATTCAGTGGGTGCGTTGGCACACGCGGAGTTCTGGTGGGGATCAGCAGAAAGACGACCGATTTGGTCCGAATGATGATCAGACCAGAGACAAACTCCCTCACTGAGGGATCCGGGTTTACAGCAGGTTCCCTCACATGCACCACCCATCGCTGCCGTGGAGGGAGATGGCAGAAGCGCGAAGCCAGAGACGAGTGCTTGTGTCTGATAATGCATGCGAGGGGCGCCAGTGTCAAGGGGAGAGTGCGCAACCCCGCCGCGTTCCACTGTATATTGGCGCGGGGTCTGAGGTTACGCCGTTTATGCAACACTTGCGATGGGGCCTGCACACAGCAATCGAATCCAGATAGGGGAGCTGATAGCATCCCCTTTCGGACCAGCACTGTGAACATGTATGACCACTGTATGGAGTTGAACACCTTAGGGGCATCCAGGAAAACTGCTGCAGCCAGCATATATAACAGCAAAGAGGGAGCGAACATTATGAGTAGTGGACCTAGTGGGAACAACCCCCACTTGGTCCCACAATACCAGAGACCGTAGCAATGGCTGCAGCTGCTATGCGATGATTGGCGCTAATATTTTAAAGTCAGTGTTGATTAGTGACAACGGGCGATATGAGTCCACTGTCTCAGGTGCTTTCCCTGGTTTCAATAGCATGATTAACAGCACCTCCCAGCAAGTGGGGGGGAGGGTAGAGATTGCCTGTCATATGCCTCTTGGAACATTTCAAGAAGGTGAGGTGCTAGCAGGTCTGAGCACATCTTCTAAACGCCACCTGGGAGACCGTCGCCCCCAGGTGACTTCCTGTTTGGATCGAGTGGCTGGCCTCACCCACCACCTCTTCCGTTATCTGCTAGACCAGATACTCCCTCTGACCCGGCGATAGTCACGCTAGTGCAATGTCATTGAGATACGCGTCTGTCTCACGTGGAGACGCCGAGGGGCGCTCACTGTAGGGTTTGGCGTGGAAGTCTACGAAACCTTTCAGGATTGCTCGGGAGTCATGATGTCGCGTCCCTTCCTGAGTGGTGATACTAGGTATTTGTGGGATGTCTCGAGGTCCCAGGTCGGCTTCCCTCTCCATATGCCTGTGCGGACCAGCGATTCGACAAATAACAAAGCTCGTGATGTGCTACCTCAGCGTATTTGGACAGGTGAGTTCTTATGTCTGGAGTGACTTCGTACAACCTCTAGAGAGACAAGATATTTCAAGAGAGAACGTATGGATTGTAGCCCTCCAGCCCGGAGTCCAGCCCGATGTCCCGTGAATCATTGGTTAAACGCCTACCACAATATCCCGGCTTTATCAACTAAGCCCTTATTTTCAGCAAAGTACTGCACGAAGGCTGCCCTAACATTGTCCCTGAAAACCACGTCTGATAAAGCAGAAGCCTGAAGCCTCCATTGAAAGGGCCGGACCCGGCGGCAGCGCCAGAGACAGCAGCACGGGGGGGGGGTCTGACAGTGTCCTGGGTAGATGACGTACATCTTGCACCCATGTGCTAGCCTCCCTGCTTCCCAGCCAGTAATCCAGTTGTGACCAAATATTGTGTGCCATTGAGATGAGTGTGCCTTCTCGGCTCTCTGGGTGCCGTATACGCCATAGATGTGTACATTTGTAGTCCCCCAGACCCTCCCAAAGTGCCCTGCTCGCCTATTTGATCTGTCCAGGCGGCCCTGTAGGTCTGTCCATGTTTGGGTCTAATGGAAAGTTAATATCCCACCCCCCAGATAATTGTAGAGGGTTGTAGCTTATATATCTGGGTATAGAGAGTGGTATAGAATTTGGAATCGTCTGTGTCGGGCCTTATACATTGATTAGGGTTAGTGTTGTGTCCCTGCATGTCCCCTGCCCTTTTCAAAGTCAGATATATAACAACTCATTTTTGTCTTCTTTTTGGTAGTGATGCTAAAAGACGGTGTCCTGATGAAGGTAGCAGTGCCGAAACGCGCGTAGTCTCTATTCTGCCGCTAGCCATCATCATACATATCCGCTTTTTATGTTTAGGAGTATACATGTAAATAGTAACTGTAAATAATGTGATTAAATGCATCTGACAGTTTTATAAATGGTAAAGAATCAAAAATATCCTAAAAACTATCAGAAAATAGAATAAAGATATAATTTTCTAAAATATGGTACTGTGGACTATCCATTTTTTGCTCCCATTAGAGTTCAGTTATTTAATGTATGTTTGCTATTTTTCCTAACTTGTCCCCTGTCCTATGACATACCTTCCCTGATCATATATTTCAGAGAGCAATGTGGTAAAGGGGGTTCTTCCACAGACCAAAATGAGGACCCCTCTGGAGTAGGAGGAGTGGAAGAAGTAGGAGGAGGCCTGTTTCATGTGTGCCCGCCGCGTCCTTATGCGCGGTAAGGTGCTTTTCTTGTATGAATGCAATATGTACCTGGTGACGGTCCAAGTATGCAAAATACCTGCCTAACCTTTCTAGGATTATTCAACCCATGCATGTTCCATGTGAGTAGGTTATGGTTATTTATCACTGCACACATGACACTATCATATTATGCTAACACAATGTATGTGGGTTCGCATGAGAGGCCCATCTGTGTGGTTGTGTGTCAGATGGCATACAGTCAGTCTCAACAGCAAAACAACAAGAACATACCCTCCTCCCACCCACTTCAGCGCCGTCGACTGACCGAAGCTGTGCCCAGTACAGTACACCAATACAATTGGATCGTACAAAGCATTCTGGTCCTGGGGACTGAAACATTTAGTAGAACACATTTGCTCCCAGTGGGTTTTACCCTCTCGGGGGCCGCAAGATACCATCAGCCCTCCGTTCCAACAGAGGTGGCTGGGAGGACACTAAATGGTTCCTGGCCAGCAGATGATATAGATTAGGGGGTACACAGCTTCCATCACCCGCTAAACACTAGTATGGTGTTGTGTGGAGTGCCTTTATGCAGAGGGGCCTAGTATGAACCCATCTGCCAACCCATCAGATAGTCACACTAAATTGCTTGCAGACCCTGTCTGTTTCTTCTATAACTACGCAACACATGCCTAGTACAAGAGCCCACCCAGTTCCAAGTCATTCCTCTAAAGACTTATCTGTACGGGCTTCCCTTAGTTCGAGTCTAAAACATTAATCTCTGGCGTCAGCCGTAGCTGCATCGCCACTCGGGGGTGTATGGCGGGGATGCCCCACAGTCCTAATGAAGTACATAGCTGCCTTGGGGAGGCAGGCATGGTTTGACGAAGGTCGTGGTCCACTCTCAGATGAGCTGGATACAGCATGGCGTATTTGAGGCCCAGTGTCTGTCGTTTTTTTCATCGCTGGGGCGAACTCCCTTCGTGCCACACGAACCACGGCAGTAAAGTCGGGGTAAAAGGACACTTCATTTGCCTGATACTGTGTGACACCTTTTTCACACGAGAGGCGCAGAACCTTGTCCTTGTAATTCAGGAGTTTGGCAATAATCGGCCTTGGGGGGCCCCAGAGGTGGGCGTACTTTCAGGGATCTGTGGGCTGGTTCCACTATTAGTTCAGCCGACAGCTCTTCACTTCCGAATACACCTTCTAGCATTTCTTCCATGTATTTTTCTAGACGGGCTGTATTTGTGGACTCTCGGACACACATTTTGCGTAAATTATTGTGTCGTGAGCGTGCCTCCAAGTCCTGGTTTTTGGCTCAAGGGGGGACCCAGGGAGAGCCGTGCGCGAGCCGGTCTCTCCCTGGGTAGGTTCGCGCGAGGGCTGGCCACGGGGAGCAGGTGATAATCAGATAGGCGAGGACAGAGGGCATAAATAGAGGCAGGGAGAGTGGGAAGGGAACTGTGCCGGCGGGAGGCGGGTAGCGTAGTTTGTTTTGCCCCACCCACCCTTCCCTCTTTTTCCCCCTTCCCTCATTTTCCCCCTTCCCTCTTTTTTCCCTGTCAGGTTGTTTTAGTTTTAGGTGCTTTAGGTACTGACAACAATGTCTGTAGGCTTGCCACGCTAAGACAGGTTTAGGTTTATTTATTCTGTTGGTAGGCGAGTTTTAATGGGGGGTGGGCAGCCTGGAGTGGGTTGGTCCATCCTCAAAGGGCAGTTAAAGGAAAGGAGGGGGGTATCTACAAGAGTCAGTTGCTTCTGGGTTTGTTTGAGTTATCTTGGTGGGGGGTTTACTCTTTAGTAAGAATGCTAAGTTAAGCTGAAGGAATTTTGGTTTATTAAATAAATAATTGAAATAGTTTTGTTTCAGATTTTGTTTGCACCTGTCTTAATAAAGTGGCCTTTCTTTCTAACTAAGAAGTAGTGGACAGTGCTTTCTTGCGCGAATCACAGCCAAGATCTTGTCCTTGTTCAGTTGTTTCTGGCTGAGCTCTTGAATATCATCTTTAGCTCCGGAAATGCCTTGCTCCGCTGTAGTGAGACGGATAGCTTGTTTACCTAATTTAGAGGCCATATTGTCCACGCGTCTAGTCAAGACGTTGATCTTACCATCTTTTGACTGCAGGCTCTGTTCCATGGCCAGCAGAGTAGCTTCCAGGGCCATCCTGGGCTGTGGAGGAGGATTCCGTTCGGAGTTGGAGTGCAGATGTTGTGTAGCACTAGGTGCTTTCTTTGCCTCAAAGGTGAGGGAGGATTGTTGTCTGTCTGTTTTTCCCATTACATTCGCTTGGTGAATTTTACACTCGCACTTGGCAGGTTACCTTCTGCCCATCGCCAGGGGCCAGCTATCGTGTGGTCTTCTCATTGCTGTTGTCTGCTCAGGCCTGCAGTATGGCGCTTGAGCGAAGACACAAGCCCCACAGGTCACTCGGTGGGGGGGGGGTTCTGATATGTATGGTCCTTACTCAGGCACTCGCTGGGAGCACACCATGCATCTGGCCCACGATGCCCCAAGATCGCTATGTAGGATTCTGTATTTTTGGCCATGTGGTGCGCCCCTCGGTGGTGGCAGCCTCTCTGCTCTGAGCCTTGTGAATGGGGATCATCCCCGGGAGCCGCAGCCTCAGCAGTGCGTGTGCTGCAATGACTGAGCAGCTGCACCACAGATCCCACATTCAGCAGGGGGGAGTCTGATAGTTATGGTCCTTACTTGGGCACTCGCAGGGAGCACACCATGCATCTGGTCCGTGATGCCCCGGGGCCACAATAAAGGATTCAGTTATTTTGGCCCTGCGAGGTGCCCCTCGGCAACGAAAGCCACTGTGCTTGGGGTCTTATGAATGGGCATCGTCCTGCGGAGCCACAGCTTCAGCGGTGTTCGCTCTGCAATGAGTGAGCATCTGTGTTTTGTCCGCCCTACCTCCAACCCGGGACAGCGCCTTCACAGTACCTCAGCAGTCATGGCCCCACCGTCAGGGGATCAGCAGAGGGACTTTGGCTGGCCAGTGCATCCTACCATTGTCCTTCGGAAGCCGAGGCAGCTGACACACCCTGAACAGCGGGCTCACCGTCTCGCCCACGGACGCCCTGTGCTTAGCAGCGATTGTCTCACAGGGTCAGTGAGGACCACCAGCATCTCCGCAGTCCAGCTCTTCCGCCATACTTGCGGGGTCAGTTCTCTCTTTTCTATGCTTCTACTGGCCTCGGGTCACCATTTTAGATAGCAGTGCCGTTCACTCACTGCTGTTCGTTTCCACATGCATTCGGGCGCCCCGCAGTCGGATTTCATACGACAATGCAGGAACGGGGTGAAGACTGAAGAAATATTTATTTGTTGATTACTTAAAATCATTACAATCAGCAAAGCCCATATCCAAAACAGAGTCAGATTAAAAATATACAGATACAGTGTACATTTATATCCAAGACGAGATCCTCAGCTAAGCCCTGACATAGTTTGTTTGACTACAAACAATCGGTTTACTAGAAGAAAGTGCCTACAGCATTAATTCACAAAATACAGTACTTTAAATCAAAGACACAAATAAATAAAAAGCACAAAGGAATAACATTTAGGAACAATTTGACCATAAACTTCAATTAAGCTAATGAACATTTAGCAGCAGAAATTAAGGTGCCTTGTGCTAGCATGTAAAGTTGTCAAGTAACCTTTTAGATTAAAAAGGTACATGAAAAACGACCCACCATTATGAAGATGCCTTAGAAACGGCATTTGCAATAAAGTGATTTTATAGTAATAGACTTTAACCAAGCTTCAAAATGCCCACACTCTCCCTAAAAACATTTGAAACCGATATAAAAAACCGCACTTGGGCCATCAAACCCTAACAACCATAGTTTGAGGACAATGCATAACCCAAGACAATCATTGCAGCTTTTAAAATAATTTTCGTAGCAAAAGTGTCTTCACTTGAATTGTCTATATTGCAAAGTTTCTTTTCAGCTATAAAAATAAACTTAACAAATCGGTAAATGAGACGGGTGGTAGCTCCACTTAAACATAAAATAATTGCGTTTCTACAACATCCTACTCCCAATTAATTAAAAATCTACTTTAATTGCAATCTCGGCCTGGGAGAGATTGGGGAGCAGGCGGCATTATTCCTAGCGGATATGGACAGGGCATTTGATTCCCTGAGCTGGATTTATTTATTTGCCTTGCTGCGGCACCTTAATTTTGGTCCACGATTCATGGCGTATCTACAGTTATTGTACACGGACCTTAAGGCGTCAGTGCAAGTGTGGGGAGCGATTTCGCGCTCATTCCGGGTCCGGAGGTGCACTCGGCAGGGTTGTCCCCTCTCCCCCTATCTCTTTGCACTTGCCATGGAGCCCTTGGCGGCGTGGGTCCGCATAGATGCCCAGCTCAGGGGTTTTAGGTGGGCACCGGGCCTCACCGACAAAATAGCATTATATGCCGATGACGTCTTGTTTTTCATTACAGACCTGGACTGATCGGGACCGCGGCTGCTTCGTATCTTGCAGATTTTTGGTGAAACCTCCGGCCTATATATAAATCCAGGTAAATCGACGTTGTGGGTCCTGGGGGGTCGGCGGCGGGCGGGCACATGGGCTTCTAAACTGCAGCTGGCAACCGGAGGGATGAAATACTTGGGGGTGTACTTGTCGGAAGAGGTGACTGCCTCCCGCGATCACAACCTCACTCCGGTATGGGACCGCACACGCGAAGACTTGAAGGTTTGGTCTTGCATGCATCTTACGATCTATGGCAGATCAGCTATTTTTAAAATGGTGGCGCTTCCCCGTTTATTGTACCAACTACAAAATCATCCCTTCCGGATTCCGCCCCGTTGGTTTCAGCAGGTCAACTCGGCGTTGGGTGGGTTCTTGTGGGAGGGGGGGACTGCATGGGTGGGTCTGCGAACATGTTTTTATCCACATACCCGGGGGCTTGCTACTTCTGATGTTTTCTCCTATTATCAAGCGGCGCATCTGCCGGTACTCAATGAGTGGTGGTATGGGGATAGGGGAGATCCGGCCTATGCAGTGGAGCGGTACTTAATGGGCTCTGAGTCTGTACACGCCCTGTTGTATTCCGCACCACTTCGGAAGTGTCTTCCGTCCGCCACGCAGGTGGTCTTTTATGTCTGGAGGCGAGCTTTGGGTAGAATGGGGTGGTGGAACGTGCTGACTCAGGAGACTCCCCTTTGGTGAAATGGTCGTTTTCCCGATCTGAATGCCCTGCGGGGTTTGGGGGGCTGGGACGCGATAGGGATTTCCTCATTAGGCAATGTCATGACAGGATGTACCCTGAAGTCCTTTCAGAACTTACAGGATGAATACGGGATGCCATGCTCCCAATTCTTTAAATACCTGCAGTTTAGGCACGCGCTGATGCCCTACCTGACTGACATAGGGCCTCTCCCTGAATTTAGCCCGCTAGAGGCCAAGGTTTTTACGGGCGAGCTCCCGGACAAGAAAATGTCACGCATTTATCAAACGCTGGTGCACCACTGCTCAGCTGACCTTCACAGACTTAGGACTGCGTGGGGAGGAGACGTGGGGGACTTAGAGGAGGAGGACTGGGCAGAGGCACTAGCTAGCCTGAGGGGAGCAGCAATCTCCACGTGCTTACGCCTGATTCAATTTAAATACCTACACCGCACATACTTCACCCAAGAGCACCTTTGGAGGGCGGGCATGATCAGCTCCCCCGATTGCCTCCGCTGTGGAGTGGAGGAGGGTACACTAATGCTCACGGTTTGGGGGTGTTCGGGATTGCAGAGATTCTGGAGTGGGGTGTTTGCCTGTATGTCAGAGGTCGTGGGGTGGGAGCATCCACGCACGCCGAAATTAGCTTTGTTGCATGTGATGGAGGGGATAGGGGGCAATAGGGACAAGTACCACCTGCTATTGTTGGGCTTTACGCTGGCAAAGAGGGACATTGCCAAGGTGTGGAAGGCGCCTCAAGGTCTGCCGTTAGAGGCATGGGAAAATGGGATGGACTTCTGTATGGGTCTGGAGCAACCTGTGTTTATAGCCAGGGGGTGCCCTCGTAAGCATTATACCATCTGAAAGAGATGGGCGGACTATCGAGGGTTGGACCTGGACCCGACTTTAGAGGGCCGCCCTTCCGACGATATGACAGGTGGCACATGAGTGGAAAGGAGGGAGTGTTTGGCTAGACTGGGCATGTGACTTCCAGATTTGTCTTTGTAAATAAGTGGCAACATCTGCACAAACGGAGGGAGGGGGAGGGGGGAGTGTTGTTGGTTTAGGAACAAAATGTCTAAGATTATATTGCTAATATATTGATGTGTGCCGAAGACTACGGGCTCTGGAGCTATGCATTATATGTGACCTAAGACAAATAAAATCTGTTTAAAAAAAAAAAAAGGACTTTAAGATGGTCCTTCGCTGTTCTAGCAATTTTGAGCATAAAGTTACTACATGTCCTAGGGTTTCCTCACAAGACTCACATACCCTACATAGGTTGGAGGGCCATTTGTTCTCCCATTTTGGTATTCCATCTTTAGTTGGATATCTCCCAAACCACAATAACATACATTTATTCTTAATTTAAGGTTTTAAATGAAACAACAAATAAGGTTGGGGAACCAGTTTACCAAAGAAGTTAGCAATTAACCATAGATGATTTCTTTTCCTTAATTCATCTTTATCCATTATAGTTGACAATAAAATAGCTGATTGGTTGATTGATTTTTTATAAACCACTTTACTCCTCACTTCGTCTACTAAATTTGGACAATCAAAGTTATATAGGCACTCATTTAAATAAATTGCCAACTACTCGCATATTCACTTCTCATTATCTCAAGCCAACACTGATTTGCAAGAGAACAGTCTTCAGCACGAGACAATGTCAATGAGGACTTTAGAAATGTAGATTGTTGGGCCAAAATCAGTTTTTTTAGACCAAATTCTAGTCTTATATTGGCACGACTAATATATCTGAGAATCCTAAAAACTGATTTGTATGTCCTTAATTCAATGTCATCAAGAATGTACACATCTTTTCCGTGAAAAATAATGGAACCATAATCCAAAGATGGAATTAACTTTGCTTTCATAACCTTCAGCAGATGATCATAATTTGGACATAATAGCTTATCTCTCAGTTTTCTAAAAGCAAATGATTATGATGTTCCCTTAGCTTCAAGGTTATTAAAGTGCTGCCTAAATGACATTCTATCATCAAATGTGATTCCTAAGTATTTGTACGATTTTACACATTTAATGGCCAAACCATTAATATTCCATTCTTTTAATCCTAGTTTAATTTTTTCCACAGTCATTATATTCGTTTTTTTGGTATTTATTTTTAGACCATTTTTAATAACATGTTGGTTAAAAGAATCTATTAGTCTTTTTAGTCCTATAACAGTTTGGCTTAATAAAATGGTGTCGTCGGCATATTGTAAATATTTAAACTCTTTGCCCAAAATAGCAGGGGAGTGGGCATTAACATGTTTAAAATGGGCTGGGAGATCAGACATAAAAAGATTAAAAAGGCAGGGTGCCAAGACACATCCTTGTTTCAAGCCAATATTGGTCTCAAGGCGACGAGTTGTATGTCTTCCGTCACCGACTTTGATCTGTACCCATGTGTTCGAGTATAATAATTTGATCATCTTTAATAAAGTGTTAGATTTTCCCGAATTAGTTTTTTTAAAACAAACTTTATTGATTTTACATAGTCTGAACAGGCGCATCAGACACACAAGCTCATAGACTTCATTATATCAGCATTATTCAAAGGACATTTGTGACCACATCATGATACGGCCCCTCACCTCACTAGTTCGTCCAGGCCACCCCATTCATTGCTGCAGGGAGAGGAGTCCCTCCGAATGTGGGGGGCATAGTCCCATCGTCGAGTAGCTTGGCCCTAAGAGGCTGAGTCGTGTGGGTCCCAGCTTAAACGAACACTGCCCACAGTAAATCATCATGTCAGAAAACAATGAACATAACCCCCCCTCCAGCACGATCCCCCTCGAACTTCCCCATAACCGGGCCTCCCTCCTCCCCTAAGACATGTTGCTTTCCCTAATAGCACCGTTGTTGCACATTATTCACCCCACACCATCTGTCAGATTCCCCGTCAGTGAGTCATGGTCCTCCTAGGGTGATGCACATACGGTAGCGATACCAACCACCCCCCCTCTCACCCTGTGGTCTGCAGTTGTCCCATGTTGCAGAAAAGACACCCAAAACCGGAAGAATCAGTCCTCATTGTCAGTCGGATTTTTAAGCAGGTCCACCATCATCACCCAGGCTCTCGCCGTGTCCCACAGTTTGTCGTTATCAGTTCTCTGAGCTAGTTGGAGCCAGAGGGTCCCCTCCCAGTCCGCCCACTTTATGAATTCCCTTAGCCAACGTGCAACACTGGGGGCTGTGACCGCCTTCCAATGACTAGTGATTTCACGTTTGGCCAGGACTAACCCCAGATTCAGGAACTTACTGGTGGTTTTGTGTGTGGTGGTGTGGGGGAACCAATTGGGGAACCAATGTAGCAAACACATCCCTGGAGTATTCTGCAGTTCCCGATCCCTCACCTCTGTCAATTTAGGTAGGACCTCTCCCCAAAACCCCTGAAGCAATGGGCAACCCCAGAGCATGTGCAAAAATGCAGCATCCTCCAGAGTGAGGTATGCCCTATGAAACACATAGAATTGGATGTGTTGAAATCTCGTGTTTCGAGAGCACTTCCATGCCCGCTCCATTAGCATCTCCCAGGGATTCGCCTCAATAGGCGCTCCCAAATCTGCCTCCCAGTTAGTGCGTAATCCCACAAGAGGACCCCGTAAACCCTGTGTCAGTCTTCGATACAAGCACGTAACCGCCTTGATCCGACCCGCGGAGTTGTTCACATATTGGCAAGGGAGGAAGGCCTGCAGTTCCTCCAGCTCCGTTTTCCAATGTTTGCGCATTGCCGCTGTTACGCCACATGCAGAAGAAAGTCCTGAGCAGGCAGTTTGTGGCGTTCCATGAGATCATGGAATGATATAAGGGCACCGTCCTCATAGAGATCCCCAATGGATGAGATCCCCATCTTCTCCCATTCGCGCAAACACTGCCAGTACCCTCCGTGCGGCAGTGCCTCACAAAACCACACCGGAATCTCGGGCGCATATGCCGGAAACATTCTAGCGCGTCTCAGAGCCCTATGCCAGCAGTGCCACAATACCCAAAACTCTCTGGGTGTCTCCCTTTCACGCATGTAACAGAATCCTAATTAAGTGGCGAAGCCCCGTGTCCCTACCTCTCTGATCTACTTCGACTCCCAGTTTCCCTGCATCCACTGCGTAAGTCATTGGAACTGTGCCACATGGTAGTAAGCCTCAAAATCAGGTGCTGCAAGGCCCCCTTCTTGTCGTGGATGCATCATAATAGGCAGCGCCACTCGTCGTCTCCCTGATCCCCAAAGGAAACTGGAAACCATGGAGTTGAGTTGGGCGAAGCACTTCCCAGGCCAGGCACCCAGAGCGGCAGTGTGACAAAATAATACAGCAAACGGGGTAGGGTTATCATTATTAGCAGTGCCACTCGTCCCGCAACCGACAAAGGTAGAGGCCCCCAGAAATCAAGGTTACTCTTGGTGGTCCGCGGGGCCTGCCCTACGTTACCCTCAAATAAATCAGTGGCCTCATGGTAAATTCTAACCCCCAAGTAGGGTAAACAACTGCCTTCCCATCTTACGTCAATCCCCTCTGGAGGATCCCCTTGCCCCCATGCAGTGGAAACAGACAGGTCTTGGCAAATTAACTTCAAGCCCTGCTACTCGCCCACATTTCTCCAGGAGTTCCCAGGCACTGTGTAACTCATCAGTGGTATTGGCAAGGAACATCAGCAAATCATCGGCATATAAGGCAATGTAGTGCATCTGACCCATCCCCCCTAGGCCCCTGTAATGTCTCCCTGTCCGTGCATAAACCACCAACGGCTCCATTGCCAGGGCGAACTGGAAGGGAGACAGCGGGCAGCCCTGCTTTGTCCCCCTGCCCACGTCGCAAGCAGCCGAAATCACCCCCACGGTGCGAACCCTGGCCATCGAGCGAGAGTAGAGAAGCTTCGTCCAGGCCACAAACCCCTCCCCCAAGCCGAAGGCCCTTAGCACCCGAAACAGATACGGCCACTCTAGGCTATCAAAGGCTTTTCGAATGTCCACAGATAGTACACACGCCTCATTACCTCCAGCCGCCTCCTCCTGCATCAGTTGACATAACCGTCGAATATTCATGGCCCTGTTCCGGATGGGAATGAACCCAGACTGGTCCCCGTGCACCAGAGTGGTCATGTGCCCCATCAGGCAAAAATACCGCTCAGGATCTTATAGTCAATGTCTAACATCGCCAGGGGGCGATACGCTGTTCGATCCCATTCTGGCTTGCCCAGCTTAAGGAGCAGTACAATCACTGCCTCCCTCGTCGAGGCAGGCAAGCATCCCTCCTGCTTTGAGCGATTGTAAAGGGACACCAATTTTGGAGCCAGTGCATCCATATATGTGACGTAGAACTCCGATGGTAACCCATCAGTGCCCGGGGTTTTGTTCTTGGCCATATGCTTGGGAGTGCTCCGGACCTCACCCAATTCTACTGGCTGGCCCAGGTTCTCCGCCTCGTTTGCTTCAACCTGCAGTAACTCTACGTCAAGGAAATTCCCTTCCTCTAGCTCTCTGGGGTCCAGCTTGCTGCAATAAAGGGTGGAGTAGTATTCCAGGAACTGTGTGTTAATGGCCTGCTGCTCGTAAGGCACCATCCCCCCCTCTTCCCGCAGCTCAAGAATCGGTGTGCCCCTGCGCGCAGGATTCGCCAACCACGCCAGCAGAGCCCCGGATTTATCTCACTCCGCGTGCGCCCTCACCATGTAGGCCCTGTAATCGAAGCATCTCAGCCTCTCTACTTGCGTAGCCAACTCCTCCTTCACCCTCAGGAGCCTTTCCTGTATGTCCTCCCATCCCGGCCTCTCCTTTTCTTTCTCCCTGAGCCGTTTTTCTGCCCGCTGTACCTCATTCAATAGTGTCCTACGTACTCCCACGGTTTCCCCCATGCACCGCCCGCGTATCACAGCTTTGAACGCATCCCATTCATTATGCAGACTGGAAGAGGTGCCGACGTTAAGCTGAAAAAATTCATCTATAGCAGTACCTATGGTGGTTCGGAAGACCTGGTCCTCCAAGGTCTCCGGCCGGAGACGCCAATTAGGAATTACCGTTCGGAGCGGAACACAATTCTGGTCCACCAAGAGAGGGTTGTGATCAGAGATTGTCCTAGACAAATACTCACTCATCGTGATCAAGAAGTGTACATCCGGGGAAGACAACACAGCATCCAACCTGACATGTAGCTCGTGGACGGCTGAAAAGTAAGAGTAGTCACGATCGTCATGATGATGGGCCCTCCAGGAGTCTGTGAGTCCCCAACTCTGTTGCCAGTCCCGCCGGACATCTGCTATTCTACGAGTAGGGGCGTCGGGGAGTGGTGGGTGGGAGCGGTCCATGTCCACATCTGTCACACAATTAAAGTACCCCCCTAAAAGAACAGGGCCTGTCAGTTCCCCCGCCAAGGTCTGTGAGAGCTGTGCAAAGAAGGCAGGCTGTTCGACATTGAGGGCATATATACTCCCTATTGTGATGTCCCGCCTATCAAGCCGCCCCGTGACCACAGTGAACCTGCCCTCTGGGTCTATCACCTGCCTCACACATTGACATGGTCCTCCTGCATGCACCCAGATCAGTGTCCCCCTGGCATAAGTCGAGTAAGAAGTGTGGAACACCTGTCCTCTCCAACAGCGTTGTAATGCCACCCCATCTGCCTTCGTCAAGTGAGTTTCTTGAGTGCAGTGCAATTTGCACTCCCCGCCGCACTAAGTAGGCGTGTATTTTGTCTCGCCTACACATGGTGTGCATCCCCCTAACGTTCCAAGATATAATCTTAAGACCTACGGAGGTGCCCATGGTTACATCCCATATACGTGCTCTTCTAAGCCCCTCAAGCAACATGTCTGACCCTCCCCCATCCGTCCCAACCCTCAAACTTCCCCCAACTCCCACACCCCAGGACAGGCACACAGAACCACGTTCCCATCCAAACCAAACTACTCATGTGAAGAGCCATAGCTAGGAGGTAGCGTGTAACTCTCGCGCAATGCCCCCAGAACCCCCCGCCTCCCCCATTCTTTGTGCAGAATCCGCAGAGCCAGCTGGGTCCCCGGCAATCCTGGAAAGTCATCAGCTGCCGCTTTGCCCCACAGTAGACTGCCCCCCCTGATCAGGAAGTGCAACAACCCTTGTAACAGGGGCCCCGCATACCCCTCACAGCCCCATCACCCAAACATTCCGTCAGCTGTCTGTGGGGTGACCCGGGAGCTCCATATCTGAGAGTCCCTGGGCGCTACCAGATCTTGGGCTCTCCCTCCCACTCTTCTCCACGTCGGTGTTATTATTCGTCGGGCTGGGCACCGCACGACTGATGTCCGCCACCGCCTGCACCACACTGTCTCGTTCCTGCCATTGAGCTATTGGAGAAGCGGGTCTCCCCCTCTGCGGGGTATATTTCCTGACGTTCCCGCCGCGTCATCGCCCGCGGAGTGCGCACCTCCCGCCACCGCGGCTCTCCAGCCAGTCCCACTCCGCCTGCGGGGTAAGGAAGAAATGGGTCTCCTCGTCCGCCGTCACCCGCAGATGGGCCGGAAATAGCATTGCGTAGGGGAGATGGAGCTGACGCAATTTTCTCTTGACAGCCAGAAAGGAGGACCGTTGACTTTGGTCCTCCCTTGTATAATCCGGGAAGATCAACACCTTGCTGTTTCCTATTTGCAGGTTCTGCTGTTCTCGAGCCCTCTGCAGGATAAAGTCCAGGTCACGGTAATGTAATATTCTCGCTACCATTGGCCGTGGTGGAGCACCAGGTTTAGGTGGGCGAACTGGAACCCTGTGTGCCCGCTCCACCGCATAGAATGGGGACAAACCTTCTGGCGCCACCTCTGTCTGCAACCAGTTCTCCAGAAACCGGACAGCGTCTGTTCCCTCCTCTCGCTCCGGAATCCCTACTATGCGGAGGTTGTTGCGCCGCGAGCGCCCCTCACTGTCCTCTGCCCTTACTTCCAGCACTTTGACTCTGTGCGTTACTTCATTTAAAGAATGGCGCAGGGCTGCCATTGTATCCGGAATGTCCTTCATGGTGGTTTCGTGGGTCGGCACCCTCTCCTTAAGCTTCCTATGGTCATCCTTCAGTAGAGTAAGGTCTGATCCAATGGCGTCCATCCGTTTCTCAAGTGCCTCTCGTGAGGCCCCGATGGCCTGCATAATTTCACCCAAGGTGGGATCCCCGGGCCGCTCCGGTCTCCGCTTCCCGCCATCACCATCCTCATCGTCTGTGTGCTGGTCCGGCTTATCCAGGTGTAGGACCTCAAAACCCTTCTTCCTGGACACTCGACCCATGATGAGTGGCAGGCACTACTGAGAGTGGTAGCATCGGTAAAGCCCACAGTCCCGCTCTGCACCAGCACACCACCGTTGTCCCTCGAGGACCTCACCAGAAATCTCAGCCCCAGGTTCCACTCTGGACTTGCGTAGGACCAATTTGGCCGTCACCAGCCCACAGCCGCTGCTCTGCCCTCCACTAATTGTCGTCTTCCTCCTTTCGGGCAGTGGAGGGCACCCAGAGCCAGATCGTTGCCCCCCTCGCAATAGAGCTCCAATTCAGCGTCGGGCCACACCACCAGCGCCACCAGGAGGGCCCGTCAGAGAGGGGTCACAGTGCCGGCACGTCCTACCTCAGGGATGAAGGCTCCAGGCAACGGCGTCGGCGTCCCAGTCTCTAAAAGGTGGCCTAGCACGCTACCCGCCTGGCCTCTCTGTAAGTCCATCACCTGTGTAGAGATACCGCTACGCACCCCCAGAGCTGCTTGGGTCTTGTCGTCTCAGGGCTCACAGGCGTTACAGTTATCCACCGTCTAGGGTCGCTTAGCAGGGAGGGTCCCAGCCTAGCACACCATCTCTCCTCGCAGCGCCAAGTTTTGCCCGGCAGGTAGTGCGCATTCAGCGGCAATTGCCAGTCCAGCTCAGGGGGGGGTGCACAGTTACCACCTCAACAACAAGGAGCGCCCCCAAAATCTCTTGTGGCTTCTCCCGGCAGGGAGGGCGATTCAGCCTCAGGACAAGGCGAGGCCCCAGGGTACACCCCACCACGCCTCCTCGGGGGAGCCCACCACAGAGGCCCAGTCCCCCAGCAGCGACCAGAGCTGCACCAGTGGAGATGGGTCCCCCCGACCATGCACTCCTGCCCCTCTTCTCAGGGCCAGTCCTCTGTACAGCCCTCTCCTGAACAGTCCAGCCCTCCAAGTCGCAGGCAGCACTCTCCAGGGCAGTCCCAGGGTCTCCCCAACCCTGATCAAATGTTATGCAGGGCTAGTGGCAATGAGGCAGCCCGCCTCGGTTCCCAAGTGGCGTCAAGCCTGTCCCGAACGCTGCCATGTTAGGGATAGGCTCCGCGTCCTGTCAGCCAGGGTGTTGCTGCCTTCACCCGCCCTCGTGCTGAGCCTCCTCACCGTCGAGTAGCAATGGGGCCACAACCTCCTCACCTGCGCCGTCCGTTGGGCCACCGCCCCCACAGGGCATCCCCCAGGCTCCAAAGCCTCCACCACAGTCAGGCACCAGCGTGGCTACACGGGGCCGCCATTTTGTTCGCCGCTGCAGCGGCCCTCAGCACTGGTGGAAAGCAGGGCTCTCCAACCCCCAACGCTGGTTGCAGCACATGTCAGGAGGGGCACAAGGCAGTCCGGTGCAAGATGCGGTGCCGGGGCCCAAGTTATCTGGCCAGGATCAATGAATTTCAGGGACAGCCACGAAGGAGGTCTGGAGTACGCCTCTACCTACATCGGCGCTCAAACCATGCTCCATATACCCCAATTAGTTAACTAAGACCATAGTACATTTTGTGGCACAGAATCAAAGGTGGCTTTTCAATCCATGAAACAAATATACAACTTTTGTTTACTATATTTGTCTCTTTCGCCCAATAATGTCAATAAAATCAAATTCGTGTTGGTCGATTCTAAATTTCTAAAACCAGTTTGTAAATTTGGAATCAGATCCTCTCTCAAGGCCCATGATTCCAGTTCTTCCAGCAGACAACTAGCAAATATTTTTGCTTCTACATCTGTTAAGGTGATTAAGCGATAATTTACGGGATTGTCTTGGGGACCCCTTTTATAAATTGGTTGGATGATACTTCCCTGCCATGATTCAGGAATTAAACCTGTTTTAAGCACTTCATTAAATAGGAGAGTTAATACCTATGGCCAATGTTTTAAATGTGCTTTAAAAACAGCGTTCGGAATTCCATTCGGACCAGGAGCTCCATTTGATCTAATATTTTTTATTACTTTTTTAACTTTATCAACTGACCATGGCTCTTTATCAAAAGAACCTAAAGGATCGTAGACACTTAAGTCTGACCCGCCATTTTTTATGCTTTCTACCTGGCCATGATGGGTGGGATTAATTTTACTTGAATCATTCTCTGGGCCCGGAGGAACAGATTTAAGGTTATTAAAAAAGTTTACTCAGCTTAATTCTTCAATATTGGCACTATTGCCTCTGTGATTACCAAGTTCAAGATTATTAATAATACTCCATAATGACCATGAATCTTTACATTTACATTCAAAATGTAATTTAACCCAAATTCCTTCATAGTACGATTGTTTAACCTTCCGTATTTCGTTCCTGTATCCCTTTTTCTTTTGTCTAATTTGTTGGGATATAACAAAATTAGATGTTACTTTTGCTTTCCTATACAATGCTTTTATTGTTTTATTGAGACTTCTTTTAAGGTATAGTAAAGGATGAGAAAACCACCCTGGATTCTTTTAAGTCAAAGTTATACCTTGAGATGGTTTGGGATTAGGAAAATTAGCCAAAAGAGCGGAACATAAACAAGGCCAAAGAGCAACCATGGCTTTCCCTTCAGCAATAGCATCTTGTACATTTAAAATTGAACGGGAAAGGACTTCCAATATATCCCTTTCAGTACTCTCATTCCATATTAACCGTTTATGGTTAAATGGAGTAGGAGCAGTTTTGATTATTTTTGTTTCCGGTAAATAATCAAAAGAAAAAGCAAGATAAATAATTTGTGGATTATAATCGCTCTCAATCCTTGGTACTACCTGATAACTTTGTAGTGAATTAAAAAGTTTCTCAGAATTTATGGAGTAACCAATAATAGAAGGACTACACGTTTTATTAAATGTCAGTGTATTGTCTTCATCTTGCTTAATCTTAAGGTTAAATTTTATTAACTCGAAGTTAATCCATTGGGATAAAATTTTCGAATGTGTATTCAGCTTTTTACAGGAAAAAAGGTGCATGTTAAAATCACCAGAAAGGACTATCAGTCATTCTAAATGGTCGTAATATAGCACTTTCACTATTTTCCATGAACACGAAAGTTGAGTGAATTTAACCTTTTTTTTCTAACTTAAATAAATATTTAAAAAGATAATTGATTGTTTAGAAATTAATTTAATACACTGTATCTATTTTGCCTGAAGGTCAATCTCAAAATGATTAATATCCAAGTTCACAGAAACATAAATAGAGAGGCCGCCACTAGGACGACCAGTAGAGGCCTTACGAATAGCCCCATTCGAATATTCAAAATAGCCAATAAGAGGTTCACTAAACATATTCCAAGTTTCCTGGAACATTTATATGTTAAAGGTTTTTAAAAACATATTACATCCAAATCTTCAAGAAGCGATGTAAGACCATTTGTGTTCCAAGAGCAGATTTAAAAAGGTTTTAGTACTTTTTCAAGGGAAAACGGGCTTCAATCTTTCTTCACAGAGTTTCCATTTGTCAATATCAATGGAAGCCAACTCCAATCCTCAACCGGATTGGTTTCTTTCTTTAACTCTTCACATATTCGAAGATCTGGTGGACAACTCCTGACCATAATACCGATCGACAAATTCAGCTTTGTTGATGGACCAGAGGCACCTTTCAGAACTCTAACATGTGGTTCCGGACCTATTTTTTGTTCACAAATCTTTAAGACCGGGCTACAAGGTGACATACTAGGAATCAACAGGGTTGGATATTGGGACCCATGAATTCTCCAAACTTTGATGCCCCATTTCTCAAATTGATTATTGTTAGCGATTATTTTACTGACAATTTTATCACTTTGCCAAGTTGTAACTGTTATTTCATTATAAAAGTTATTATAATCTTTCTTAAACTCCACTGATTCCAAATCATCTGATGTTACATCCTTCAAGTCTACTATTGCATTTAATAGTTTCAAAATATTTCCACAGTTCAAGATATCATAAGGGCCTCTTGTAGTATACTGAGGGCAAAAGACTACTTTCTTCCTTTCGTACGAATGATCTGAAGCCTCTGTTTCCTCCTTATTTATGAAACCAATTGGGTCCCTCTTCCGAATAATAGAAGCAGGGACAGGGACTGTCGATTGACTTGAAACATGGGCTTCTAATATCTTTTGATCATGAATACGTGGTTGATCAATATGAATATTATTATGACTTCGATGGTTAACATTATTTACAATTTTCTGAGTAAAGATATTTTGTTCTCCACGTTGATCAACCGATTCTTTAGGAGACTGTTCATGCATAATAATCCATGACTTCGATGGAACAGGAATTTTAGGCCATAAACTGACATTGGACACGTCATGGATGGGAGTATTAATGGTTTGTCCATTTTGTTTAATCTTTGGAATTACCAAAGGTGTTTCCGCAGATCTAAAAATCGGAAATAGGGCTTTCATATCAGACTCTTTAGGCTCATTAGGTTCTTTAATTACAACCGCTCTGAGAGGTTTTTTTTCCTGTTATATATTTTATTGTGGGTTTTCCTTAACCTTTTTCTTTCCCGTTTGGACAGAATCTCAAAGTTTGTAATAACACTTAATGCTTGATTTGCTTCAGGACAGATCATATTCGCCTCAGAGTTTCTAATAACACTTAATGCTTGATTTACTTCAGGACAGATCGTATTCGCCTCATCAACTATCAATTGTTCCTTAGATTCAATACTTTTAGGGCTAACTTGAAATACCTTACATATTTTCAAATTGTAGGCATTATTCGCAGGTTGTTCATTCGTATTGGTGTTTTTACTAATTCTGCTATTCATATTTTCTTGGGAATTCACAGATTTTTCTATGGTGATCAATCCTGATTAAAATGGATAATTTCAATAAATTTTTGCCCTAGTTAAATTAATGGTATCGTCATTGGTAATTAATTTACCTTGGGTTGTTCTACCTGACATCAGTTTTACTTCCTGTACCATGGAGCTAACAATTGACGGTAGATCTGAAATGTTGTCAATCAGTTGTGCACAAGTACAGGTTATAAATTGATTCTCTTTATTCGATTGGACTTTGGTTATCAATTTGGTCAATTGGAGAAGTTTTGCGTCCATCCCCACTACATGGGAAGCCAGTGTGTTTAAAATATATACCTGGATATTTAATTTATCCGAGTGGAAATTAAGAGCATTAGTGATTGAATCCATAGTATGGAGTAAACACTCCCATATTCCACGGTCAGGGCTAGAGGTTTTCTTTCTATATCACCAGATCTAGCTTGGAAATTCCCATCAAATTTAGTTAATAAAGATAGATCCACTGAGTTAAACTGATTATCTAGAACTATATGTGGGGATTTACTTTCCTCATCTGAGATGGGAACGTTTTCAGCACTAACTGTACCTGGAACCAGTAATGATTTATTAATGATAAAACTGTTCTCCAAAATTATACTTGACTGGTCCAAATTAAAAGGCCTTCCATTTCCAGATTAAACAGATGGACTAGATGCTAATTCAGCTATCGCTGGTATTGATATTTTGCACCCCCTCTTGGTTTCTGACTCAGCAGCGATGTAGCCTAACATGAAGACCTAATTGCTTACGTTCTGGTCCAGGCCTGAGGAGATGTTGATCACTGATCCGATCTCTTTTTGGGTATTAGCCGGCGATTTATAAAACTTCTCCTGTCTAGTTGCTAGAGATTCGTCAGCCGTAGATATCACAACGGATTGTGTAACAGAGTCCTGCAAATGGATTTGGGCTTTTGTCTGTAACTGGCCAAAAGATGTTAATAGTGGTTTGGGGGTTCGCGGCATTTCATCCTTTTCTAAGCCAGCGATTTTAGGACTTGGCCTACATCCCACGAAGTGGGTGTGGCTTCAGAGTCCTTTAGAGAGGACTTTGACAAACTAACCTACGAATTCCAGAGAAGCGCGTGAATTTTGTTCGTTATACATGGCAGCTGCATGGCAATTGGCCCTCGCATGGCTGTGTTTTTACAAGCCAGCACGCAATAGGCCATAGTCTGTAGAGTTTCTCCACTTCATGCATATTCCGTGCGAAGACGCGCAGCAGAAGGCTATAATTCATCAATTACCAGCTGCCAGGGGCCGCCGTAATTGAAGCCAGATGCTGGGCGCGCATTCAGCACTCTCCAGTTAATTTTTTTTCAGCTGTGTGTGCGCGCATGCTGGCTCCCTGGCAAAGCTTGTGGGCCCGTGGTAATTGAAGTTAGATGCCGGGCGCGCGTGCCCCATTCTCTGCTATGTGCTCCTTCACCTCCACAATAGCGATCGCGAAAGTGATCGCTTTCAATGCTGCTTTATTGCCGTCGCACATATTTATTTATTTATTTATTAACATGCCGGTTCTTAGTAAAGTACATGTCAAAGGCTAAGAAAAGTAGGTTATTGCAGTGAACTTTATCAATAATGGACGTTACGCAGGAACAATTGCACAAGAAAACTGTTCCACCCTGTTGTACAGTTTTTTTTCATTTATGCGTAACTATTGAATTGGGTCTACAATGGCACACAGGTACACGCTCTTGATTTGTTTTAGGCTCTGTAAAGAACGTCAGCCCGGATTTGTACAGGATCAACAAATCTTTGTAGTTTCAATGCCCCCTCCCTTCTCAGCCGGGACAAGCCCTTGCCCTCGGAGCACACTGTGTTCACTTTGTTGTGCGGCGTCCAAAGGGGCACTGAACCGCGGGTAACTGGCAGTGCTGGAGTGTATTAAACACACAAACCCTTGGTTACAGGACATAAGGATTATTATAGTGTGAGTGCAGAGTGCACATTGTGAAGTAGTGAGTGCAGAGTGAGTGTGCAGAGTGTGAGTGCAGAGTGCAGAGTGAGTGTGCAGAGTGAGTGTGCAGAGTGCAGAGTTGTAAGTGCAGAGTGCAGAGTGAGTGTGCAAAGTAGTGAGTGCAGAGTAGTGAGTGCAGAGTATTGAGTGCAGAGTGCAGAGTAGTGAGTGCAGAGTGTGAGTGCAGAGTGCAGAGTAGTGAGTGCAGAGTGTGAGTGCAGAGTGTGAGTGCAGAGTGAGTGTGCAGAGTGCAGAGTTGTGAGTGCAGAGTGCAGAGTGAGTGTGCAGAGTGAGTGTGCAGAGTGAGTGTGCAGAGTGTGAGTGCAGAGTGCAGAGTGAGTGTGCAGAGTGCAAGTGCAGAGTAAGTGTGCAGAGTGAGTGTGCAGAGTGAGTGTGTAGAGTGCAGAGTTGTGAGTGCAGAGTTGTGAGTGCAGAGTTGTGAGTGCAGAGTTGTGAGTGCAGAGTGGTGAGTGTAGAGTGGTGAGTGCAGAGTGGGGAGTGCAGAGTGGGGAGTGCAGAGTGGTGATAGCAGAGTGGTGAGTGCCGAGTGCCTGTTCCAGAGAGAGCAGGGTATGCTTGTGCGCTTACACGGTGCACTGACACACAGGAGCTAAAACAAAGAACATCTGAACACGTGGGAGCTTCATTGAGGCAGCCGGCCCTCTGTGAAGGGAGCAGCAAGGAGGGGATGCCTCAACCAATCAAGCGCAGCTACTCACAACCTACTGTACGATTACAACACAGGCCAAACGGCAGAGCTAGGTCTTTTTGCATTACGCAGGGTGAGCAGTGTGTGAGTGTGTAGGGTGAGCACTGTGTGAGCGTGCAGGGTGAACATTGTGTGAGCGTGTAGGGTGAGCAGTGTGTGAGCGTGTAGGGTGAGCAATGTGTGAGCGTGTAGGGTGAGCAGTGTGTGAGTGTGTAGGGTGAGCAGTGTGTGAGTGTGCAGGGTGAGCAGTGTGTGAGCGTGTAGGGTGAGCAGTGTGTGAGTGTGCAGGGTGAGCAGTGTGTGAGCGTGTAGGGTGAGCAGTGTGAGTGTGCAGGGTTAACAGTGTGTGAGTGTGCAGGGTTAACAGTGTGTGAGTGTGCAGGGTGAACAGTGTGTGAGTGTGCAGGGTGAACAATTCCAATCCAAACCACATAATTCCATTACACACCACATGCATACACTCCATAACACATGGCTAGAAGACATTGCCATTTACAATGCCATTAGCTCTAACTCAAATAAATCCGAGACCTATTGCATTTCCAATGCTTGTTGATCCTGGCTTGAGAATTACCTCCATCTTTTATTTCCTCTGTTTCTGAAGACAACTTAGATTGTAATATTGCACACGGGTGAACTCTTTTTACACTTGTTGACGATGAGGGTGATGAAGGTGATAATCGATAATTGACATTCTCATTATTTTTAATACTTTGTTGTTTTTGGTACTGTTTTTGGTGATACTTAAAAAACTCTTAATAGACGGCTGAGTGACATGAACTTTATTTTCGCAGTCTTGACCAGGATTTGTGGAGGTAACTGACATTTTAGCTGGATAATTCGTACACTCCTTTATAGAGACACAAGCATCAATGCTTTCCTCACTCTTTTGATGGTGCTTCGATTGAGGTTTGGGCGGCGCCCCTCGCTGTCGGCCTGATCTCATTATCTACCGACGACAGACTAAATTAAGTGAGATACAGAGCGGGCAAGAGATCTAGCAGGACCTTGCCTCAGGAGTGGGGTGCCAAGCAGGGATCCAAGCGGGAGACCAGGCGGGAGACCATGCCACCCGGTCTCGGCTTACCGCTCCACAACTCCACAGCTCTCCGGCTCTCCGGTGATGATTTTCCCCTGCAACGGCAGCGGCAGAGCTGTTCTCTCAGCACTCAACTCAGCGCTCACGACCACACGCAGCTCTCAGCCCACTGCCGGCTCTGCTCCTCTGCTCCTCGCTCATGGCCTGGCTGGCTGACCGCAAAATGTGGACTGGCTGTTCCCGCAGACCGTAGTTGCAGTGATTTCGCTATTGATAGTTCTCTCCCCTTTTTCCCCTGCAACGGCAGTGGCAGCGTTGTTCTCTCAGCGCTCAACTCAGCGCTCACGACCGCATGCAGCTCGCAGCCCACAGCCCACTCTGCTCCTCTGCTCCTCGCTCACGGCTTGGCTGGCTGACCGCAAAACATGGACTGGCTGTTCCCGCAGACCGCAGTTGCAGTGATTTCGCTATTGATAGCTCTCTCAATTCCGTAGCCTTCACTCTTTTATAGCTGTGAGGCTTTGTAGTTTGTAGCTTGTAATGTAGTTGTTTTTGTAGCTTTATGGCCCCTTGTGGCTCCTTTTGTCCCAGAGCCCCCGTGCCCCTGGTGATGAGCGGCCCGGAAAATGAGAGGAAGTAAAATGCAGATGGGAGCGATAGTCTGGTGCTTGATTGCCCTTGCTTGTCCTGCAGCCCTGGGTGCTCCTTCTTTATTGGGGACTTGCTGCTCGCCGCTCCTGCTGCTGCAGCTACTGCCTCTCTGTTTTCTCTGGTGTTTCTCTGCCCACTGCCCATCACCCACTGTCTATGCTCCCTGCGGTGGGTTTGCCACGGGGCTGCCGACCACCACAGCAGGAGCAGCGGGGCAACAGGCTACAGGCAGTTAACAGGTAGTCGGGCAGCACAGCCACTGTGTGTGGCTGTAGATGACTGTAGGTGGCTGTGAGAAGACTGTATGAGGCTGGGAGGGAGGCGTGAAATTACTGGGTTATCCCAGCCCGCCAGACCCCACCAGTCCCACTTCTCCGCCGGCCTCGCCGTTTTTTGCTGATTTTCGTGGCTCTGGTTTTCGTGGCTCCCGCTGCTTCCTGCGCCACCGCTAATTTTCCAGAGCAGGCGGGAGCAGGTTCCCGGGCTCACCGCATTACCTTTCTCACCTTTCGCGGCCTCCGCGGCATCTCTTGGTGCAGTAGCAGTAGCGGTGGCAACAATCACCGCTGACTCCGCTGGCTGGCTCCGATCTGCTCTGCTCTGCTGACTGGCTCTGATCAGTAAGCAAAAAACCATTCCCAACAGGTATTATTAAGAGACAGTTTCAATTGTGCATGCCTTTAGGCATTACTAAGAACAGAAACAAGGAGTCAAATGGATTTTGAAGAGAGGTGGTATTATTCACCAAGGACAAGGGGCATTCAATGTACATTTACAGTTTGAGACAGCACTGTAAAGATTAGATCTTGTGACAACCCAGTGGCACTTGGTGCAAGGTGCTATATACAGTTAAAGTGAAGTGAAAGTGCAAGTGCTTTAAAAACAGCATTGGTGGCGCATAGAATATATTATATACATCAATTACAGCTTCAATTACAAAACAAGTTACAATCACTTGGAAAAAGGTTATTTTCTTGTAAGAGCTTAAAGTGTCATATGCGTCATTTAATTCAGGCTGTGTGGTCGACGGCGTTTCTATCCCCTTTGGTCGGGATCGTCATCAGGACGGGGTTGTCGATAAGTACAGTGCTGTAAATAAAGGAAGGGTAGTAATGAGCGTGGCAGGTCGAGAGGGCGAGAAGGGGGGTGGGGGGTGAGGGGTGAGTGAAGGAGCACTCAAGGGGACTAATTTCGCAAAGGTTTACTGTGTTTAAGGAGGGGTGGAGGTGGTGGTGGCCGGAAAGGGAAGAAGAGTGATGTTTGGGGTGCCTAGTGTGGAGGGTAGGTCAGTTGTCAAAGTGGGGTCGTGTTCCACACAAGCGAATTGGAAGAACACTTACAGGAAGCCAAGCAGGGATGCGTGGCTTGTGGCATTCGGGGGAACTGTGCGCCGGTTGCTGGAGGAAAAAGCAATTATTAGTTTTAAGACGCATGGGTGACTGGTGATATCAGGACTGGCGCTGGAGGTATCAATACCTGGTAGCGACTTGTCCTGGGACTGCTCACGTAGTTGGGCAGCATCTAGATGAGGGAGACAGAGAGCGCGCGGTCAGTCAGGGAAAATGCCACCGTGGTGGAGCAGGCGAGCACTTTAGGAGAGCGATCTAGGCGCGCAGCCTCTGACCGATTGCTGATTTTCGTGGCTCTGGTTTTTGTGGCTCCCGCTGCTTCCTGCGCCACCGCTAATTTTCCAGAGCAGGCGGGAGCAGGTTCCCGGGCTCACCGCATTACCTTTCTCACCTTTCGCGGCCTCCGCGGCATCTCTTGGTGCAGTAGCAGTAGCGGTGGCGGTGGCAACAATCACCGCTGACTCCGCTGGCTGGCTCCGATCTGCTCTGCTCTGCTGACTGGCTCTGATCAGTGGCAGGAATGGGGTTTTGGAGTGTTTACCCCCAGTTCAGAGATAAAAATGGCTCATTATTGCCCGGATACTTGGGGGATTAGGGTCCTGCCGGCAGAGCTGCACTAAGATGTGGCCATCTTGCAGTGGGCTCTCTAGCACCCCCCTGGTCAACAAAAACTTTGAAACCGTTTGAAAAGTTGGAAACAGTTAGTTTGGCTACTCTGTCCCGGGTTGAGCAACCAGTTCTACCCGGAAAGAGTTCTAGGGGGCCAGAGTGGACACTTTGGACAGTTACCTGTCCACCTGGGCATTTATGTAGCAAAATCCGAACTTTATGTGACAACTGCCATAGACCTCAATGGAGTAGTTCTAATGCTGAGGGATGCTCAAAGGATGCTCCGATTGTGGTGCAGTTGGCGATGTGTTTTTGTGTATGCTCCTTGGTCCACGGGTAGAGTGGGGCGAACTTGGCCATAGAGATCATGGTCCCTTGAAGACCTCTATGTTGAAGTAGCAGGCCAGCAGATGCTGGGCTAGTGGTCAGTCTGTACCGCAATTGGGGAAACATCCTTAGGTGGGGGCTATTGTCCATTGGAAGAGACAAATCCGGACTTGGATAGCACTTCTTGGTCAGACAGACTCTGGTGCAACTTTTGGTTATCTCGGATTGGTCCTCTTGGGTGCTCGGTGGCTGGTAACAGTGATACATCTGGAATGGCTACCAACTTGCCTGTTTGGGCCTCTTCACCTATTGTGTCTCTGGAGCTGGTCCCAGGAGATCAGTCGACTAATCCTTGGAGTCACTGCTGAAGGTTGGAGCTAGGAATCTAATTTTCCCTGAACCAGGAGCTGCAGGCACAGTCCAATCTTTGCTAGCCCAAAGTGCAGCAGGTACAGTCCATTCTGACAGTGAAGCCTCTCTTTGTGTGAGTCCAAGGGCAGCTGGGCAGTCCTTCAGTTCTCCATTCAAATCCACCATGATCTGAGGATCAGAGTGCCATGGGGGCCATATTGATCCCAGAAAATTTCACTGAGGGGACCATGCCATCACTAGCCAATGGGCTATTGGGTCCCCCGTGTACCTAGTAAGGAAGTTCCTGTGATGACTGGCATCTTGCCCCTTTCAAACCTCCGTAGGTTTGTGGCTACCAGAGGTCTACATGCCCACAGTAGAACCAGTTTGGGGACCAGTTTTCCCTCCTTGACCATGTCTCTACCTTATCTGCAGGAATTAAAGGCATCCTGCTCTGGGGTGTTGGCTCTACTTCCCTCACAAAGGCAGCTTCACTGAGTGGCCATCCTTGGAGAGGAGGTGAGACCTCACTCTGTACCTACTGCCTTTGTTCCTTTGTTGGGGAGTTGTTTGCACATCTCCCCAGGCAGTCAGAAAGCTGTATGTGCGCCTGGAAATTTGTGAGGCCTCTGGGCTATCTGGAGTACATAGTGGCAACTTTCTAAAAGTTGCTTAACTTTAATAGTTGTATTGAATTCGACTTGGGCATCAGGTCGGGTTTAATGCCACAATTAATTTGATACCTTACACAACCTAGTTAGGAAGTCCAATTCATGAGTTAGCCGGCTGGGGGTGCAAACTGCTAATCCTGAGTTAGCCAATGAGGCTACGAACTTGATCGACAGCAAAATGACAATTTGGAAGTGCTGTTGTTAAAACATATTAAACATATATGTCTTAACAAAATTCAACTCTGTGCAAAAGAGCTCTACAGGCCTTCTTTAGGGTTGACTTGTATGCAGTGTTAAGGGATATGATGGCTTTCCCATTGGTGTGAATGGCACATTCGAACTGGCAGTGAAAACACTGTCCTTCCAGTCTGCAGTGGCAGGTTGGGAGCCATTTTGAACCTTGTCACACACAGTGTGTGAAATGCTGAAGCCCTGAATGGACACTGCCTTACATGCCCTGGGTACCATGCACTTGGGACTTATAAGAAAGTCAGTCCTCGCTGTAGTGTCTTATGAGTTTTTATAACAGCACCCCTTTGGCTCCAACCAGACTCCATAGAGCTATGTCGTAGGTGTTAGAACAGAATGCAATGAAAGCTTGGTATGGAATGTTGAGTTCGCAGTAACATGCAGAAGATGTGTAATATTAAGCTCTGTGTGTGGTGTAGTCATTGGCAAATACCCAGGCTGGGGTGGACACTACAACTGTCGACAAGATAAGCGATAAGTAACCTGAAGAGAGACCGTGCTCTGCCAGAGAGTTTTGCTATGGTCCAGGAAGACTGCTCGTGAATACCATGTGTGTCGCTTTCGAAGTAAAGAATCAACTCTTCATGCATGTGGAGTCAAAGAGAAGCTCAGCCGTTGTGAAACAGTTGAAGACTGTGAGAAGTACCTGGAGGTATATTCTCCTTATTGCCATTCTTGGGACAACAGCTGTCTGTTTTGTAATGCCCAACCTGTTTACAGGTATGACAATAAGGCTTTTTCTGGGTTGAAGAAGTGTCTTGGGACCCACCCCCATTCTTGGAGTTTTGGGGCCCTGGGGAAGTCTTTTCCTTACTTTTATCCCCACCCTTCTCTTGAGGCTTGGTAGTCTCTTTCTTTTGGTCACCACCCTGGTTCTTAGGCCTGATCCTGGTTCTGACCCATTTGTCTGCCCTCCTACCCAATTCTTGTGGGGAGGTCAGATCAGAGTCAACCAGGTGCTGATGTAGAAGCTGATTTTGACAATTACTTAAGATTTGCTCTCTCATAATTAAATTATACAATCCTGTATAGTCAGTAACCTTACTTCCCAGCAACCAGCCCTCCAGAGCCTTAGTGGCACATTCAACAAATTCAGACCAGTCCTGAGTCTGTGTCTTCTGGGTATCTATGAACATTAACCTGTACTGTTCAGTGGTTAAGCCTAACCCATCAATCAGAGCACTCTTCAGGACCATGTAGTTTCTAGAATCCCCATCACTAACTGTGAGGAGTCTGTCTCCGCCTCTACCTTCAAAGGAGAGCCACAAGATTGCTGCCCACTGCTCCTGAGGGATCTGCTGTACTCTGCAGGCACTCTCCATTGCAGTTATCCATTTATGGATGTCATCCCCAGCTTTGTAGGGGGGCACAATCTTACTCAGGTTTCTGTTATCAAAAGACCTGTCTTTATCCTTGTGGATATTGCTGCCACCAGTGGGTTCTATTACCCCACTCTCTCTAGGCTGTCTTGCTCTAGCAAGTTTCTCCTTGGCCAGGGCAACCTCTAATTCTTGCCTCTGGATCCTAAGCTCAGCCTCTCTCATCTTGGCCTCATGTTCCCTTCTCTGAGGGCTAGTCATCTCCCTCCTGGAGTGACCATGAGAACCTCTAGAAGCATGGGAGTTGTCAGAGTCACCTGAGTGAGTCCTTATCCTCCTAGGCTTCTGGTTAAGTCCACCTGGGTGTCTGAATGGGTTGTTACCTGATTCAGTCCCAAATAGGCTTAAGTTAGCCTGGTTCAGTCTACTGACCAGCACCTGACTATTTCTGTCATCATCTGACTCACTGCTCCCCTCTTCTGTCTCTTCTTCCTCTTCCTCCTCTGGATCTACCTGAGGAGCTCCAGTGATGGGGGCTTCCTCATCTACCAGGATGATAGGGACAGGGGTTTCTACAGTGTCATCCTCAGAAGGATGGCCTCCTTCAGCATCCCCTGTGGGGTCTGCCTTAGAGGTCTTTAGAGTCTCAGACTGGTCCAAGATCTCTCTAAGGTGGTCTGTGGTAGGGGAAGGCCCTGTCCTCAGACCCCTTAAGACACAAAGCTGTCTTAATTCCTTAAAGGAAAAAATAGCAAATGTGGATGGTGCCCTTGGAGGGTCACTCTCAACAGGGATGTTCCCAGTGGAACCCTCTGCTCCAGACATTGCTCTAGTGTGGGTGGATGTGTTGCAATCTACCTACACTGGTGTTTACCTACTAAACCTATCTAGTAGTTGTAGTCAGGGTGTGCTACTCCCTTTGCTCTACAACAACTAAGTTCAGTAGAACTTAAGTATACTAGTCTTGTTTTATATATACCTAGCAGGTACCTGTATGATCTTTCAAATGGTAATCTCAAAGATTGTAATGGTGTGGTAAATAAATAATTAATTACCGGTACTATTTTTCGGGATACTCATACAACTAGATAGCTCAATAAATAAGAGTCAAAATACGAGGTAGCTGGAGTATACAGGCTTTAATTAAGCATAAAGGACAAGAACAGGACAGCCTGCATGGGAATGGGATGGCAGCTGCCGGGGGCAGGATCTGGGAGCATAAGGGATAACTTTTAATAACAGTGCACAATATTTATAGTTAAACAAATACATGGCATTCAATACAGTAGGCGTAGCAGTAGGCGGAGTTTGTAGCAGTCGCGAAAGATAAGGTCAGAAATGAGGCAACAAGAAGGCGTGTACAGGGCGTATACATAGACATGTGATGCAAACGTAACAGAATATGTCATAAACGGGGCGGAAACATGGAGGGGGCTACCTGAGCAGCTGGGACCTCTAACCTAATGGTGCGCGCAAACTGACAATGACGTGTTACTAGGGAGAACTGGGGGGCTATGACTTCTGCGCTAGAAGAGGAGACTAAAGTCTGGAGTGTCAGAGCGACATGTACCTAAAGCCTATCTAGTATCTAGTGTTTAGAGAACATGTTGATAGAATCCAAAAGTTATCAGAGTAAAGGCTAACAGACATTAAGACTGGTGCATACATAATCCTACATGTAGTGCGTGTGTGGGGAATATTCTATAATACTAATACAGTATTTCTCTTACATGGAGACATAAAGGCTAGACCATGACGGAAACTATTGATGCGATTCAGTAGCTTAGGAATGCAGAGAAGGAGGGCTGGACTGATAACTAGAAACATAACATACTCTTGGCAGACTGGAGGCAGAGCCAGGCCGAGCCGGGCACTGCGAGGCATGAAAGTAAGCTAAGGGTCAGGGATACAGGTGGGGGCTGTATCGCTCCTCGGAGAGGGTTCAGGAAACAGGAGCTGAATCCGAGTCCGGGCCCTTTTGAGGCCTAGAAACGGGGATATTTCAATGAATTAACGTGCACACTGTAAAACGTGGCAACGTAACTTTACATAGGCCTGATATTCGTTGTATTCACGAAAACTGGAAACTGGCATACTAGAGATGGACACAACTGTAATTGCGTCTTTAGTCGATCATAGGGGAATACATGCATATCGATCATGCACATATGACATAACATGGGGAACACGTAGGCACATATAACATGGCAAAATTTACTTTTCCACATTGGTAAAACAACAGCAAGCTCAGATCCCACCGCTGCCACCAATGTGAGAAGTTGGCCTGGTATATAATGCTCACTAATTCTAGTGATCACTCTGTACCACGCCAAGCAACCCTTATGATGATTGGTTGTAAGTCAACCTTATAGACCAGTTATCCTAGTGGTAACGTGGACAAAGCAGTCTTAGGCTAAACTCTGAAAGGCATGTGAAGCCAGCTGTATTACCATACACAACCCCCTTGAATACCAAATGAAAGGACACCACACAGATATATATATTGAAAATATATATAGATTTATTAACTACAAACTCCCCTGGACTCTTTATGAGCACAGAAGCACAAGCGTTAAACACAAGACAGTTTAAAATACACAAAAGTTGCACAATATGGATGAGCCCTAGGGGCCACCTAAACCATATACTAAGAAAGTGGTATAAGAGATACCAATCAGAACGGAAACAGGCCTAGGGCCTTGGGAATCGCTGGAGCTATTCGAGACTAGCAGTGACTAAGTCGGGAAAGGCCCGCGGGACTCGGGTGCAGTGTTTAAAGTGCACGCACTCACCAATGTGAAGTCTATGGTGCGTAAAAAGTACAAAGTTAGTTAGTTCGGAACCTTCCGAGTGACCTAGAACGCTGAAACGTAAGACACAGGCCCTTGAGATGTGTACCAGTGTAGGAACACCGGCGGAGCTGAGTTACCTCACCCACAGGAAGCGGGTGCACAGGGTCGAAGTAGTGTTGGGTTTCGTCACGCTGGTCGATGGTGCTTGGAGCTGAAGATGCTGCAGGCGGCTCGATGTGAAGAGTTCCGGTGGATCCAAGGGTGGATCTGAAGATGTGAAGACCTGAAAGCAGAGGGGACAATGTTCAAAGTCACTAGCCAGTGACTACCGTGGAACCAGATTGGAACCAGGCGATGTCGGGTGCAAACAGGCGTTGAGGTGTAGCTTCTCTCTGCAGCCACGTGGACACCGGGAGTCGAGGACGTCCAGGAGTCGGTCACGAGCTGTCCCACGCAGGCTTCTCGCTGTTGAAGGTGTCGGCAACTTGATCGGAGCAAACAGGCCTTGGCTAATGCAAGCCACGCAGGAATCAAAAAATGATTACCACTCGGACCAGCAAGGTCAGAGCGGGGGCTCCTTTCTGCAGGAGCTAGGGCAAGTCTGGAGCAACCAGACCCGCAGTGTAGTTTGTCGGTTTCATCGCCAAGATGGCCGCTGACCACTTGGCTAGTGGCCGGGATGGCGCGTCGAGTGGCACAATGCAAAAGGGCCCCACGCAGATCGTGGAGATGCTGGGGGGCTGATCTTCGGTGCAAGGGCTGCTCGGTGGTGGGGGTTCTCAGGCCCCTAAGCACAACATCGAGGATGCCTCTGGTGCTGCGCTGTCAGCTCTTCGGGTGTCTTCCAAGATGTCCGGTCCCACGTCTCTCGGTGCCTCCACGGGTCCCTTCTTTGCAGGGACTGTGGATCGGGCTCTGAGAAGTCTGGGAGTCTGGGTCTTGTCAGGCTCTCGGCTCGGGCTCCGGCGGGAGGCGGCGGCAAAGCAGACGTCGATTCGCTGGTTGGTACCTGTATTCACAGGGTGGCCACTCCTAGGCCACAAGGGAGATTCTCTTCAGTCTTCTGAGCAGCAGAATGTCGAAGTCCAGTCTTCTTCTTTATTTCAAGTTGATTCAGGATGATCTCCTGTGCAATGGCACTGCTCCCACTCTTATTCCCAATCTGAGGGGTGGATCACCTACTAGGTCGCTCCTCTGGGAGGAACCAGGAAGGGGGGCGGTTACACCCCCTTTCCTTTGTCCAGCTCCTCGCCAGGCCTGGGTCTGGAAAGTCCCAGGACCGGTTTGGACTGGCTTATGCACGGGGACACCTTGTGTGCCCCGGGTATGTCTCAATCTATTCAGCCCTGTCCTACCCAATACACAAAACCCTGTCTGGGGTGGTGCTCGCACCTCCCAAGGCAGGAAACCCTTTGTCCAAGCCTCCCTCGCTGGAAGGACTCCCAGCAGCAGGAGGTCAGACTCGTGTCCGTGGTGGCAGCATCCATTTTGTGATGCTGAGGCTCTGGTTAACTTTAACCGGGGTTAAGGCTACACACATGTCGTGTCGCTCTAGAAGGGTGGAATGCTATCCCCGTCGACAGAACTGTCGAGGGGATAGTATTCCAATTCGTATGACACCTTACTCGACATGTTTTGATAAAGCCAAACCAAAGATAGCATATAACCGCGAGGATTATAATGCACTTAAGAGTATATGGTATGGCAATATCCCGGAACAGCTAAGGGGGTGGTTCCCGACAGCTGCAGACAGGCTCAGCTCATGCTAGAGCACCATCTCACATATTTCCAATCACTCTGCCTCCAGGATTGATGAGGCCTTCCATAGGAGTGGCTGATAGGAACATATGTGTCCAGTTTAAGGTCAGGCATAGGGATACTATACCTAAGTAAGAGGTGATTACACCAACTTACCCCAGCTGAGTGATCAGCCAGTTGTGTCAAATATGGAGGCCAGGCCAGGGGTGGCACAATACATGCCGCAGCCCCTGGTAGGCCTTGGATGCACCTATGCCCTGGGTACCTATGGTACACTGTTACAGGGGCCAATAAGGTGAACCAATTCCAATTGTGTTATGCACCTAAGGTACATGGAGTCCATTTTAAGGAGAGAGCAATCAGCCTGGGGCCCTGAATAGCAGGATCCCAGGCCAACTATGTCAAAAACCAGCTAAACACCAGGCAAAAAGTTTGGTGGTAACCATAGTCAGATATCCACCTTCCTACAAAGACCATGAAAACTATGCAAAAAATCTACACGTCATTGACTGAGAACCTGTTGGTTCGACCATATATAAAGGTACCCCGCTGGCATGCAAGATAATATTGGACATTATATGGAGTTTTGCGACTGAAGGCAGATTCAATCAGGTTTACAAAGCACACTTGCTAACAATTATAACTTGCCAAAAAACGCTGTTACTGACAGATGCTTGTCAGATTCATTCAGACAATGGATGCTGAGAGAAACTCTTAGTCTGGAGCGAGTGCTGATGGCTGCCAGACAAAGACATGCTACTGACATGGAGGTGGCAGGTCCCCTGAATAAACAGTCATGAGTTTTCAAAGTAAGCCAAAGCAAAGGACAGAAGGACGCAAAGTGACGTTGACACGTAAAAAAAAGTTATGTTTTAGATGTGGATTTTCGTTTCCACAGTTAGATAAATGTCCTGCCGTTGGACAGATATGTAAAGGCTGTGGGAAAGAGAACTATTGTGTTACAGTTTGCATAGTGAAGCAAACATTAAGGGGGCCATTAGAATGACGGGCGGACTTTGTATGCCCACCATCCTATCGGATAACGGGACTGCCTGCCAGAAAGGCGGGGGTCCCGTGGGGGGTATTAGGATGCGCCCGCACGGGGGCGGGCACATCCTGCATTTTTAACATTGTGGCGGGCGGTGCTCTTAGAACCGCCCGCCACAATGCTAAAAATGCTTGTTGTGCATGTGCATGCACAACGTGGCAGGCACCACGCGGTGCCTGCCATGTTGTGCATGCACATATAGGGGGGTACCATAGGTACCCCCAATGTGCCTCCCCCACCCCCCATCATCCTGGGGGCCTGCAACGGGCCCCCAAACAGAAATATCGAATGCTTTACCGTGGCGGCGAGGCACCCTCCCGTCCTCAGGCTAATATGGTTGGCAGTGTCTCGCAGACACCGCCACCACAGGAAAGCACTTTTTCCGCCGGTCACGAAGTCGACCGGCGGAAATGCAGCGGACGGACTTTCCGTCCGCCGCGGACCCCCCAGCCATCCTAATGTGGCAGGGGTCATTTTGTTGAGGATGGCGGGCGGATTGTCCCCGCCTGGCCGGCGGTATCTACCGCCGGCCCGGCGGGGGCAATCCGCCCGCCATCCTAATGGGCCCCTTAATGCGTCACGGCGAGAAGACAAAATGGCCACCAGAACCTTCCAAATGCAAGGTTTGGCGCACACCCACAAGGCAGTGACTTCAATTGAAGCAAATCTACACAAAACAAGGACTATCAGCATCTCAATCTTCAAACTGTTAATCAGCCTAAATATTGAGCGAAAGTGAAGGTGGTTGTGCCATGTGGATGTTTACCTCAGAGAAACATGTGCATGTTGGACTGTCTGCATGTGAGGCAAAATGTCAGTCTAGGAAAAGTGGACCTGACAAAAAACAAAACTCATACAAACATTGTTCAAAGATTACATTGAAAATAAATGGATGTTCGATACCCTTTATCATCGACAGTGGTGCGTCAATATACATAATGGCTGAAGAGAACTGGGCCCCTGGAATTATGCAGCATGAGAGGGCCAAATTATGCTGCAAGAAAACGCATATTATCCCACATTTTGTAATAGTATTACTTAATTTTTTCATAAATTTTAAACTTAGTAACACTTTGCTGGCATATACACATACTTCAGCATAACATAGAAGGTTATACTACAATGCGTGCAATGTCGCTGGAACTTTGAGAGGCAAAGAAAAGCCCTGAAGCCCAAAAAATAGACATGTACTTATCCACTGGCAGACGTGTAGTTCCCTTCTGGCAGATAAATGATGGTGTCTCCAGGAAACCATACACTCAGCGAGTGTCCAGCAATAGATAATAATAAAAAAATATATAATAACCCTAAGCGCCCTGAAAGATAACAGGACCTCCTAGCCTCTCACCGGCTCACGAAGAAAAGGAAAGTAGGATACAAATGTGAATCGCGCTCCAGCACGTTCACCCGATCATCGTCTTTAAACCAACCCTGCAATGCTCTGCAGAGTGTTACTGCGGTCGCGCGGTAAAAAAGAAAAACAAAAAACAAAAGGCAAGATTTGGCCAGAGCGCGCTGTAAACTCCTTCCCAACTGAGAAGGAAGAGCACCGAAGGGTCTCCTCACTCGAATCAAGGAAATACAGGCGGTGAACAAACACGGTCGCGCTCCAGCGCGAACGCTATGCATAGCAAGTTTGGCGGCCTGAATTCCACCGATATCCCCTGACAATGAAACAGGAAGACCTTAGAACAGAAACGCTTTTCAGCCCAACAATCCGGTAAACTGAATTCACTGGTAACAAGCACCAGTAGCAGGGAGGGAGGTGTTTAGATACAGAAAAGAAAGAGAGGTAGGACAGGAATAAGAGATAGGTTTTCTGGATATGTAGACCCTCTTTCTTTCCACAGTCACACCACCCTAATGTCTAATCGTGACAATTAATATGCGTCTTGAAAACAAGGCAATTGATAGAGAACGACATTGATGCCCATATATTGCTGACATGTTCACAATTAAACGTGCAAAAGTGTTCTCTCGCCTGGTTATCATCAGTTGGAACTCGAAGATAATTGCAGGTACATTACAGCCATTTCTGCACATGTTGGTCAGTTTCAATACAAAAGACTCTGTTTTGATGTGTCATCGGCTGCTGAACTTTTTCAAGAAGTCATTCGACGTATTATACAGCCTGTTGTAAATTCATTCAATTATAGCTATGCCGTATTGGTTTTCGGAGCTACACAGAAAGAGCATGATAATGCTCTCATACAAGTATGAAATGTACTTACTGCAGGTTTGACATTAAACGCAAACAATTGTGAATTCCATAAAAAGAAGCTAAAGTTCTTTGGCAATATCTTTGACACCAGATCCTGCCAAAGCACAAGCACTGTCAAATGCTGATTCCCCACAGGATGTTTCTGTGCTACGTTCATTTCTTGGCATACCCAGTTACTGTTCACGATACATACAAGACTTTGCGACTTTAAGTGCTCCATTACGAGAATTGACAAAGAGAAATAATGAACATAGGTGGTCACATGAAAGCAAGAAAAGTTTTAAGAAAATCAAACAAGCCATTGAAAATGCTACTGAAATGGCCTACTTTAACCCAAAGCTTCATTCAGAGGTTGTTTTTGGTGCTAGCCCTGGTGGGTTTGGTGCCATTCTTGCACAGCACAGTGTGCAGCCAAATGCATGGAGGGACATAGTGTTGCATATCCCAGTAGAGGTGTTCCCAGACAGAATGTGCTTATTCACAACCTGAGAAAGTAAGCAAAGCTGTGGTACGGGCTTGTGAATATTTCCATGGGCTCTTTTATGGAAAGCATTTTATGCTGATAACCGATCATCAAGCTTTACTGACGATCTTTAGCAATTCAAAAGCCAAGATTTCTCCTCACATTGAAAGATGAGGATTACGATGGAAGGATTACAACTAATCCATAGTGCATTGTCCAGGAAAGGATCTAAATCTTCCGGATTCATTTTTCCAGAGTGCCTTTACTGTCAGGCTCCACGCTGCAGGATCCGATTGTAGCACATAGGGCTCCACCTCCCGACCACACCAACACACTGACGTAAAAGCACAGTGTGTTCGAGGGATAGGGCGAGGGAAAAAAATAGAACAAGGAGGGGACGGAAGGGGACTGCAGGGAAGGGACAGCTGAAAGACAAGAAAAGGAAACACACAGGTTAACGTTATTCACTACTCAACCTACTCTCATTGCATTCTCGCTAAAAGGACAACCATGTTCACCTTTGTGAGTGAGGTATTCTCCTCCTTTCCCTTTTATATTTTTCACGGGTATCAGTACATCTAAGTCCTAAAGAACACAAAAAAAACAGGTTATACTCTGACAACAGAACAGAACTCCACCTGGTATTTGTTGGAATCTTAGTAGAACATACCCCTCCTTGTTTATGTTGGTATCCTTATGCTGCTTCCATAACACACTGCATTCCCCAAGTGTAAATCAAGAAGAAGTGTGAAGCAAAAAAGTTCTTTGTTTTAAATACACACAGAAATATCTCCAAAGTAGAAACGGTAAGACGTAGCATCCAACCACTGTCCTCCGCTCTCTTAATTTGTTTCCACAAAATTCCAATTCTATTTTCCTCTCCAAATACGGCAAGGTGTAGGGCCCCACTACCTTCCGCTTTGACACTGAAAAGAACAGGACACTAATGATCTTCTTCTGAACGGTAGCGTGTAGGAATGACCTCCCACTACGCTCCGCTCTACCGCTGTCCTCAATCCAGGTAAAACTGCACAGCCGTGCAAGTTCAATAAAACCAATGGCTCTGTCCCAAAAAAGAATCTATAACATTTACAATGCAATTCGCAAGACACGCGTTAACACCACGCGCTGTCTTTGACTGTCGGGAAATGTTAGAAACACAACTCCGCTTCTACTCACTGTCTCCGTTTCCTCGCCGGTAGAGTTTGTCAGCTCAGAGTTCTCTGTAAACAATCCTCTCTATGGATGCGTCTTAGCTCCGCTCTCTCTGCTTGTAACAGTGACGCCAGCCGCTGTCTTGACTGCGGTTAGTTAAAGTAAACAAAGACGCGAGCTCTCTCTCTCTCGCCTCAGTATTACAGCATAGATGCAGCTCTGTGATATATCAGGAACAAGAACATGAAGTGCTGCTCAAACCAAAGGACTCCGATTCTCCATTAACACCAACAGTACAAAATCACGAGCAATGTCAGGTGGTCCCGCCCTTCCTTTTATAGCGCCACTACCACTACCAGGACTTCTGGGAGATGTAGTTTAACATTTTAGGTAGGCGCCTTGCTAGTTCCTGACAGTATGTCCCCGTCCCTAGCGCCTCCTAGGACCAGGCTTAGCAGGAAACCTTCGGTGAAAAGTCTGCACCGCCCCAGGAGCATGCACATCAGAACAAACCTCCCCTTTCTTGTACACCTCCATGACCTTGTTCAAACACACCTGCACCCCCTTGTGTACCCTCCTCAGCATTAAGACCTTTCCCTTAACAGAGGGCTGATAGTGGAGATCGGCAGGAATATCAACCGGCAATGTGATTGCGTCAATTCCAGTATTAGCTAGGAAGGGGAGCATTCCAGTGGAACTATGCCACGCATTCTTGCAGGACCTCTCCGCCCTCACCACGCAAATAACCTTCCCTGTAGGAATAACAGCCTGTTTATCTTCCACTCCCTCCTTGAATGGCAGCGACTGTCGGGGTAATGCGTCTGTCTTTCGGTTTCCCGACCCAGAGCGGAAGGTGACCACCTCTTTCTCTGCCAATGTGGCCACCATGAACTGACATGCGACCACCGCTACAGGTGAGGATGCATAAGACACCAGATGTTCCTGACAATACCCCGACAAAAAATGCACTGTTCGGGTTTTCCAGTCAATAGAAGGGTTGTGGTACGTAAACCACCGCATCCCCAATATGATCTCATATTGAGGAGCTTCTATAATGTTTAACTCTATCTTTTCCACATGTCTCCCTTCCGACACTTCTATTGATAACACCACCTCAGACGTTTTCTCAACTATTAGACCTGATTTTATGGGCTGTCCATCTACTGCCAAAACCTCCGCTGGTTTGTCTCTAGGTACTCTGGGTATAGCCAAGCGAGACACTAACCCATTATCAATAAAATTACCTGTAGCTCCTGTGTCCAACATAACCCTTACTTGATGGATTTTCTGCTCACACTCTAAGGACATGGTAAGAACCAGGTGTGACTCATTCACTCCTATCCCAGGTGAAGATAGGGAAGTGAGTTTCCAATCAGTTGTCTCTATCTCTCGGGGTGAAGGCACTAACAAGTTGTCTGTCTCCCTTCCAATAGTGGAAACAGCTAATCTCTTATTCTTGTTCCAACTAGAGGGAGTCTTGGGCTTGGAAGGGCATTCACGTACGTAATGCCCTTTTTTGCCACAGTACATACAAAGGCCTTGTACTCTTCTGCTTTCTTTCTCATCATTAGACAGAGGGGGTCTAATAGCTCCTATTTCCATAGGTTCTGACCCATCCTCCTCTGCGTCTATAGCTCTAGAAGGGGAACTCGCTATACGGTTATAGCCCCTGTCCCATTTTCTCCTATCTCCACTCCGCTCAGTCAGTCTACCATCCAGCCTTAAAACCAGATTCACCATGTCTACACACGTAGTGGGTTGGGGGTCTATATGCGCCACCCCATCTTTTAGTTCATCCCTTAATCCCTGATAAAACAGAGACATCCTCTTTCCCTCTGGCCATTCAGTTTCAGCCACTAATCGATTAAAAGTTGTTAGGTACGTTATTAAATCACTTCTGCCCTGACGCAAAGTCAACAACTCTTTATCGGCACTGAAGTTTGTGGCCCTCCTGTCAAAAACCTTCTCAAATTCGTTCTTGAATGCTGTCCAATTAGACAAGATAGCATTGTCTCTCTTTATCAGAGGTACTGCCCAGTTAGCGGCATCCCCCACCAAATACGAAATAGCAAAGGCAACCCTTGAGTGATTAGTGGGGAAGGAAGCCGGTTTACAAGAGAAATGGAGCATCACCTGAGTCAAAAACACCTGTGTTTTACGCGGATCACCTGCATACCTTTCTGGGGTAGCCAACGGAATAGGGGGAGGAACTGTAACTTGTATTTGAGAGGGACTAGCAGAAAAAGGATTCTTGGATAACTGCTCTACCCTATCCTAAAGTGCAGTAGCCTCTGCCTTGGATGATGCCAGCTCCTGTTGAACCAGGACCAGAGCCCTCAACACATCCTCCAAAGTGGCCATATGTACAACAACCGGACCAGGCAGAATGCAATTCGTGGGCTCGTGATTCTGTCAGGCTCCACGCTGCAGGATCCGATTGTAGCACATAGGGCTCCACCTCCCGACCACACCAACACACTGACGTAAAAGCACAGTGTGTTCGAGGGATAGGGCGAGGGAAAAAAATAGAACAAGGAGGGGACGGAAGGGGACTGCAGGGAAGGGACAGCTGAAAGACAAGAAAAGGAAACACACAGGTTAACGTTATTCACTACTCAACCTACTCTCATTGCATTCTCGCTAAAAGGACAACCATGTTCACCTTTGTGAGTGAGGTATTCTCCTCCTTTCCCTTTTATATTTTTCACGGGTATCAGTACATCTAAGTCCTAAAGAACACAAAAAAACAGGTTATACTCTGACAACAGAAAAGAACTCCACCTGGTATTTGTTGGAATCTTAGTGGAACATACCCCTCCTTGTTTATGTTGGTATCCTTATGCTGCTTCCATAACACACTGCATTCCCCAAGTGTAAATCAAGAAGAAGTGTGAAGCCAAAAAGTTCTTTGTTTTAAATACACACAGAAATATCTCCAAAGTAGAAACGGTAAGACGTAGCATCCAACCACTGTCCTCCGCTCTCTTAATTTGTTTCCACAAAATTCCAATTCTATTTTCCTCTCCAAATACGGCAAGGTGTAGGGCCCCACTACCTTCCGCTTTGACACTGAAAAGAACAGGACACTAGTGACCTTCTTCTGAACGGTAGCGTGTAGGAATGACCTCCCACTACGCTCCGCTCTACCGCTGTCCTCAATCCAGGTAAAACTGCACAGCCGTGCAAGTTCAATAAAACCAATGGCTCTGTCCCAAAAAAGAATCTACAACATTTACAATGCAATTCGCAAGACACGCGTTAACACCACGCGCTGTCTTTGACTGTCGGGAAATGTTAGAAACACAACTCCGCTTCTACTCACTGTCTCCGTTTCCTCGCCGGTAGAGTTTGTCAGCTCAGAGTTCTCTGTAAACAATCCTCTCTATGGATGCATCTTAGCTCCGCTCTCTCTGCTTGTAACAGTGACGCCAGCCGCTGTCTTGACTGCGGTTAGTTAAAGTAAACAAAGACGCAAGCTCTCTCTCTCTCGCCTCAGTATTACAGCATAGATGCAGCTCTGTGATATATCAGGAACAAGAACATGAAGTGCTGCTCAAACCAAAGGACTCCGATTCTCCATTAACACCAACAGTACAAATTCACGAGCAATGTCAGGTGGTCCCGCCCCTCCTTTTATAGCGCCACTCCCACTACCAGGACTTCTGGGAGATGTAGTTTAACATTTTAGGTAGGCGCCTTGCTAGTTCCTGACATTTACGAGGTCAAGGTACTCCATCCAAGATGGCTGAAGCCTGCATCAAATTTATTGTCGAACTGAACATATTAGCTGCCATTTTGTTGGCTCAGACCATAATTACATATCAGTCATGGAACAAACATACTTGACCTCTCACAAACGATGGTGAATATCAAAAATGCAAACATGCCAAAGATGCACTATCCATAACTCAAGAAGGAGTCGTATTGCGAGGGTTGAGAATCCTAATTTCCTAGAGTCGGAAACAAAAAATGATTGAAGTGGCTTGTGAAGGATATCTTGCTATTGTTGCCACAAAGAGAACTGAGATAGAATAGCCATCGATTTCTTTGTTCCACTCGATAGCAGACATCATTTCCTAGTAATTGTAGATGAATACTCTCACTTCCCACTCATAGAAGATCTTTCATCCACAACACATGAACAAGTTATTGAGAGACTAGATAACATATTTGCGACATGGGGCATTCCAGCCATTGTGAAGTCTGATAATGGCCTGCCCTTTAACCTTCGATACTTTAAGCATTTTCTGCAGCATGGGAACATAAAGCATTAGAAGAGTTTGTTTTAATGCAAATATTAATTTATTAACTTACATGATCCAGTTAAGTAGTCTCATGCAGGAGTTAGACGGGTTGGCGGGCCAACTGATAGCCCTGTATTAGCCAATGGGGCAATTAACTTTATCTACAGCAAAACAACAATTTTGAAGTGTTACTGTTAAAATATAAAAAAATATATCTTACTTAAAAGAAATACAGCTCCCTCTCTTAGGGCTCTATAGGCCCTCCTTAGGCGAGACGTATATAGTGTTAAGAGATAGGCTGGCTTTGGAATTGGTGTGAATGGCAAAGTTGAACTCGCAGGGAAAGCGCTGTCCTGGCAGGCTGGGAGCCATTTTGTACCTTGTCAGTCACAGTGGACACCCTGCCTTACATGCCCTTGTTACCATATATTAGGGATTTATAAGTATGTTAGTCCTTGCCAATTGGGAGTTTACAATTTGACATGCAGTTTGTATAGGGGGGAGAAAACAGGCACTGCTGTCTAGTTAGCAGGCCTCAGTCCACTCTCAGATTAAAAAAACTAGCAGCATCAGTCCAAAAATGTGGGGGTGAACTTACAAAAAGAGGCATTTATTTTCAGACACTTGCTGCAGGTAATGGGAACAGCGATGTAGTGACTGAATGTAAGTGACAGGCAGTGAATAGACCCCCTGGGTGCCAACCATGGGGACATGAGACAGGTATGGAAGCAAGATATGTGCTACTAAATATGGGCAAAATGTGCGAATTCGCGTTCCGCGAATTTGTGCGAAATCGAATTCGCAATCCGCAAAATCTGCGAATTCGTGCGAATTTGCGGATTTTTGTTTTTTTGCGTGTTCGCGGGGTTTTATGCATGTTCGCTGGGTTTTTTGCGTGTTCGCGGGGCTTTTTGCATGTTCGCAGGCCGCTTGCATGGCAAAGTTACCCATGCAGTCGTGTATGGGAACAGCACCGTCTGGTTTACCACTGCCACCCTCTGGTTCATCACTGCCACCCTCTGGTTCACCACTGCCACCCTCTGGTTCACCCCTGCCACCCTCTGGTTCACCACTGCCACCCTCTGGTTCAGCACTGCCACTCTCTGGTTCACCCCTGCCACCCTCTGCTTCAGCAATGTCACCCTCTGGTTCACCACTGCCACCCTCTGGTTCACGACTGCCATCCTCTCGTTCATCACAGCACCTCTGGTTCACCACTGCCACCCTCTGGTTAACCACTGTCACCCTCTGGTTCAGCACTGCCACCCTCTGGTTCACCACTGCCACCCTCTGGTTCACCCCTGCCACCCTCTGGTTCACCACTGCCACCCTCTGGTTCATCACAGCACCCTCTGGTTCACCCCTGCCACCCTCTGGTACAGCACTGTCACCCTCTGGTTCACCACTGCCACCCTCTGGTTCACCACTGCCACCCTCTGGTTCACGACTGCCACCCTCTGGTTCATCACAGCACCTCTGGTTCACCCCTGCCTCCCTCTGGTACAGCACTGTCACCCTCTGGTTCACCACTGTCACCCTCTGGTTCAGCACTGCCACCCTCTGGTTCACCACTGCCACCATCTGGTTTACCCCTGCCATCCTCTAGTTCACCACTGCCACCCTCTGGTTCATCACAGCACCCTCTGGTTCACCCCTGCCACCCTCTGGTACAGCACTGTCACCCTCTGGTTCACCACTGCCACCCTCTGGTTCACGACTGCCACCCTCTGGTTCATCACAGCACCTCTAGTTCACCACTGCCACCCTCTGGTTATCCACTGTCACCCTCTGGTTATCCACTGTCACCCTCTGGTTCAGCACTGACACCCTCTGGTTCGCCACTGCCACCCTCTGGTTCACCCATGCCACCCTCTGGTTCACCACTGCCAACCTCTGGTTCGGTTAACCCCTGCCACCATCTGGTTCATCACTGCCACCCTCTGGTTCACCCCTGCCACCCTCTGGTTCAACACTGCCACCCTCTGGTTCAACACTGCCACCCTCTGGTTCAGCACTGTCACCCTCTGGTTTAACACCCCTGCCACCCTCTGGTTCATCGCTGTCACCCCCTGGTTCATCACGGCCACCCTCTGGCTCACCACTGCCACCCTCTACCGAGACCTTTTGTGACGCAGCGGCAGCACAAAAGATGCGCCATGGTGCTGGGTATTAACAACGTGACGCATCTGAGAGATGCGTCGCGTTGTAAAGCCCTGCACCATCAGGAGGCGTTCCGGAGCAGGGGAGGGCCTTCCTGTGCAGGAACGCTTCCTAAAAGTGGCTGAGTGAAATCTACAAGAATTCACTCAGTCACTTTTAGGCCAATGCTGCGTCAAAACCCTGCGCCTGCTTGAAGCAGGCGCAAGGCTTGATGCAGCATTGTGGAGATAGGGCCCCCAGAGCATTGCTGGAGCTGCATCGCAAGCGCGACACAGCTCCAGCAATGCGCTGCTTTTACGGCACAGATGCGTGACGCATCTGTGCCGTTTTTGCCACATGGTGCGCCGCATTCTAAATGCGGCGCACCATGGGTGGCGGAGCTGCGGCGCACATTAACTGGCGCATCCCTGGGGATGCACCAGTTATTGTAAATCTGCCCCTATCCATTTAGCCAACGAGGGAGCACTTACTGATTAGACAGTAGAAAGTACTCCAGTTGAGTAGAGGTATTGCACAAAAAGGTGGCATCTTCATGGACAAACACGCAGGGCAGGATTCATTCTGCCCCCTGTTAGACTCGTTTTTTGTGCCCTTCTGCCCTCTGTTAGACTCGTTTTTCCCTTGTTTTTTTGCCCTTCTACCCTCTGTTAGACTCGTTTTTCCCTTGTTTTTCTGCCCTTCTGTCCTGTGTTAGACTGCTTTTTGTGCCTTTCTGCCCTCTGCATCACCACATCATCACTCAGCGCGACCCAAGCATCACTCAGCACCACCACATTATCACTCAGCACCACCACATTATCACTCAACACCACCACAGCACCACTCAGCGCCACCACAGCATCACTCAGCGACACCACAGCATCACTCAGCACCACCACAGCATCACTCAGCACCACCACATTATCACTCAGCACCACCCCAGCACCACTCAGCACCACCACAGCATCACTCAGCACCACCACAGCATCACTCAGCACCACCACAGCACCACTCAGCACCACCCCAGCAACACTCAGCACCATCCCAGTATCACTCAGCACCACCACAGCACCACTCAGCGCCACCCCAGCATCAATCTGCACAACCATTCAACAACAACTGGTTCAAATATGTTCTCTCAATGTTTCAAACTTTATTACAAATGTCACAAAAAGATGTTAATATTTCACTTCTGTTCTTGGATTTTCGTCACAATAAAATACACTGAACATAATCTTCACAAAAGTTATTTACAAAAGTTTAAGCTATTGCCCTTATAAATTAAAATCACTTTTATTTAAGTATTAATTATTTTAAAAAATTAAAAGCCATTGTAATTTGTAATATCAATACAGCTAAGTCACGTAAATACAAAACATGTTGCATTACAAATGCTATAAGTGTCACATTTCCGAAAGTTATAACTATTGGCATTGTAAATGACAAAGCTATTAATTTAGCTACTTTCAAAACCAACAAATAAATAAAAAAAATGGTCATTTACAAGACCAATAGCTCAAACTTTCCTAATGCGAGACCTATTGCATTGCAAATGCTTGTTTTTATATCTGTCAGTGCTTCCTGTTGAGTTTTAATTTTCGTGACAGGCGCCTCATTGCCTACTTGTAACTATTCTCTGACCCTGCTTCAAGGGTCAGAGCAGGGTCAGAGAATAGTTACAAATAGGCAACGAAGCGCCAGGAAGCACTTACAGGCTTACAGCAGCAGGTGCCCAAGTTGAAGTTAATTTCTTTGTAACCCTTTTGTAAAAGGTTACAAAAAATTAGCTTCAACTTTTGCACCTGCTGCTGTAACCCTGTAAGTGCTTGGCTGAAAATTCGTCCCCTCTGATTCGCGGATTTTACCGCGATTTCGCGAGATTCGCGGATCGCAAAATCGCAGAAAATTCGCAAATTCCGCGAGCGGAACGAATTTTCAGCCCATGCTTATGTGCTACACAGAATTCATGGGCACCTCTGATGGTCCCATATACTCCGCTGTGACTACCACAAACAGACCGAGCGTCATTCCACCTTCAGAAGCTTATAGGACACTCTTATTAAACACTGCACTTAAGAAAAAACTCTCAGACAGATTGATAAAGATAACCCTGCAGGGGGCTCAGTCAAAATGTTGTAGTTTAAATATCGACCTACACTAATATCGAGTTCTAAATATTGTAGGGACAGAATTTCGAAGTCAAAAATATCATTGACCAGAATGTCGACTTTAAGGTAAGTAATATCGATTTTTTTAATATCGAAGTATGTATTATCGAAGTTAATAATATTGTTTGCAAAAATATAGTTGTAAATAATATTTATATTTTTTTTAGTGTTATGTATTTTAGTATGTATTTTATATGTATGTTTAACATTTTTTTTAAAGTTTTTACATAATTTTTATATATATGTATTAAACGTTTAGAAAATAGTAAAAAAAAATGAAAGTAAATTTTGCGTTTTAGTATCAGAGTGGGTTGTTGGTTTATAGGGTAATAGGGTGGGAAGTTAAATAAATATAATTAATTAGTTAATGAGTTTCTTTATATTTGTTGTTAAATAATTTATTGTTAATTAATTATTAATTGTTAATTACTTTTATTAATTGGTTAATTTATAATTATATTACTTATGAATAATGTATTATTCATTGTTATCTATTGTTATTTTTAATTAATTTATTGTACATTAATTACTAATTGGTAATTAATTTGAATTAATTGATTAATTGGTAATTCCATTAATTATGTTATTTTTAATGTGTTGTGGGTTGTGGGTTTATAGGGGACTAGGGTGGGAAGTATTTTAAATATAATTAATCAGTTAATATGTTTGTTTATTGTTATTGGCAATTAATGTATTGTAAATTAATTATTTATTGGTAATTTATTTTTATTAATTGGTTAATTTATAATTATATTAATTATTAATAATGCATTAATATGTTTTATTTATTGTTATTGTTAATTAATTTATTGTAAATTAATTGTTATTTGGTAGTGAATGTTAATTAATTGATTAATTGGTAAGTAAATTAATTATTTTATTTTTAAGCTGTTGTGGGTTTATAGGGAAATAGGATGGGAAGTAATTTAAATATAATTAATTAGCTAATATGTGTTTATTGTTATTGTAAATAATTTATTGTTAAGTAATTATTAATTAATTTTTTTAAATTGAAAAAATGATAATTAAATGTATGTGTAGCACATTGTGTGTTTATAAGGGAATAGGGTGGGAAGTAATTTAGGGCCCGATGTAGGTAATCCTCATTTACCGACTCTAAAATACCGAATTTTACCGATTCGGTATTCTAGATTCGGTAAATGAGATGTAGATAAAAAATCGGTAGTTTTTACCGAATCGGTAGGAGTCGGTAATTACCGAATTGGTATTTACCGATTCGGTAATTGCCATTGATTCCTATGGGCCTTGAGGCCCATAGGCATCAATGTCAATTACGAATCAGTAAATACCGATTCGGTATTTTACCGATTCTGTAAATTTACCGAATCGGTAAATATACCGATTCTGTAAATAAAATGCCCCCTACATGCCAAATCCCAAATACCGGTCGGTAACGGCCGAAATCGGCCGTTACCGACCGGTAATTGGTGACCTACATCTGGCCCTATATGTTATTTAAGTAAATATTAATTACATTTTATAGGTATTTTTTAATAATTATTTTGTTAAATATTTATAAATATGTTATTTATTACAAAAATATATATATTTATCAGTATGTTAATTTAACCCCTACGCTATCCAACACTTTCCCTACTGTTGCGCTCACTGGAGTGGGGATAGTAATTTTTACCCCTACGCTATCCAACACTTTCTCTACTGTTGCACTCACTGGAGTGAGAATAGTAATTGTTACCCCTCCACTATCCAACACTTTCCCTACTGTTGCACTCACTGGAGTGGGAATAGTAATTTTTACCCCTATGCTATCCAACACTTTGAATACTGTTGCACTCACCTGAGTGTGAATAGTAATTTTTATCCCTACGCTATCCAACACTTTCCCTACTGTTGCACTCACTGGAGTGGGAATAGTAATTTATACCCTTACGCTATCCAACACTTTCCCTACTGTTGAACTCACTGGAGTGGGAATAGTAATTTTTACCCCTCCGCTATCCAACACTTTCCCTACTGTTGCACTCACTGGAGTGGGAATAGTAATTTTGACCCCGCCGCTATCCAACACTTTCCCTACTGTTGCACTCACTGGAGTGGGAATAGTAATTTTGACCCCTCCGCTATCCAACACTTTCCTTACAGTTGCGCTCACTGGAGTGGGAATAGTAATTTTCACCCCTCCGCTATCCAACACTTTCCCTACTGTTGCACTCACTGTAGTGGGAATAGTAATTTTTACCCCTACGCTATCCAATAATTTCCCTACTGTTGCACTAACTGGAGTGGAAATAATAATTTTTACCCCTCCGCTATCCAACATTTTCCCTACTGTTACACTCATGGGAATGGGAATAGTAATTTTTATCCCTCCGCTATCCAACACTTTACCTACTGTTGCACTCACTGGAGTTGGAATAGTAGTTTTTACCCCTAAGCTATCCAACACTTTCCCTACTGTTGCACTCACTGGAGTGGGAATAGTAATTTTTACCCCTACATTATCCAACACTTTTTCTACTGTTGCAGTCACTGGGTTTGGAATATTAATTTTATTTCTTCCGCTATCTAAAATTTTTTGTATTATTTTAGCTAATGTACTGTATAATTAATTTAAAAAAGATTAACATTTTTTTATTGTTTACATTTGTTATATATACATTTGTAGTTGTTATTTATATTATTGTTTTATGTGTATAGATGTATTTATAATTTATAAAAAAATAAACATTTATAAGTGATTAAAATAAATCTTAAAACATTAATAAGTAAGTAGATATATATTATATGTATATGTTTAATGTATTTTAAAATTATATATATTACTAATAATTCTTAAGCATTTAAAAATATTTTTGTTTGTTTTAATTATATTTATTATTTACCTTGTTTTAGATTATTTTTTTAACTTAAATAAAAAACGATATTTTTAATAACGATATTTTTGACATCAATATTTTTGTCCAATATTTTTGTACTTACTTTAATGTAGATAGGATGTCGATATTCTTGTCCTCAATATTTTTGCTGCAATATTTTTGTAGGTCGATATTTTGACCTTCGATATTTAGTCAGTGATCGAACCCTACAGATAGATATAGATAGATAAACTTGAAAAGATAGATACATTGATAGATAGAATGATAGATTTGCAAATATAGATGGAATTAAAAAAGATTGATACTGTTGCAAAGATAAACGTTGCATAGATAGAGGTACAGTAGATAGATAGGTTGATAGATAGGTAGATACATACATAGAAGGATAGGTAGACAGACGGGTTGAGCGGCGCACTGAGGTTGATAGTTAGGATTGCAAAGACCGACAGCACAGCACAGATACAATTAGTAATGTAATAATAAAATACCCGTATAAGCACAGCAAACAAGAGCACTGAAAGCAAACTAGAAAGACCTTAAAGACCTACTAAGTTGGAGAAGTGTGGCTCACTGGTTAGAGGAGGCAGACCTGGAAGCAGAGGTCAGCCCGGGACCAGGGTTCAATTCCCGGCTCTGCGGGGTCTTGAGTCCTAAAATGTCCATGGACTCGACAATTCTCGCTCCGGTGCCTACTCAATTCACGGGTTTACACTCTGTGACTCTGGGCAATAGCTTGCTTAATCTCCACAACGGCCCCTCGCGGCGGGATGCCTGGCTTTCACCTTGCGGATACCCTTCCGGGGTTATCTCACAGGGGAATACCAGGACGGGTTCCCTAAGCAAGCGCTTAGAAACCGCTTGGTGATTTGCGCTATATAAATTCCTGTACATTTACATTTACATTTACATTTTGCAAGCATAGCGGAAGTCCTCAATTAAAATACATATAGGAGTGCAGTTATAAAGGCATCTCATTGTGTACATTCTAAAAACTGAATTACGTTATAAAGAATAGATTAAAATGGACACCAATTGGTATACTCTGATATAGCAGCAAACAGGTAAACAAAGGCAGCTCCAGAAGGAATTTACAACATCATTTGCAGCCGGCAGGAACTAATAAAGTGGCTGAAGTAGGCAGGCCACTGCTCCATGCTGTATTGTGTGGTGGGCGGAGGCAAAATGTGAATGGCACAACAACAGACCAGTGGATGGAGAGCTGAAACCGCTTTATTTGTGTTGACATTTTTATTAAGAACATTTTAGATAAAGCACAAATGCAGATACATATGCAGAGGTTAAAGTGAAACAGCATAAATGAGGAAATGAGTCATAAAATATAACAAAGTAGGCATAAAACACCAAATCCTCTAGAATTCATAGGGCAAAAATAAGGATAAAAAGAAAAGAGAGAAAAGAAAAAGAAACTAAAGAAAAAGAAATTTTAGGAGAAAGAGAGAGAGAAAAGAAGCCCCTGAGTAACAAAAACTAATTGTGAAGTGAAATGGAAGTAAGAAAAATGAGAATAAGCGTAGGAGAGAGGAATAAAAGAGAGTGAGCATGGTACGAAGAAGGTGGAATTAAGAAGGAAAAGTAGCCGTAGAAGAAGAAGGAGTAGAGACAGAGTCATTATCCACTGTGGTTTCTAGGAATGGGGACCAAACTTGGAGAAAAATGGAAGCTTGATCCTGCAAATTATAAATTATACGTTCGTAAGAAGCTGTTTGTACCATTGCCACCAACCACTCCTCCTGAGAAGAAGATAATGAAGACTTCCAATGACGCAATATACACATTTTTGCCCTGGCTGGGGCAGTATGTAGGAGACGAGTCTGTGGTTTAGTAAACTTTGGAAGGCCACGAAAGTCATGTAAGATTATATTTGCCGAGATAAAGGGCAAAGGCAATGACATAGAATGAGCCAAAGTCTTTCGTACAAAAAGCCAAAATGATCTAGTACGAGGGCACTCATAGATAATATGCGTTATATCACAACCGGAAGCAGAACATCTCCAACACAAAGAATGCGAAAGTAACTTAGCATGATGTAATTTGACCGGGGACCAGTGCCATTCATGGAGAATTTTAAAAATACAGAATTTAAGGTGAGCTTCTCGAACACCCTTATGTAATCCTTCCAAAATGAGATACCACTGAGTATCTGAGCATATCACAGATAGGCATGATTGCCATTTCAATTGAAGAGCTTTTGAAAGGGGTTGCGAAAAATAGAGGATGTAAGAAAGTCTTATAAAGACCAGAAGTGACACCCTTAAAAGTTCCCCATAAATTCAGATAGGATAAAATAGGAGAAGCGGACCACAGCTCGGGTGGGGAACCTAGATGTTTTGTGATAGCTTGTTGAAGATGGGAATATTTACAGGATTGTGTGGGTGGTAGATGGAATTCCTCACTGAATTGGGGAAAGGATTTAAAATTGTCACCATGGAACAGTTGTTCCATGGAATGAATACCTGCTTCCTGCCACAGAGGCCAGGACACAGTGCGACCTCGAATCCGAATAGCCGAGTTAGACCATATAGGAGCATTAAAATGAAGCCGCGAGTTAGATTTAAGGATACGATGACTTCTTTGCCAAGAATTATACATAGCAGATAATATAGGATTTTTGGGGTCAAGAGAACTGGAACCCTTGCCATAAAGAAGGGACAAACCCGGGCCAGAAGCCAATAAATGGCGTTCAAGTGGAACCCATTGAGGGATGTCTTTAGACTTAGGTAAAAAGAAAGAAAGATGGGAAAGATGAAGGGCAAGGGAATAGTGCTCGATAGAGGGGAGACCCAAACCTCCCTGCAATTGGTGGGATTTTAATTTGGCTATGGTGAGACGCGGTTTAGCTGTATTCCATATAAAAAATGTTTTTATTTTTTAATCAATGGACCAAAGAGTAGCCAAAGGAATAGTCAAAGGGAGCATACCCAGAACATAAAGAAAACGTGGTAGGATGACCATCTTAATCGCCTGAACCTGTCCCCAAAGGGATAAACCCAGGGCCTTCCATTTATCGAAATCTCTTTGCATTTGCGCAATTAAAGGAGTTAAATTGCCCGTGACAACGTTATCCAATACCCTGTTGAGGAGTATCCTTAAGTATTTAAGCCGAGAAGGTTGCCAATGAAATAGAAAACCAGAGATTGCATCCTTTGTAGTACCAATGGACATAGGTAAGGCTTCGCTCTTATCCCAGTTTATCTTATAGCCAGAGAAAGAAGAAAAATCATCAATGACACGGAGGAGAGCAGGGAGAGAGCGTGGAAGATCAGTGATTGTGAGAAGAATATCATCCGCATATAAATAAATTTTTGAGTGACCAATTGGAAGAGGAACGCCCACCACAGCAACCGATTGACGAATTGCAGCAGCCAGAGGCTCCATAGCCAAAAGGAAAAGAAGAGGGGAGAGTGGACAACCTTGACGGGTACCCCTCCGGATAGGAAATGGGGTAGAGAGAAAACCTCCACAGTTAACTTGAGCAGATGGGCTATCATAAAGTAGTCGTACTTTAGCTATGAACTGATCTCCTAATCCAAATCTTTGCATTATGGTAAAAAGGTATTCCCATTTGATGCGGTCAAATGCTTTTTCAGCATCCAAAGAAAGAAGTAGGGCATCATCGGCAAGATGCTTAGCTGACCATAGGGCATGGGAGAGAGTACGTAAGTGGTTTCGAGAGGAACGACCAGGAACAAAACCTACTTGGGAGTTATGGATTAAAGAAGGTAAAACCTTGCGGAGTTGTGACGCGAGAATGCTAGCAATAATCTTAACATCAGAATTTAAAAGAGATATAGGATGATAACTACCACACAATAGAGGATCCTTGCCAGGTTTTGGCAAGACCGCTATGATGGCTTTGTTAAAGATAGAACCAAGAGAAGACTCCTCCTCGGCTTCCCCAAAGGCAGCATGAAGAGTATCAATCATACTCTGACCAGTCCATTTAAAAAACTCAGGAGGAAAACCATCATCTCCCGGAGCTTTATGATACGGTAAGGCAGATACAGCTGAGGAAATTTCCTCCTTCGTAATAGTTCCCTCAAGTAGAGCCCTACCCTCATCGGAGAGTCACGGAAGATGTACTTCATCTAGAAATTTAGACATCGCTAGCGTGTCTACCTGAGTGTTTGGGGAGTAGAGAGATCTATAAAATGAGGCAAACTCCTCAACTATCTCTTGTGGTCGAGTAACGATATCACCACCACTTGATTTGATTGCTGGAATCGCCATAGCGGCCTCTCTTTGACGCAGCTGCGCAGCCAATAACCGACCAGCTTTCTCCCCTTGTTCATAGTGACGACCTTTCATCTTTTGTAAGGCATATTCCGCCTTAGAAGTGAAAAGAGTATTGAGGGACATGCGCGCCTGTTCCAATAACTTTCGGTTTTGGAGAGTTGGTTTTGAAATATATAATTGAGAGAGTCGGCGAATATCCTTTTCCAGATCAATTTGCTTGGCAGCGTTCTTTTTATTATAAAGAGCAGCGTCCCGCATAAGTTGACCTCTGATGGTTGCCTTAGCAGCTGCCCAGACCATTTCTTTTAGAGGAAACCGAATCTTCATTATTGAGAAGATAATCACGTAAGTGGGACTGCAAAAGAAGTTTACCCGCTGGCGTTTTATATTTGTTGATATTCAAACGCCACGATTTGCGCCCCGGACTCATAAGACCCAAATCTAGAGACACAAGAACAGGGGAGTGATCAGATATAGCTGCTTCTAAAATCTTGGAATCAGTAACCAATCGGACTGAATGTTGCGAAAGAAGAAAGTAGTCAAGGCGCGAAAACGTACCGTGAGTAGAAGAAAAAAACGTGTATTCTTTATCCTGCGGGTGACTTAGTCTCCAGTGGTCAACAAGACCAGTGTCAGCAAGAATGTCACAGAAGATGGCTCTGTCCGAAGCGTTGATAGTGTCAATGCAACCTGTTCTGTCAAGAGCAGGATCCGGTGCCAAATTCCAATCACCACCAATGAGAAATTGAGAAGCATTTATTTCCGTAAGAAGACGATTAAGACGAAGGAAGAATTGTTTTTTGGGACCCAGTGGAGCGTAAACAGAACCAAGACAAATAAAAGAGTTCCCAATTTTCAATTTGACAAATACATATCGACCATCTGGATCAGTCCATGTCTTAATAATTGTAAACGGAAGTGATTTCCGAAACAGGATGGCCACCCCACACTTACGAACAGGGTTAGGATTGGTGGGATCAGGCTTCGAAACACTGCTATGAATGACTTTACCAACCCAATCCCTGCTAAGCTTACTAGATTCAACATCGTCCAAATGGGTTTCCTGTAGTAAGGCGATATCTACATGTTTAGAATGCAAGTAAGAAAGAACTTTCTTGCGCTTGATATAGTGGGTGAGCCCATGAACATTCCAGGAAATCACAGACAGTGGATGAATAGAAGACATGACAATAGGATTGAACAAGAAGATAATAAGGAAAAGAAGAAAAGAAAATAAAGAAAGAAAAGGAGTAGAAGAAAGTTGTTACTCTGGATGAGAGGGGAAAGGAGAAGAGAAAAAGAAAAAGAAAAGGAAAGGAAAAAAGAATTAAAAAGGCAGAGTGAAAACTGGAACAGACAAAGCAAATAGAAATAGAAAGAAAAGTATTAAAGCTAGAGAGGAGAGAAAAAGAGAAAGAAAGAAAAAGAAACCTAAACTGTTAACTACGGGTCTGGGTGCACCTACAGCAACGCCAAGGGAGGTCAGACCCCTTTCAAGCAAAGAAGAATAGGGGTCTGGGGGAGTAACTGTTAATACGAAATATTATGAGATGCATTTAGAATATATTTGCAACAACTAAAGTTGGAAAACATACAATACTTTCATGGAACATAGTCAATATTGTATAAAAATTATTAGAACATGCTAAGAGAATCATATAATAAGAGAAGAATATGAGGAGAAAGAAATGAAAACAAGGAAAGTGAAATAAGAAATATAAGAAGTGTGAGAAGTGAAGTAAAAGAAATATGAAAGTTAAATAAGATGAAGAAAGAGGTCCGGTACCATGATAAGGAGGAATGAAAATGCATATGAATAGAAGCATAAAGAACAGCAGAACTTATTAGAAAAAATATATATGAAACCGTTCAAAGCGGGTTGGAGGAAATAAATAATGTCAAATTTAACAACAAGCATAGCGTCATAGGGAAAGGAATGCATCGGAAAAGGATTGCCATGTATAAGATAACAGCTGTGAAGGAAACCTGCGATCAGGTAAAGACTCTAAGGAGGCCAAATGGCTAACGCAAAAATATAAAAGATCAAGAAGGTATAAGCCACAATACGAAAACAGAGAACAAAAGTGATCATACTACAAAAAAGAAAACAACGTTAATATAAAACCTGGGCGAGAATAATAGGATGAGAAGAAGAGAAGACATAGTTAATGAAAGGAATAAAACACGGAAAGGGAACAGACCAACAATGTCATAGAAAAGGAGGGAAAGAGATAATAGGTAGAAGAAAAGGAGGGAAAACTACAAAGTCATACAACAGAAGAGAAACAAAAGAAAATGATCAAAGACAATTTAAACATAGAAAACAATGAAACAAAGTGACATCATATAAAACCGGAGAAAGTAAAAAATGAAACATTTAGCAATAAGCGCAATAACAATAACAACACTGTAGCGAGGGGAATGAACATGGGAAAAATAAAGGTCTCCTGTGAAATGGATAATGGCCTTATAACGTATAATAAGCAAAGCCTGAAAATGATGAAATAACCACAAAACTGAAAATCACATAGTAGCAGTAAATATATAGAAGAGCAACAGGGCATAGAACACTATATAGAACATTAATGAAAAATAAACCTTATTATACCATGCAATAAAATCTCAATGTATTAAGCGAGCAACAAAAGCATTGTGGACAGTAAACTCTACTATAAGCTTATATAAGGAGAAAAGTAATGAAGCATTAAAGCATTAAAAGAATTCAGTCAGCATCAGATGGCGTCTTAAGAGGCGATCTAGACTTGTCTCTTTGCTGCGTGTTAGTGTGAGAAGAGACAGAGCGTAGAGCCGAATACTTGTAATCCTGAGAGCGAGGCAGGCGAGTAAGATCTCTGCCACCTTGTCTAGAGTCAGGAGATGTATATAAATGGGACGTTGATGGATTCGTAGATGAGGGCTTGGATTGAGAAGATTGGGCATTGGAAGGAGACTGAGTTTCCATATCATCGGACCTGATACTATCCAGAAACTGCTGTAGAAGTACAGGGTTGTAAAAGTCTTTGGACTCTCCATTCCTAGTAATACAAAAACGTGCAGGTTCAAATAATCGATATTTGATGTCCATTTGACGTAACTGGGGTCGCATGGAAAGAGATGCATTCCTCTGGTCATTCGTTTCTTTAGAGAAGTCTGCAGCCATGTGAATGGTAAGACCCTGAAACAGAAAAGAGCCACGTGTACGGGCCATTGATAGAATCTGTCTAGTTTGCTCATGCCGAACGAAACAGGCAATGATTGGTCTAGGTCTTGTAGAAGATCCAGGACGTGGTGGACCAGTCTATGAGCGCGTTGGAGCTCAAGAGGAGGAGTGAAAGAAATTCCTGGTCAGAGTGGGGAGGGCATCACAAAGAAAGGACATGTCTTGCTTTTCAATAGTTTCTGGGAAACCAAAAAAACGGATATTGTCTCTACGACTGTGATCTTACAAATCGATGATCTTACTGTGGAGGAAGAGTAGGTCTTGATCTGAACCCTGAACAGAATCCAGTCGACCCTCTATGTACATTATTTTAGAGTCAATGACGTCAATCCTGTTGTGAAAAGTAGTAAGTTCTGCCCTGATAGACTTAGTATCTGCAGTTAATGAAGTCATAGCAATATCTAGGCCCTTTAACAATCGATTGACCCCAGAATGTTCATGTAAAATGCGTTGCATCGTGTCAGAAAGAGACTTATCACTCTGAGGTAATGCAGCTTGCGACGAAGGAGGTGACGTAGAACCATTACCTTTAACTGTCAAGGAAGAGGATTGTTTTACCACTTCATTGAAAAGTGGTTGTTTAGGCCCACGACTACCATTCCTACTGTTAGACATGTCTCTGTACCGTTGTAGCGGTGGTCTGCAATAGCGAATGGAGGAAAAATTGGAATATTTGGAATATGAAGCAATGATGAGGCCAGAGGTGCATCAAATAACAGGGAGGTAAGAAGTTGTATGCGTACGATCAGCATACAGCAAATGCCTGCTTCCTCCGTTATAAGCGGAACTGGCAAAGTATCACAGTAGGAAAACAAGGAGCAGTGATAAAGCTGGTAGAGTCAAGTTATTCTGACCCAAATAACATATATGTCCCTTAATACAACTGAAGAAAAACGCCAAAGCTAAGTGGTAACAGTCAAGAAAGAAGATGGAACGGTACTGCTGCAAGTAATTCTGCCCGTACCGGCAACGTTGGCTGTTTAAGGGACAGTCACAGCCTGATTCTGCAGGTGATAACAATTATTATGAAATGAAAAGTCATGTCATTAAAGACCTGCAAGCATTGCTATTGCACTTGGACAGTAGAACACATGTAACTATGAGAAAGCGCACTTCATTATAATGACGAGTGTGCCAGCCCTATAGACGTCCATTCCTTTCCCTGTTTATGGTGCCTTTTTCATTATAAATCGCTGGTAACTTCAAGAAAACCATTATAACAAAATCCTGAGGAGGGCGCTGTGTACTTAAAAAGAGAGGCAGGAGCATTAAGGGAAGCAGTCTGCGGTGAAGCGCGCCCTCATCGTCTGAGGGAAGGCACGGCCTACAATCCGAGGAGGCGCGGCCCTGGAGTAATGAGGACGCCGCCCTCGCTGAGGAGAAGCGCGGTGTCAGAAGTGCGCGAACACCGCGGTGCGCGTCGTAGTGACCAGCCTCCTCACAGTCTTTCCGCGATATCTGAAGAACGGAAGCCGTCAGTTGAAAAAGAAAACCACCGCAGCAATCCTCATGCCATGCCAAGTGCTGCAGTCGTTCTAGAAATGACCCACACAAGCAGGTAAGTGAAGAAAGCTCGTCAGGGGTACATCCCTCGGCAGAGCTCTCTTAGCAGGCGGCCATCTTCCTGCGTGGCCAGACCACACCCCCCTGAAACCGCTTTAAGTAAGTAAATCATAATTGATATTTTGTAAAATAAAAGTTATTGGGCAACACCAGACTAAACGGAAAACTGTGCATGTGTAATTCTTTAGGAGCGCACATTTGTGGAGAAAAATGGGCATACGTACAGAATGATGTAACAGACGCCACCTCATTGCACCTTATGTTTTTCTTTTTTTGATGCTATGCACCCAACAGTAACCTTCTCTGGTGTCTTAGTTTCTCCTTGAGTCCTCACTCCTAAATAGAAGGGAATCATGGAAGGATTCTATGTCCTTGCTCTGCCTACTGTATCTTTACATTGAAAGTGTAATCTAGAATTTCTCCAAAGCACTAGTCTATATGGACAGTTAAAAGTCTCATTAAATGGCAATAGATTTTTCTGATGGGCTCTGCATTTAAGCTTGTTCTGTGTTTCCTTTTCTTAATCTAACAGGTCAAATGAATGCAGTGATGAACGAAAATGGTAAAGGCATTAAACATCACTTGTGTAGGAAGTGATATAAAAACAGTATATCTCAAAATCTCTTCCCTTGAAGGCTAATGCCTCACCAAGCTCTTTCTGTAGCAGAAAACCTACACTGCCCAATGAGGTATGTACTTGGCTCTTAGGCATCAGCTGATGAACATTGAAGACATAACACACTGACATATTGAAGCAAGTCTGGGGTGCTCATTACGAAGGAAGAGCCAACCTGGTATGAGAAAGAGCACACAGGAGAGAAGTTAAATGAATATCTAGAATGTGGCAAAACATTTATTAGGCAGAGAAATAGCAAGCACAACTTCAGAAACTTCCTGCTGGAGAAAGACCATATTGATGGACTGACTTGGCAAATTGTTCTTTGCAATGAAAGACCTAATGCAGCATCAGAGTGTCCACATAGAGGAGAAACTATATACATGTACAGAATGTACTAAAGTGTTTCGAAGGAAGCAGAACCTAAAGCACCATCAAAAGATCCACGCTGTTGAGAAAGTTTATGAATGTAGTGAATGCTGTAAGGCATTCATTAAAAAGGAACAACTTGAGCTTCACCAGAAAATCCACACTGGGGTGAAACCATATAAATGTACAGAATGTGACAAGGCATTTATTACCAATGGAGGCCTAACAAGTCATCGGAAAGTCCACACTGGGGAGAAACCGTATGAATGTACAGAATGTAATAAAGTGTTCCGATGGAAGACAAATCTAAAGTGGCACCAACAAATTCACACTGGGCAGAGACCTTATGAATGTACAGAATGTGACAAAGCATTTTTTACCAATGGAAACCTAATGAAACATCAGAAAGTCCACACTGGAGAGAGACCATATCAATGTACAGAATGTGACAAAACATTTATAACAAATAGCGAGCTGAAGCACCACCAGAAAACCCACACTGGGGAGAGACCATATCATTGTACAGAATGTGACAAGGCGTTTATTACCAATGCAAACCTAATAAGACATCAAAAAACCCACACTGGGGAGAAACCGTATAAATGTACTGAATGTAATAAAGTATTCGGATTTAAGCGGAATCTAAAGCTGCATCAACAAATCCACACTGGGGAGAGACCATTCAACTGCACTCAGTGTGGCAAGGCATTTATTTCCAACGGAAACCTATTGCGACATCGGAGCGTCCACACAGGGGAGAAACCATATCAATGCAGAGAATGTGAAAAGGCATTTATAACAAATGGAGAGTTGACGCGACATCAAAAAGTCCACACTGGAGAGAGACCATTCAAATGCACTGAATGTGAGAAGGCATTTTTTATAAAGTCACGTCTAATGCAACATCAGAGAGTCCACACTGGGGTGAAACCATATCAGTGTACCGAATGCTGCAAGGCATTTATCGCAAAGAGAGAGCTGAAGCTACATCAGAAAACCCACACTGGGGAGAAACCGTATCAATGTAGTGAGTGTGACAAAGCATTTATAAAAAGTGGAGCTCTGAAGCGACATCAAAAAGTCCACACTGGAGAGAGACCATTCAACTGCACTGAATGTGAGAAGGCATTTATTCTAAAATCACGTCTAATGCAACATCAGAGAGTCCACACTGGGGAGAAACCATATCAATGTAATGAATGTGACAAGGCATTTATAATAAATAGAGATCTAAAACGTCATCAGAAAATCCACACAGGGGAGAAACTCCGTTATCAATGTACAGAGTGCGACAAAGCATTTATAACAAATGGATTTCTGAAGAGACATCAGAAAATCCACACTGGGGAAAGACCATATAAATGTACAGAGTGTGACAAGGCATATATAACAAAGGATGCCCTGAAGCAACATAAGAAAATCCACACTGGGGAGAAGCCATATCAATGTACAGAATGTGACAAAGCATTTATAACAAAAGGAAATCTAAAGCAACATCAGAAAATCCACAACAGGGAGAAACCATATGAATAGACGGAATGTGAAAAGAGATTTATTTGTAAATAAAATTGTATTTAACATCGGAAAGTTCACTCTGTAGAGAAACCATATCAATGTATTGAATGCCACAGAGCATACATAACTAATGGAGAGCTAAAGGAACATCGGAAAATCCACATAGAGAGAAATCCTGTGTATACACAGAATGTAATAAAGTCTTCTACAGGAAGAATAAGTAAATGCAGCATCAACAAATCCACACTCGGGAGAAAACATATCAATGTATAGAATGTGAAAAGCATTTTTAACTAATGGAGAGCTAACGCAACCTCAAAAGTCAAAACTGAAGACTACACTGAATGTGGCAAGGAAGGAAGGGAGAGTTAAAACAACATCAGAAAGTCTACACTGGGAAAAATCTGTATGCATGTGCAGAATGAGACAAAGTGTTCCTAATGAAGTAATCACATGAATGTACAGAAAGTGAAAAGGCATTTATTAGAAGGATACAGCACAGCCAATATACCATCAGAAAGTTCACACATGGGAGATACCATTTCAGTGCACTTACTATGACAAAGCATTTGTTTAAAACAAAACAAACTAACACTATATCATAAAGTTCACATGGTAGACAAATGACATGAATGCAACAAAGGATTTATTAGAAAGGCACAGCCAATGTTCCATCAAAGTCCACACAGGGAAGAAAGTCATGAAACATAGAACTCATATCACAACAAATGTGTCCTGGCATGTGTCAAAAAAGAAAGACATAACACAACATCAAAAGGTCCACCTGGGGGTGGGGGAGAGGGGGAGAAACCATATAAATGTACTGAATGTAACAATTAATTTATTGGCATCACATTGCTACTACAATAACAGGAAGTTAACACAGAGGAGAAAGTCATGATGATAGAGAATGCATATCACTGCACTCAAAGCAATAAGGCATCCTTTACAAGCACAAAGCTAATGCAACATCAGAAAGCCATTACTAGTAGGACACCTGTCCTCCACACAGGAGCAACACTATAGGAATATTTTAAACATGACAAAGCAATCATTACAAATGGACATGGGAAGTAACTGAAGCAATAAATGTGACCAGGTGCTGATCCAATAGATATATTGGCAGAAACCACTTTTTGTTATAAAGTGTTTTTTCATTGGAGGAACCAAATTTGTCAACATGCATTCCAGAGAAAAACTGTGTCTGTTTTCAGGGTGACAAGACATCCATTACAAAGGAATATCTTATTTTTGATCACAAATTATACACTGGATAGAAGCCATTTAAGTATTATTAACATGAAAGAGCATTTCCTTCAAACACTCTCTGATGAGGCATCAAAAAGGCCACCTGGGTGTAAGATGTACTGATTGTGAAGACTTTCATTTGAAACTGTTATCAGTTGCTACAACAAAAAATCCACACCTCATCACAGATTTAGGGGATGAAATTCATGAACAAAATGTGAAACAAAGGAACAGAAATAGTGGCAGTCATCATAGATGCCGAAGGATTAGTCAAAAAAAGGTACCAGGGCAACTTACTCCTCACCCACAGAGGTGACAATATGCAAATTCCAGAGAGCATCAAACTTTCTCAGAATGCAAATGTTACCGAAGGCAACAGCTAGATTTCTTTCCCTGTTCTTAGCCTACTATGGCATAAGGACTATTTTGGCCACCTTGTGATAAGACCTGGCTCTGCCTATTTACTCAGTTATGTGAGATTTGTTCTGCAAGTCCTTCAAGGGCTCGTATCCACAGTTTTGAGGACATTTGTGATAATAACATTCAGAGAGTTTGTTATATATGATGTTCTGTTCATGCTGTTTATGGTTGATATTGTATTTCTTCCATTAATAATACTACCCGGGAGAGGACAGGTGGAGCTTTGGAGTCGGTTGAAAGTCAGATGCCACTGACCTTAGAGGTTTGAAGTCCTCAAAGTATGTGCACATCAGGTTTATGGTTTCATGTGGGTCAGGAGCTGACACCACTTGTACAGACATTACAGGACAGTTTGCTGGCCAACCTGTGAATAAGAGGTCTCTACTTAGTCTCCTATATCACGTGTAGGCAACAATTGTATTTCTACTTCTGTACAGTGTATTTTTTAACACGCTAATCTGGAATAAAATGAACATCCGCTGAAAGTAGCAACTGCAATCCTAGATGTTTGAACACTGTAAACTTTCTTAAACCATACTGTGTATATAGTTATTTACTTTCTTAAGGCATGCTAATGTCCATTCAGGCTACACCTGCGCACTAGAAAAAACGAATAAATAAATCTGTTTGCCTGGACAGGGAAAGACAAAGCAAAGGTCTTATCTCACCATGCCCCTTGTTCCAAAACGATAAACTCTGTGGACACCATAAGGGAAAAATGGTAGGGGGGTAATGAGGAGAATCAAACTGAGGATTTATGTTTAGAGTTCATGGAGAGGGACTCGAAATATCAGCAGTGTGTACCCGACCCCTTAGTCTCATAAAACATTAGCACCTAGTCGATGGACCATCCTGAAGACATTGATACTTGGATAGATACTATAAAAAACAGAACGCTTCTCTTCACTTGTTTATGAAAGGCAAACTTATCTTAATTCCACAATGAACATGGCTTGCTCTCGTGCTTTAAAGATTTTAAAAGAGGGAGTTACTCGGTCTGTGAGCTATAAAAGGTCTCCTCCGCCCATAATGCTCTAGCTACACATCCTCAATGAACACCCACAGTCTCAAGACAAGTTAAATCTCTCATCGATATGGAAGAAGGACCGGCTTCTAACACTACTGTTATCTATATCTAACACTGTAGCGCATCACATGAGTTTGGGCAATAATGTGGTTGATTCCAGTTTAGCCATCATGAGGCTGGATGCGAAAGTTATAAAGCAATGTGGGTAGGGGTTTGTTTGGAGGGCTGTTTGGGTGACTGTTACTAAAACACAGGTGACACAGAGGTTTGATAGCAGAAATACTTCTGACCCAACAGAAAGCCTTAGTGAAAGGAGGGGGTCAACACTGCAGATTAGGCTGTTTGCCTGTAATGTGAGAGGGGTGAATGACCACCACAAGGTCCGACTGGTGACTGCATACCTCAATAGGCCAAAGGTGAAAGTTTCATTCATTCAGGAGACGCATGCTGCTTCTGTGGGGGTTAATCATTTTTCCAAAATTTGGAGCTTGTACCTCTATTTCTGTTTCTCAATCACTAGGGAAGTGGCAATAATGGTTAAACAAGGCTTACGGTTCAGGTCTCTGGACGCGTTCTGTGATGGAGAGGGCCGGTATGTGGTTGTGCAGGGGTTGTTGGGTTCGGAATGCATTACATTAATTAATACATATGAGCTGCAATTTGCTGATCCTGCTTTTTTCAGTTTTTTCCACTAAAGTTAGGAACAAGCTTGTGACCTCTTCCCCTCGCTTTGTAATTTGTTGAGAATACTTAATGCTGAAAACTGATTTGAATAGCAGTGGCAGGGGGACCAGGTGATACACCCAGGGACAATCTAAGGCATAGTATGCCCCAGTACAAACTGACAGTCTTATACTGTGTGGAATGCCCCAAATCCAGAGGGTATACATTCTATTCCGTAGTACATGAAATATCTTCCAGGATCGATTCCTAGTTAGGATCAACAGATGACATTGGTGAGTTGAAATTGTAACACATTTACTTAGGACTTTGTCTGATCATTTTACGGTTCCGATGGTTTTGACCATCGCCAGCAATGTAGGGATACATGGAATGTAGCGACTGCGACCATTTGAGCTGTTAGACTCAGTCTTTAAACAGAAGCCCACCAAGTGATTATATCCTACATGTTGAACCAGGGCTCTGTTACATCTGTGGCAACTCTTTGGGAATCGTTTAAACAGTGATTAGGGGTGAACGCATATCTCAAAGTCACACGATACAATCGCTGTGATATAGAATGTCATGCCATGAGCTACAGATATCATTGTTAGAATGAGACTATGGTAGTTTTTCAGCCCACTGTGTTGCTTTTAATCCCTGTGACCTTAACAGTTGCTCATCAGGATGCAGTAGGGGCCTGCACTGGAAGGAGGTGTTATCTCCCTCCTGCAGGAAGTCGCATGGGTGTTGGCTCAAAAGGCAAGTTTCGAAGGAGAAGCCGCTTTGAAGGGCAAATGGGAAACATTTGGGAGAGGGGCTGCTGTATTGTTTGGAGGGGAGAGACTGGTACTAGGAGCAGGAAAGGGGAAACCAGTTGCCAAACCAGTTTTCCAGGGGAGTGTAGCAACATCTCTTGGTTGAGCTAGAGAGTGCTGGGAGCCAAGAGAGGGGTCCTGGCATATATTGGGAGTGGGCAGAATGGTACTCCCTAGGGCAGCTAGATACCACACTTCCTAGTAAGTGGTTTGGAGATGGGAAGGAAGCGGGTAGCCAATTGGCTACCAACAACATCCGACCCTGAGAGCACTGCACTTAGATCACGACGGGACTGGAGGAAGGGTTGCACTCCTGCTCCAAGTTTCTGGCGAAGACAGGCAGCACCGATGTAGACTGCACCTGCTGTGGTTGGTGGCTAGCAAAGGAGAAAGGACTGTACCTGCTGTGTCCTGTCCTGTGTCATGGAGAAGCTGTTTTCTGGGCGCAGCCAAAGCAAGAGGCTCCAAGGGTCAGCTGGCTGACCGCCTGTTCACAACACACGGACACAACAGCTGAAGAAGTCTGCCAACGGTAAGTAATAGCCCAGATCGCTGCACCTCATCACTGCACAGGACCAGGACCTGAGTGTCAGAAGTTGTACCCCAGTCTGCTGGACCCAGGAAGGTGGTCTGGGCGCAGCTTGGTCGCCAAGAAGTCAAGCAACAGTCCAAATAAGGATGTAGCTATGCCAATGACACCGGATGACTGGCAGTTCGGTGGCAACTGAACTTCTGCCAGGCACGAGAAGATCTTTAGGGACGTCGACCCCTGTGGCCAGGATCATCTCACAAAGCCTGTGGATCAAGAAGCAGCTGCACGATTACCTCTTTTGACCATGTCGCGGCCACAGCATCATTGTGCAGCTTCAGCATCCTGCATCCTCAGCATCAGGACCACTGCCATAGGAATCCATTGCAATGTGGATAAAGTGCCTGGAACTTTTGGAAGACTGCTTATTCTGTGCAGGTAACTGTTTCTGAGGGCCTTTCGGGTCCCCTTCACTGGCTGCCTGCCGGAGTTGGTTTCTCAAAGGAACTCTGACCGCATTACAACTAGTCCAAATTTTTAGTGAAAATAATTCTAAATGCCAAATTCCAGAGCTCCGAAACCATCTAGAGGATATTTTTCAATGTGGTTTGTAGAAATATATAAAGTCTACCTTATGTTCATAAATTGGTGTCAGATTTCTTGAGTGTCTTAGTTATTTCTTCAATTGTTTTGGCCCTTTATTAAATGCTTTAAACTTGTTCCTTTGTGTAAGCTTTGCTGCTCAGAGCCACAGTTGCCCAGGGTTGAGCTAAAGTTTAAAAAACTAAACATATAAATCCTAAAAGGGGTTAATATATTACATGGTGAGGTTGCACAATCACACCATGTAAAGCACCCCATTTCCTCACAACCGCACACCAACATTCTATTACATCCTTCACTCTTAGCTTTCCAGACAACGTCTCAGACACACAGGGAATGGGAGCACAGAATACGACACACATTCCAGACACCAGCTCAGACATAAAGGGAATGGGAGCACAGGATATGACACACATTCCAGACACCAGCTCAGACAGACAGGGAATTGGAGCACGGGATACAACACACATTCCAGAGACCGGCTCAAACATACAGGGAATAGGAGCACAAGATACCATACACATTCCAGACACCGGCTCAGACATACAGGAAATGGGAGCACAGGATACCACACACATTCCAGACACCGGATCAGACTTACAGGGAACAGGAGCCCAAGATATGAAAAACTGGTTTGGCGGCGGTCTGGGCAGTACATCTATGTGACAAAATGGAGACCAACTCCTTGGAGTACGGGTGGCACTTGGAGGGGCCCTCTGCCAGACACGCATGATTCCCAACAAAAGAATAGTTAAAGTACCCTTGAAATACAGAAGACTCAAGTTCAGGTGAGAGCCTTATGTCTCATTAAAGTGCATGAAACACATGCATAAAAGGCAGGGACACACACATATAGACATGAAGAAGCCCCAGACCCGTAAAGGCTCTTTGCGATGACCGAAACATGTTGCCAAGAATCAGGGGTGATTGAGACAATAGTGCTCGATTAGAAACCCGTACTTATATTTAATTAGACCCACTCTACCCTACTAACAAATAGAAAAAACCCTCATGGTATACCCAGTCAGAATTGCTAACTTTTCTTCCTCTAACTGGATACTTGTTTATCCAGATGGATATTTCATATAAGTACTCCCGTTCTTGGTTCAGTTCGCCCTGGTGATAATACCCTACCAGGTTGTGGATAGGCGTAGATGAAGAAGCATGCCACTGTTTAGTGGGTGAGACGTCTATTCCAAAAATGTTGTCTTTCCCGGTAGAACCTTCAATTTGTTTTATTGTATTTTCTTTTCTTAAGAGCCTGGTTGCTCTTTTGTGTGTAGATATGACTTTCAGACTTTGCAACTAGGTTGGTCTTTGTTTGCTCTCCCTGTGTGAAGTAAGCACAGGATACAACTCAAATTCCAGACATCAGTTCAGACATGGAGGAAAACACAGCACAAGGGATACCATAAACATTTTAGACTCCAACTCAGACATACAGGGAATGGGAGTAATTGCATTTATATAGAGTTTACTTTGCCTGATGAGGTATCAAAGTGCTTTTTGGTGCCTAGCACACTACCCCAAACTCAAAAAGGATTAATGGTGAAGTTATATAGGGAATTATGAAATTAATTTTAGCGGTGAACATGTAAGTCTGTTAGTTGGATTGAAAAGGATAGTGGAGGGATAGAAGAGGAAAGGGTCTAGAAAGTGCTTGTTTATTTGGAGATCATAGCAGTAGGAGGAGGTTTGGGATGAGTAACATAGAGATGGAGATGGGAAGTCTCTCTAGAAGTGGATGAGGGAGAAAGATGAGGTATCAGATGAGTCTAGGAGGGATACATGAGAGAAGGGTTTAGAAAGGCTTGTTTGGGAGATCTGAATAGCAAAAGAGGTTTGAGACGATGCAAGGAGGGGTAGAGGAGGGAAGAATCTAGAAAGAGTTATTCTGGGTATCATATCAGGAGAATTGGGTTTGGAATTTGTCATAGAGTGGAGGTAGAGGATCTATTGAGAGAGGCATATGGTGAGATATATGGTAGTGAATTGGAGATGCAGAATTATGAATATGGTAATATAAAGATACATAAGTGCATTCAAGGTATATATGTATACAAAAGTTAATATAGCTAGATTTAAGGTTATATTTGCTGCTAATTTATAACTATTGTAGATAAATAGTTATGATAAAAATGCACTTATTTATGCAGTGACCTATATACGAGTTAAACACAGAATACTATAACCCTAGCTAATATGTAAAAAATGTTAACCACACCTAACGAATATATATTTATAAACATAATTATTTTACACATTTATACAAAGGAATACACATATCTAGGTACATACATATAATCCAAATAAATGCTTATATACACAGGGATGTCCTGTACATTTATGTTTAAGTATGGTGGGGAAGAGTCAACTCTTGAGTAATTTCTGAAGAGAAGACAGTTATCCCTGGATCTTATGTTTGGGGGCAAAGAGTTTCATAGTGTGGCTTCTGGAAAAGAGAAGGGTGTGCCACCTATGTTTTTTTCTTGTATGGTGGAATTTTGTGGCGAGGTGTCAATCTAGAACGGAGGTAAGTAAGTAAGTAAATTTATTCGATCAAAAAAGAAATTGATCATTTACAGAAATAAAAAACATCATAATACAATATAAAAACAGTTAAATAAAATTGGATAAAAACGTCATATTCCAAATAGCAACAATTACAATTAAAAAGATGTATCACATACTCTCAGATCAGGCTAAGGTAAACAAAGCAGAGGTTAATTTATTTATTTATCAAGTTTTGTATAGCGCAAACTTGACCAGTTAGGTATCGAATCGCTTTGCAGAGTAGACAAAATAGAGGTAACACAAGGTAAATATGGAATAAATACAGTTTCATGAAATAGATACAGGTACATAGTCACAGTTTATACAAACAGTATGGGCGAAGCAGTGGGATATGCAAACAAAACAGTTCTGAGGAAGTTATGGTAAAGTATAGTGAGGGTCGGGATTGGAGGTACAGTTTTCCTTGAGGTAGTATGTAGTGAAGTTCAGATTTATTTAGCGGGTCTGGGGGTTTAGGTACTTGTTAAGAAGTAAAATTTTCTTTCTTCTTGAAGTGTTGGAATGTTTGAATGTCACATAGATCCTGTGGCAGCGAGTTCCATAGTCTGGGAGCGTTCCCTCGAGAAGGAGCGTGTGCAAGATTTTTCTTTTCACCCTTTTTTCAATGGCTTTGCAAAGAGAGGGAGGTTAGTTATCAGTCTGTCATTGTTAAGGTCTTTCAGGTTGGCATCTGTTTTTTTGATGAGGTGGGTGATGTGTGCATGTTTAAGGGAGGCCGGCCAGCATGGAGCCACTCAATGGGGAGGAGTTGACGATTTTTGACCAAATGAGGAAGATGATGTACCTAAGATTTCCGACAAGTGCAGTAGGGAGGGTGTCTGAGATGTTCAACCCTGGCTTCATGCGTGAGAGTCGTTTGCAGACTACTTCTTCAGGGATACAGCTGAGTTCAGTTCAAATTGCATCACTTTTTAATTCAATAGGTATGCGGTTGGTGTTCTGGATGGCTTTTAGGCGGACATTGGGGAGACAGCGGTTGGGTAGAGGTAGGGCCTTGGGTGGACCCTCTTCATTCTGGGGGGCAATCATGGGGCATGGGGGGGGGTGGCAGCAGAGAAAGTTCAATGTTAGATTTTTTTCAGAGAAGAATGTTGCAATTTCTTCACAGTGCTTGGTAGAAAAAGTTCATGAGTGTTGAGGGAGAGAAGAGGCTTCCTGATGGTGTTGAAGAGGTCTTTGCTATTTAGTGATTTGAATCCTGATGAAGTGCATTCCTGTTCCATTTATTGCTTTCTGGGTGATACAATGTAACTTGAATGTGGATGTTCTGGCAACCAGTGGCCAATGTAGTGCCCTCAAGGCAGGAAATGTGGGCTTGTGGCTTTACATGCAATAGTAGTCTAGCAGCAGAGTTCTGAATCTGTTGTAATATTTTCATAGTTGTTGAAGATGATCCGTGGTAGAGGCTATTGGTATAATCAAGGGATAGGTGAAGAATTCCACTCTGCCTGTGGAGTTCTGCCCACTCTCTGCTCCTGTGGAGTACTGAGAAACTCAGCAAAGTGACAACAGCAAGTTGGCGGGCTCTAGCGTGAAAAAACTCACATGCTAGACCTCCTCCCAGAGAGATTGTTTATCATGGGCAGTTGCGGCAGGCCGCGTCCGCACGAGTTGAGAAATCTGCCATTCACGCTGAGGAAGCTGGCGCTCGAGTAGGATGTCTAATCGAGTGGCAGAAAGCAGCAGTGCCCTCTGGTGCGATCTGTGGTGCTGTTTGTGCTGAACAAACACCTGGTGCTAAAAATCAGTGTGAGCAGCGCGACTTAACAGACTTCACCGCTTGCAGAACTCTGCGGAAAGTGATGGAGTTTATTTGCACTTTTCGGAGTTCCACGGAGTAAAACTCTGCCAACTCCACCCAGTCCTAGTTTAGACAGTACAAGAGTGGTGGTGTTGGCGAGCCAGTGACCAAGATGGCCACCTGACTCCAAAGCTCCGGAGCCACCTTCACCTTTTTTGGCCTCCTGCTGCTCCATTGCCTCTCTTGGGCTGAGACGGTGCGGTGTTCGGCTGCCTCATTAACAGAGGCATGAACAGAGCCACAGGGGCTACCTAGGAATCCAGCCGAGATTCAAACTTCACTAACCACATATTGTGCCTGGTCCAAATTACAAAGATATTTACATGCACACTCTCTCTACTCTCCGCACATACCATTGCCCGACAACCCTTGGTGATCTCCAATGACATAAAACGCTCACTAAGCGAACATTAGCCCAATTTGGTCTGCATACTGTCGGTGACTTCTCATGGGGTGTGCGGTTGCGTACAGTGGAAGACCTAACAACACATAGGGATGCATCATACATGGACAACTTCATTTTACACACACAGAGCCTTGAACAGGAGACTCCCATCCACTTCACAGGAGCCGGCAGATTTCCTACCGCTAACATTAATCATCACAGCATCAGATGGCGCATATCTAGTTTCACAACTTTATCACACATCACTAACACTCCGACCACTAGCTGGGGCGAAAGCTTGTGTGGCCTGAGAAAAAGATTTAGGTTATTCGCTGCCAGACCAGACTGTACTGCTGTGAACAAACACGTTATGTGTCCAATAATCATAGGCACCAATTGCTACATTTTAAATACCTACAAAGAGCATACATTACACCACACCTGCTGGCCAATATGGACCCAACTAAACCACACACCTGTGCTAGATGTGTCCTAGACCATGCAGACTTCACACACTTTGCTTGGAACTGTGGACCCATATAGGCATATTGGGGGTATGGTTTTACACAAGTTGTCCTTGATGATTAAATACACGATTTTATCCACTCTGCTGATGGCTCTGCTGGGTTACAACAAGTCATTATAGGCGGTAGTGCGGAGATTTGCTGCCATTGCCTTACTCATTGCCAAAAGACAGGTCTCAATGAACAGGGGAGGAACATCGGTTCCAACACTGAAAGCCTGGTTGTGCGATTTCATATACTGCGACACCACATGCGACATATATGCCACACTACAGCCACCTGCCTCACGACCAAAAAAAATATGGCAACCACTGTGGGACTACTTGCTGGCACATTAGTTAGATGCAGATTAATATGTATGCACAGCAATCCCTCTCGCAAGACATTCCCTAATGTGGTTCTTTGGATAAATGGTGGAAATATGACAATGCCCTTCCGTGTGCTGGGTGTTTGCCACTTACCTGAGAGCGAAAGTACATGTCCATACAGGCGGACTACAAGTCCTGAATCAAAGAGAGGCCCCTAGTTGATGGGGGCCGGGTTGGAAACAGTACCCGTCCCTCATTGGACTACCTCTGAGTACTCGCTGGACTATGGGACTACAAAAGTGATGTGTTACAAATTCAACATGTTTGTTATCGACAAATACCAAGAAAAAGCAGACTAGTTGTTATATTAATCCTTCTCGCAGAGAAGGGCTCTCTGCTAGTTTTGCTTTTTATTTTGTTTGTTTTTTGTTTCAGAAGTACTTAAGAGATGATGCCTCGCTGATTGATAACATTGTAATTCTGCAATGCTTCGAAAATTTCAATAAAGAAAAGTAAAAGAAAGACAGAACAAGAGAGATGGTAGCTTGGACCTTGTGTAGAAACACCAGGTGGGGGAAGATGTGTCACAGAGTTTTATAGTAACGAACGTTGATCTTGCCAGTTCCCTAATTTTGAGGTTTCTTACTTCTTTAGATACTTTGGGCTACGGGTACACATAGTACGGCCCGCAGGCTGGCAGTGGCCCGGCAAGCCTTCCATGGCAGCCCGCGGACCATGAGACATCGTACTCGTGTTTTCAAAGAGTGTCTGTAAACACGCTGCTGCTCTGTGGGGGCCGGGTGATTCATTCCAGCGAGGCCAGAGTGGAGCTGCAGGGGCAGTAAGAGGAGGTGAAATACAGCAAAGCCCATTCACATGCAAATGGTCTTTTTAAAGACCTGTGAAGTGCTTGGGTGGGGCTGTGTGTCTGTGCGCGCTGGGGAAGCAGGCTGGGGAAGCTGTCTCAGCCCGGGTGACACACAGGCAGGGTGAGATGACAGAGGGTGACAGAGGGAGGTAGAGGGACAGAGTCAGAGGGAGGGAGGGAAAGGGAGGGAAGACAGAGACAGAGGGAGAGGGAGGAAAAGGGAGACAGAGAAATGGAGACAGAGAAAGGGAGACAGACAGAGGGAGGAGGGTGACAGAGGGAGGAGGGCGACAGAGGGAGACAGAGTGAGAGAGGGTAGTGAGGGAAGGGGAGTGAGGGAGGGGAGTGAGGGAGGGAAGTGAGGAAAGGGGAGTGAGGGAAGGGGAGTGAGGGAAGGGGGATTGAGGGAGTGAGGGAAGGGGAGGGAGTAAGAGAAGGGGAGTGAGGGAAGGGAGTGAGGGAAGGGAATGAGGGATGGGGAGGGAGTGAGGGAGGGAGTGAGGGAGGGGGAGAGGGAGGGAGTAAGGGAGGGAGAGAGGGAGTGATGAGGGAAGGGGAGGGAGTGAGGGAAGGGGAATGAGGAAAGGGAGTGAGGCAAGGGAGTGAGGGAGGGGTGAGGGAAGGGGAGTGAGGGAGGGGGTGAGGGAAGCGGAGTGGGGGAGGGATGGAGTAAGGGAAGGGGAGTGAGGGAGTGAGGGAGGGAGGGAGGGAGTGAGGGAAGGGAGTGACAGGAGGGGAGTGAGGGAAGGGGAGTGAGGGAAGGGAGTGAGGGAATGGAGTGAGGGAAGGGGGGGAGGGAGTGAGGGAAGGGGAGTGAGGGAAGGGGAGTCAAGGGAGTGAGGGAGGGGGTGAGGGAGGGGGTGAGGGAAGGGGAGTGAGGGAGGGAGTGAGGGAAGGGGAGTGAGGGAAGGGGAGTGAGGGAGTAAGGGAAGGGGAGTGAGGGAAGGGGAGTGCGGGAGTAAGGGAAGGGGAGTGAGAGAGAGAGGGGAGAGAGGGAGGGATTGAGGGAAGGGAGTGAGGGAGGGAAGGGGAGTGAGGGAGGGAAGGGGAGTTAGGGAGGGAGAAAGGGAAGGGGGGTGAGGGAGGTAGAGAGGGAATAGGGGGAAGGGAAGGGGATTGAGTGTGAGGGAGGAAAGGAGAGGAAGGGAGAGGGAAGGGAGAGGGAAGGAGAGGGAGAGGAAGTGAGACAGAATGAGGGAGAGATAGGGAGAGAGATGGAGTGAGAGGAAGTGAGACAGTCAGAGTGAGTGAGACAGAGGGAGACCAAGGAGGGAGAGAGGAAGAGAGAGGGATGGAGGGAGGGAGGCAGAGAGAGAGAGATAGAGGGAGGGAGACAGAGAGAGGGAGGGAGCGAGAGAGAGAGAGAGAGAGAGAGAGGTGTATGCCAGGTCTGGTAGCTCAGTGGACTAAGGCTTCTGCTGCAGGGACCTGTGTTCAAGCTCATGGTCACAGTTTTTTTTGTTGCTCTAACCCCGCCCCCTCCCCCACTGACCCCACCCCCACCGGTGCGGCCCTCGGACACAAACCACACTGTAAATTTGGCCCCGAGAGAAAGTTTGTGAGTACCCATGCTTTAGGCGGTGTTCCCAGATCGTCAGGCCTTGCGGTGAGTAGGTCATAATATTTCTAATTGTAATTCTGTTTTGGAACTACTCAATTTGAGATGGCCCCAAGTCATCCACTGATCAACGGCTCTGAAGCAACTTAAAATGTGTGAGTTTCCAGTGTTGTTGGGGCTTTCCACTTTAATAAGTATTTGTGCCATTTGTATAGTTGTAACATTTGAGGGGAAAAATATTGATCCATGTCAGTAATGACTTCATGAAGATGCTAAAAAGCATGGGTGAGGTGATACAGTCTTGAGGGACCCCTGCTTTTGTGAAGTACAGTTTGGAGGAGAAAGAGGGGGTATGGATGACATTTGTTCTGTTTTGAAGGCAGGATTTGATCCAGTTTAGAGGAGTCCCTTCTATGCTGACTTAGTAGAGTTTTGTGTTAGAGTATCATGGTCAACCGTGTCAAAAGCAGCTGAGAGGTCCAAGAGAAGCAGTGGAAAAGACCTCGTGTGGTCAACTGTGTTCTTAACGTCATCCCAGATGGCAAGGAGGGCAGATTCTATATTTCTGGTTAAACAGATTCCTGTTTGGAAATCTGAAAGTATGGAGTTATCTTAAGTGAATTATGACATCTGGGCAAATGCTGCTCTGTCTTTTTTTACAGCTTGTGCCCAAAAGGTGATCTGTAGTTACAGAGGTTAATCAGTTCCAGGTTAGTTTTCTTTAGTATTGGGCATATGTAAGACTTTTTTAGGTATTCTGGAAATATTCCCATAGTTAAAGAATCGTTGATGATTCTTCTTACTGGTGTGGCAACAGAGGTAGTTAGAAGAATTCTCTTGAAGGTTTGTGGTGGACATGGGTAAGAAGGGTTGCCAGCAGGCCTGCTTGCTTTGACCAGTTAAGTGAGTGATATTTGTTGAAAGGAATGCAGTGGCTGGGTTTTCCCACTAATGGAGGTATTTTTGGGAAAGGGTTGGTGTTGGTGGTTTTCCTTTGTTTTAAATAGGAGTTCAACATGTCTGCTTTGGTTGTGCAATGGTTTGCCAGTTTCTCTGTGAATTCTTGAGAAATGGGATGAGATTCTTCTAGGCAATTCGGTGAGAATTGTCTGCAATTCTTTATTTGAACATTTCACATTATGAATTCTGTCTAAAAAGTATCTTTTTATGACTGCTGATTTGTATAATCTGTTACGTTTCTGTAGGTGAAGTTTGTCTTGATTGGTGTTTGTTTTGAGCCAGGTGCATTGCAGCTTTCTTTTTTGCTGTTTAATCTCTTTTAGCTCTGTATTTCTCAAAGGTGCCTGTTTTCTTTTCTCCTGTTTTGTTGTTCTTTGTGGTATTAAGATATCAAAAGCTTCCTGTAGCCACTCATATCATTTTTGAATGGAATGTATTGTGCCTAGATCTAAATTGGATGTTAGTTGTGTGTCTAAGTGTTCAAAATTGAGTTTGTTCCACTATCAATAGGTGGATGCCCCAGGTTACTTACTGGTAATCTTCATTACTCCGAGTATAGTCTTCCTCTCCACATGCACCAAGCACAGGCCCCTCCAGTGGGCTGATCAGACCACTAAACCACCAGACCTGGAACCAATCACTATCCAGAACCTTCCACTACCAAGGTGAGCCATGCACTATCAAGTGCAAGCAAAAAGCTGGACCGCATAGTACCCATGAGCAGCACGAGGCAAGCCCCCCAGGAGGCAGGACAGGAAGGAAGACCGGAGTCCGGAAGAACCCCGGGTCACCCACTGCAACAGCAGAAGCATGTCCCGTGTCCCGCAACCCATCAGAGTGACAGCGCAGAGGCAGAAATGTGGAAAATCAACAGACCGGGATACAGGCACGCCGGTAAGCTAAACCTGCTGCATCCTCGCGACCACCGCTGGAGCAGGGATGCAGGAAAGAGAGGTGAGCCCACAAGGGAATTCAAGGGACACTACAGACGGCAGGACCAACAGCAGCGTCCAAAAACCATCAGAGCCCGAAGAGCCGGGCGGAATAAAACAGCATAGCCCCCTACGTTCAACACCCGCACCCGCTAGTGCAGGGCAGCCGCAGAAGCCAACAGCGCAAGTAGAGAAACCCCTGACACCAGCAGGCAACCATGAGGTGGGGGAAGGGAGGGGAACCCAGCAAGCGCATGGCCTCCTACCCAGGGCCATGGGACCCACTAGAGCAGGACCTCGCCCCCACTTACCTGAAACATACTCTGGAAGAGTCTGCAACGCGGAACAAAAATAACAGGTAATGGGGTGGGTCGTCCCTCCTCTTATACTGGGTCAAGGGTGACAGGGGTCGGTCAAGTTGGGGAGGGATGGGAGGCATGGGATTCTAATTTGCTTTGGAGGGTTCTTGTGGGTGGAGCTAAAGATCACTTTGTTAACTCTTGTGGCGAGGAAGGCTTACGAGGAGGTAATGCATGTTAGGTACTTTTAGGTGTATTGCTTTGTTTTGCTTTGTTTTGTTTTATGTTTTATGTTGGAAAGCAAGCTAATGGTGGTCTGACCATGTGACTGGAGTAATTGAAAGGTAACTAGTTCAATATTTGCAAAAATAACATCTAAGATGTGTCCAGCGTTGTGTGTTGGTTTGTGGACAATCTGATGCAGGTTCAGTGCGTCTAAGCCAGCAATGACTGTTTTCGGATGTCTCAATGATGGCAGGTGGCAGAGAGAGGGTACACGCGGATGCTAAAATTAGCAATCCCCCTGCCATTATTGAGGACCCGTGACCCTCGGGTAGGTCACTTCTCCACTGCTGCAGCTCTGCCTGCCTGTCCGCTTGCCGCCAGATCCTCCCCAGATCAGCTCTCTACTCGATCGCCGCCTGGCCTGACTTGGTTCTCCTCATGTGCCTGCCCCCCTTGCCTCTTTTTTTTCTGTACCCCGCATTTTTGAGTGAGTGCCTCGTGTGCCGCCCCCTCTCTTCTTTCGTTTACCCCGCGCATTTGTGTGAGCGTCCCGTGCTTCTTGGTTCTTTTTTCCCCTCCCGCTTCCCCCGTCTTTCCCGCAGCTGCCTCCCATGCGGCCCGCCCCCCCTATACCCATTGGCTTTTCCCTCCCGCCTCCCAGCTGACCACTCCTCCCCTCCCCCCTCTTATGGCGACCGCTGCGGGGCTGTGCCGCTGGCGCGCCAAAGGCGCACCAAAGGCATGCCCGTCTGCGCCCGTCTGTGCCTGGACCGCGCCCAGTGCCAGGACCCCTGCCCCCCGACGTTGCCAGCCCACACGACGGACTTACGACGCCGCCACCCTCAACGCACTCAAACCCGGCCAGAACCCCGCCTGCTACCGAGCCACCCCGAAATGCACCCACAGACCCTTCACCTGCCAAGCCTGCAATTTCACCTGCCTCCAGACCTGCACCGCACCTGAAAGGCCAGGCATCAGCAACAACCACCTCAAGTGCATCCTGCTCAACACCCGCTTCGTCAACAGACACGCCGCTGAACTCTGGAACCTGCTCGACACAACATCACCAGACGTCGCCTTCCTCACGGAAACCTGGATGAACGCCTCCTCAGCCCCCGACATCACCATAGCCATCCCTGATGGATACAAGATCACCCGGAGGGATCGCGTCAACCAGACCGGAGGAGGCATCGCCATCGTCCACAGGAACACCATCCGCATCACGACCAACTCTGACGGCACACTCACCGCCACTGAGCACCTTCACTTCCAGATACACACCGACCCCAAGACCACCCTCAGAGGCACTCTCATCTACAGACCCCCGGGGCCACGCGCACAATTCAGCGAAGCCATCGCAGACTTCATCAGCCCTCACGCCCTCACCTCCTCTGACTACATCCTCCTAGAGGACCTCAACTTACACTTGGAAAACAACAATGACAGCAACACCACCACCCTGCTGGACAACCTCGCCAACCTCGGACTCAAGCAACTGGTGAACACCCCCACCCACTACGCCGGCCACACGCTTGACCCCGTCTTCTCCTCCAGCAAGCACATCTCCTTCAGCCACTCCACCGGACTTCATTGGACTGATCACAGCTGCGTCCACTTCAACTCGCACCTCTGAAGAACCCACCCAGTAGACCCGGCAGCAAGAAAGCCTCTTGGTTCACCAACAAACTCAAGACATCCAAGAAAAACTGCCGCACCCTCGAAAAAGCCTGGCGCCACGACCAGACCACAGAAAACATGACAGCCCTCAAGAACGCCACCCGCATACACCACCAGCTGATCCGCACCACCAAAAGAACAACATTCAAAGAACGACTGGACAACAACACCCACAACAGCAAGGAACTCTTCAGCATTGTTAAAGAGCTCTCCAACCTCAGCACCGGAAACAACGACATCACACCCTCACAAGACCTCTGTGACTCACTCGCCTCACGCTTCCACCGCAAGATCGCTGACATACACAACAGCTTCGGCGCACAGACCACGCACCCAACCACCGAACGAACGCCCCCCACCACCACCCTCTGCAACTGGACCCCGGTCAGCACCGAAGACACCACCCGCACTATGAACACCATCCACTCCGGATCCCCTACCGACCCCTGCCCCCACCACGTCTTCAACAAGGCCGACTCCGTCATCGCACCCCAACTCCAGGACATCATCAACATCTCCTTCACCACCGCCACCTTCCCGGAGAGCTGGAAGCATGCCGAGCTCAGTGCCCTCCTGAAGAAACCAACAGCGGACCCCACCAACCTCAAGAACTTCCGCCCCATCTCCCTCCTCCCTTTTCCTGCCAAGGTCATCGAGAAGACCGTCAACAAACAGCTCGCCGCCTTCCTTGAGACGAACGGATCCCTCGACCCCTCACAGTCCGGTTTCCGAGCCAACCACAGCACCGAGAACACCCTCATCGCAGCCACCGATGACATCAGATCCCTGCTCAACAACGGGGAAACAGCTGCCCTCATCCTCCTGGACCTCTCTGCAGCGTTCAACACAGTTTGCCACCGCACACTAATACAGCGCCTCAGCAACACCGGAATCCAAGAGAAGGCACTGGAGGGGATCATCTCGTTCCTCACCGGAAGAACCCAGAGTGTCCGCCTCCCCCCGTTCCGATCGGCAGCCACCGAAGTCGCCTGCCGTGTACCACAAGGATCCTCGCTCAGCCCCACCCTCTTCAACGTCTACATGAGCCCCCTCGCGGCCATCGCACGCAAACACAACCTAAACATAATTTCCTATGCCGACGACACCCAGCTGATCCTCTCCCTCATCAACCACCCCGCCACCGCCAGAGCCAGCCTACATGAAGCAATGAAAGATGTCGCCGAGTGGATGAAGAACAGCCGCCTGAAACTGAAATCAGACAAGACGGAAGTCCTCATCCTGGGATCATCCCCCTCCGCCTGGGACGACTCCTGGTGGCCCCCTGCCCAGGGCACCACTCCCAAGCCAACGGACCACGCACAAAACCTGGGCTTCATCCTGGACTCCTCCCTCTCGATGGCCAAACAAGTCAACGCCGTCTCGTCATCCTGTTTCAACATCCTGCACATGCTCCGAAAGATCTTTCGATGGATCCCCACCGAAACCAGGAAGACGGTCACCCAGGAACTCGTCACCAGCCGACTGGACTACGGGAACACCCTCTACGTGGGAACCACAGCCAAACTACATAAAATACTCCAGCGCCTACAGAACGCCTCCGCACGACCCGTCCTGGACATCCCCCGCCACAACCACATCTCCGGCCACCTGAGAGACCTGCACTGGCTCCCCGTCAGAAAGAGGATCACGTTCAGACTCCTACCCACGCTCACAACGCTCTCCACGACCTGGGCCCCAAGTACCTCAACAACTGCCTCACTTTCTACACGCCCACCCGCCAGCTGCGTTCGACCAGCCTCGCCCTCGCCACCGTACCATGCATTCGCAGGGCCACCGCCGGAGGAAAATCCTTCTCCTACCTGGCGGCCAAGACATGGAACTCCCTCCCCATCCACCTACGGCTGACCCAGGACGATCTCTCCTTCAGGAAACAACTCAAGACCTGGCTGTACGAGCAGTAACAGACCCCCCCGCCCAGCGCCTTGAGGCCCTAGCGGGTGAGTAGCGCGCTTTATAAATTGTTTGATTGATTGATTGATGCCTTAGAGCCACTCTACTTGGGTCGGTCTTCCCAAAATGGTGCACTACATGTAAATGTGTTTGTATTTATATAGCGCACTTCTACCCAGAGGTCTCGTAGCGCTGTATTCATACTGCTGTGAAACACATCCTGGCTTTCCTGTGAGTTGTCCACTCCTAGGCACCCCCCAAGGTGAAGCCAGGCATCCAAGCGCTGCTGGGGCGGTTGTGGAGATTAAGCAAGCTATTGCCCAGAGTCACAGAGTGGGACCCATGATTAGACTAGGCACCGAGGCGAGAATTATCAGGTCCGGGGAAATTGAGTCTAAGAGCCGCCGAGGCGGGAATTGAACCCTGGTCCCGGGCCAGACCTCTGCATCAGGGTCTGCCGCTCTAACCATTGAGCCACGCTTCTCCACTTTTAGCTTCCATCAGTGAGGTTTAACCTCACTACTAATCAGGATTCCATCCACTCTGTAGATGACATAAAACAATTTTTGGTCCTAACGAATTGCTGTTTCATCACTTTGTGTGAAATATTAGGCAAGAAATATGTTAACCTTTTCTTGGAGCAACCAGAAAACATCATCTCGGAGGTTAAGAAAAAACATACCCTATGCACACACTTAACAGGTACAAAATGGAACAATGTCCAAACGCAAATGTTCAATATAATGCAGAGAAACAACAATAATAAGCAAATTGTTATAAATAAATGAATAGGTGTCAATAAAGAAGTCTTGATCTCTTTAGTCTTGATCTCCTTGTTTTAATCAAACACAGCTTGTGAACAACCAGCCGACACGTGTTTCATCGCATCTGGCGAATCTTCAGGGCTGGAAATAATACAGAAAACAAGGAGCTATACTTGGGGATATGTACATTTGTAAGTTCGACCTTGAATACCACTTCAGGTCAGCAGTTGAGACAAGCATCACATTGGATAATCTCATGCATAGGTCAATGCCCTTGAGATGGTTGTGGGAAAACATCCTTTAGTGTGCTAAGGTGCTCAAAATTAGCTCATGTATACCATGCATTTGGGGTGAGCCGTCGTGCACTTAAGCACCCTAATTGTTGACGTGAATTCGCGTGTATAACTTGTGCTGTTGTTTCAAAGTTGTGCACGGTGAAGTGCTAAACTAAGTTCTATGCCGATGTGAGAGATCATGCGTGCAATAGGTGCTCGGTGACACAAAAGTAGAAAATTCCGACACATACCTCCATTGGTTGTGTATGGACTATGCGGTCTGTCGTGATTAATAGAGATGGGTAGATTTGGAGAAACAAGAGAAGGAATGAAAATGGGAAAGAAGGGTGGAAGAAAGGAAGAGAGGTCGGAAAATTAGATGAATAAAGATGTAAGTAATTATAGATTAATCACGTGACTAGGCACAGACTTAGGGTTTGCTCTAGTAAATCACAATAAAGATTAAGGTTCTTTTCATCAGTAAATTCAGAATAAGAATTAAATGGCGATATAAAATAAAACATGGAAAGCTCACCGCTCTTCCGGTGATACTTCCGACCCGGAAGGGCCCAAGACCATCCAATTCTCTATTAAGAAGTAAAGCGCAATGGCTGCAATAAAGTTAAGAAATATATAGTTATATATAATTTTGGTGTTGGGAAAGTGGATTAGTGGTTCTAATCATAGCTATCATTATAGAAAACAAATTGTAATAGGTGCCTTCCTATGTTTGCGCTCCTCTGGTCTGAGGATTCAAACTGCACCAAGTGATTATATGTTGGACAACATTGCAACAGCTCCTTTGAGCTAGCATAAAGATTTCCCAGAACAAGGTGCGTTGGGATTGCTGACAACCGTGAAACATTTTTATTCCTTTTGTTTAGTAAAATGACACCACATTCTATTTGAAACGCTCAAAGTATTTAAAAAGTAAAAATCACTTTTTTTAAGTGAAATCCTTTAAAGACAGGAATTGCCGTTCTAATTCGGTGTGTCATATTACCTTGCAAGCGTAATGCGCTTGTTGTGGATCGCCCGGGGGAAGGTATAGATGTCAGTCACTTTGTATCTGAAATACGATATATGTGGGTCATGTTCGGTTGAAATATAAGCATGCTAGCACAAAGCATGTATCTCTACGTTGTACTCGGGACATGAATTCAGGCAGCCTACCTGTAATTCTAATATGCCTCGATCAGTAGGGATTGTTCCATTGCCTCGTCCGGACTTGGTGTCTGTAAGACAAGCAATCCGGACAGGCGGGTTAAAAACTCCAAACTGTGGATAGTAGTCAACAAATCAGGCCCCCAAGAAAGATTTCGCGGTAGCTTTACCTTATGGACGTCTTGTTTCTTTTCTCTTCTCCCGGGTCTCCGTGTTCGAAGTGCGAACACGTGACCCGGAAGTGCAAGTGCTTAAGTAGCATCCGGCCCCCTGCGTGACGTAAACGTCATTCAGGCTGGACCGATTTAAAGACATAGAAGCAGTAGAGGGAAACCTGGACAGGGGTGTGCCTACATCAAAGTTATATGTCAATTAGGTTTTACGGTCATTTCGCCGAGAAAGGACTGGTTGTAAGATTCTTGTGAGGGGCATACCTTTTGTTTATCATTAGGTGAAGTAGTGTAAGCAAAAAGTATAAAGCATTGTAGGTGACGATCCGCAATATGCGGTAGGTGAATATTATCGCAAGCATGGTGCTAATAGATTGCATGCTCAGTGCCCTATTTAATCTGTCAGTGAACAGAGATTAGTAAATAAACTAGGAAGATGTTGCAACAGTCTCGCATATTCTCACAGCGGTTGTGGAAAAACGTGAAACGATCTCTTCCCAACCTCTCTTACAAATCTAAGAATCTCATACGATTAGTCAGACCATCAAAGAAAACATCATTACTGAAGTATAACCAGAATGCAACCTATGGGTTACACTGTGGTTATCTTTGCAATTATCACATTTATATGAAGTAAAATACATTCGTTGTTAGAAAGGCGAACTCGAAACCTAGTAGATACCTCTATGACAAGCAACAAATTCGGTAGGAGTCAAAAAAAACGTATAATACATCAAATCGTTACATCATAGTTGTTATGTCAGTACATAGTAAGTTGATCTAAACTTTCTTTAATGTTATTCAGGATTTCAGTCGCCTAAGAAAAATTGAAGCTCCGAATCAAAGTTGAGGCCTAAGCCGACTGCGTACATTTTCATGATCCACAAGGCCTCCGTTCGTCTTAATTTCAGTTCTCTATTGCCTCCCCTGTTTCCTGGGTTTACTACATCAATGCCAAAGAAGGAGACAACTTTCTCACTCTCAGAGTTTTGGCAACCTGCCACATGCAGTGCTACAGGGTATTTGGGATCTTGCTTAATGATTGCCCTCATATGTTCCGAAATTCTGTCCTTGAGGGCACGTATGGTGCTCCCAACGTATTGTTTACCGCACTTACATTCTATGATGTAAACTACGTATTTGGTGAGACAGGTAATGTTGGTGTTTATAGAAAAACATTCACCTTTGGGATTCGAAAATTGTTTTGTCTTGTGTTTGGCCCACCTGCACATGGCACAGAATCCACATTTATAAAAACCCTTGCTTTTAGTGGAAAGCCAATCTGTTGCCTGTAGACCGTGTGGTACAGTGGGACTCAATCTGTTTCTGAGGGTATTGCCTCTCCTGAAGCAGATCTGGGGCCTGTCTGTGATAAATGGAATCAAAGATTTCTCATTCTTTAATATTCCCCAATGTTTATTCATGCTTTTTCTCAAAGTGTGATGAAGAGAGTTAAATTCAGTGATCAATCTAATTGTGTTGTTTGTGGGCAAAGGTTGTTTTCTAGGTTGCAAAATCATCTCGGAGGTTAACTATTTTTATTTTAAGATAGACAAGCAGACTAAATTATTGAAGTTGACTTGACAGTACTACTTCGTCTATTTTAATTCACTACGCCACAAACTCTTGCACTTTCAACACATTCATCTATACCTCATGGCCCTACACCCCCACTTCACATTAAAGCTTTAAAACAAAAGATATCAGAAAACCAGCTCCTTTACAGGTTTCTATTTCTTTTTCTTTTTTCACCCTTTCTATCCTTCCTTTTTCCTTTTCCAGGTTTCAGATTTCAGTTTTCTTCTTCCAGCTTGGATGGTATATAGATACGATATTCTCTGTTCTTATTCATATGTGGAATTTTCTTTTCAAATGTATGATTTTTTTACTTGAATTTATTTTCAATAATCTCCAAATTGGTACTTGGAATGTCAAGGGTATTCGTAGGCCTATAAAGAGACTTTGGGCCAGATGTATCAACATTGGATTTTGTGATTCCATAATAGCGAATTTTAAAGATTCGCTATTATGGAATCGCAAAATGCAATGTATGTAGGTTTTGCAAAAATACTTGCGATTTCTACATATTCCTTAATTGCGAATCGCAAATTGCGATTCGCTATTAAGGAATACCTTCCCATTAATTCCTATTGGCCTAGAGGCCCATAGGAATGAAGGGGAAGACATTCGCAATTTGTGAGTACCAAATAGGTACTCGCAAATTGCAAATGCAATTTCAAGGGTGATAGTGGGCCAAAAGGCCACCCTGATGCATCCCCAAAAATGTAAGAGTGCACATGAGGCGCACATACATGCCCTAAGGGCATGTGTGTGTGCCACATGGCACTTAGAAAAATGCAAAAATGTGCATTTTTCCAAGGAGTTGCAAATTACCCAAACTTGATGTTGGTGGTAATTTACGATTACTTAAAGCAAGGTCGCAATTTTTTACTGCTTCCTGCGTTGCATTTAGGTAATCGCAAATTGCGATTCCCTAAATGCATTTGCAAAATAGGTAATCGCAAAACTTGCGATTCCATATTTTGCGATTGCCTTTTGGGATGATACATCCCAAAAGGCCTTTTACTGTTTGCAAACGGGTCAATTCTGCGAATCGCCCCATTTGTGACCGGTAAAAGCCTTGATACATCTGGCCCAGAGAGTTCTTACTCATCTCCCTAATTTGTCTCGTCATATTGCCATGATTCAAGAAACTCATCTCCTTGAAAAAGATATGCATTTGTTAAAAAAGAATTGGGTTGCTTCGCTTTACTGTTCACCTGCCGTAAATCACAAGAATGGAGTTATCTTGTTTCATAAAACTTTAAATGTTGCCATTTAAAAAAAAGAAACTAAAGTTGATGAGGATGGTTACTTCTTTCTGTTAATATCAATGGTTGTTCCTATTCCTTTTTAATGTTTATGAACATATGTTATGATATGTTATTCGGATTTATATAGCGCGCAGCTGCCCCAGTAAAGGGGCGTCCGGCGCTGCCAGCATCAGAAAACGGACCTAAACACCAGGACAGAGGAACGCTGAAGAATAAAAAGCGGCCAAGGAGAATAAATTAAAGGAAAGAGGAAAGTTTTGATAGTTTTCCTAAAGTCCAACAGACCTTCCATTCTACGGATCTGAACAGGCAGGAAGTTCCATAGCTTGGCTGCCAGGCAGCAAAACGACCGGGCCCCCGTTCGAAGAAGTTTCACACGGGGAACAATGACCAGGTGCTGACCCAAGGAGCACAGCTGGCATGGGGGAACATATGGGGTAAGCAAGTTACCAAGCAGGCTAGGCGTAGCAAGCTTCAGAATCTTAAAAGAAAGACACAGCGTCTTAAATTGGATGCGCTCCACCAAGGGAAGCCAGTGGAGTCTCTGAATGGCGCCAGCGGAGGGGCAGGACCGCGGTAGCCCCAACAAGGCTCTGGCTGCGGCGTTTTGAACACGCTGCATCCGTATTATTTCAGCCTGATTGGCCCCTAGTAGGAGAGAACTGGCATAGTCCAGTCATGATAGAATAGCTGACTGGACAATCAGCTGGCATGCTGGTGGGTCAAAAAACTTCAGGAGGGGCAGGACCGCGGTAGCCACAACAAGGCTCTGGCAGCGGCGTTTTGAACATGCTGCATCTGTAATATTTCAGCCTGATTGGTCCCTAGTAGGAGAGAACTGGCATAGTCCAGTCGTGATAGAATAGCTGACTGGACAATCAGCTGGCACGCTGGTGGGTCAAAAAACTTCCGAAGGGGCTTAAGACCCCGCAAGAGGCCAAAGCAGGTGCCAGCAACTTTTTTGGGATGGTCTTGAAAAATGAGGGAAGAATCCATCCATACCCCCAGGTTTTTAACCACTGCCTTGAGGTTAGGAGTATGACCCAGAACACCCGGCCACCATTCATCACTCCACAAGCTCGAGTTCTTTCCTACTAACAAAACCTCGGTTTTGCTAGCGGTCAGTTGTAAGCAATTAGTAGTCATCCATTCTGCAACGGCAGCCAGGCCGCCCCTAAACCTAGAGGCATTAAGTGAAGAACCTTCAGCCAGGGCCACCACAAGCTGCGTATCATCCGCATAGGAGACCATGGTGAGGTCCCACTGCCTGGCGACCACTGCCAGAGGCTGGACATACAGATTAAACAGTGAGGGATTTAACGCCGAGCCCTGGGGCACCCCTAGGTCGATGGAATGAGCCTGAGAAAGAAACGGGGGCTGACACTCGGAAAGATCTTTCGGCCAGAAATGATCTGAACCATTCCAGAGCCAGGCCGGCCACACACTCCTCCTCCAGCCGCTGTAGCAGAATGCCATGCGAGACCGTATCAAAGGCGGCACTAAGATCAAGCAAGATCAGTGCCGCCGTCTGACCGGAATCGAGAATGGACCGCAGGTGTTCAGTCATGGCCAGGAGAGCAGTCTCCGTGCTGTGGCCCGAGAGGAAGTCATTTTGAGATGGATCCAAGATGTTGTTGGTGTTCAAGAAATTTGTTAGTGTGTTATTAACATGCGCCTCTGCTATCTTAGCCACCCAGGGGAGGAGAGATATAGGCCTGAAGTTTTCGAGTTTATCCGGGTCAAGCGATGGTTTTTTGAGGATGGGGGACACCTATGCCTGTTTCCACTGCACCGGGACAATTGCTGTGGAAAATGAAGAGTTAACTTTCTGGCATAACAGGGCCAGAAAAAGAGAGAGTGACTCCCTAAATTGAGCCGCCTTTAAAGGGTTGGCAGGAGAGCCAGATGTGACTTTCCTGCTCAGCCAAATGAACTCATCCTGTGAAATACTGGGAATAGCTATTAGAAAAGGCAGTGGCAAGGGTCTAGGTAGAGCAGTAGGACAAGGAGTGGTCATTTGTGGGAAGGATCGATAGATGGTACGAACTTTCACAACAAAGAAAGTGGCCATATCCTCACACTGCTGTTCAGATGAAATAACGGATGTCATGCTGATGCCTCTTTCGAGGATTCGCTCTCACCTAAATTAATATCTGTACTGCATGATAATTTAGTTTTAGGGGCTGATTCTGAAGAAGGCCACCCTTTACCCCCTTAAACCTGAGAACTACCGCCCTATTTCCTTGCTCCCTTGGCCTACGAAAGTTGTTGAGGTCCATGTAAATGGCATTCTTGCAGACCATCTCACTAGGGCTAACATTCTTGACCCTACCCAGAATGGGTTCCGTGCAGGCCACAGCACGGAGACGGCCCTACTTTCTATGGTCGAACATCTACGTTCTGTGCTTGATGCGGGTTGGACGGTGGCACTATTGTTATTAGATCTCAGTGCTGCGTTCGACACAGTCTCGCACAGGATCTTGCTTCAGTGACTTGAGGAAGTGGGCGTCACGGGCACTGCCCTATGTTGGTTTCGATCTTTTCCTGCGGAAAGATCATTCCAGGTTGCGATTCCACCCGGCAAGTCCAAATTCTATCCGCTGGACCTGGGGGTCCCAAAGGGCTCATCGTTGAGTCCCACTCTATTTAATCTTTACGTGAGGCCGCTGGCTGCGGTCGTCAAGCAATGGGGCTTGACGATGGTGTCATACGCAGATGACACGCAGCTGGCGGTCACGTTGAGTGGGGACTCAGACATGGAGGTTCCCAGGTTCTGTGATAACTTACGGGCAGTGGCCAACTGGATGAATTCCAACTCTCTCCAGTTAAACAGCAAGAAGACTGAGGTTATGGTGGTCGGCAAGCAGGTGGGGTTGTGGGGTGACAAGTGGTCGCCTCCTGAATTAGGTGTGACCCCATCTCCAGCATCGGAGATAAAAAATCTTGGGGTCTGGCTTGACCCTACCCTCAGTTTCATTTGTCACACCAAGAAGCTGGTGGCCTCTTGCTATGACATTATCAGAGGACTTAGACCTATCCTTAAATTTTTTGATGCTTCCACCAGACAACTGGTGGTTCAAGCATCAGTGCTGTCCCGGCTGGACTATGCCAGCTCGCTTTTAGCGGGGGTTAATCAGTCAGAACTTACCCAGCTGCAGCGAGTTTAAAATGCTGCAGCCAGAGTGGTGATAGGTCTGCCCAGGCGGTGCTTGGTCTCTAAATCTTTGCACTCTCTCCACTGGCTCCCTGGATTCAAGGTTCTTTGCCTTGCATTTAAAATCCTCAAGGGTACTTCTCCCCAAATTTTGGAGAATCTGCTTACACCGTATGTACCCCCGCGAGCCCTTAGATCTTTGGGTCAGAATCTGGCTGTGGTCTCGCGCTTCAGGCAGAGTAGAGCTGGTGGTCGCTCTTTTCGAGTGCTAACGGCGAATTGGTGGAATTCCCTTCCTCCTCATATTCGGGCTATGGATGACCTTCTTCAGTTTAGACGCGCCATTAAGACTTTCCTATTTGCCTAGCCCTTACGCCGTTCCTGTGGCCCGTCTGTTTCTCTTCCGGTGTTGTGTTGTGTTAGCCTTGTCAAAGCGCCAGGACGCCCCTTTGCTGGGGCAGCTGTGCGCGTATAAGTAAAAATAACATAACAACATAACATAACATAACATTCTAACCAACTGATGAACCCTTTTCTAGATCGAAAATCTAAGTACATTCCCAACAATATGCAATAGGCCTTCAGCAGAATCATAATGCATAGATGGCTTGTTGATGCATGGCGTGTTTATAACCATGACCTTTTAGAATATTCTTTCTTTTTCCCCTACCCATCGCTCTTGCACTAGAATTCACTATGTTTTGGGGATAAGAACCTTACCTATCTTTCACAGGCTGAAATGGGGTCTTGTTTAGGATCATCTCCTGATGAACATAAACCTAGAGTATACAACTTCTTTCATTCGCTCTAATAGATGGTGTTTCGATAATTGGCTATTACAGGATCAGCAATTTAGCTCATGTGTTGAGCAATTCATGATCGTTTTGCTTTTTTTGCGATACTATCATCAGTCCAGATGTCGAGTTCAACCATGTCTGGGATTCTTTCAAGGCTACAGCAAATGGTTATATTATAAATTATGTTTTGTATAAGAAAAAGGCTACTGCCAAGGAGTCCTCCACTCTACTTCAACATATGAAGAAGTTACAACATGCATATTATTCTCCTTTGAAGGTCTCGCCTGGCGTTGGAGCGCACATGCGCTCCTCGCCTGCGAGAGCTATAGTAAAGAAGTCAGTTTCAAGAAGGGGACTCGAAGCCCCGCTCCTCATTTTCATTGGGTAGCATCAGCGTTTATGTTAAATGCTGGCTTCCCATTGAAAAGGAGGGTTTTCAGTTGCCTCCCTTTGGCTTTTTGTTCCGGCTCACCTGGACTGGCTCGCCTGCATTACGACTGTTGTGACGAAGATTCTTATCAGAAGCTTTGTCACTCTGCCTTGCCAGCGCCAGTCCGGCTCTCTGATTGGGCAAGACAAAAAAGGAGACATGGCGCTGCATGTTTATTTTTGCATCTCTCTTTCACTTCAAAGTGAAAGCACGATACAAAAATAAACAGCGGAAGCCTGGGGAGCCCTTTTATAGGACTTGTTCCCTGGTGTACTTCCAGTGTCCCAGGACGCACACCCCATTGGTGTTTCAGAAGGCAGCCCCAGACAACAACAGCGGCTGTGACCTGTTATAACGGTAGGCAGACAAAATATCGATTTTTAAATATCGACATACAATAATGTCGATGTTTAAATATCGAAGGGACATAATATAGAAGGTAAGTTATATTGAATTTTTAATTTCGATGTTAGTAATATCGATGTTACTAATATCAATGTTAGTAATATCGATGTTATTAATATCGATTTGTATATCATTTTTATGTATATTATGCATTATTATGAATTTAATTTTTATTTATGTAATTTAAGTACATTTTGTATTTTAGTACCATAGCAGGTTGTGGGTTTATAGGGGAATAGAGTGGGAAGTAATTTAATTATAATAAATAAATTATTAATTATTAGGAATTATAAATTAATTTTAATTAATTGGTCATTCTTTTTAATTAATTGATTAATTGATAATTATGTTCTGTAGGGGGTTATGGGTTTATAGGGGAATAGGGTGGGAAGTAATTTAATTATACTAAATTAATTATTAATTTTTAGGAATTATGAATTAATTTTTATTAATTGGTAATTAATTTTATTAATTGGTAATTAATTTTAACTAATTGATTAATTGATCATTATGTTCTGTAGCAGGTTATGGGTTTATAGGGGAATAGGGTGGGAAGTAATTTAATTATACTAAATTAATTATTACTTTTAGGAAATATAAATTAATTTTAATTAGTTGGTAATTAATTTGTATTAATTGATTCATTGATAATTATGTTCTGTGGCGGGTTATGGGTTTATAGGGGAATTTTAATTATTTGTTTTGTTAATTATATTAATAATTAATTATTAATTCGTAATTAATTATTATTAATTGGTATTTATTATTAATATATTTTTACTAAATTATTTATTGCTAATCGTGTTTTTAATAATTATGTATTGGTATTTGTAAATAGTTTATCTTTAGTTAATAATAATTTTTTTTAATTATTTTAAAATATTTATTTATAAGCATGTTATTTTTAACTTCTTCTGTATCTAATACTTTCCCTATTGTTGCACTCTTTGGAGTGGGAATAGTAATTTTTACCCCTACGCTATCCAACGATTTCCCTACTGTGGCACTCTCTGGAGTGGGAATAGTAATTTTTACCCCTACGCTAACCACCACTTTCCCTACTGTTGCACTCTCTGATGTGGGAATAGTACTTTTTACCCCTACGCTATGCAACACTTTCCCTACTGTTGCACTCTCTGGAGTTGGAATAGTGATTTATACCCCTACGCTATCCAACACTTTCCCTACTGTTGCACTCTCTGAAGTGGGAATAGTACTTTTTATCCCTACGCTATGCAACACTTTCCCTACTGTTGCACTCTCTGGAGTTGGAATAGTAATTTTTAGCCCTTCGCTAGCCAACATTTACTTACGTTTTATATTTTTATACATTTTTATTTATATTACTATTTTATGTGTATAAATGTATTTGTAACTTATAATATTTTTATTTACTTATAAGTTATTAAAATTATTTTTAAAAGTTATTATTAAGGAAGTATATAGTATGTATTATATGTATATTATTATTTAATTATTTTACTAAATTATGTATATTATTTATTAATTTTAAATATTAAAACATATTTTTAACTATGTTCATTACATTTATAAGTATTATTTTATTTATATTACATATTTTTTTAATTAAAAAAATGATATTTTTAATAACGATATTTTTGACATCGATATTTTTTTCTGATATTTTTGTACTTACCTTGTTAGAGATAGCATGTCGATATTTTTGTAATCGACATTTTTGTTGCGATATTTTTGTAATCGATATTCTGTCAGACATTCGTTATAACAGCTCCTTGCTACCCGACCCGGGCCCGCATTTAAGTTTGGTCAGTTAGCAACTGAGGCACACGAGTCCCCCAGCACCCAGCAGATTGTTGCACTGGTGTACTTAACATACATTATCTATATACACAAAACGGTGGAGTAGGAAGGGTGCGGGTCGCTCGGTTCTCTCATCCTCAGCAACACTTTGTTACCCGGTGTTCTCGGCGTTGGTGATTCACATGTGTATAAACAGGAGCGACATTGAAACGCCAAAGGAATGCTTACATTTACTAGTTTTAAGGAACCCAATTTTTAGCATATCACCGAAGAAGGATTTTTCAGGGGCAGGTGGTCAGGCTCAGACATGTTCTGTAAACTTAATTGCTTTGGACAGAGACGGGCGTAACACAGGCCCCGCAGCCCCTGCAGTGAGGGGGGCCCAAGTTCCAACGGGCCCCCTCGGCACTGAACTCTGGCCAGAGAGCTCCTAATTGAGCCTGGAGGGGGCCCCTCTTCGCACCGTGCAGGGAGGCCCCCTCAATTTTCGGTAAGCCAGTGGACAGAGAGAAAGTGTGATCTGAACAGCAGTACAATGTAACGAAGGCATCATAGTTCAATCATGTAGATAAGGTCTGAAATGGGTAAGGACATCAAATCTCTAAACTAGGATGTCCAACCGAACAAATTCAAGCATGTGTCGGTGACAAAATAGGCAAAAAAGCAGAAAGAGGAAGCGGGTATTCATAAACGTGGGAGCCCCCACACCACATTCCTATTTATTTCGAACAAACAGTCAACCGATTCCACGGGCCTGCTTCACGCACACCGGCTTTCCTTTCATGACGGGTGTCAATAAAAACATTGATGTAGAAACCTCTCAATGTTGCCATGGTTGCTGAAACTCAAGCGCTATCCGGTCAACTGCACACAGCCCCCCGGAAGGGAAACAACCTTTACAACGCAACTTTTACAACGCACTACCATTACAACGAAACTTTTACAACGCAAAAACTTTTACAACGCATACCATTACAACGCACGTTTTTACAACACAAGTACCTTTACAACGCATACCATTACAACGTAAGTATTGGTAAGTATATAATTATATTGAAAATTATATATGTTTGGGTTTTTTTAAGGGGTATTTTTAGGGTTCAGGGTCAGTTTTTAGTTTTTGGGTAAAGGGGTATTTTTAGGGTACAGGGTCAGTTTTCAGTTTTTGGGTAAAGGGGTATTTTTAGGGTTCAGGGTCAGTTTTCAGTTTTTGGGTAAAGGGGTATTTTAGGGTTCAGGGTCAGTTTTCAGTTTTTGGGTAAAGGGGTATTTTTAGGGTTCAGGGTCAGTTTTCAGTTTGTGGGTAAAGGGGTATTTTTAGGGTTCAGGGTCAGTTTTCAGTTTTTGGGTAAAGGGTTTTTTTTAGGGTTCAGGGTCAGTTTTCAGTTTTTGGGTAAAGGGGTATTTTTAGGGTTCAGGGTAAGTTTTCAGTTTTTGGGTAAAGGGTTTTTTTTAGGGTTCAGGGTCAGTTTTCAGTTTTTGGGGTACAGGGGTATTTTTAGGGTTCAGGGTCAGTTTTCAGTTTTTGGGGTACAGGGGTATTTTTAGGGTTCAGGGTCAGTTTTGGGTTTTTGGGGTACAGGGGTATTTTTAGGGTTCAGGGTCATTTTGGGGGTTTTGGGGTACAGGGGTAAAGGGTAAAAAAAAAAATTAAATTAATTAAATTAAATTAAATTAAATTATATTAATTTCAATTAAAAAAAATAATATATACTTACCAATACTTACGTTGTAATGGTATGCGTTGTAAAGGTACTTGCGTTGTAAAAGCATGCGTTGTAATGGTATGCGTCGTAAAAGTTTTAGCGTTGTAAAAAATTTGTTGTAATGGTATGCGTTGTAAAAGTATGCGTTGTAACGTCATACATCCCCCCGGAAGGGTCATCTTCGACTAACAAGGCACGGGATGGCACACAGACCCGCAGTGGACTGAAGGAAGGACTTTTGGTTGCAGTGTGAAATCTGCACAACCAGTAAACCAACAGGTTTCGGCGCGATGACTTATTGTGGGGTAAAATATACAAGACCAAGGGTGTGGTGGGTGAAAAAATGATGGGGTTGGAGCTAAACTTTTACAAGGGCCTCATGTTAAAATACGCGAGCAGCAATACATCAAGCGCCCCTCCACCCAGAGACAGAGGAGGGACGACTAACTGCGTGACAAAATCCAGGCCAGCATTGCTTTGTTTTCTTGACATATTGTCCCATCATTTGCCTTTTAACGCAGCTCCTATGCCTCACGACATCGTTGTTGTCAGTTCCTCTGTGTGGCTTTCTTCTCATCAGGTAGCTTGGTCTGAGCATTTGCCTTTTGGTCATCGTTATGTACCCCTTGCGAGGTTAACACAACCGGAGCTACCCTCTAGTGCCGTTGCTTAATTGATACGACACACCTCTGACATAATTAATGTCATGGTAGTTTTACAAATCACTGTCACAAATAGTCATTAGCCACGCATAAAAAGCGGACTAACCCCCAGATTCATCATTGTCCCGATTTGCGAGTCCTTAATAGCGATTATTAAGGAATTGCAATTAAGGACTCGCAAATCGGGATTCATGTAGAAATTGCAAAATAAATTGCGATTCCTACAGCCTCCTTATTTGCGATTAGCAAATTGCTAATCGCAAATAAGGATGCGATTTCAAGGGTGTCAGGGGTGTCCAAAGGACACCCTGTAGCACCCCTGAAATGGAAATGTAGCCTGATGTTCCGCACACACATGTCCAAAGGACATGTGTGTGTGTAACATACCACTTAGAAAAATGCACTAAAGTGCATTTTTCTACGTTTTCGCTATTTACCACGAAGTCATACTTCGCGGTAAATAGCGGCCGGAAATTGCGAATTCGCAAATTTTTATATGTTCATGAATAGCATTTAAGGAATCTCAAATTGAGATTCCTTAAATGCGATCGCAATTTGAGAAATCGCAATTATTTGTGATTTTTCAAATTGCGAGTTCAGGACCCATTGATGAATTCCAAATGCCATTTTTGCGGGCGCAAACGGCCGAATTTTGCGATTTGCACCGTTTGCAAAAATGCTTGATGAATCTACCTGTAAGTTGCGTGACGATGTTGCGCGTATGCTGATGTCACAGGCAATGTCTGGGGCAGTCTGTCGTCCTTCTACTGTTATTCACAAATAAAGTCTACACTGTGGCATGCACAGGGAGGTGATATATCTGCAGTGCATTTGTATTGAATGTGCAGCATACCAGTTTTCTGCCTATGTTAACTGGTACTCTACCAGTTTTCTTTTAGGTTCTTCTTTCCTAGGAGCTGGACAGGAGAGAAGAGGTGGCATGAATGAAATGTCCTTCTCCTTAGGAGGTTGAGCCTGGGCAGCACATGCGCTGCTCTGCGAGGCATGCTGTATTAGAAAATGGACTTGGTGTCCACCCACATTTTTCATTGACTTGTGTCATTGTCTTTTGTAAATGCTGGCTTCTGATTTGTTAGTAGGCTTGTTAGTCCCTCCTTAATACCGCCTTGTCTTCATTTGTAACCTCCCATGAGGATTGGCCATTTTACTTCTGTTTTTACATGGTATGTCTTATTTAGTGTGTAAGCACTATTTTCTTTAATGTGTTCTCCTACTGCAGGCATTACATGCTCTCCTGCAGCATTCAGCGCACCATGCGCACTTTCACTTTTCAAGCAGCCCGGGACAATGGCGGCCGGGGTCTAGCATTTACAAGAGTTTGAGCTATCGGCAGCATAAATGGCAACGTGTTTATGTGTTAATTATCAAAAAATAAAAATAAAAGACATTGTCATATGCAATGCCATTAGCTTAAACTCTCGCAAATGCGAGACCGGTTGCATTGCAAATGCTTGTTACAAAGAGGTATTGGAACAACTCGTACAAAGCAAACTCAATTTTAATGACCCTCTGTTACGGATGCCAACAATACCCTACTATGAATAAATGCAAAATACTATGGTGCCTCTAGCAAAGCAGGAAGGATGTTGGTCAATTATTTTAAAATTTTTGAACAAAATCCAGGATTGAAGACATAGGCCCTTGATCATAACTTTTTCTATGATCAGGAAATTATGTTCCTCTTTGTGGAATTTTATACTAACCTCTACACTGAAGACACTTCGCCTTCTGAGGAGTACTTGCAATTCTTTTTGTACATGATTTCTAAACCACAAACCTTACAAATAGTTTTATACCTTTGGAAGCTGGTTTTTTTCCTTGCCGCCATCTCCAGGCTCCCAATAGATAAAGCTCCAGTCCCCGATGGATTTACTGTCGAACTCTACACTACGTTTTCTTTTTCTGTAGTCCCTCATTTGCTCTGTCTTTTCCAATATATTTTATCTGTGGACGTCAAGGTGGGGACATTTATGGAGGCCATGATTTGTTTGATCTCCAAGGAAGATAGGGGCATATTATCAAGGACGGGCGTTAAAATTATTGCTGCTTTAGCGGCAGAAAACTGCAGCTAGAGCGGCCATAATGGGCTTGATAATATGCACTTGAGAATTCCCATAGAAGCCCAGGTTCTAGTGTTATTATCAAGCTCATTATCGCCGCTTCAGCGGCAGTTTTCTGCCGCTAAAGCGGCGATCATTTTAACGCCCGTCCTTGATAATATGCCCCATAGAGATTTACCGAATGCAAAAATTATAGGACTATTTCCTATATTCATGCAGATTGCAAATTGTTTTCTAAATTATTGGCTCTGCGTACTACTGAATCGATCCCTTTTGAATCTGCATTGAACAATCCGGCTTTGTACATATTTCTGATAATTCTCGCATCTTTCTGAATATTATTCACAGCGCTATTTATTACCAAATTCCACTGGCTGTAGTTACCTTGAATGCTGAAAAACGTTTGATTGTGTTAATTGGGATTCATTTTTTCAAGCTATTAATTGGTCCCAAATTTCTACATAATATTAAAGCTCATTATTAATTTCCTTCTACTTCTGTTTTCCTTAATGGTTTCGGTCGTCATATTTTCCTCTCACTAGAGGCACCAGGCAAGGTTTCCCTCACTCTCCATTGTTGTTTATTCTAACGTTAGAACAATTTTTAGAAACTTTATGCCGTTCTGCGACCCTTCCTGGTTTCACTCATAGGAATATGCATATTAAAAGTACCTCTTATCCTGACAATATTTTACTTTATGTTTCTGACCCTCTTACCTCTATCCCCGAGTTCTTTGGTCTACTGTCTCGCTACTCTTCTGTGTACGGGTTTTGGTTTAATATTAACAAATTTGAAATAATGCCTCTTAATAGGTTTTATCTTCAGGACAGGTTCAGATACACTGGTTTCCTATGGAGTTCTTCTGGGATTAAATGTTTAGGTATTTTCTATTCCACATCTCTTAAAGAAACTTTTGAAGCCAATGTAGATGTGTTAAGAACAAAGATTATTTCCCTTTCTGCTAAATGGTCCCCCCTATATCTGTCTTTGTGGGGCAGATTATCCACCATTAAAATGATATTTTTGCCTATTATTCTTTTTTTATTTTTACAAATGCTTTCTCTTAGGCTTTTTCACACATTATTCTGTTCTTTAGATAATTTACCTTCAACACGGAGTCGAGTTTCTAGATTTCTTAAGGTATCATTCAGCTTTTGTTCTTGAACATATTTGGTCTTCTGTAGGTTCTGTTAGTTTGTCTTCTTCTTCTCGAATCCTCTATGGCAATCCTTTGAACTCTCGCTCATTTCTCCTTTTTGATTTCTTCAAATTGTTCTTATTCCCCCAAAAACCAGGCATCTCTCTTTCCCTATATTAAACCACTCTAGTATCTTTGCTAAAGAGTATGTTCCCCAGGTACAAATTAATGCATCCCATATGTATTATGATAAGATTTTGTGCATATTTTATCCTTCTAGTATTGATATAGATTTTGTATATGACATATCTCAATGGTGCATTTCTCATACATGTTGCTGTATTTCCTTTGAATATTTTTCGTGAAAGTATTTTTAACCTGAAAAAAGAAATCCTGCTTTGTCCTACCAGACTTCTGTCTCTAGGTTTGTTGTGGGTACAATGAGTGCTTCAAACTGCACTTTTGCTGTTAGATGTGGGAAGATGCTAGAGTTACCACAGTACAGTAGCCAGTCACCCCCCCAGCCTCAGAGCCCAGGGATAGGGCCTGTTTACAGTGAGGCAAACATGAAATACTGAATAAATGGGAGGGGTAGCCTAGAAATTATTTCAGGGCAACTAAAAATAAAACATTTTAGTTTTCTTGTTATTTGTTTGAAGTGAATCTCAATAAAACCTCAACACACCGTGGACACGGCAATTCACTTTAAGATTGTGTCCCCAGTGGAAGATGGACAATGTTTCACTGCAACCCACCAAACGTGGCATGCAAGTGTAGAACACTCTTCATTAATCTATTTATCCTCACTTTAAGGGTAATTCAGTAATCTGGTCCTGACAAGGGGCGCTTCCCTATAGTTTCACACTTGTGGAAGCAAAGTAATAAAAGTGGTATTTATAGACCTCAATCTGTTACCGTATTTTTGGGTAAGACACAACACAAACATAGTGGTATCTACCATGGTTGACAACACATAGTGGTTATAAACACTACCTACAGTTGTTTTTTTAGTATCAAATCCTGTTGATTATCCCATAGGTAACATAGTGAATGACCGGTAACACTAGCCCTCGATTTAGGCCGAGCCTTCATGCGGTGCACACGCACTGTTGCTTGGCAACAACATATTTTAGGTTCAGTCTGCTCTCTGGCAATGACCTAATGTATCTTAAAAAGGTACTTACCTTTTGTTGGCATCCTTGTCACTCTTCTTTACATCCTTCTACTTCGGCCACACTTTCAGGCATCACTTACCGTGTGACTTCCTCGTGTTTGTGTGGATCATGGTCAAAGAAAAGATTGATTGAACTTAATTGGTTTTCCGTCTACTTCTCCCACTGTAAACTGAGGTACAATTTCTTTATGTTGCGTTTTTATATAATACAATCTGACCAGAAAATATTGGACGCTTTACACGGGCAGCAGTTACAGTACAAAAGTTAAATTTATTTTTGTATGCCGGGAGATTAAGTGACTTGCCTAGAATCACAGGATGTTAAGGCGACTCTGCATGTTTTTTTTTTCAGCCCAAGCCCTCCAATGTTTCAAACTGTTGAGTCAATAACGTACCACTGTGGGTGGGCTTCAGGCGGTGCTGTTTTTATTCAGCAGCAGTAAACACACTCCCTGTGTACTTTCACTGTTCTCATTACAAGGGTCAGACTGGGGCCACAAATAGGCCCAGGCATAAATATAAAAGTGGCCCTGATTAGTGATCCATGTAGCTAACAAAGTGGCCCACATTTGCAATTTAGGCCAGTTTTAAACTTGTAAAGACACCTTGTATGGGTATTTTGCAAGGTGTGATAAACTGCATGCATTTGTGCTTGTTGTAGGCAATGCTTGTGCTAATATTAGGGACTTTATCAGTAAAAACCGGCCCACAACCAGTCAAGAAAATTCCTCCCCAGAGTTATCTGCCAGACCAGCTTATTGTGCACTGCCTGATTACCCTACCGGGCAGTCCGACCCTGCCCATTGCAAACCCTGTCATGGACACTGCGTTGCACAGGCTGAAACACAACAAGGTGGTTGGAAGCCACCCTGTTGTAGGAAAACCTGCATCTATGTGACATGCTCAATTCATGGGGTTAAAACTATTATCAAGATCATTGGCATGTTCCATGGTGACCACTGCTGCTCTGCACTCTACCCTACTCCAATATAACCCACTCAACTACTATCCACTCAATCTACTCTACTCCAGTCTACACCAATCTACCATCCTCCAATCTACTCCTCCTCAATCTACCCTAGTCTGTTCCATGCCACTCAGCCCCAATCCAATCTATCCTACCCCAATCTACCCATCAACACTTTATCCCTTTCTACCGCACTACATCCCAATCTACCCCACTATACCCTACCCAATCTTCCACACACAAATCTATCCCAATGTACCCCAACTCTACCCTCCCACAATCTACCCCACTCCACCCAAATCTCCCAGTTCCAATCCACCCCATTCAAATCTACCCAACTCCCATCTACTCCATGCCAATCTACCCCACCCCACCCTACTTCATTCTATCCCTCCACCCCACTCTACTGTAAGCATACCACTTTATTATACTCTACCACACTCCAATCTACCCTACTCCACTCTACCCATCTATACCTCTCCACTCCACTTTAGTCCAATCTACCTGACCCCACTCTACCCCAATCTACCAGATCCCACTCCAACCCACTCCACTCTACCCAAATCAACCCCACTGCACTCCACCCCAATCTCCCCACTCCACCTCACTTCACTATAATCTAGACCAATCTACCATGCTCCAATCTATACCACTCTGTTCCAATATACTCCAATCTGATCAACCCCACTCCACTCTACCCCACCCTATTCCTCCACTCTACGCCAGTCTACCACACCACGCTCTACCCAACTCCACCCAATCTACCCAACTCCATTTCCCCAATGTATCTCACTACAGTCTACCCCAATCTACCCCACTAACCTACACTCTACCCCACTCTATCCCAATGTACACCACTGTATCCCAATTTACCCCACTCCACCCAACTCTGCCCCAATCCACCTCAGTGTACCCCAATCTACTCTACACCACTCCATGACACCAATTTACTCCACTGTACACCAATTTACTCCACTTTATCCCTATCTACTACACTCTACCCTGTCTACCCCACTGCACTTGATCCCACTGTACCCACTCTTCACCAATATACCCCATCCCACCCCACCCTACCATGCTTCCACCCACCAACTTGTAGCCATGCTGAACAGCAGCCAAATTGGTTTACAACATGTCTAAAACACTATGACAAAAAACTTAGCTTTCACATAGGCGAGAACTATTGGTTTTGCAATTGCTTGTTTTAAAATATGTCACATATTTGAGGGGCCAATTAACCACATGGAGAGATTCATTGTTATAGACTATCCTCATAAGTATCCATGCATGTCTGTGTTGTAGCCTTTCTTGCCTACTTATGATTGGTGTAGAAATAGATACCCCCTACACAGCATAGCTCCACCATACCGAGCACAATCTTTCCAAGCACGGCATAGCTCCTCCATCCCATGACAGAGCTCTCTTTTCACATACCTAAACCCCCTGATGATGCCCCGACTCTCATCCATAATAATGTCGCACTTAAGGCCCACAGATACATAGCTTGTCTTCCATCCTTCCTAATGTATCTATCCACACAGCTCACTTGTGTCTGCATGTGGAGTGGAGTGGTGTGGCTCACTGGTTAGAGGCAGCAGACCCGGAAGCAGAGGACGGCCCGGGACCAGGGTTCAATTCCCGACGCGGCAGGGTCGTGGACCAGGGTCAGTGGACTCGATAATTCTCGCCTCGGTGCCTACTCTAACCAGGGATCACACTCGGCAACTCTGGGCATTAGCTTGCCTCATCTCCACAACGGCCCCCCACATACGCCGGGGATGCCTAGTTTCACCTTGGAGATACCCAGTAGGGACCATTCCACAGGGAAAGCCAGGACGGGTTCCCAAGCGGTCTACAGCGCGGAGATACCCCATGTGGGGTGATTCATGCGCTTTACAAGACATCATTACATTACATTACATTACATTACATTACATTACATTACATTACATTACATCTCTTCGTTACACGTGGTGACCTCACTGGAAAATATCAGTAGATCCTCCTAAAGCAACAGGGCACATTTAGCCTAGACTGTCTTATAACTGCCTTTATATATCATTTACTACTATAGATGAGGCATTGAAGCATTGTATGATGAGTAAAACGCTACTACGAAGCCAAGGATAGAGGTTAATCTACTAGTCACTATTGTTGGGGATCAGAATTAGACCTGTGCTTCCAGTAAACCCTGTCATGCATTTACTCCAGTTTCTTTTTGGTAGGTTTAATGAAAATGAGGTAGATGTCATCATTCGTGGGGGCCATGTGTTTATTTAAATGGTTTGTCGGATGAAAGATCGGCTGGAGAGATTCAGAATTCTTAGGTTGCAGGGATGTGGACAATTTGAGATTCTCCTGGACTAGACACCCACTTCTGCTTTTTAACTAACCCCCACCCTACAGGCTCATGCACGAGTCAAGCACCCTTGCAAGCCCTCTCCCTACCTCACTGGGCCTTTACCTTGGTCCCCATCATTGCGACATCACTGAACTTGCCCATCTGCACAGGAAGTGGCATCACTGGAGTCCTATCATCCATCTGCACAGGAAGTGACATCACTGGATTTCACATCCTCCAGCTACACAGAAATTGACTTCACTGTGGTTCCCGACCAAATCTATTTTTAAAAGAAGTCATTTCCATCATCCAACTTCATGGGAAGTCCCTTCACTCGAAATATCTTCATCCATCTGAGTAGGACATGACCTCACTAGATTTACTAGCATCCATCTGCATAGCAAGTGACATCACTGGATTTTCCATTGTCCATCTACACAGAAAGTGAAATCATTCCTCTCCCCTGCTTAGTAGTAAACCTGTGTAATGGTGGCTGCAGTGTGGAGGTACACCAAAGGGAAGCCAGTCTGTACCTGGACCTCATGCAGCAAACAGAAACACATCCTACCCCTTCCCCCTGCTACCCAGCAGTGACCTTCCATGACCTCAAGCCATCTCCCTCTCCTACTGATTGCTGTACCACACAACATTGAGAGACCACTCTCCTGCGCTTTCTGCACATTTTCATGCACTTATCCACAACCACAAATCACTGCACCCACACCGGTAGCACCAATAGCCCACTCGTGCACAGTTCTGTAACCACCCGCAGACTCACACGCATGCTCTTCAACATCCCTTCAGTCGCCTAACACACTACAAAGATTGAAGACCTGCTACACAACAGCACTACGGATCTGCATTTCCTCATAAAAACCTGTCAGACACCTACATCGGCATCTGATATCTCCACAGCCATCCACCTCCCCTCCAGCTATGAGATTGGGGGGAAAGATAGACTTCACACGTCTGGAGGAGGAATCACTATCATCCACAAGAACACCATAGGTTGCACCACCTCAATCAACAGGTCATTCACCAACATGGAGCACCTGTCTTCATGTCACAGCTAACTTCACCCTATACGGCACTCTCAACTACTGGCCACTGGGACCACTCACCAAATTCACAGACTCCATCAGGGACTTTGTTGCACCACTCACCCTTGATACAAGCAATTACATCCTACTCAGAGACTGGAACTTTTATCTGAAAGACCACCCTACCTCTACTCAAAATCACTCATTGAAGAGCTTGGAAGCCTGGGCCTCACCTAATGAATAAAAAGTCCCATTTGGAAATGGAATAATATCAAGGACAGGAACACCATTCCTAGTGGACGCCAAGCCGAACACAGCAACAGCCTTCACAAACCTTCAACAATTTCATCATCTTCTATGCCAACTTCATGTCCTCGTCTTTGCCACAGTGAAGTATTTCACCTCTTCGAAGGCCTCCTCCAAATCTGTTGTTCCTTTGCAAGACCTCTACAAGTATCCCTCTCAATTCAACTACAAAATCACTCAAAATGACATCACCAAACACCTCCTGGTCTCATCCAAAGAACCAATGCTAACCACATTTCCCGTCATCACTCCAGAAGAAACTGCTGCTACCAAGAAGTACATCCATCATCATCATAAACTTTATTCGAGAGTTAAGTCATTAAAGCACAAGATAAAATCAGTCAGCAATAGACTACACAATCTAAAAGGAACCATTATGTACATTCTATTTAGATAAATAAAATACAATTAAACTCTGTGTGACAACTATCGAATAGACAGGTTAAAAATATATAAGCATAAAATAATTGTTGAATAAGTTTAAAAGATACTTAAGTAAACACAGAGAATCCAACAGGGAAAATGGAGGGGGAAAAAAGAGTGATCGACAAATGTTGAAGCACTCAGTGTTTTGTAAAATACCCCTCACACACCAAAAGGCCCCTTGGTGTCATGCTTCATCATCGGGGTCTTCGCACCCCTCTATCGGGATGCGGCGTGCTACGACCTACGACTACGCGGGAGCACTAATAGTAATGACTATGTGTGGTGTGAGGTGTGTGGGGTGTATTTGTTATAAGTGAGTGGTGGGATGTGGTGAAAAAGTTAAAAAGTACCTGGCACATGAGTATAAAGGAAAAATTTATTCTGAACTCTGGCTGGTACTGTTAAAAGAAGTGCGGTGTGAGGTCGAATCTGTTATATTAAAGAACAGGACCTCTGGTGTGCGTTGTCAACATGTTTCGGAGTCAAGCTCCTTCTTCAGGACGGGGGCACGACCTCTCCACCTTACTCACGTATTTTTAAAAAAAATGTGTATTTACAGAAAAGTGAAATAAATAGGCTAAGTGTGCCTACAGCGGTCTGCTACAAGTACAATGACTTGTGAAGCTTGCTTGTTGGCTTCATGAGCAAAATGGGACGTCTGGGGTGTTGCTTGAATTGCAATACTAACAGGACGCTCTGATCACCGTCTTACCCCACACGCTGCTCCGCTGTTGTGTCAGGGGTGTGTGTGAGGGGTATTTTACAAAACACTGAGTGCTTCAACATTTGTCGATCACTCTTTTTCCCCCCTCCATTTTCCCTGTTGGATTCTCTGTGTTTACTTAAGTATCCTTGTGGAGCAAGAATCCAACCATTCGCTCTACCTCCCTCTTGTGTTTTTTGACTAAGTTTAAAAGATACCATTATTGTTGGACTTGGCCCTTTTCCCTGAAATTTTTCGCTTTTCGCTCCCCTAATTCAGACTGTCCCCCCATCGTAACAAAGTTGTATAGGCCCTGTGAGGTTGAGATGCCCTGTGTAATGTTAAAATCAATGCTAAGGTGCAGGTGCTCTCTACTTCCAATATGGCTGCCATAGGCCCCTGCTACTGTAGCGTGGCCTTTCTAGTAGCACCCTAGTTGCCAGGAGCTGGCTGGAACCCCTAAACATTGTTGCAATACCAGCCTGCCTTGCCTGCCCATAGCTGGAGTAGGGAAGCTCCTGGAACCTTCTAGAAGAGGGGCGGGGTCTGCTTTTGCCGCCTTACAGAGTGGTCACCTGACCTGGGCATATATAAAGAAAGGAAGGAAAGTTTTCAGTCAGTTGGGGCTTCTCTGACCTGGGGGACCCACGCAGGAGACTTAGGCGGTAGGGCCTAGTCAGAAACCTATACCACTGGGGGTGACAGGGTTTAGGCGCTGCCCACCAAGCTGTGTGAGGAACACTGAACTAGCCCACTGATCTGGCCCGGCGGAGGGGAACCCAGGAACCACCTGCAGTGACCTGCTGAGTAAACTTGTCAGCAGCCTTCAACTCAACCCCCCCCCTCTTCAAGCAACTATCTACAAAGGGCGTAGGAACCATCTAGCGCCAAGAAGACCCTCTAACTACCCACAGGACTGCTGGGGGATCAACCAGGTATTGGCGCTGTGTCACCCCCTGCGCTCCCTGACTCCACCTGGGCCCCCTTTGCTGACCTGCCACTGCTGTGTGGCCTGTCCTGCCCTGTCTGAACTGCTAATCTGCCTAAAACTGAACCAAACTGTGCTGCTCCTCAACGCTCCCCTGCTGTGCCCTGAGAAGCGCTGTGAGCCTAAAGACTGTTGCTGCCCCAAGCGCTATATCTACCCGGCGCTGTGGCCCCAAGACCTGCCGTCGCGCATACTAGCACTGTGTGTGCGCCCTCGAGGCGCTATCTGCCCCCACTCACCGCCGCAGCCCAGGTCGTCCGTGCAGCTGAGGCAGCTCCCTGTCAGGTGCTGTGATTTGCCCCCAGACGGCCCTCGGTGCCAGGAGAGGGCCGCCGCCTTGTTGTTGTGGGCCGTGCCCGGCCCGATTGTGTGCAGACCTTGCGGCGGCCCCCGGAGCCTTGGGGAGGCCGCAGCGATCATCTGGAAGCCTTCTGCCCCCGCTGAGCATCACGTTGCGCGGCCCCCGGTGTCAAGAGAGGGCCGCCGGAATTCCAGTCAGGCCCCACTAGGCCCGACAAGGCCTGAAGCCTCCACCCGCCATCATGTGACGGGGGACGCGTCGTCCCTGGCCACGCCCCCATCCGGCGCCGCGCAGTGATTGGCTGACGCTACCGTGCCCGCCCAAACCACCTGCTGATTGGTTCCTGGGCCGCCCACGTCATCACGGGCCCGGGAACAGGACATTCCTTCACCGGAGGGCCTTGAGAGGGTGTGAGGGCCTCCCACCTGCGGCGCCACACCCAGAGGGGCCAAAAGAGATCCCCAGTCTGCGTGAGGCTACCGAGAGGGCCAGAGCCCTCCCCCCCGCTATAAAGCACCGCAAGAGGCCGGGAAGGCCTGAAGAGACCAGGTAAACCCCCGGGGAGGAGGGCAGAAGGCCGAGGGAGGCCCCGAGTTCGCCCCTCCCCGAGGGAGACTGTTGCTGGGCCCGTTCGCCCCGCGGCACTCCTAGTGCTTAATGAACTGGGCCTGCTAGAGTTAACCCCTGGCTAGGGGTCTGTTACTACTTTCAGGGGAAGGTTGTTGGAGCCTGCACGCCCCGAATTTACTCCTGCCTGACGCATTGTTTATTCCTGTATAATGGAAATGTCGCTTACAGAATGAAATGCTTACCCCTACCCAGTGATAATTTCATTCCTGCCTGATTCCATGGTTATTTTGGTCTAATGAAATGCTGGTTAATGTCTAAAAGAGCAATATTGCAGATAATTGTTGAAGGAAATTGGTTACCGGTGCTTTTACACTGAAATGTTCAATGAGTTCTGTCGGAGTGAATTAATTGCCTATGCTAATTAGGAAATGTTCTGCCCTGATGAAATGTTTATTCTTGCATAAGGAACTGTTGACCCAATGCCTACAGTGCTATAATAAAAGGGTGGCTCATTTAATGAAATGGTTATGGTGATACGCTACAGTGAATATTGAAGTGCTCCCCTGATGAAATGCTTTGATGAGTTAATGTATTGAGCAACTGAATATCCTGCATTTTATTCTAGATAAAAGCTATTAGATTTTTACTCAAAGTCACTGGTGTGGTCTCAGTCATTGTGTGCGTTACCTGTCGCAGTTGATGTGCGTGCTGTGTAGTCACTTTACACCTAAGCTTTCGGGTGCCTACCTGCTCGGGCCAAGCTACCCCCGGGGAACTGGTAACCCCAGTTCCTACATTTGGTGGCGAGCGGTGGGATCAGGACCTGTGACTATACAGCACCCTCCGGTGAGACAGAGAGCGCCGCAATCGGACTAGACACCTGTTGTGCATGCAAGCCTAAGCAATTGACTAAGCATGGGCGTAAAATCCGTTCCGCTCGCGGATTTTTCGGATTTTCGGTAAATCCGCAATCCGCGAACTCTCGCGGATGTAGCGAAAATACGCAAATCCGCGCGCTGCGGATTTTTTGCTTGTGTTCGCACTGCTCGCGGTCCGCGGCGCGGGCAGCAACAATCTCGCACTCGCGAAATTACAAAAATTACAATTGGGGAGGGGTGAAGGAAGTGGCCCAGTCTCCAACTTCCTGTTCCTGTCCAGCAAGCTCCTCCCATTGCTTAGTCCATTTCCTGGCCACTTTGAATTCGATCTTGACTGGGAAGGATTACTTTTTGTGGATGCTGCTGGAGATTTGGTTTTGAGGCCTTTTGGATTACTTTTGGATTCGAAATTTGATTTCACAAGTAAGTTGATAAGTTGATGTTGTTTGTTTGTGGTGATTTTTGTGTGTGTTTTTCGACTTTTTGGGGTGGGGTTGGGGGCTGGCTATGTTGGTGGGAGGCCATTTTGAGGCATGGTCCTGCAGGTCCTGGCCATGTGGATGGGGTCAAGCGGCCATTTTGAAGTCAGGCAGTGTGCTTTGTGCCCTAGGCCCACCCAGTCTGCTCTGATTTCTTTCATTATGCCCAGGGGGCCTAGAACTCCCGCGGATTACCCGAAAATCGGATTTTTAAAAAAAAAAATTGCCTGTGTTCGCACTGCTCGCGTCCCGCGCAGCAACAATCTCGCACTCGCGAAATTGTAAAAATTACAATTCTGCACATGAATTGAAAACTACCAGGCTTAGTTATGGGCGCATGCATGATACAACTGTTTTGTTGAATTTTAACATGATTCTGGCCAGGGCATGGATGGCATTGGATTGTGGTGATTTTTGTGTGTTTTATGACTTTTTGGGGTGGTGTTGGGGGCTTGCTATGTGGGTGGGGGTCATTTTATTGCCTGGTCCCGTGTGGGTGGGGGTCTAGGGGCCATTTTTAAGCCAGTTTGTGTGCTTTGTGCCATAGGCCTGCACCCAGTGTGCTGTGATTTTATCATGCCCAGGGGGCCCAGAATCGGTCTGTTCACGGATTTTGCTGGTTTTTCGCCACGTTCGCGTCATGAAGCAACAATCTCGCACTCGCGAAATTGCAAAAATTGCAATTCTGCACCAGAAAACCACCAGCAGGCAGCATAAACCTTCTGAAACTTGATGGATGGCATTGGATTGTGGTGATTTGATTGGTGTTGTGTTTTTTGATTTTTTGGAGTAGGGGTTGGGGGCTGGCTATGTTGGTGGGGGCCATTTTGAGGCATGGTCCTGGCCATGTGGATGGGGGTCAAGCGGCCATTTTGAAGGCAGGCAGTGAGCTTTGTGCCATAGGCCTGCACCCATTTTGTCTTGCTTTCACCCATTGTGCCCAGGGGGAGTCAGTGGTACATGAAACTATAACCCTCTCTGTGTGTGCTCTCTTGGATCAATGTTAAATTCCTGTTTCCCAAAAATTTAGCAATTCTTAATTTTGAAATTTCCATATTGTGTGGTGTGCACGTGTGTATTCATAAATGCCTACTTGCAAACTATTTATTGAAGCGCTACATATGCAACATATATTTACTGATGTTCCTCTGTCTTCGTTTGCTTTTAGGTGCACAAAGTCAATAACTCCGCATCATCGTTGAGCATCAGTGCCAGGAAGAAGTCCTGCTGCGGCCTGCTGTTCCGACATCTGAAGAAGATGGCTCCAAAAAGAGGTGCCCGTAGCTCCTCTTGCAAGAAAGATGTCTCTACTAAGGAGAAGAAGAAGCAAGTGGCACCACTTACCAAGTAGACTGGTGGCTCGACCACTAAATTTTTGTGGAAAAAACAAAGGCCCACCATGAGTGCTGCACAGGTAGCCTGTTTAGTGGTTCAATCACCAACGACCAGTGATGTTGGCTCATCGCAAGAAAGTAGCAGCACACCATCAACACAGGTTGTAATTCATCTCACAAGTACTATTTAACAACCAAAGCCGCAACAACAACTGCATGGGCTACTAGTACAAGCACAAGTACATGCGCAAGGAGCTGGCCGAGAAGGAGCTGTCCGAGAAGGAGCTGTCCGAGAAGGAGCTGTCCGAGAAGGAGCTGGCCGAGAAGGAGCTGGCCGAGAAGGAGAAGGCCGAGAAGGAGAAGGATGAGAAGGAGAAGGCCGAGAAGGAGAGGTCCATGGAGAGTTGCAAGTAGAGGTCAGTGAAGAGGCCCATGTAGCGGCACATGGAGCGGTGCAAGTGCCCACAATGGTTGTTCTTCCAGAAGTAGGGGCACAGGAAGAAATTGACTTTGGAGCCGTGGTATCATGTCAGGAAGACAAAGGCACTCCTCCTGATGATTCATTTTCTCCCAGCTCCCCAGCAAGGAAAAGATCAAGGAGTGTGTGTAGAAGTTCCTCTTCAAGCCCCGCTCCATCAGATGATCTGGATCTAGATTGGCAACCATCTCCGACGTCTGAGAGGGAGGCACACCATGAGCTGCGAAAGGTATCAAATGTTAAAAGGAAGGGCCCCGGAAAGCTCATACTTATGGATCCGAACGTCGGACTTGATGAAGTGGTGCATTCTGATGTTGTTGAACAGGATGACAGCAATGACCTAGTCATCACACACGTCATTCCAGCCACACCGGCCATGCAGCAGACAGACATTTATACCCTATCCCGACGTCATGCTGAGCGTGACCCTGGCGACGTGGCACTGGTAGCACCACCAACGCAGTCAAGTAGTACAACAAGTTCAACAAAACCTACAGCTCCCATATTTTCTCCCCAGAGGGGGACTCCATCCAGCTCGACTCCCTCAAGTAGGGTTGCTGCAATAATTGCACAACCCAGTAGATGTCTGCAAGGCTCATCCACCACTGCTTCATCTGGCATTGGCAGTATCATCTCGTGCGGCAAAACCAGAAGTTTCCAGTCCCCAGTTTGGAACTTTTTTAGTGTCCATGCAAAGTATGATAACATAGCCGTTTGTTGCATTTGTAAGACTAGAGTTAGCCGTGGTAAGACTGGTACCAACTATGGAACCGGAGGCCAGATAGGTCATCTTAAAAGAAGGCACGCTGTCGAATGGTTTGCGCACCTAGCAAACATCAAGGGAAAGCAATCCCAAAGGGCAAGTGGCCAAAATATACCCATACTAGGTGTTTCATCTGAAGATGACGGGGAGGTAGAAGAAGCGTCAGACATTTGTCCGGTTGCACCCAGTACCCCTGGCAGCACCACACCCTCCGGAACACATAGGAGGCACACTGAGAGTCTGGGAGACACACCAATGCGGAAAATGTCAACACTGAGCAGAAGTGGGTCGAAGAAGGCATCAGCATCATCCAGTAAATTTGTCCAGCACACCATTACAAACATGTTCTCCTCAGATGCGCAATTTCAACGCAACCACCCAATTGTACGCCTGTATAACACTAAGCTGGCTAAAATGCTAGCGGTGGACCTTCTCCCTTTTTCGTTTGTCGAAGGTGTGGGTTTTCTTGAACTCGTGGCAACACTGGCCCCTAAATGGAAGGTTCCTAGCCGGTTCTATTTTGCCAGGGTTGCTGTTCCAGCACTACATAAAGAGGTGCTTGAGTTGGTTGGGGCAGCTTTGCAGAAGAGTGCTGTTCACACTATACACCTGACAACAGACATGTGGACCAGTTGCCAAGCCCTTGATTACATGTGCATCACTGCACACTGGGTCTCTTTTTCAGGGGTTGCAAAACAGATAAATGCAGGTGGTGACTTGGTCGAGATTTTTAAGGGTGCTCGTAAACATGCAACATTAGCCGTTAACCACACCAGCAACCGTATCATCTGCATCAGGCCCAGGCGATATGTCTGAAGCGGATTGGCTAAGTGAGCTAGGGTATCCTTGTCCCAGAAAGGACACAGAAGTGCAAAGTACAGGAATCCGGGAGAACATTGTTTCAATGGTGCAGGCCTATCTGGATGACTCAACAGCGGTCAATATTACCGAGGACCCATTGGCGTATTGGCATGGGAAAAGAAATGGCGAGAGCTTACCAACCTGGCTATCAATTACTTGTCTTGCCCACTCGCAAGCGTATCTTCAGAACGTGTTTTTAGTTCTGCTGGTGGCATTGTGACTTGCAAAAGGTCCCACCTCTTGCCCGCAAATGTGGAGCGGCTCACCATGATAAAGATGAACCAGCACTTCATACCACCAGATTACAAAGTACGAGAATGCACGCAGGAAGAAGAGGACACCGACCTACCTGAGGAAAGTTCTCCTCAGTTACCAGAAGTACTACCGACTGAATTTGCAGAGTATGAGGACGAGTTCTGCTTCCCTGACAGCGAGTTCTGAGAATGAGTCAATGAATCATTAACTTTATTTTTCGTCCTTATTCACTTTTATTCCTGTGTGTCTGTCTTTCTTTGTTTAGCAAGTGCTTCATCACATTCACAACAAAACTGTAATCACCCAATCAAACAACAAGCCCATCAGCAGAACTGTCTTGATTTTGATGCCGCAGCATTCCTCAGGTTCACAACATTTAGTTGACAAGAACTCAGTCCTGGTCGTCTATCCTCCTCCTCCAGACTCACCCTATCCATTTCCCGTAATGCTGATGCCTGGATTCTGCACAATGAAGAAACTTACGTTGACGAGTCCCCTAAAGAGGGACTGGAAGTAGTGAGTCCTCATTTAAATACATTTTGCTAAGTGTGACTTTTTTTCCCCGATTTGCTTTTTGGCTGTTTGGGGGGTGTCAAACTTGTTTGCGCTTGGGTTTGCGGGTCTTGGCTGGGCCATTGCTGGCAAGGTCTATTAAGGGAAGAAATTGGTTAGGCATTTACTTTGGAAAACATTTGGCCAATTACACGTGAACGTTTAGGCGTTATTATTGCTCGCTTGCCTGTCTTAGGGGTGCTGTCTGTGGGGCTTCTAGGTTTTTGGGGTCTGTGAGCACCGCTGCCACATTTCTAATGTTGATTGCTTTTGTTTTGCAGAAAATCCACGCCGGGAAACTCCAGTTGGGGCCCTGCTGCAGAACGCTTTAGGACACTGTGAATTCCAGGTGGAGCCAGCCCTCAAACACAAATTACAGGTAAGATAAGCGTTTGGATGGGAGGTAGTATAATGGAGTATTAGGAGAGGCGAGAGAGTGACAGTGGTACTAGTAGTAAAGTCCTAGGACTCTTGAATTAACAAACTCTGTGACAGGCATTTACTTTGGAAAACATTTGGCCAATTACACGTGAACCAACACGATGACAGTGTTCAATAAAACGAACTTACTGCAAAACCACAACCCACCAGGCTCAAAAGTAGTAAAAAACAGGTATGCTCAGATAAAGTTTGAAAAAGTACATTTTTATATCCCTAACAAAATAAACTCCCGCAAGACCCTCCCTAACCCCAACAAATAAATAGTCCTTCAAAAGTCCCCAAAAACCCCAACTCCCAATTCCCACCCCCCCAAAAGTCTGTAAAAAAGGGGCAAGGGACACTCTAGGGATGCATGGTGTTGACTTTGGCCTCCAGGGCATCATGCCTTAGGGCCAGGGCATCGTACTGCTCCCGGAGGGTGGCGTGGTCTAAGCGGATGCCCTCCAACAAATTTTGATATTCTTTCAATTTCCGGACCTCCGCCTCCAGGTCGGACACTCGGTGGATTGCACGGCGCAAGCGAGCCTTTAGAGTACTGTGAGGGGCAGCCTTTGCTGCTCGGCGGTGGCGTCTGCCAGCACGGCTCCGTTTCGCCGGAGCACTGCGCTGACCGGCAGAACGTGGGGTCACGGAGGAGGATGCAGATGTCCCATTCGATGTACTGGACTGCGTGTCCTCCCCCTCCAGTTCCACCAGCCGCCGATATTGGGCAACAGTAGCATCCAGCCTCCGTTGCCGGGCCAGTAGAGCCTGCATACTCCTTGTTGGTTTTGATGTTTTAGTATGACCAACTATATGAAGAAAGAAAGACATAATCTGTAATCAATGCTCTTTAAGAATATGATTAACACAAAATGATTCAGCAGGAAGTTGTGTCACAGTACAACTAGCAACTAGCCAGCGCAGTACAAAACTATTCAGGCCAGTATCATGGGCGTCCGCAGGGAGGGGCAAGGGGGGGCGCTTGCCCCCCCCTGGATCGCAGGTCCATCCAGTGCTGGCCCAGTGACAAATTACAATATGGTAATTACAGCAGGCTGGGACCGACAGACAGATAGAGGCAGAGACAGGGACAGAGAGAGAGGAAGACAGAAGGAGAGAGAGAGAGGGAGGGAGCCAGAGGGTGACAGAGGGAGGGTGAGGGAGGGAGACAGCGAGAGAGAGACAGCGAGGTAGAGGGAGACACAGGGAGACAGAAAGAGGGAGGCAGAGAGAGAGAGAGAGAGGGAAACAGAGAGAGGGAGGGAGACAGAGAGAGAGGGAGGGAGACAGAGAGAGAGGGAGGGAGAGAGACAGAGAGAGAGACAGAGAGAGAGAGAGAGAAAGAAAGATGTGTGTAATGTGTATGCCAGGTCTGGTGGCTCAGTGGACGAAGGCATCCGCTGCAGGGGCATGAGTTCAACCTCATGGTCATAGTTTTTTTTGTTGCTCTAGATCCACCCCCCTCCTCCACTGACCCTGCCCCCTTCGGTGCGGCCCTTGGCCACAAACCACACTGTCAATTTGGCCCCGAGAGAAAGTTTGTGAGGACCCATGCTCTATAACCACATCCTCCTGATTTAGATTGAAATTTTTTTTTTCTGGCATTTTTTGTTTTTCCCTCTGTTTTAATGTAGTTGCCAGGTCGTCTGCTGTGGTGCCGCACAAGATTTTTCTCTTCCCCCTATGGGGTTCTTTGTTTATTTAAGCTCTATGTCGTGTTAGATTTAAAAAAAAATGTATTTAATACTTGTGCTCAATCATGTCAGGAGTAGGACTCAGGAGATGGTGATGATGTTGCACCCCCCCCCTGGAAACATTTCATAGTATTTTCGTAGTTCATCCAGTGACCGTCTACTCTCTGTAGATACACATCATATGCTATCTAAGAGTCAGATAGTACCATGATCCAGCTTACCTCTACCCGCCACCACCACTGTCTGCTTCCTCACAGTCTGTTCTTGGGCCACTTGCGTCGCCTCCTCCCCAGAGTTGTCCTCGGAGTCGATCACCACCACCACATCCGAGCTGGCCCCGCCACCAGATGTTCCACCTACAAAGTAGATTTAAGAATGTTAGATTACACCACTCACTAGTATTTGGTCTAGGAATGAAGAAATGTGAAAACAACAGAAAAAGTAATTGACTGTCTACTCTAGTCTAAAGTAAAAATGTCCCTCCTTCCAGGGAAGGCTGTTGTCTTGCTGCACTTTTTTGTCACAATTGATGAATGCTTGCTTAATTTTAACACACACCATTTTTCTCTGAACAGACAGAAGCTGGACTTCTAAGGACAAGAGCAACATCAACTTCAAACCAGGTGAAAGCTCGGCTCGACCACAAGAAATGTGTTCCATTACTCATCAACTCAGCACCAAGCACTTTTCCATTTCCAGCTAACTTTATTTTAATATATGTGTTTACTTTTACTTTTAATAAAGCTTTTAAACTTGAATAGACTCTGTGGTTTTTGGTCCTCCAGACTAGAGTGACTGAGTGAAAGGTTTTGCAATTTTTGCAAGGAGGAATCCGTGCCGCTGACACTACCAGGTTTATACAGTGTGCCAAACACGCCACTCTGAAATATTATTACTCTGGTCTTTGGTGTCCATAGTTCGGTTTGTGGAGAATTGTCCCTGCAACAGTAGTATTACAGCGGCATTATTGTGGCAAAGCAAAGCACACCTGCTAAGTGCTTTAAGTTTTGCAAACAACAACACCTGCCCTGCCCCAACTGACATTAATGAAGGCTGGCACCTGCTTGTCTGCTCCCTTTCCTTTTTGTTGCAATGTAATTTTTTTTTAACAGGATGCAATGGCATACTTCTAACTATTCTGTGACTGTCAGAGCAGGGTCACACAATAGTTGCAAGTAGACAACCGGATTCTGGAGGGCCCCTTCAGGAAGCACTACAGGGAAATGGTTACAAATGATGAGCTCGAACTTTTGCACCTGCTCGTTGGTTTTGCTTTTGCAAAACTCGTTTTTTGGTAATTTCGTGCTATTCGCGAGGCGCGGCGTTGTGCGAAATCGACCGTGGAAGCCGCGTCTTCAAGCAACTATCTACAAAGAATGTAGGAACCATCTAGCGCCAAGAAGACCCTCTAACTACCCACCGGACTGCTGGGGGATCAACCAGGTATTGGCGCTGTGTCACCCCCTGCGCTCCCTGACTCCACCTGGGCCCCCTTTGCTGACCTGCCACTGCCGTGTGGCCTGTCCTGCCCTGTCTGAACTGCTAATCTGCCTAAAACTGAATCAAACTGTGCTGTTCCTCAGCGCTCCCCTGCTGTGCCCTGAGAAGCGCTGTGAGCCTAAAGACTGTTGCTGCCCCAAGCGCTATATCTACCCGGCGCTGTGGCCCCTGCCGTCGCGCATACTAGCGCTGTATGTGTGCTCTCGAGGCGCTATCTGCCCCCCCGCACCGCCGCGGCCCAGGTCGTCTGTGCAACTAAGGCTGCCCTGGAAGGCACTGTGATTTGCCCCCAGGCGGCCCTCGGTGCCAGGAGAGGGCCGCCGCCGTGTTGTTGTGGGCCGCGCCCGGCCCGATTGTGTGCAGTCCTTGCTCCCCTGATGAAATGCTTTGATGAGTTAATGTATTGAGTAATTGAATACCCCGCATTTTATTCTAGATAAAAGCTATTTGACTTTTTACTCAAACTCACTGGTGTGGTCTCAGTCATTGTGTGCGTTACCTGTCTCAGTGGATGTGTGTGCTGTGTGGCCACTTTACACCTAAGCTTTTGGGTGCTACCTGCTCGGGCCAAGCTACCCCCTGGGGAACTGGTGAACCCAGTTCCTACAATTATTAACATGTTACTAATTCATTGTATCAGATGAAAAATGATTCAGTAGAACACAGTAACAAACAAACAATCAAAATAGCCATTCCCCTCATGCATATACAAGAAGGTATTAGTGCTGATATTTGTCTTGAACCTAGACAGGTAGCAATGTGGAATGTCCACTACTGGCCGGAAGCATAGTTTTTGATCGTATTGCCCAAGCCCAGTTCAAAAACTTCGCCACTGCAATGGCTAATGGTGGGTTGGGGTCTGTGCTTAGGATTCTCAGAGCCTCAACATATCTAAGAGTGTCCATTTGTTGGCAAATTGGAATTATCCATTTACGCCGAGGTGCAGCATACAAAGGACAGAAGAACAGGATGTGACTTACAGATTCTTGCTGGTCCAAGCACCTAAGGCATCTGTCATTAGATGACCCCACCCACTTGCCTGTGAATAACCTTGTTGGGAGGGTACCCAGCCTAAGTTGGAAATACAGTTTGTGGTCATGTGTCTTTTCAATAAAACCCCAAAACCTTTCGAACCTTGGACAGGACTTGTATTCAAGGAACCGTCCTGTGAGGTGCGATGAGAGACCTTTCAAAAGTGTAGATGAAAGGACCATATCCCAGTATCTTTCCTTCAAGATTTTTTTAGAAGGAAAGATTGCATTCAGTGGATCATCCCATAGCTCAGGCATACCCAACCTCACAAGCAGAGATCTGATCTCCTTCAGCCATTTAATTTTGTGGAAATGGTCATTTTTAATGACGTCCAAGAGGCCTTGGGCATAATGGGAAAGCTCCTCAGTGCTTCATATCCTGCGCCAGTAGAGTAATGGCCAAAGTATTGCCAGCTGGTCAACTGGTTTCTTGCCCAAATCCCATAATAGTGGTGTCAGTGGGGTACTTTGTGGGACGCTAGTAACTTTACGAAAAAACTAATTCTCCCCCAAGGACAAGCTTTTTAGGTTCTTAAACCCCCACAGTTCGGCTCCGTAAAGGTCCAAACTCAAGACCTTCATCCCATAGATCTCAAGTACTGGGCTAACTGGTTTGGTAAATGAGGTCATGAATTTGTGTAGGATAAACCCTGATTGCTGTTGGTGCTTCCACACAGCTAGGTCGAGTTGGCTTTTCCACCGCATGTCCCTCTGTAGGGTTACACCCAGATATGTAAAGGCGCTAACCTTCTCTAGTGGGAGGATATTCATAAACACACTACCTCTGAAAGATTTGTGCTCATTGAAGGACATGAATTTGGTCTTGGCAGTATTTATTTCCAAACCGCGCAGGAGGCAAAAGTCTCCGAACCGCTGGAGGGCCTGCTGGAGACCGCTGGGTGTTTTAGAATTTACCAAGGTATCGTCCGCAAACATGAGGATTGGTATATGAGTACCTGCAGCACCGGGGCATCCGTGGGGGTCAAGGAAAGGAAGTCTGCCACCCCATTGCCAAAGAGCGAAAACAGGGTAGGCGCCATAACGCATCCCCCGCTCAACGGGAAAGGTTTCTGTCACCTCACCCTGCATCCCCCACTGAACCCGGGCGAAGTTATCCTCATGCAAGCGGACCACCAGTGTCAGCAGCTCCGGGGCCATCCCCAATTCCTCCAAGACATCCCATAGTTTGCTACGCGGAACAAGGTCAAAAGCTGCCCTCAGGTCAACGAACACAGCGTACAGAGCCCCTTTTCCCAACACCACTGTCTGCCAATAGAGGGTAATGAAACGAAAAACTTGATCTAGTGTGCTTGTTTGAGGGCGGAAACCGGCCTGCAGAGGACTCAAGGTATTATTTTCGTCCATCCAGGTTTGGATCTTACCCAAAACCAGTCTACCCATAATCTTCTGGATTGAGTCGATTAGGCTAATGGGTCTATAATTGCCTGCAACAGACTTGTCCCCTTTTTTATGCACCGGAATGATTTCTGCCCCCTTCCAAGAATGAGGGATATCAGCCCCTTGGGCAATGGCATTTGCCAAGTGGACGATATAAGATCGCCAAGTTTGCTTGTCATTTAGAAAAACAACGGCTGGGATGCGATACCCGGTACTCTTCCCTCGATTACTGTCTCTAGAGCCCTGTCAACATCTTCTATGGTGAAGGCATCTCCTTCATAATGTGCACAGGAAAAAGTTCTTTTGTGTTCAGAGCTATCAGGGCAGGCATACTGTGGCTTGAAATACCCAACCCACTGATGCTGGGCAACATTATTCTGTGGGCGGTCCGGACACCCGCCCCTATCCCATTTATATGTATCCCAGAATAATTTTGGGTTCTTGGCCAGACAAGCTTCTTCCAATTCCTGCCACTTGCTCTCCTCCCAGATCTTTTTCGCCTCTGCCTGTACTTTCCTGTATATGATCCGGGCCACTTTTACCTCACTTGGGTCCTTCATTTTTCATGCTAAACCCAGCTTGGTCCGTGCTTGTCTACAAGCCACATTATACCACCCTTTGGGTTTCTTATATGATTTACTTCTCCCTGGGCCTAACTTACAAAAGTGGGTTTTTAAATGGACAAAGAGTTTAGTGTGGGCAGTGATCATAAGGAGATGGAAGTCCTTACTAGTAACACTGGTCCTCAGTTCTAGTAATACCTCACTTGCTTCATTTTGTATAGTGATCAGAGTATGCTCCATGACTTTGCTCCACTTAAGGTGGCGCATGTCATTAGTTAAGGCAAGGTCTGGTGCTGATCTACCCTGGATTGCTGCTACAGCACCAACTATATCCAACTTAAATAATGAAGCAAGGGGGTTGTGGTCGCTCTCAATGCGCCCCAATACCATCATATCTACAAGGCAATGCCATAATTCTAGGTGAACAAGCAGATAATCTATACAGCTAGACCTGAGGTCATTTTCGTATGTTTTATTGCCCTGTCAATCAGACAGAGTACGGCCGTTGGCAGCCCTCAGCTGTTTTGCCATGCAAAGCCCTTTCAATTGGATCGCTGCCTCTGTCCATTTTCTTATGGGGGACAATTCAAGTTGTGGAATACCCCATCTTGTGTCTTCCTCCTCCGTTAGACTCTGATCATCATGCCCCAACAGCTCGAAGGTAGTGTAAAAATCTCCCGCTACAAGTGGCAGTGTATTTCTGGGCAAATCCTCGATCAGATCATCGAGGGCAGATATTACTTCTGACTTTTTTCCTCCCGGGAGTCCTCTTGCGTAAATGTTAAAGTTTGTAATATTTTCCCCGGCGGGGAAGGTAACTTTTACAGCTAGGATGGTTTCATTTACAATGGGAAGCTGATGAATATTACAGTTTAATGTCTGCCTGGCCCAAATCACTAAACCCCCCAATTGGGCGACCCTTTTCTTTCTTGACTGCGGGGACGTAATAATTAAGATAACCCAGCCTAAAAACAATATCCACCGACCAAGTCTCTTGAAAGAGACAAATATCACATTTTTCAATAAAATTAGCCCAGTCTGGCGAGACCAGTTTCGAAACCAGGCCCGCTATGTTCCAGGATACCAGTGAGGTTGGAGAATTTACATCAAGATATCTTCCACCCTTTTCCAGCCAGCTAATAAAAGGAGGGCGTCCATGCTCCCTATTTGGCTCAGCTAACAATAGGGATATCTCACTCAATGGTTGGTTTAGTATTTAGCTCGTGCCCCGTCTGTGTCGTAGCTAAACTCTCGACCATTAGGTCGATTTCATTGGGCTTAGTACCCTCAACCCCGCCCTGTAGACAAGTTTTAACAACAGGAGTAGATGGACTCTTTTCTGGTTCATCCTCCTTGGAAACCACTGCATTTTCGTAAGGTAGTCAATCACAGTCTTCCAGCACAGACAACATGTCATACCTATTAAACAACCTTAAAACCCCAGTGTTACTCCGGGTCTGTAGCCCCCTATCTACCAACTCATTTAAGGGGGCAGGGTATACTGGTGGATAAAAATAGGTCAGGGGTAGAGACTGGATTGAAGTCACTGGACTTATCTGGGCCCACCTACAAATGTAATCAACAGCTCTGAAGTCCTTAAAATTAATAAGTATACAGTCTCCCTCTATTGACTTTTTCCTTAACCCCACCCAATCTACCCGTCTTGCAAACAGAATTTCTGCGGATACCTGGGTAGGGAGAGGCTGGTTGGAATTAAGCCAATGGGTACATTTATTTTTTAAGTCCTTGTACATCTCCCTTTTAGCCTGGCCCAATGAGGGAACCGCTGCTAGGACAACAACACATGGGGTAGATTCAGGGGGGAGATCTAGACAAGGAAAGGTTTTTACAGGTTGGACTTGAGAGGAATTATTCATTAATGCTTGTCGAGACACATGTCTACTGTCTTCCACTCTCCGTGGCCTATCTCCCCGGGAAGTTTGGCTGGGGGCTACTAAATTATCAAAATTGGGTGACTGGGAGGAATGTATGGGCCCCGCAGGAGCAGGAAAATTGGGTGAATTGATTGCGTTCTGTGTAACTATAGTGTCAACGACCACATTGATGTGCCCACTCGTGTTTGACTGTACACATGTCTCCGCCTTGGTCCGATTTCCACCCCGTGCCTGGGCCAATGCGGATAATAATTTCAGGCACACAAGCCTGCTCTCAATAGAGTCCAATCTATCATAAATTGGGAGGCAGGTCTTTTTAAAAAGGAGTTCCAGCTTGGTCCAAAAGTCTGATCCCATCTCAGCTGGTAGAACATCTCCAGGGCTTGGAGACAATGTGATTGCATCGTTAACAGGTTGACCTGCTACAGGGCAGTTGGTATTAGTTAGTGTCTCGCTTTCAGTGGCTGTGTTTACTTTCATTTGCTTTGCTTTTCTTCCTTTTACGTGGGCCTCACTACGCTTTCTTTTAGACATTAACATTAACATAGAACTTGCCGTAGTTTGAGACCCCCCTGGTTTGGAACTATAGGCAGAGCGGGTCTTAATGCTAGATAGCGATGATCTGGGGTGCGTGTTAGAGTTGGTGGTGTCCCTGGTGCCCTGAGAGGCAAAATCACTATCCAGGGGGCTTGCCAAACATTCAGCGGGTTGCAAGAACTGGGGCCCTTCTCCTTCCCCTGAACTACCTTGCAAGATAATGTTAGTGGGTTGTTGGGGGATAGGTGACCGAGCTTTGGCCAGGCTTCCCATGGAGGATCTTTTATCGAGTGCAATGTCCAACGATAATCTCTTTTCTGTCAGCTCAATTTCATGAGCTAAGACAGAAGTTGCTCATATGAGGAATTGGTCCAAGGTGTCTATTACGGATCCTCCGGCTATAGATTACCTGGCGTTTCCTCCCCTGGTGGGAGACATGATGTTAAAGCTGGTAGTGCCAACACCACCGTAGACTGTACTGCAGCATGGGGATTAGTTCAGATGAAAAATAAACATACACTGACCTTAATATAGGTGTTAGGGGGGCCGATCCCGTCCTCCGTGCTCGAACGGGCTCAAACGGGCCCGCCCTTGGCCCGGGCTTCGCCCGGCGCACTTCCGCTCGCGTCCGCGCTGCAAGGGTAAGTGCTTCCCAAAGTACTTCCGGTGTGAGGAGGAGGGGTGGGGCGGTCTCCTGACGGCCCCCACGGCTCTCTGGGTGTTAGAGTCCTCGCTCTTGGCCTCCCGGTCTGCAGCACCAACAAAATTCAAAAGAGCAGCATCTCCCGCGCAGCGGGAGACGCAAGAGGTATAAGTATGCCCCGGTGTGAGGAGGAGGGGCGGGGCGGTCTCCTGACGGCCCCCGCGGCTCTCTGGGTGTTAGAGTCCTCGCTCGTGGCCTCACGGTCTGCAGCAGCAACAAAATTCAAAAGCGCAGCGTCTCCCCAATCAGTGACCTCATCGACCCCCTTGCACCACCATGTGCACGCCATAGGACTGCAACCCATCAGCAACATGCTCACACCCATTCTGTATGCCTCCATCTCTTGCATGACTTTCATAGACACTTGAAAACAAGCAAATGTCCTCCGATTGCTCAAGAAACCCTATGCAGATCCTTCAACTCTCGTCATCTTCAGGCCAATCTCCCTGCTGCCATTCCAAGCCAAGGTCTTAAAGAAAATCATTACCAGAAACCTCGCAGAATATTACAAAACAAATAGTCTTGTGCTCCAGAAACACCATTTCATGCATTTACTCCACTTTATTTGTGGAAGATTAAATTAAAAGGCGGTAGATGTGATCATTAGACCTACTCCTCAACACCACTCAGTCTGGTTCCAACGTCTATACAACATTGGAATCCAAGGACATGCACTCCGATGGATCTTCTTCTTCCTTAATAGAAGGAGCCAGTCAGTCAGCCTGGCACCGCACATCTTAGACACCCGTGACTTTATCTGCTAGGTTGGAGTGTGACTGCAAGCACACAAGCACGGGTGGGAGCAGTGGACCCTGCAATGTGTGGTGGTGGTGATGGCGCTATCTCTACCATCTACCCTCCAGGTCGGGACCTGGTGGGTAGCTGGTGACTGAAGGGCGTTCTTAGTTTGGGAGTGTGTAGTCAAACTCAAAGCAAAGGCCCTGCAGAGCCGGCAGTGAATTCAGTGTGACGGAGTGCTGTGTAACTGTGAGGGAGCACTGAGAAGAGGGGCTCCCTGTGTGAGGGGAGGTATAGCAGTCCTAAAAGACTGAAGCAGCACATAGGTTTCAATGGCCGCTGAGGAGGGTGTCCCTGGCCAGCCCCGCCTCCCCTCCTACTAGGTATTTACTGGAGAGGGATCAGGCCTATACCACTGTGTTTTGGCACCTGGGCTTGCAGTGGAGGAGGAAGACTGAGATTGAGTGAAAAAGGCCATGGGGAGTAAAATACGGAAGTCTGTTGGGGCCCCTCCTGTCCTAGAGTACAGAAAGTAACTTAAGGGCACATTTGGATGGTGGGCAGACTTTGTCTGCCCGCCATCCTATCGTGAAATGGGCCATAAGGGCTGGGGTCACGCGGGGCCATTAGTACTCAGCACCGCCTGCCATAATGCCAGGAAGGTGAGGTTCTTTGAAATCTGAACCTGTGTTTAAAATATCATTATTCTGCTTTGATTTTGATATCAGAGAAACGAAAATGGCAAGTTTTATATGTGTGTGTATTTTCATCACGATACAATGATGAATGCAGAAGTTATTGACAAATTCATTCTGAGCCCACAGGTTCTATGTTGTGAACAGCAGCCATCTTAGGTGTTGCCCTTTACATAGGCATATACATGAGCCAATGATTCTGGTAGAGCAAGTATTAAAGGACACGTACCCCTTAGCTTGAGTTCTCCCTGACTCCCATTTTGACCTGAACAGGCTGAATCTGCCTACGTGATGTTGGCCTCACCAAACCAGTCCATGCCCTCTAGTCAATCTATATTAAAGATCTGAGCAACTTGTTGTGTACATTGGCCTGAGCAAGATTAGAAGGCCGAATACAGTAGCCATGCCTGTTTATGACCCACAAGACATTTCTATCTTCCACACCTGGCTCTGTTTCTCTGCTTCTGGGCTTTTACAATGGGGAGGTGACTGTTTATATGATGGGGAGGAAACCAGTTCTATTGTGAGCTTCTCCGGCCTGCACAGGAAAATATGTGAAGTTTGACATATGTTCATGATGGAAGATGGGTTGGTCAGTTTGGGCAAGTAGAATGGAATTCATAATTATAGCCTGCTTTGTTATGGTACCATGGGAGCGACCTACAATGATGTGTTTCACAGCAAGAATGTGAGCCTAGGGCCAAACTTTTTGTATAAAAGGCCTGCCTGAGAAAGCTCAGGCAGGCTCCCTCTTTCAATTGTAAAACTACGGTTGGACGACGAAGCCTCATAATTAATTATAATAAAGATGTCTTTTAATTTTACAGATTGCCTGTCAATTCCTTTGCTGCTTTATTATGCAAACTGCTAGATAGATCCCTGGTGGGGAGAGTGAGTCATTTTCTACTTTTCCTCAAATGGCGCATCCAACTGTGGGCCTTATAATGGAGTGGTTATCTTCAGTAGTGTTTTGTCAAAGGATGGAAAAAACTGCTGGGGAAGACAAGACAGAATTCTACCAAAAAGAGGTACTCTGGGCACAGGGTTTTCTGGGGGATTATCTGTCTCTGTGGCCCAGTATGTTTTTTGATTTTTCTGACTTAAAACTCTCCTGAAGTTGCCACTCCTGACTAAGGAACCCATTCTTTTTTTGCTGTAAGTATTTTTTAACAGACTGTTAGTGCAGTGGGGAATTGACAGTTATAATTTGGACAAATATTTGTGTATATGCAAATTGCAATTTGTATAGGCAGTTAATGAAGAGATATTTTCTCCATCTGCTTTAATTGAAGAATAAGTGGGTCGCTCCCACTCCTTTTTGGTTCTGAGTCCTTAGTTATTTATTGGTCGCGGAAATGTGACGCAGTCCTTGGTTATTTATTGGTCGCAGAAATGTGACGCAGTCCTTCGTAAGATTATCACTGGTTATTCTGGTTACGATAATCATTCGGTTCAGTTCGGGTATCGGTACATTTGGTTCGTTCGGTAGGCCTTTGGTTGCTGTGGTTCAGATTATCGCAGGTTGCTGTAGTTGGATAATCTTCCTCAGTATTGGTTCCTTAGTATTATTTGAACACTGCAGTATTCAAAAACCGTGGGTCACGTACATTTGCGTGTATATCGTTGGAGATAGCCCCATGAAGTCTGAAACCCGACTAGTGAGCGCAGATGCCTGGTCGCGGTATTTTGTTTTGTATTAGTATTGACTAGGTTGCAACAAAGGATTCCCGGTTGGAGGATTTGTGTCTGATACCTCCGGTTGGAACTCCAATTTATGAGCTCTCTCTAAAGGTCTGTGAGGCTGTCCCTTTTGCAGCCTTCTGGAAATCTGTTGAAGAATTTAACAAAAAAAACAAAAAAAAATAGGAACAAAAAACGTTTTTGTTGTAAATATGGTTTACAACTAGTATTGGCAGGTTATTTTTAACACAGTCTGTAGGCTGTTCCTCGTTCCTGTCCTAAGTGTTGACCTACGAGTTAAAATGTGTGTTTAAATGTCTATGTTGTTTGTGGGTTTTGTTGTAAATTGCGACGGCGCTATGTACAAGAACGGCGCTATTTACAAGAAATGATTAGAGCACGCTGTTTTGTGTGGCCTGAGTGTTTGACTCCCCTTCTGTTTTGTGTCTGGAATGAGCTCAATGTATGTATGTGTATGGGTCACGTCCAATAAGATGTAAATAAGGCTCCAGAAAAAAAATGGAAAAACGAAATTGCCTGTTCTTTAGACGCACGGAGTTAGATGTTCACAGCCAAGTCTTTTCAGCTGCAGTATATCTAATAAGAATGTTCATTCAGCCAGCACCTCTTTAGTTAAACACGGGTGGTGGAATTTTGCAAACAGTCCTTTTTAAATAAATATGGCGCAGTAATCTCACGCATTCCCAGTTAGGCAGCTGCGCCTAGGCTTGTGTGTTAATATGTATCTAAATAATAAACTAGGGATGTAGTGAGCGTTTTACATGTAGAACAGTCACAAATAGCAATAATTAGGTTTCATTAGGAGAAAATAATTGTTAATTATGAAAAATAATTATTAAAAACAAGTGCTACAAAAATCGTTTTTTAATATTTGTGAAGCTTAACACTCATACTATGACCCCCTAGCATTAAAATGTTTGATTTAAGTTATGTTGTACCACAAAAATGACCAAACACTTCTGTGCGCAATTTCCCTTACCCTAGGCGCAAACAAGCTCATTTCTATAAGGTATAAATAATTATTTTCAAATGTATGACTCCTAAATTTGGTATTAGACATTCTAGTAATACCCATTATGCAAAAAAATTGTAGGATATTTATTTCTTAGTATCCAGAATGCAAAAGTCGATTTTCAGATAAATAGACTGTTTAAATGGTTTCAGGGCCCCTTTTTAAAATGTCTCTTTAGTAAAATGCATACATTTAGGTCATAATATATGTTTGCAGGTTGTGCCTTCTTATGATTCAGTGAGTCAATGTGTCATAGAAATTGTTTTAAATATAGTGAAATATTGCAGGTTATGTGGAAGTGGTTAAACCTACTGGCTTTGTCAGCTTCAGTTACCATGAGCAGGGGACTGGCAGAACCTGTATAACGTGTTCCAGCAGCAGCGGCCGAGATGTTATCTTGTAAGGCTGTCTTGTTGACATTTGTGACCTTTTAATTAGGGCCTCGCCTGCGGAATGCAGCATGACACGGTTAAACATGCATCTGATGCTAACTTCAGCTGCCTCTTTGTATTTAAATCCCTGCCCCTGCCACGGTCCTGACCTGAGGTCACTTGAATAGCCTGACTTGCTCCGATAAATTTAATTCCTGCTCATGTTCATAATTTAAAAGTGTCTTCTTAAAGCGTTACAAATTTGACATTAGCTGGGATGGGGTTTCTGTTTTTGAACTAAAATGAGCAGAGGATGCAGGGCACATGTACAGCAAATGATGATTGCATTTTAGCCAAAGAATAAATAATAGCTCCAGCATGTTCCCACAAAACGCTTGTTGTTCGGTAAATTATGTCATCAACACATTTATCTCAAATTAGAAATACGGCAGGGCTGACACAGCATTTCATCCCGCTAATAATAATAAAAGGAACACTATTTAATTTGTAAAACTGCAGCCTCATTTGTCAGTACCCTGAAGGATTGTAGAGCCCACACGTGGTTTGCATAGCACCCAGTTGCTTACCAAATGCTGCACACAAGCGCTTTATATGAGATGTAGTTGATTGTATATGATTTAAATCTGTAACCTTCATTCATTGCAGGCTGGCTTGTTCTCATTTGCCGCATTCACATTACATCTGCGTTAAAAGCGCACATCTGAGATAATAAACAAATAGGAAAGGTATTCCTCATGCAAAATTGTAGCACCTGCACTTCATGTCTTACAAATTAAGCACTGTGTAAAATGAGGGAATATGATTTAAAAAGGGCAAATGCAAAAGTGATTTCTTTAAAAAAAATATCAAACATTCTGCTAAATGATCTGTAGAACTGGTATATGTGTGTCTCCATGCTAGGAACTAATGATTTTTTTTAGTTAAGTTTATTTGACAAAAAGAAAGACGAAGTGTTACATTGAGTTTTAGATAGGCAATAAGTAGAAGCCCTTCCCCAAAATTCTGCAACTTAAAGGCCTTAGGCCTGAGTGAGAATGGGCGTTTTTGCAAGGTACATGGACAAAAAGTTACAGGTAAATAATGAGAAGTTTTTTTTTTTGTATGTCACATTGTGTCATGTTATGTAGTCTGATAAAAAGGGTTATAATTGATATTGTATTATGAGAAATGTGTGTGTTGTGTATCTTTTCTGCTTCTTCCTACAGATAATTCATGGATTAATTCACAAGACACGTGAGTTGGCTGGTTGAAGAGAAATTTTTTTTTTGCGTAATTTCTTTAAGAAAAAAAATGTGTGTTTATGTTTCATTTATACATTTGGTCCACTGAAACGCGTTATTTGACACAGCGACATTATATTTTTACAGCAGAGTATCAATTACCTGATGCCCTGCTGTCAAAAGTAGGGTATAGGATTTTAGACTTGACAATTGAGATTGGGCTGCAGGTTTATAGTAATACAGTACATGTGCCATGGTATTATGCATGACCGCTTATTCATATATGCTGTTTGTTTGTCTGGGCTGTTTTTTTCCTTGTGCTTGATATACAGCAAGTATATCTTATGGCTTGAGATGGCTTGATATGTGTATTTTTTTTTTATCCCCTGTGCTGTGAAGGAACACATATGACGATATGTGTTATTTCACAATAAATTGGATGAATATTGTATTAAGATAAATTTCACAGATATGGACCTCATACTGTGAGCGAGTAAGGCAGCAGTTTTTCTAGTGCATGCCTAAATTTGGCTGTAATGATATTTAAGAAAACTAAAATGATATACTGGATCAAAGTGTGCCATCCGTTGTTAGTCACTTAACTGCCCTTTTTCCTTAAGGACAGGCAGCTCTGCATTTATGTATCCTTGATTGGGCCTAAGGATGGAATTATAGATCCGTGACTAAAGGTGGCCTAATTTCGATATCGCATTTTTTGATCGCATTTTTTTTGATTAGCCTATGGATTCATTTTTTTTCTCTTTCCCTGAAGAGACAACTGAACATTAGTTGGAATTACCATGTAGGGTATAGATTGTCAGCGGTAGAGTTAAATTTCTGTAACATTGGTCTTTCATGTATCCCCGTGCTCTTGGTGCTGCGTCACACGCCTTAGGCCACCCAGGCAAACTCTTGTCCTTCCTATAGATTTTTCTTTTTGCTTCTTACCTGACCAATGTTGCATCATGTTTATTTATTGAAGATTTTAGCTGTGTTCTACGTCCATTTTCCCTTCTCCATCTTCCTTTCACCAGTCAGCCCATTTATTATTATGGGTGTATTGTTCATGTTCACACTTCTAGACTGCAGTGATGTATTAGGAACCCCCCTTATGCTACATACTATTCCCTTTTGTGTGACCAGACTGGTTCTCAAGAATTTTCTTTAGGCCTACTTCAAATGCCTTTTCAGTCTGACTGTCAGGATAGTGATAGCCTGGTTGATTGACCCAATACAAGTTTTCCATCTCAATAGGAGATATCCCCAGTTTTGTTTCTGCTGCCTCAAATTTTTTTAATTAGATGTGTTCTAATCATGCAGATACCAGGAATCTCTAGTTCTTGTCCTTTTGACTGCACAGTTGATCAGTAGCCTTTGTATTACATAGCGCACCTGATGCACATTGTTTTAAAACGGGACTTTTCTTCATGTCCTTGATAATGTGCATTATGTCATTTCTCTATTTGAGATGTTCTAGATAAGGAGTTTAGGAACACCTAGGCTTCATCATTAAGGAGAATATGTATTTACCCCATTAAATAATGTATCCCATTAGATAATGCCACTGTGTGAGGGCATCCATTTAGGTTCCCATGACGTATTGCCACTCCTTTGCAGATTACAGGCCACTTGCTTGCAGTCCTCTTGCCAAAAAAGCCAACCCATGAACTGTTTTTATATCTGACTTGAAGGAAACTAACAATTGTGTTACACTTCCTATATCACTAGGTTCTGCGGGAATCTTCCAGAGTCAAAAAGGAAGAATGTTACCCTGCAGACCGGTGATCAAGAAAAAGTCTGGTCCCCATCAGTAAACATGGCAGACGACTACAGACTTCTTGGCCTTGCAATTCCTGACAGCAATCAGCAGCGTGACAGCAATCAGCAGCGTGAACAGCAATCAGCAGCGTGGGCAGCGGTCATCAGCATGGACAGCGATCATCAGCGTGCCTTCAGTGGTACCTCCTAAGCAAGCCATTTGTTTCATCAGAAGGTGTTGTAAAAAGAGAAGAAAAAAAAAAGGAGCTGATTTTCTGTTTTGCCTCAGAAGTTCAGTGCAAAGATGCGGAGGATCCCTGCTTCTGATGGCAGAACTGTCATCTACTTTGTTCAACTTGTTCAAACTGTCATGTGCTTGAACCTCTGACAGCGCGCGGTCCCCTGACCCCCCTTGGCCTGAGTTTTTGGCCTTCCCCCACACACACCTCTTTTTCTTTGCTCCAGCGGAAAGGCAGTGCACCTGAGAATATGAGTTTGGAAAAAGGCACTACATTCTGGTGCCCGTGAGAGAGCAGCTTGAACGTCCTCTGACACTAAATAATGAGTGTTGGAGTCTGAAAGTGCTGCTGATCTTGCTGGCTTGTTTTTCAGTAGTGCTTGGATCTGCATGAAATGCTTTGTGCCCTTGATCAATGAAGGGCGCATCATCTGTAGTATCTGCCACGAAGAAGAGACACTGGTGCACTGCCTTGAGACATTGAGACTTTGTAATTGAGCTATGAGTGTTTGCCAAGAGGGCACTCCAACGGATACTGAGTCATGAAGAGCCTGAATGGAGAGGCCCAACGCGAAGAAGACACTGGAAGCGGATTTGATGGACAATAGAAGCCTACCAGTAGAGGCTTTGACGGACTCTGGGTATTTTCTGTGAGCTTGTCTAGAATTGGAGTTTGGAAACTAATTTTTGCAGCTTTGCTAGCATTATTTTAAAGTACTATTCCCTTGAGTTGAAGCAGAATAACGTCCATTTTCTGTGAAAGAGTACCCCCTTTTCACCTCAGAGCATTAATGAGAGTCACCACTGTTTCACTTGAACATATGATGAATTACAGAAATGCATAAGAATACCTAAAATGTACTAGATAATTTTAGGATTTACGTTTGCTTAGGGTTGTGGAAAATTATGATTCATTTGTAATAGCGGTCACTGCTTTGTTTATATGTTCCTAATGACGTGTTTTCTAGTGTGTTTTAAACATGGCGTTGTCTTTTATGGGTAGGATTGTTTTTTTTTTCTTTTTCTCTGCCCAATTCACATCTGCACCCACCTCCCACACCTATGTCTTTCTTCTACTTCTTTGCATCTTTCCAGATGTTTCCCGAACACGGATAGTTAGGAGATCAGAGTTTACTGATAATTCCTTTTGTATCGTTTTCATCAACACCAGTTAGTAGTTAGACATCACTTATTGTTGGGTGTGCGGTCTTGTACCACATACTACAGATAGAGGCACTCCCTATTTTTGTCCTGCCATATATGGCCTTTGTTCTACTACGTGTGTAGGGAGACCTGTCCCGAGAAAGATGCTAGGTAATAGGATTATGCTTCAGTAACATCTTGAGGACTTTTATAAAATATAGATCTGGACCCAGACTAGCGTGAGTATAGGTTATTGCCTATGTAAGGGCAAAAGGGGCGTCTGAGGTTCTTTGAAATCTGAACCTGTGTTTAAAATATCATTATTCTGCTTTGATTTTGATATCAGAGAAACGAAAATGGCAAGTTTTATATGTGTGTGTATTTTCATCACGATACAATGATGAATGCAGAAGTTATTGACAAATTCATTCTGAGCCCACAGGTTCTATGTTGTGAACAGCAGCCATCTTAGGTGTTGCCCTTTACATAGGCATATACATGAGCCAATGATTCTGGTAGAGCAAGTATTAAAGGACACGTACCCCTTAGCTTGAGTTCTCCCTGACTCCCATTTTGACCTGAACAGGCTGAATCTGCCTACGTGATGTTGGCCTCACCAAACCAGTCCATGCCCTCTAGTCAATCTATATTAAAGATCTGAGCAACTTGTTGTGTACATTGGCCTGAGCAAGATTAGAAGGCCGAATACAGTAGCCATGCCTGTTTATGACCCACAAGACATTTCTATCTTCCACACCTGGCTCTGTTTCTCTGCTTCTGGGCTTTTACAATGGGGAGGTGACTGTTTATATGATGGGGAGGAAACCAGTTCTATTGTGAGCTTCTCCGGCCTGCACAGGAAAATATGTGAAGTTTAACATATGTTCATGATGGAAGATGGGTTGGTCAGTTTGGGCAAGTAGAATGGAATTCATAATTATAGCCTGCTTTGTTATGGTACCATGGGAGCGACCTACAATGATGTGTTTCACAGCAAGAATGTGAGCCTAGGGCCAAACTTTTTGTATAAAAGGCCTGCCTGAGAAAGCTCAGGCAGGCTCCCTCTTTCAATTGTAAAACTACGGTTGGACGACGAAGCCTCATAATTAATTATAATAAAGATGTCTTTTAATTTTACAGATTGCCTGTCAATTCCTTTGCTTCTTTATTATGCAAACTGCTGGATAGATCCCTGGTGGGGAGAGTGAGTCATTTTCTACTTTTCCTCAAAGGCATGTCGTGCACTACCATGCCCAACATGGCAGGCACCGCAAGGTGTCCCTGGGGGCCCGCAACAGGCCCCCACAAGCAATTCCCACCTGCCTTTCCATTGCGGCGTTGCATGTACCCGCCATAATGCTAATAAGGATGGCGGTGTCTCCCAGACACTGCCACTATGTTAGCAGCTTTTCCACCCGGTCAACTCTTCGACCGGGCAGAAAACCGGCACACGGTCTTTCCATCCGCCGGGCTCCCCCCCGCCATGGTAATGTGGCGGGGGGAGAATTCAGAGGTTTTTTGCGGGCGGATCGCCACCAACCAATACGCTCGCAATCTTAATGGACCCCTTAGTGTCTATGATATTTGGTGTTCCTGGTCTCCTGTGCACTGCCTTGATGTTGTTTTTGGTGACTCGCTACACTTTTCACTGATCAACCTTGTGAACTAGGGCCCCACCCACCCTTCCTCTGCTCATCACTCATGGCTAAGGGCAAAGCCCTGAAACCACCCTGACAGGGCAAAATCGACTGATATAAATAAAACTGTGGGACCCCGTTCTGAGGGCCCATAACACCCTGAACTGCCAGACAATGCTGCATTGCTCAAGGTGATCTAGACCTTTAGAATGACCCTAGAATCAAGAATCGGAGAATCGGAGAGTGACAACAGTCACGAGTAGAATATCTAAAGTCGAAAACATGGTCCATACCCTCAAACAATAAGTCTCTTAGGTCAAGATGATTACGAAAGATCTCGTCTGACATGTTGTCGATGCAGAAAACAGAGCAAGGAGAAACAATCTGAGGTTTGTGGGATTCCCCAAAGGGGGGGGGAGCAACATGGTGGACTTCCTGGGCTAGTGGCTCTGTAACACATTTTCCACAATTAAATTATCCACTTGCGTTGTCATTGAACGAGCACATACCGCACTCAATGTGAGACCCCCACCCAGTGTACCCCACACCCCTGAGTAGTCATCTCAAATTTTCTTAATTTAAGACAGTGACATGAGCCTCAAGGAAGCTAGACAGAAGGGAACTTTGTTGCATACACAATCATTATAATACTGTACTACTTTAGAGAGGTGCAAAAACTGATTAGCACTTATGATGCAATTAATGGTAAGCTACATGCACTCCAGTTACAAAATATGCTATTGTTCACAGCAAATTTTAAAGTGATATTTTGGGACAAGACCTTCATCTTCCAAACTCCAGAGGAGGCATGGCACTTGCTGGAGTAACGCTCCCTACTTGAAACGCCTGGAGAGGGATCCCTGATGACCGCACGCTAGATAGGACTGGGAGCCTGAACCAAATTTTAAAGTTCAGTGAAGTGAAGAAGGGGGTCCTGGGGGGAGGTGGGGGACACACCAAGGAGGAGAGATGCTCAGGATTAAAAGGATTGATCTATGGACTCCGATGGAGGTGCACTACATCGGATGCAGTGGACTCACTAGGCTGACTCCAATGGAGACCTGGCACATGATGGAGATGGAGGGAAACAGAGCTCAGATGCGTCCACAGCTCATACTGAAACAACAGACAGACTGTCTGATGACAAATTGACTTTTCGTAGTAGTGAGTTTTCACAGCTACTCTCCCTGTTGCTGTATGGTACAGTGTGTCTTGCTTTAAACTCCCAAATAAAAGAAATTCAGCACTCTCAAGCATATACACTTTGTAAAGCATGAGGAAAACACCTGGAAATGGTGCTTAACTCCCATAAAATGAGGCACATCAAAAGACTGTTCCAGTCGGGTCAGAAGTATTAAACCCAGAAAGATAAGAAAAGTTCTGTGCAAACGTTTTTGAGCTACCATTTAGTGGTGTCGGGCAATGTTCCCATTGGTGGTATGTAAAAGCATTTTGTGGGATACTGAATTGGTGTAGAAAGTGATTAACATAATGGTGGTAACAGTACATAGTTATAGTCTGATGTGTCCTCTAACATTTCAATGCTTGAAAATGTAGCGCATTGTTCTAAATCAGACAACATATTATTTACAGTTTCAAAATCCTAATTGTCAGAAAATGTACTGGAAACGTACTGCAATTATATCATTTAGAATTTTTTTAAATACGTGTAGTATGTTCAAAAGTTCAGTGGGACCAAATACATAATCAACCTTGTCCCAAACTATATCATCAGAAATTGGAGCAGCTGTAATGTTCACGATGGACAGGTCTCTTTTTTTGCGATGAGAAGATGTATGAAGTTTCAGGACCAAGTTCACATTTGATACTGCAGAGCGTTCTGGGAGATTGTATCCATTCACGGGTAAGCAAAAGACAGTCACTAGGCCAATCCAGAAATGAAAAAAATAGTACACCAGTTATTACCCAGAGCTGGAGCCAAGGTAATACTAGGTAAGACTTTTTCAGACAAATGTAGAAGTCACAAATTAGTTGCTTACGGGAAACTGGTGATGGCACTGTTTCAGGTTCACCGGGATCCAGAGAGAAGGTATCAAAGTCAATGAAGTAGCCAGATGCAGGTCGAACTATTTTTGGTAGCTCAGCAGGTTTTTTGAACTGGCAGACGTCTCTTGTAGAGGCATATCCAAAACGCCACTGCTCGCCTTATCCTCAAAATTCCCCTGTGTTTGTCAGTTTCTCACCACCTCCTGCATCTTCATTGGCTCCCTGTTAACAAGAGAATTCAATTTAAGGCTCTCAACTTTGCTTTCAGGGCCTTTACTCATAAAGGGCCTCTTTATCTCAGGTCACGATTGAAGCAGTATTCACAAACCAGATTTTAAGATCAAATAAGCTGCAACTGCTTCAAGTCCCTCGCATTTACAAAGCAGGAAGAGGTGGGAGTTCTTTCTCATATCTCACTCCCAGACTATAGAATACACTGCTCTTAGTTTGCGGTGCAGCCCTTCTGAACCCTGCTACAGACAGAGCCTTAAGACCCTGCTTTTTGACTCCTGCCTAGCAGGCTAATTGGTTCTTACCTCTTTTTAGGCCTTTTTTTGTTGAGCAATCCTCTAGAACCGCCACACCGTTTTAGAGGCAGCTATGTGCTAATATCGTATCGTCAATTGGCTACTGATGAAAGTGGATTCCGAACTCTTCCTTTGTAATCAGGTTTGAGCAAACACAACAATGATGGACAGAATGTGGATCAATGTCACACATTCACCCCAGTCAAAAGATCTGGGCCCAAATCCATCGTTTTTCCACTCCACACCAACCTGGGTTAGACAATGGCGATATGCAAATCAGCGCTGACCCTGTGCCCCATGGGAACAGTCCAGTCCGAACTACAAAAGCCATGTCCTTCCCAGAACGGAAACAAGCATCCGAGGACCGGCCGGTTTCGAGGTAACACCTCTCATCAGCCCGGCTAGCTTGCTTCCAGTGGTGTGGAGTGCCTGGGACTCACGTCTGAGCATCCCCAGTACACTTAGAGCGGTTACTGCGTAATCAGGTTTGATGCACAGTGAGGTCAGCGACCCAGTATCATAGGATGATCTTTGCATGAAAACTTTCCAGAAGCTCAAAAAGTTGCTTTGAAGGGCACCCGCTCTTGGAATGCCAGACTATACTAAAGATGTTGTTCTTGTTTCCCACGAAGGAGATGGGTGTGCTCTGTCTGTACTAACACAAACTCTTGGGGCACAACAAGCTCATTGGACGAACAAGCCGTCAATCGGCAATTTGTCAGCTATTTTTGTCAGGTGGCAGCAGTGTTTCCTGGTTGTCTCAAATCAATGAGTCAATTACCTTTATTTGATCTTAGGACATAAGATCAGAAAAGTACAGTACATCATAAAATGCATATTCAATAATACATTACATTTCCAATAAGTTAAATACAAATAAATACAATCAAAAACCAAAACTAAAAACAGAAGACAAAATTCCTGCATTAGTAAGTAATAAATCCATCCAAATCATAATATAATGTGCAAAATGCCAAGACGGCTTAAAATAGTATTACAAGGCAATCAATCTCCTAGTTGTTAAGACCAAACATAAGTGGGATGCAAGGGAAAGACATACATAGGAGTCAGGGAGCATTTTGAGGAAAGACAGAGCTGAGTGACATTGCACAAAGTTATATTTCTGCAGTAGAGGAAAAATAGACTTTTTAAGTTCAGAATATATAAAATTTCCCCAAAAGTATAATGTGGAGATTAGATTGAGAAGAGGGATCATCGCATGGACAAACTGGCAATTCATTAAGTGAGTACAATCCCGCATGAAAACCCAGCATGCACGGGATAAGATTTCATCTAAATCGCACCAATACATATCGAGGGCGCTGAGGTATTGGAAATTAATTCCAACACCTTCCCTACTGTTGCGCAAACTGGAATAGGAATAGTATTATTAGAAGTCGTAGTAAAGACTTGCGATGTAATGCATCACGTACTAACGTCGTGGTTATTGTAACGACCGCGTTGTCATAGCACGCAATGTAATACATCACGTAGTAAAGGGCTATATTAATTTAAATTTGAACAGATTTGAGGAAGAGATAATAAATTCATATAAATGTCATCTTCTAGTCACTGTAGTACATCAACCTTTGTTGTTCCCCATATGTAGCTGATGCAATAGCCTTTGCAGTGTATATCTTTTTAATTGGTTCCATTGGCTTTGAACCTAGTTTTTTTCACAAAGGTAAATATGGCCATGATGCCCTTTTCTAGCGCATTACATCTATTCATGATCATATTTCACCATGTGCCAGAGCTATTAAATAGAACACAAAATATAAAAAAGTCTTTGTCATTTGAACTCTACGGGAAGAGATATGAAAAGAAGGTGGTCTTCTTGGTCGTTTACCCGTAATTAAAATATAGGTTTTCGCTTTGTTAACCTGGAGATCCAATGAACCCATAAAGGATACATAATTATCAATAAACTTTTGCAGTGTGAAACCAGTCCTAGCTATCAATACAGCATCATATTTGTATAGGAACATGGGGATACATTTTTATTTGCCATGGGGACATCTGTTGCGGAGTGAACCCCTGCTGATTTCACGCCATTGGTATAAAGAGAAAACAAGAAGTAACGCCGCACGCTGTACTGATCACCCTCACCCATGCCTGCTGTACCTCGGCAGGCTCATGAGTCATGATTTTCACTGAGGTCCAGTGTGGGTTTTGAGTAGTGCATGATTTAAGCCAGTTGTGGATACAGCAAGGGTTTGTGACATCAGCCAGCACGCCAATTCACAACGGGCTGTATGTTTCAAATCTATTGGATGCTTTACAAATGCCATGGGAGATTGCTGTGGTGAAGTGTGCTGCACTCAAGAGCGGGGATGATTATGTCACCAGAGGCAATCGTTATGCAGATGAGAGTACATCTATTGTGCACTTAATTCCAGCACTTTCCATTTGGATGAACCATGTAGCGCAGAAGGAGAGACTGTTTTCAGTATGTTACTGAATACTGTATGTACGTTCAGTGACCTGAGGAAATTGTAGCATACTGCCACGGAGCCAGAGAAGGCCAAGTGTAAAAGGATAGGAATCGTGAAGGATGCAAATAACATCTGGGTACCTAGTGAAGGCAGACCAGTTCTTCCTGATTCCCTCCTGCCCACAACAGTGTGACATAAGCACCGTTGAATGCATGCAGGTAGATATGGAATGATAATCACACTCCAATCATATTGATTTAATCCTCATTCCAGGGCAATGGTAGAGTGTGTGTCAGTGTTGCATGTTCTGCCAATGCAGAACATAGCATAGAAAGTTGCGGTGGCCATGAGCCCCTGAAAGTCTGATGGTGTATTCAATTGTCCACAGATTCACTTCTTGGAGATGCCCCAATGTTATCAACTGAGGTGTATCTTGCTCATTGTGTGTCTATTCTCAGAATGGGTTGAGGCATATCTTACCAGGGGCTGTGACAGCCTAGCAGTTGCCACACTATTGTTGCGGGAGTTGATACCGCGATTCTGAATGCCAGCTCATCTTGAATCATATCAAAGAACTCATTTCAAAAGCAAAATCATTGAGTTACTGTACACAGTCTTAGGGAGTGACCAAACATCCCAATGTTGCTACAGGCCAGAAGCATCAGGGGTGTAGAGCGACTATAGGGAACAATCAAATCCAAACTGGGCAAAGCGTGCACCTCTGTGTCGCTCCTTCCCTTGGTGCTCATGTTGTTTGAGTTAAATCCTTAGAAAAAAACAGAAGACAAGAGGCGTCGGGCAAAACAGGAACAACTTGTTTCATTAAACATAGCAGCCAGGAGAACAGCTATGGGCATCAGGTCTGAGGAATTTCTCAACTTACAATTGGTATATATCCTTCTTGTATACAAAAATACAACAGGTAATGAAGGTTTCCAGCATTCCATATATGGTGAGGAATGTTGGTTGCTGCCTTTGGAGTCATAAATTAATTGTCAAATGATTACTCCAGGTGAGTCTCGACCTTGTGTGGACATAAATGTAAATGTAAATGTAAATGTACAGGAATTTATATAGCGCAAATCACCAAGCGGTCTCTAAGCGCTTGCTTAGGGAACCCGTCCTGGTATTCCCCTGTGAGATAACCCCGGCAGGGTATCCGCAAGGTGAAATCCAGGCATCCCGCCGCGAGGGGCCGTTGTGGAGATTAAGCAAGCTGTTGCCCAGAGTCGCAGAGTGTGAACCCGTGAATCGAGTAGGCACCGGAGCGAGAATTGTCGAGTCCATGGACATTTTAGGACTCAAGACCCCGCTGAGCCGGGAATTGAACCCTGGTCCCGGGCTGACCTCTGCTTCCAGGTCTGCCTCCTCTAACCAGTGAGCCACACTTCTCCACCACATAGTGTGGTTAATGGATACTGTGTCCAGATGTCTGGGATTTGAGGCACATGCTAGGTCCTGATTGCTATGTCTTCCTAACTCATGTGGTATCTGACTTTTTATGATGTTTTTAGGAGCTCGCGTACCCCCTTCTGCCATGTGCGCTTTATTGAGGCAGTCTCCCTTGACCATTGTAATGTCACTGCACCTATCTGTGGGATTGGTCATGAGCTTTCTGCTCGAAAGTTTGCCTGCCAGCTACGTACCCCAACACCTGTGACCTATCAATCAGTAACCATGGGCCTAAGTGTCAGGGTCTGCTTGACTACATATTTGTGAGTTGAGGTTGATGTGGATTTCAGAACAGGCAATCCTATTAATAAGGATGACATTTATTTTTTATCAATGAACGTATCAATTTCCATATTAACATTCCCCCCCTCTAGTTGATTCTTCAACTACAGTATCTAACTCATGCATTTGTATTGTTACTTTATTTTGGGACCTGTTGTTTCTTATGCTCGCTTTTGACTACAACTTCCTTCCTAATTTCTTGCATCCTTCCCATTTTCAGGACTGTGTTTTTACAGCAGGCAATCCCCAATTTTATAACCCTGCATACCAACAGCAACATAATGATAACTGGCAATAGGGATTTACATAAACTGGAGATCCACAATGGGAGTCAGGAGAACCAATTCGAAAACCACTCCTGCTCAAGGGAACCTTCCTCTTCACCCATGTCTCTTAGTAGATTGTATAGTGCTTCGATGGCAAGCATCAGTGTTCCATTGTCCATGTCATTGCTGGGATAAACGTACAGCAGGCGGCTCCAATCTTGGCACAGACCCCTCCCTCCAAAGAAGATATTAGGCCTAGTACATACCGGTGCTCTATCACCATAAGGCATATTGCTTACATTTCTTCCTTGAGCAAATTGAGGTCTAGCTCAGTGTTGTTCATCATTTTGAGCATCTCCCATTAGGTAATTTAGAGCCAGTGGGCATTAGCTTTTGTCTGTGGGGTGAAGAATGGTACTGAACCCCTTGCCTCCAGTTCTGCTTCCAGTGAACAGTCTAAATTCTTCTGGAATGCCTTTAAATTGAGCCCAACTAAAATAGTTTGCAGCTCTCTTTTTCTTTACCTGTGAGAACGGAATTTCTTTTTTATGGATGAACGCATCAATTTCCATATTAACATTCATGAGCACTTGAAGTACCTCCTGTAAAATAACCAAATGTACCCTGCACACAAGGTGCTAATGGGTAAAGCTATGGAAATTCCTTCTGTTCCAGCAGCCACTCTTGTGAATATCACAGATTACCTGGTCCTCAGGTACTGCAAGTACTGCAAGGGACTATCTGATGTGATGCATTCTTTCTCTTGTCAGGTTGAAGTCACTAATCCAGCTGTCTGAGGGTCTCCACTGCATGGCCTGAACCCTGGCAACTAGCTCTACATGAAGAAACATGTCCGTAAGTCCTGTTTCAAGGAATGGCCAAGGTTCCTGGTCACAGAATTTGCTGTCAAATGTGCTGATCTCCAGAACTGGACACACACCTCCCATACCAAGAGGGCAAGGCATGAAGAGAAAGAAGCAAAGCCAAAATCCAATAATTCTCTGAGTCGCCCCAGGTTTGAGGTGTCTGAAGCCTCAGAAGAAGAGGCAGAGCAGTCCGATTGTCCACAGAGTTCTGTTGTTATTCCACAACTGCTTTAATATCGACCACTGGGTTGAGAATTTGCATCCACCAGAACACTGAGAACTCATGGATGGCAGAAACTAATCTGCCAAAGCAGACCTTGCATGAAACACAGACAGTCACAAGGCACGGGAGCCCCACCTCGGTCAACGATTCAGCCTCAACAGAGCCAAAGATATTGAGTACTTCCAAGGGTCGAGGTCCAGCTGAAGACAGTTCACCAAAGACTAAAGCCACCCGGAAAAAAACTGTTGATGACAAATGTTGGACTTGGCCCTTAGGGCAGGTTCACCTCTAATCTTTTTGCTTTTATTGGTGACCCAGTGTTAGTGATTTTTGGGTCTTGGCGCACTTTTTCCCTGTGCCCCAGAGTAAAGTGCGTGCGTGCGTGTAGTATGGCTGGCCTGCCCTCCCATAGGAATGCATGGAGAATGTGTGTGTCCATGTTAGTTCCTGATGTGTGGGGAGTGCAGGCTCGAGTTCGGTATGTATGAACTCGTGAGAATGAATGCTGCGCAATGGTATGTGCGGCTTGTATGTGTCTAGTTGGGAAGTACTACTTCTGTACATTGATGTATGTGTGCAGTGAGGATGCTGGAGGGTGATTGGCTGGAGCTGGCTGGCATGCCAGGCTCCAGGAAGTCTGGATGGGTCTGCCCGGTGGTGAGTGTGAGATCAGCATGAGTGATGTGTGGGAGGAGTGCACCTGGGTCCTTGATGGGCTGGGGTTTTCCCCACACAATGCTGGCTCCGCCCCCCTGTGGTTTGTCTAATGACCCAAGCCTCCCCAGTGAATGAAAGGGGTGGTTGGGCCATCAAGGGTACTCCCAAGACAGCTGCAACTGGTTTCCCTCATCCTGCACCCTGAAACAAAGGATTTCGCTGTATAAAAATGGGGCTGTGTCCCCCACAGAAATGGTTCTACTTTTGGATCCTTGCCAGAGGGGGCTGTTGCTGCTGCTGGGGCCAGGAGGACCGCCACTTGGCTTGTCTCCCTGCCTGGAGACCCAGTGTGCTGGCTCTGGCCCTGCCTTGCCCCCCTGCCTGCCTAAAAGGTCTTTGCTGGACTTTTCTTGATGCCCTTAGCGCTGGGAGCGCTTTACTTCCTCTGCTAGCGCTGAGAGCGCTTTACTTGTGCCCTTAGCGCTTTAGAGCGCTGTATGCTTGCTGAGAGCGCCTGGAAGCGCTTTATTTTTCCCCCGAGCGCTGGGAGCGCTCTGTGTGCCATGAGCGCTAGAGAGCGCCTGATTCTCCTGTCGCGGCTGCCACGCCGTGTTTTGTCGCGGTTTTGCCCTGTGAAGACCCCTTGACGGGTGCCCGTGCCGCCAGGGACCTTGCCGGCAGTGATCGTGGTTTTATCTTCCCATCGGGAGCCAACCCCGAGATTGTCCCCGTCGCCGCCCGGCCGAACCGGAAGTCAGGCAGGCCGGGGGCGGGACGAGCAGGACAACAGGAAGCTGACGGGAGCCCACCCCGCGCTCCTACCGCCGAAGAGAGAAGCCGGCGTCTGTTCCTGCCCCGGGGCTCCCAAGAGTGAGGGAGAGCCCCGGAGAGCGCAGCGGAGGACAGAACCTCACCGCCTGACAGAGACCCGGTGAGTGGGGGCCGGGAGAGCGAGTGGAGGGAGGAGGGCATCGGGGCACATTGCCGGTGCCCGCCCCTCCCCTCCAGTGTGCGGGCCTGGCCTGAGAGAGGCCCAGTTGTGTCCGAGCCCCGAGAGGCTCGCAGGTGATGGTGTGCGAGTCCCGAGAGACTCGAGGGGCCAGTTCCGTGTTCGATGAGCCCGAGAGGCTCCCTACGCCAGCAGTTGTAATTAGGAGCCCCGAGGCTCCTGGGGGCAATTTGCGTATTTCTAGCCCCAACAGGCTCTAGGCGCCCACTTTGTTTTGAGAGTCCTTGGAGAGGCTCTGGGGGCATTTTTCTAATCAGAGCCAAGTAGGCTCACGGCGTCATTTGTTCTTGAGCCCTGAGAGGGGCCCACAGCCCACATTATTGTTTAGAGCGCTGAAGCTCTTTAGTGCCTAATCTCTTGAGAACCCAGCGAGGCTCCCACATTGGCCCCATTGTTGCTTTTGAGCCCTGGAAGGCTCAAACATTGTTGCGCCAGTTGCCCAGCACTTTGTGGGCAACTGCTACGTTTAGGCCCCTGGACACTGGACACAGGGCGTCCCAGCCCTTGCGAGGCCAGTTGGCCTGAGGGACAATTCTAGTGTTGTGCTACAAGCACCCTGCGCAATTTATGAGATATTGCTGATGTGATTCTTGCGCAAATGTTCTACCTGCACCTCTGAATGTGTTTTAATGTTTCATGTGCAAATGTCTATGTTATTACCTTTGCTAAAAGTGACCTGCTTAGGTAATTGTTTGTTTTATCCCCTTTGCTAAAAGTGACCTGCTTAGAGGATTGTTTTTGTAATTACCTTTGCTAAAAGTGACCTGCTTAGGTGATTCTTTATGTTTTTATTCCCCTTTGCTAAAAGTGACCTGCTTAGAGGAATGTTTGTTTTTACCTTTGCTAAAAGTGACCTGCTTAGGTAATTGTTTATGTTTTATTCCCCTTTGCTAATAGTGACCTGCTTAGAGGATTGTTTATGTCATTACCTTTGCTAAAAGTGACCTGCTTAGCTAATGCCTTGTGTTTTTCTTCCCCTTTGCTAAAAGTGACCTGCTTAGAGGAATGTTGATGTTTTATTGCCTTTGCTAAATGTGACTTGCCTAGGTGATTATTTTAGGTTTCCTTCCCTTTGCTAAATGTGACTTGCTTAGGTGATAGGTTTTCCTTCCATAGGTCCTGATGATAAGGTCCTAGTTCCCTGCGTGATTTCCCTACAGTGTTTAGGGTGGCGTAGGAGGTATTTTCCCTTTACCAGTAGTTACTGGTTGTATGCTACATTCACTATTTCTGTGTTACAGTCATTATATGTTGATGTGCTAAGTGTTATACCTACAAGTATTATTTCTAAAAAGTGCATACCCCTGACAGTGGTCCAGGTGGCCCTGTCCTGTACATAATCCCTTGTAAATCTTGCCCGTGCCTGTTGGCACATTGTAAAGTGTGTATGTTATCTAATGTGTTTTTATTATTATAATACAAAGGCTATTTTTGGATATAACCTTGTGTGGAGTTTCCTTTGTGGTGGGCCTAGGGTGTTGTCGCCGGGGTGCGCGCGCAAACGCTTTACACATCGCCTCCGAGATTAGCCTTGCTGCTCGCGTCACGTTACCTAGAGGGTGAGCAGGGGTTATCTTGGTGTGTGACTCCCTTGCCCTGACTTAGAAATGGTGATCCCTGACTGACTTTGGCGTGAGCCTTGGCCGGCCGGGGGGTCCCGTTTCTAACATTGGTGGCTAGCGGTGCGGATTGGACTTGCGTTTGCGCTGTACCACAGTGGCGACAGGCCACACTACAAAACTCTGCAATTTTAGATAACCACATTTTGGGGATTATTGTTCTTTAGGGAAGTTCAGTATTGCTTCTCCTGAAAGGTGTCATTTTGTGATTTGTGTCCAGTACATTTGTTCCCTGCCCTGCTTCCAGAGTTTGGCACCTGTGTCACTTGTGGTCAGGTTGAGAAATCAGGGGTGGTAGAAACTGCCTTACCGGTCCGAGGGGAGGGTTGTGTGTGAATGAGTGGTGTGTTACACTGGACAGTGGAGTGCAAGTTCTCTGAAATAGGAATCTTGCTGAATTGTGTTAATTGTATACTCCTGTTTAGCTCAGACCCCCAGGTTCCCTGTGTCAAACTCTTCTTGAGAACGTCCGCCAAAATGGAGCCTGTTTTTGATCTCTGTTGTCTTTTTAGGTACAGTAGGTCAGAGCTGGTCAGATTCTGTGAAGAGGGAGGCATGGAGGTGAGTGAGTTGGATACTCAGTCCCAGCTTAGGGACAGCCTGATCCTATGGCAAAAGGGTCAGTGGGATCTTGAGCACAGTGAGAGAGATAGGGCCCGGGCCGCACGCCATGAGGGTGGTGAGTCTGTGGAGAGCCCTGAAGAATGTGAGTTGTATGATGATGACAGTGGATGGCTATCAGCAGATAGTGAGGACCCCATAGATAGGGAGTCCCTTGCTGGGTCCAGTGTCAGTACCAGCGCCCCATCCCTTTCCCTGTCCCCAGAGGAGTGGTTGGATAGGAGGGAAGAGCGGGAGCATCAGCTAGCGATGGAACAGCTCAGGTTGGAGCACGCCAAGCTAGAGGCTGAAAGGGCCTTGTTCAGGGAGAAGGTAGCCCTAGAGGATAGGTTATCCCCTGAGTGCAGTTGTGGTTTTCTGGATTCCCCAGGGAGGGTTGAATCCAGTGGTGGCAGCTATTTAAGTGTTAGTGTAGACAGTCCCATTCTCAGTTCCCCGAGTATGGTACCTGTTTCCCAAGAGGAGGAGAACAAGTTGAAGTTTAGGAACCTTAGGAAACCACCTCACCAGGAGTGGGGGTATTTTGTGGATGACTGTTCTGATGCAATGTGGGATTGGCTGAGGGCTAACTCGGACAATGAGGTGGACGAAGTGGTGAATATGTTCCTCAAAGAGCAGTTGCTCAGTGTTGTTTGTCCAGAGTTGCGCCAGCACCTGCTGAAGTTGAAATGTTTTTGTCCTTGGGACCTTGCAAAGGAAGCAGAGCGCTAGGACAGTGCGAGAGGTTCTTTAGAGTCACTAGTGAGTGATTCCAACAATAGTGGGTCAGGTGTCCTCCAGCCCAGCGTGGTGGAGGAGGGTGAGAGTAGCCCAGCTAGGTCCCTGGTTAGTGAGGAGGGTGTAGGGGCTGACTGCCTGTCTCAGTGGAGCAGGAGTGAGTGTGTGACCGAGAGTCCCCAGACGCCCGAAGCCCTGTCACAGAGCCTGGATGGTTTCTTTAGGGAACACCAGGAAGGGAACCTAGACTTGCATGTTAGTTCACTTGAGGGAGATCTCCTAGTGGGTAGAGGACCTGGAGCATCTGTAAGCGGAGCTTCTATGGTTCTAGAGTCTGGCAGTACCGCTCCAGTAGGGAGGGTACAGGAGTCCAGTACAAGGAGTGATTGGGGGATAGTATGTGAGTCCCCAGAAGTCCTGGAGTGCCAGGCATTGGTTCCACCAAAGGTTTTAGACCGGAGGTTGGAAGGCCAGGTTCAGGATCCGCCTGACCTGAAGGGTGGGACTACTGTAATCAGTGTCCTGACCAGTTCTTTTTCCAGAGGTACCGCCCCGGTTGGGAGGGAGCAGGACTCTGGAAGGGGGTGCAGAGGGTGGGAGAGCCCACCTCTGACCCCGGTGCAACCTGAGGGGTTAAACCCTAGGTTGGGAGAATGTTGTTTAGAGGGTACCCCTCGCAGGAGGAGGAGGAACCCTAGGAGAAGAGGTAAGGGGAGGAGAGCCTTCCCTGAGACTCCTGGTCCGCCTGAGGTTGTAGACCCTAGGTTGGAGAACCAGTGGCAGTCTAGCCCTGTCTTGCAGACAGGAAGGGTGGAGAATGGCTAGTATGTGCCAGGGGTTACTACCCCCCACTTTGTGAGTAGGCAGGATCCAGTGGTACCTGGATGGCCTAGGGCCTGGTCCTCGCCGAGGGCAGCTGGAGAGTACCAGTGGGGTAGCCCAGTTAGTCCCTACAGTAGTTTTAGAAAGAACACCAGGGGTTCACCGTGGCGTAAAACAGGAGGGTGTCCCTGCAGTTGTGGGCCCGCGTCCTTGTTTTACCGCCCCAAGCAGGGAAGTCAATCACGGTGGTGATTGGTCTGCCCTGCGTTTTGGCTGGAAGGGGGTCGTGTTGGACTTGGCCCTTAGGGCAGGTTCACCCCTAATCTTTTTGCTTTTATTGGTGACCCAGTGTTAGTGATTTTTGGGTCTTGGCGCGCTTTTTCCCTGTGCCCCAGAGTAAAGTGCGTGCGTGTAGTATGGCTGGCCTGCCCTCCCATAGGAATGCATGGAGAATGTGTGTGTCCATGTTAGTTCCTGATGTGTGGGGAGTGCAGGCTCGAGTTCGGTATGTATGAACTCGTGAGAATGAATGCTGCGCAATGGTATGTGCGGCTTGTATGTGTCTAGTTGGGAAGTACGACTTCTGGACATTGATGTATGTGTGCAGTGAGGATGCTGGAGGGTGATTGGCTGGAGCTGGCTGGCATGCCAGGCTCCAGGAAGTCTGGATGGGTCTGCCCGGTGGTGAGTGTGAGATCAGCATGAGTGATGTGTGGGAGGAGTGCACCTGGGTCCTTGATGGGCTGGGGTTTTCCCCACACAATGCTGGCTCCGCCCCCCTGTGGTTTGTCTAATGACCCAAGCCTCCCCAGTGAATGAAAGGGGTGGTTGGGCCATCAAGGGTACTCCCAAGCCAGCTGCAACTGGTTTCCCTCATCCTGCACCCTGAAACAAAGGATTTTGCTGTATAAAAATGGGGCTGTGTCCCCACAGAAATGGTTCTACTTTTGGATCCTTGCCAGAGGGGGCTGTTGCTGCTGCTGGGGCCAGGAGGACCGCCACTTGGCTTGTCTCCCTGCCTGGAGACCCAGTGTGCTGGCTCTGGCCCTGCCTTGCCCCCCTGCCTGCCTAAAAGGTCTTTGCTGGACTTTTCTTGATGCCCTTAGCGCTGGGAGCGCTTTACTTCCTCTGCTAGCGCTGAGAGCGCTTTACTTGTGCCCTTAGCGCTTTAGAGCGCTGTATGCTTGCTGAGAGCGCCTGGAAGCGCTTTATTTTTCCCCCGAGCGCTGGGAGCGCTCTGTGTGCCATGAGCGCTAGAGAGCGCCTGATTCTCCTGTCGCGGCTGCCACGCCGTGTTTTGTCGCGGTTTTGCCCTGTGAAGACCCCTTGACGGGTGCCCGTGCCGCCAGGGACCTTGCCGGCAGTGATCGTGGTTTTATCTTCCCATCGGGAGCCAACCCCGAGATTGTCCCCGTCGCCGCCCGGCCGAACCGGAAGTCAGGCAGGCCGGGGGCGGGACGAGCAGGACAACAGGAAGCTGACGGGAGCCCACCCCGCGCTCCTACCGCCGAAGAGAGAAGCCGGCGTCTGTTCCTGCCCCGGGGCTCCCAAGAGTGAGGGAGAGCCCCGGAGAGCGCAGCGGAGGACAGAACCTCACCGCCTGACAGAGACCCGGTGAGTGGGGGCCGGGAGAGCGAGTGGAGGGAGGAGGGCATCGGGGCACATTGCCGGTGCCCGCCCCTCCCCTCCAGTGTGCGGGCCTGGCCTGAGAGAGGCCCAGTTGTGTCCGAGCCCCGAGAGGCTCGCAGGTGATGGTGTGCGAGTCCCGAGAGACTCGAGGGGCCAGTTCCGTGTTCGATGAGCCCGAGAGGCTCCCTACGCCAGCAGTTGTAATTAGGAGCCCCGAGGCTCCTGGGGGCAATTTGCGTATTTCTAGCCCCAACAGGCTCTAGGCGCCCACTTTGTTTTGAGAGTCCTTGGAGAGGCTCTGGGGGCATTTTTCTAATCAGAGCCAAGTAGGCTCACGGCGTCATTTGTTCTTGAGCCCTGAGAGGGGCCCACAGCCCACATTATTGTTTAGAGCGCTGAAGCTCTTTAGTGCCTAATCTCTTGAGAACCCAGCGAGGCTCCCACATTGGCCCCATTGTTGCTTTTGAGCCCTGGAAGGCTCAAACATTGTTGCGCCAGTTGCCCAGCACTTTGTGGGCAACTGCTACGTTTAGGCCCCTGGACACTGGACACAGGGCGTCCCAGCCCTTGCGAGGCCAGTTGGCCTGAGGGACAATTCTAGTGTTGTGCTACAAGCACCCTGCGCAATTTATGAGATATTGCTGATGTGATTCTTGCGCAAATGTTCTACCTGCACCTCTGAATGTGTTTTAATGTTTCATGTGCAAATGTCTATGTTATTACCTTTGCTAAAAGTGACCTGCTTAGGTAATTGTTTGTTTTATCCCCTTTGCTAAAAGTGACCTGCTTAGAGGATTGTTTTTGTAATTACCTTTGCTAAAAGTGACCTGCTTAGGTGATTCTTTATGTTTTTATTCCCCTTTGCTAAAAGTGACCTGCTTAGAGGAATGTTTGTTTTTACCTTTGCTAAAAGTGACCTGCTTAGGTAATTGTTTATGTTTTATTCCCCTTTGCTAAAAGTGACCTGCTTAGAGGATTGTTTATGTCATTACCTTTGCTAAAAGTGACCTGCTTAGCTAATGCCTTGTGTTTTTCTTCCCCTTTGCTAAAAGTGACCTGCTTAGAGGAATGTTGATGTTTTATTGCCTTTGCTAAATGTGACTTGCCTAGGTGATTATTTTAGGTTTCCTTCCCTTTGCTAAATGTGACTTGCTTAGGTGATAGGTTTTCCTTCCATAGGTCCTGATGATAAGGTCCTAGTTCCCTGCGTGATTTCCCTACAGTGTTTAGGGTGGCGTAGGAGGAATTTTCCCTTTACCAGTAGTTACTGGTTGTATGCTACATTCACTATTTCTGTGTTACAGTCATTATATGTTGATGTGCTAAGTGTTATACCTACAAGTATTATTTCTAAAAAGTGCATACCCCTGACAGTGGTCCAGGTGGCCCTGTCCTGTACATAATCCCTTGTAAATCTTGCCCGTGCCTGTTGGCACATTGTAAAGTGTGTATGTTATCTAATGTGTTTTTATTATTATAATACAAAGGCTATTTTTGGATATAACCTTGTGTGGAGTTTCCTTTGTGGTGGGCCTAGGGTGTTGTCGCTGGGGTGCGCGCGCAAACGCTTTACACATCGCCTCCGAGATTAGCCTTGCTGCTCGCGTCACGTTACCTAGAGGGTGAGCAGGGGTTATCTTGGTGTGTGACTCCCTTGCCCTGACTTAGAAATGGTGATCCCTGACTGACTTTGGCGTGAGCCTTGGCCGGCCGGGGGGTCCCGTTTCTAACAACAAAGAAGAGCCTAGACATAATTAGGGAGGACGGTGAGTTGGAGGAACAAGCACAGGGTGATCTGACTGACATTGTAGATAAATGTCTGGACTTAATGAGAACTAAACGACCTAAAAGGGAGAAAAAGTTCATTTGAAAGTTTTTCAATTTCAATTCAATACCACTTTATTCGATTAATAAAAATCATAAAAGTCACAATACAAAAGGGAGGGATTACATTAATACACATAAACAATTAAAAAAAATATATATATACATGTGCAATTTTTGTTTTTCTTTTAAAAAGCATATTTCATTTGACGTAATAAATGTACAGGAGCAATATCAGTTAATCTATCATGTTCATTTGAAAGTATTCAGGTACAGACTGGACATAACTTGCAAAGATCAGGTTTGACACTGAGGATTGCCTGACAGACGTTGATGAGCCCTCTTGAGACAAGTCGATACAGCAGAGGAAGCCTTTTCACATTGACCATTGACAAACCATGAAAGCACGGCCAGAGAGTTAGGGTAATAGTCTGAGGGCGATAGTTCCTTAGGCTTTCTGCTGAATCAGAATAAGAATCCCAGTAGTTTTTCGAGATAGGGTAGAGACAATAGAGTATTATTTAGGGGACTAACATCTGCTGTATGATTTCCTTGACCTGAGTGAGTCTATATGATGCAATAATGCCGCAAAATTCTAAGATTGGCAGTTGTCATTTCTGTTTCTATGTTTGGATGGCCGATGGATGTCTATTTGCTGGTAGGAGATATCCCTCATGTAATAGTCAATCCTACTTTAGATATCTTAGTTAGGCCTTCCCCATCAAAAAGCAAGGTGATACATGTTCCCCGGCAGGGGAGTGTGTATAGGTATAATGTATATAATGAAATGTTAGCTGAATATGTGATAATTATGGAGGTGGAGGACTGCTCCGTCTGTTCTTCTCTTCCCTCTTCTGCGGTGTTGGGGCAGACTATTTTCCCTGTTCCCTACCTTATTCCTTTTCTTGTTCAGTGTTCTTGAATCTTTTCTATTGTCATGTCTCCATTAAACTGCTGTATATCGACTTTGATGTTCCATTAGGAGATTCTCCAATTGTCAGTGGGGAAAACCTGAAGTTGATGGACTGCTAAATATGTTTCTCGCTTTTGCATGGGGTTTAAACCAAGGAATCAGTGTGTCATATAGTTCTTAGGCCCTGGGCACATGTCCATTTTACATACTCCCGTTTAAAGTGGACATCATTTAAACGGAGACCTTTCACATACATTTGCCTGCGCACCAGGAAATGCTAATGAACTCAGAATGTATTTGTTTATATCTATTTCTTGGTAGGCACTTTATCATCTCTTAGAACATTCTGTTCAAGGGCTCAGGACCCTTTGCAAATTATTGTTGCTGGTATTTTTCTGTTTGGCTACAGCTCTGGGTAGATCGAATCAAAAAATATGCCAGACAAGAGCTAGGACAAGAGATCAGGCACAAAACATATGTGTATCTTTTTTAAACTAGACAAATCCTCATCTTTAGGGAGAAGAGCACTTTTTGACTGATTGTCAACATCTCACCATGCGTGGATTCTATCCCAGCCGAATTCCATCCCTGTCTTGGAAGGGACGCGGTCCTGATCTACACCGAGATAGACTGCCAGATGCTACACGCACCCAGGTAATGGGGAGATAGACCAATCAGGGTATCTTGGCAGATGAACGCACCTGTGCTTACTTAGGTTAACCCCTTGCATGCTGGTGACGAACCCCAGCCGCCACGCTCCACGGTGCTCGTGTGCGGATGATGGCTGGGGTTCGTCACGGCCCCGCCCTGTCCATTTGTTTACCGCACAGCGGCGAAGGAGTTAGGATGCGCTAGGTAGGGTTTACCATTTTATGTATTCATATAACCCACTGCTATTGTACAATGGTTGAACTGTTCATTTTCTTCATTATCCTAGTAATGCTGATGACATTATTCTGCTTCATTCTGTTAATCATTGCAGCGCGTGTATTTTATAAGAGTCCAAGTGCCTCATTAAATACATTGAACCTCCCATTTGTGTACTTCTTGTGTATCACTTTGGGCAAGCTTGAATTACTAATAAAAGTGTAGACCACGATTTCCTTGGGGGTATTAGGGTTGCCATACTTTGAGGTTGCAGACACCACCCGGGGCCAAGTCAAGTTACGGGTCCAGGTGACACACTGCGACCTAGTCAGGAATTAGGTCAACATACTCTGATGATATGAAAGGCTTCAGTCCCCTTCATTCTGAGGTTTATGTTGCCCAAACACACTCTTACTGAGAAAGTAGGAACCAACAAGCGTGAGTATATTATGACATTCATTTCTCCTGTTACTAACCCAAGTTTTTCTAACCAGAGCATGCATGACCTAATCCGTAAAGTTAACCAATATGAAAAGGTAGTCAGAGATATTTGTTTGAAAGAATAAGAATCGATTAAGAGTGAGGGGAAGGAAAAACAAATACAGAGCACGTTATCAGGAAAAGTGAAGAGTTTATAAAGGAACTACCTCCTAGATTTCACACTAACATCACATATATAGCAAGATGATGGACGGAATGCTGAAACGTTTGGACCAAAACATATGCAAATCCGTCTTGACCCTGCTCCTCATGGGAACAGTCCAGCCGAAACAACCGGTCCTCCCTAGACCGAAAGCAAGAATTCTGGGATTGGTCTCAGGGTAGCACCCCTCATCAGCCAGGCTAACTTGAATCCAGTGGCACAGCGAGCAAGGGGCCCACGTCTGGGCATACTCTTTGCCACTTAGGGCATGCACAGCAAACACAACCAGCTGGATGGAGTGCTGAAACATTTCAACCACTCCCCCTCAGTCAAAGTTCCAGGGAGGGACTGGCTTGGCAGTTCGGACTGGACTTCAATGAAGAGCAGGTTCAAGACTGATTTACATCTCTTGACTGTGGGTGGATGTTTGATTTATTCAGCAGTCCATCCATCATTTGTTGCCGCAGCATTAAACACTGACATCAGCAAAAAAGGATCCTTATGTATTTTGTGGCAGCCAAAGGGGACTGAGACTGTCGAGAAATTGTGATGGAGTGAATGCGAGCATAATTATATGTTCAAGTGTAAACCTTTGCAAACTTAGATGCTAGCAGAAAGGAAATGTATTATATATGAGATAAGTTGGCTTATTTCTAATTACCACACCAGTGGTCTGGTAGTTGTTATGCAACCCTAGTTTTTCTTAGGATCTATCAAATTAATGAGATAGACTTCCCTCTGGAGCAATATTTGAGAAAGGGTAAACACACTTTTAATAGATACTGAGCAGCATTTTTGGATCACAAATACCCTCCATAGGAGTGGCAGTGAATAATGTGAAGATTAGAAAGCTATCCATCATAGCTGAGCGCCTCACCACTAACATTTCAGGAACTTTGAGTGTGATAAATAAGGCATTGTTTACAATGAGAGCTATGATGATGCAAAACTGCCTTGGGCTAGATTTGAGGGAAGACAGTTTACAAGGTCATTCATGCGCATGAATGCTGTGGATGTGTTCCACGTGTAGGTAAGTAGCTTGACAGCTGTATTATTAAATATTATAAATATAACGCATCAGTTAATTGAGCTAGAGGAGTCAGGCACCATGGAAGGATTAGGATCCATATTTGGATACATTTGGAAAGGATTTGCTCGGATAGGGGAATGGCTCAGTAGTGTAGCTGTGGGAATTCTGGAATTTCATATACCCCACTTCTACTTCTATTGCTTGGCATTGCATGTATGCATGCTCCTTTCTTTGAATTTTTTTCAAAGAAATTTCATCACAAAAGAGTAGGGAATGTGAGTATGAGAAGCTGTCAGCAACAAGAGGAAGAAAAGACTTTATGTAAAAATCAAAGAAATGCAAAGCGATCTGTCTGACACCTGGACGGATCTGGGAAATTTCAAGAAGAACCTGAAGTTGATGAATGATGTCTTGCAATAAATAAATTAAAAGATAATTTAGAAATCATTGGGATTTGTGAGAGTTGTTCTTTTTTCTGTCTATTAAATGCATCACAATTTGAGTTTATGCGAACCTCAGCTGTGTTTACCCTGTCCTATAAAATTAGTATTTCCTATGGCTTCGCACCTAACCAAACACTCCCATCCACACTCAATCACACTTCATGTATAAAACTACACACCACTACTTTTAGTTTTAGTGCCACAAACAACCAAATAATTAACGTTTATTTGTGTTTGTTTCTATGGTAGTTCCCGTTGTGGCCTGTGAGGCCTAATAAAAGATGTTGATTTCAAAAGCCTTGAGATGTGAAATATCAGTACGCATGCGGGAAGTCGAAAGCCGGACTAATGGACTGCCTGTGCTCGAGCAGAAGAGTTCAAGGACAGCTTGCCCTGAAAGTCTGTTGGGTGCCGAGAAACTGTGCATCTGTGTGAACAGTGGGAAAGGATGCTGAAATAACGAGCTAAAGGACAGTGGTCAGTCGGATCTAGTTAAAACAATGAACAGTTCATCCCAATGAGCATGCAACATTTGAACAATAAGACGATGAGGTTATGTCCATCCACCCCTTGGTTTATCCAACCAAATTTGTAGAAAAACCTTGATGAGTTACTTTGCTAGATAGACTAGTTATGAAAAGGGTATAAACGAAGACCTATGAACTTAAGAAAAAACATCCTTTTCGATTTCCTCCTGAGATGTTGTCGGAATGCTGATTCGTTTCCTGATGTGTAAGGACTTAGAAAACTTTTCTTTAAACTTTTCTTTGAATGAATACAGAGTCTTTTATTGAGGTCACTAGCTAGAGAGAGTAGGGAGATGAGTTTTGGGAACTGTCATGTCTTTACTTAATAACCGTGCTTTTGACTTTAAATAATAATGTTTATTTCTGCACTTCTGAATTAAATTAAATGATTTAAATTCTTTTCTTCTTAAATCTGTGCTTACATTATTAAAAGAGAAAATAAAGAAATAAAGTTGGGTCATGCTAGAACATTTTTACTTTAAAATAAAATTAGATAAATAAAGAATTAAGCTGGTCTTGTTCAACCTTGGTCTAATTTCGTACCAGCAGATCTATTGACATAACAGTAGTGTGTCTGAATAAATTGTTTTAATTCTGAATAAACTGTTTTAATAATAAAACTATGGTAAAGATAATGAACTACAGATGTAATTAACTGTATATATTAAATAGTTAGGTTAATTTAGACACTCCGCCAATGATCCAGCAGCACTCTGTTGAGTAATATCGATCCATGAAGTAGGGAAAATGTGTGTATGAATGACTCACAGTGTTATGGGTCCCACTGATGAGTAAGTGCATGATACTTCAGGGATTGGTAATGAAGAGATAGAAATTATTTCTTGAGTGCCGCTGCAGCAGTAATTAGCTTGGTAGCAGAGTACTGGTTGCTATGGAATTAGCCAGGATAAGGTAAAGTGATGTATATAGAGTTTGATGTACAGAATTATGACTAACATCTGTTGAGTTCATATTACCAATGCTCGTTTGTATCTCTTCTCACAGCCAGGAGTATTGTACTGTCCAGAGCGCCAAAGCTTGTTTGTATCCTCTTCTCACAGCCAGGAGTATTGTCCTGTGCACAGCGTTAATGCCTGTTTGTATCTCTTTTCACAGTCAGGAGTATTGTACTGTGCATAGCTCCAATGCTTGTTTGTATCCTCTTGTCACAGCCAGGAGTATTGTACTGTCCACAGCGCCAATGCTTGTTTGTATCTCTTCTCGCAGCCAGGAGTATTGCACTGTGCACAGTGTTAATGCTTGTTTGTATCCTCTTCTCACAGCTAGGAGTATTGTACTGTGCACAGTGCCAATGCGTGTTTGTATCTCTTCTCACAGCCAGGAGTATTGTACTGTGCACACCCCCAATGCTTGTTTGTATCTCTACTCGCAGCCAGGAGTATTGTACTGTGCACAGCGCCAATGCTTGTTTGTATCTCTTCTCACAGCCAGGAGAATTGTACTGTGCACAGCGCCAATGCTTGTTTGTATCTCTTCTCACAGCCAGGAGTATTGTACTGTGCACAGTGCCAATGCTTGTTTGTATCCTCCTCTTACAGCCAGGAGTATTGTACTGTGCACAGTGCCAATGTTTGTTTGTATCTCTTCTCACAGCCAGGAGTATTGTACTGTCCACAGCACCAATGCTTGTTTGTATCCCGTCTCACAGCCAGGAGTATTGTACTGTGCATAGCACCAATGCTTGTTTGTATCCTCTTGTCACAGCCAGGAGTATTGTACTGTGCACAGCGCCAATGATTGTTTGTATCTCTTCTCACAGCCAGGAGTATTGTACTGTCCACAGCGCCAATGCTTGTTTGTATCTCTTCTCACAGCCCGGAGTATTGTACTGTGCACAGTGTTAATGCTTGTTTGTATCCTCTTCTCACAGCCAGGAGTATTGTACTGTGCACAGCGCCAATGTTTCTTTGTATCCTCCTCTCACAGCCAGGAGTATTGTATTGTGCACAGTGCCAATGCTTGTTTGTATCTCTTCTCACAGCTAGGAGTATTGTACTGTGCACAGCGCCTATGCTTGTTTGTATTCTCTTCTCACAGCCAGGAGTATTGTACTGTGCACAGCGCCAATGCTTGTTTATATCCTCCTCTCACAGCCAGGAGTATTGTACTGTGCACAGTGCCAATGCGTGTTTGTATCTCTTCTCACAGCCAGGAGTATTGTACTGTGCACACCCCCAATGCTTGTTTGTATCTCTTCTCGCAGCCAGGAGTATTGTACTGTGCACAGCGCCAATGCTTGTTTGTATCTCTTCTCACAGCCAGGAGTATTGTACTGTGCACAGCGCCAATGCTTGTTTGTATCTCTTCTCACAGCCAGGAGTATTGTACTGTGCACAGTGCCAATGCTTGTTTGTATCCTCCTCTTACAGCCAGGAGTATTGTACTGTGCACAGTGCCAATGTTTGTTTGTATCTCTTCTCACAGCCAGGAGTATTGTACTGTCCACAGCACCAATGCTTGTTTGTATCCCGTCTCACAGCCAGGACTATTGTACTGTGCATAGCACCAATGCTTGTTTGTATCCTCTTGTCACAGCCAGGAGTATTGTACTGTGCACAGCGCCAATGATTGTTTGTATCTCTTCTCACAGCCAGGAGTATTGTACTGTCCACAGCGCCAATGCTTGTTTGTATCTCTTCTCACAGCCCGGAGTATTGTACTGTGCACAGTGTTAATGCTTGTTTGTATCCTCTTCTCACAGCCAGGAGTATTGTACTGTGCACAGCGCCAATGTTTCTTTGTATCCTCCTCTCACAGCCAGGAGTATTGTATTGTGCACAGTGCCAATGCTTGTTTGTATCTCTTCTCCCAGCTAGGAGTATTGTACTGTGCACAGCGCCTATGCTTGTTTGTATTCTCTTCTCACAGCCAGGAGTATTGTACTGTGCACAGCGCCAATGCTTGTTTATATCCTCCTCTCACAGCCAGGAGTATTGTACTGTGCACAGTGCCAATTCTTGTTTGTATCCTCCTCTTACAGCCAGGAGTATTGTACTGTGCACACCCCCAATGCTTGTTTGTATCTCTTCTCGCAGCCAGGAGTATTGTACTGTGCACAGCGCCAATGCTTGTTTGTATCTCTTCTCACAGCCAGGAGTATTGTACTGTGCACAGTGCCAATTCTTGTTTGTATCCTCCTCTTACAGCCAGGAGTATTGTACTGTGCACAGTGCCAATTCTTGTTTGTATCCTCCTCTTACAGCCAGGAGTATTGTACTGTGCACAGTGCCAATGTTTGTTTGTATCTCTTCTCACAGCCAGGAGTATTGTACTGTCCACAGCACCAATGCTTGTTTGTATCCCTTCTCACAGCCAGGAGTATTGTACTGTGCATAGCGCCAATGCTTGTTTATATCCTCTTCTCACAGCCAGGAGTATTGTACTGTGCACAGCGCCAAAGCTTGTTTGTATCCTCCTCTCACAGCCAGAAGTATTGTACTGTGCACAGTGCCAATGCTTGTTTGTATCTCTTCTCACAGCTAGGAGTATTGTACTGTGCACAGCGCCAATGCTTGTTTGTATTCTCTTCTCACAGCCAGGAGTATTGTACTATGCACAGCGCCAATGCTTATTTGTATCCTCCTCTCACAGCCAGGAGTATTGTACTGTGCACAGCGCCAATGCTTGTTTGTAGCTCTTCTCGCAGCCAGGAGTATTGTACTGTGCACAGCGCCAATGCTTGTTTGTATCCTCCTCTCACAGCCAGGAGTATTGTACTGTCCACAGCGCCAATGCTTGTCTGTATCTCTTCTCACAGCCAGGAGTATTGTACTGTGCACAGCACCAATGCTTGTTTATATCTTCTCTCACAGCCAGGAGCTATCTACAAGACTGCCTGTATTACCCACAAAGCCTTGCACTCCTCCTCTCCCTGCTACCTGGAGAATAAACTAAAACTCTCTGGAGGCTCTAGACCATCACGAAATGCAGAAAATCTATTGATTGAACCTCCCACTTTCAAGAAGGAAAGATCGATGGCCCAATCCTTCTCAGGCAACGCGGTGAGAATCTGGAACTCGCTTCCGCCTCAGCTCCACCTCCTCCCAGGTCTTCAAAACGGACCTCAAAGTTCCCCTCCTCCAAAGACACCTCCAAAAGTAATTCACACCCTCTCTATTATCTGAAGGAAGACCTCCCATCACTGAAAACTATTCTCCATGACTATAGAAGTGCCCTGCCAGTGTGTTCTGGTAGTTTGAGTTTTACCATTTATTGCAGTATTATCCTTGTACCTGTATATGGTACCCTTTTGTAACTTGCACTCGTCACTTTTCTCTTGTAACACACTGTTTGCTACGTCTTACATTTTGTTTGCATTGCCTATGTAACGTGTGTTCTTGTGCCTCTGTGTCTAGCATATATTGAAGTATTATACCTCTAATTGTACTTTGTTTTCTCTTGTAACCTACACACTTGTCAGTCTTTCCTCATGTATTGCACTGTTTGCTCCCTCATGTATTTTGTTTGCACACAATTGTCACTTTTACCTCATGTAACTTATCGTCTGCTTTTGTAATTTTGTTCATTTGTAATTTTCTGTTACTATTGTGAAGCGCTCTGACGCCTTCGGCTAAAGTCCGCGCTATATAAAAGCGCATAAATAAAATAAATAAAAATAAAAAAACAGCCAGGAGTATTGTACTGTGTACAGCGCCAATGCTTGTTTGTATCTCTTCTCGCAGCCAGGAGTATTGTACTGTGCACAGCGCCAATGCTTGTTTGTATCTCCTCTCACAGCCAGGAGTATTGTACTCTGCACAGCGCCAATGCTTGTTTGTATCTCTTCTCACAGCCATGAGTATTGTACTGTGCACAGCGCCAATGCTTATTCCACCATAAACGTTTGGATTATGCGCCCCCTTTTTGCCCTTTTATTTCTCCTCACTACCGCTTTCCCAGTAACACCCCTCTCATCTCTCCCCACCCTCATTCGCCTCATCTTCCCAACATGGCCACCTCTTGAGTTAAGTCTGGAGCCAATTGCTACAAAATCATTTATCCTCCCGACCAGACTAAAGCTACAATACAACGACTGAAGCATAACACTATTGAACGTTTCCCGGAATCCCTTTTTGTTGATCAATTTTACAATGGTCGTCTTGGGAGGCTCAAAAACGATTTCGTTTTCTTCACTCGCGACACCCCCTCTTGGTCCAACAGTTTTTACAATTCCCTTAACGTCACCTCCTCCTCCTCTATCCCTTATGGGAAACAACTAAAAATGTCCCCCTCTGAGTGCTTCAATGGCTACCTCACTATCTCACTCTATAACAACGGTACTGTCATGATCCAAGGCAAAGACGCCTGCCTCTCGCTCTTTGACCACCTCTTCCCCTCCTTACTCCCCTCCTCTGCAACCGGGCTTCCCCCCGTCTCTCCCTCCAGCTCCACCCATTACTCCCTTTCTCCTCCGCCGACCCCACCTCACTCCAATTGGCTGCACTCTCGAGAAGCGCAGGTCGGCCCTCTTCCCTCCCCCCCCAACTCACCACATCTCCTATTCCTCCCCCCTCACAGTATGTCCCCTCCCACATTACTTCAGCCTTACCACTAGCTAATACGCTCCTCGTCCCATCTGCACTATCACGATATTCCAATCTCTTCTCCTCCCCATACTTCTCCCTATCACCCCCCTTTTTAGTCCACCTCTCCTCCAACCCTCTCCCCCAATTAACCTTCCCTATGCTCCCCTTATCCCTCCTTCCATCCCTCCTCTCCACCCCTTCATCCCCTCGTCATTCACCCTGTTTTTGCCACATTCCCACTGCATCTCTCTCCTCCCTCCTACTCCTCCAGTACTGCTGCACTACCCCCTTTCCCCTCCAAGTAACCCCTTACATCTCCCTCCCTCGGGCCCAGCAGAACCACTTCCGTTCCTCAACTTCCCTTTCTCTCAACCCCCCTCACTCTGCCAGATGACCGTTCCCTCACTGCTACCTCTCCTAACTGACAGGACCTCCACAACCACTGCACCTCTTTTCCTCCCAAACCTCCTACAATCCCATGACGCCACTCAGGCCTCCCCCCTCCTACTTCCCTACCGCCGTGTTCCGCACCTTTCTCCCTCTAAATTTGTCCTTAATTCCTCTCCCTCTTGCAACACCAACAATGACAACTCTCCCTTAACCCCCAATTCACTGATTCCCGCTCCCAACCTCCACATTTCCCCACCTGTGAACCCCACCCCCCAACTCACCTCCTGTCCCCCCTCCTCTCCCTGCCTTCCACCACCAATTCCACCCCCCCTTATTTCAATCGAGCCACCCAACCTTCCGTGCTCTGCCTCTTTCTCACTGGAAAATACGCTAGGCTCTCTGATCACCTCCATCTCCCAGCTTACAGCTGCCATTTCACTTTTATGCTCTAAGATCTCCTCCCCTCCATGCACCTCCACTCCCTCCCAACTTCCCTTGAGATGCTCCTCGCCCCCTCACCCCAATACAGCCAAGCTCAACCTTTCGTCTGCAAACGCCGTTAACTCACACAAGCCCTTGAACGCCACCCTTCTTCAACTGCAATACCCTAGCAACCCCACTATCTACACTATTCCGACCATCACCTCTGTCAGAACAAAGCATCCACCTAAACCCTCCCGAGCACCCCCGCAAAGGTACAATATCCCATTCACCCTTCAGAGCCCAAGTGCCCCCGTCACCAAGACCGTCTTGACTGAGCTGCGCTGTATGCTTCACAACTGCAGATCTGCTGTAAAACACAAACTTGAAATCTCCGATACCATCACCCTTCACAAACTTGACATGCTCTTCCTCACAGAGACCTGGTTCAAAGATACCTCTCACTCTATGTTTGATCTCCTATTACCCACAGGTTATTCCATATTTAGGAATGACAGAACTGAAAACACGGGGGGAGGTGTTGCAGTCATCTTTAGAAACGCCCTCCAACGCCGGAAACAATGACATCACCCCTTCGCAAGACCTCTGCAACTCCCTCGCCTCCTACTTCCACAACTAGATCGCGGACATACACAACAGCTTCTGCACTCAACCGACGCACGCCACGACCGAACCACCACCCCCCACCACCACCCTCCACGCATGGACCCCGGTCAGCACCGAAGAGACCGTCCGCACGATGAACTCCATCAACTCCAGATCTCCGACCGACCCCTGCCCTCACCACGTCTTCAACAAGGCCGACGCTGTCATCGCACCCCACCTACGGGACATCATCAACACCTCCTTCGACACAGCCACCTTCCCGGAGAGCTGGAAGCACGCCGAACTCAGCGCTCTACTAAAGAAGCCATCAGCCGACCCCACCGACCTCAAGAATTACCGCCCCATCTTGCTGCTCCCGTTTCCAGCAAAAGTCATCGAGAAGACCGTCAACAAGCAGCCGGCCGCCTTCCTCGAGACGAACGTTTCCTCGACCCCTCGCAGTCTGGCTTCCGGGCCAACCACAGCACCGAGACCGCCCTGATCGCAGTGACCGATGACATCCGAGCCCTGCTCGACAACGGAGAAACAGCGGCCCTCATCCTCCTAGACCTCTCCGCGGCCTTCGACACTGTCTGCCACCGCACCCTACTGCAGCGCCTCAGCAACGTCGGAATCCAGGAGAAGGCACTGGAGTGGATCATCTCCTTCCTCGCCGGAAGGACACAGAGAGTCCGCCTCCCCCCGTTCAGATCAGAAGCCACCGAAGTCATGTGCGGCGTCCCTCAAGGCTCCTCGCTCAGCCCAACCCTCTTCAACGTCTACATGAGCCCCCTCGCAGCCATCGCACGCCAGCACAACCTCAACATCATCTCCTACACCGACGACACCCAGCTGATCCTCTCCCTCACCAACGACCCCGCCACCGCCAGAGCCAACCTTCACGAAGGGATGAAAGAGGTAGCCGAATGGATGAAGAACAGCCGCCTGAAACTGAACTCGGACAAGACGGAAGTCCTCATCCTGGGATCTTCACCCTCCGCCTGGGACAACTCCTGGTGGCCCTCCGCCCTAGGCAACGCACCCAAACCAACAGACCACGCACGCAACCTGGGCTTCATCCTGGACTCCTCCCTCTCCATGACCGAACAAGTCAACCCCGTCTCCTCGTCGTGCTTCAACATCCTGCGCATGCTACGTAAGATCTTCCGGTGGATCCCCACCGAGACAAGGAAGACGGTCACCCAGGCCCTCGTCACCAGCCGTCTGGACTACGGCAACGCCCTCTACGCTGGAACCACCGCCAAACTCCAGAAGAGACTCCAGCGAATCCAGAACGCCTTAGCCCGACTCATCCTGGACATCCCCCGTCGCAACCACATCTCCAGACATCTGAGAGACCTGCACTGGCTCCCGGTCAACAAGAGAATCACCTTCCGCCTCCTCACCCACGCACACAAAGCCCTACACAACGAAGGCCCAGGATACCTCAACAACCGCCTCAACTTCTACGCTCCCAAACGCCAGCTTCGATCGACCGGCCACGCCCTCGCCACCGTCCCCCGCATCCGAAGAGCCACCACAGGGGGAAGGTCCTTCTCGTACCTCGCCGCCAAGACCTGGAACTCCCTCCCGACCCACCTCCGCCTGACCCAGGACCACCTCGCCTTCAGGAAGCAGCTCAAGACCTGGCTGTACGAGCAGTAGCGGACCCCCCCCAGCGTCTTGAGACCCCCCGGGTGAGTAGTGCGCTATATAAATCCTTTGATTGATTGATTGATTAAAGCTTCTCCTATCAGCTCCTCCCACACCTTTGAATGCCTTTCTCTTGAGCTTCAATTGCAACACCGTTCACCGCTCAGATTCCATATCATTTACCACCCGCCTCGTAGTGGCTCTTCGTTTATAGAAGATCTCAAAGACTTCATCAGCGACCAATACTCTCAAAGTGACAATCAGACCATCGTGGGTGACTTCAATCTCCACTGGGGCGAGCCGCAAGACTCCTCTGCGAACTCACTGGCCACCTTCCTCTCTGCAAATGATCTTATCCAACACTGCACCGAGTCAACCCACTCCAAAGGCGCAATCCTGGACCTTGTTATTTCTAAAGCAGGCATGCTTTCTACTACTACCCCAATTCATGTAGATTGGTCTGACCACCACCTCATCCCATTCTCCCTTCAACTTTCACACTCTATAACTCTCGGACAACCCAAGAGGGCCATCTCCTGGTTCTGTGATGCCAAAAACATTGATGTCGGTCCCCTCTGTGAATCAGCCTTGCTATCTCTCCCAAGGCTAGACCCGAACATAGCTGTTGACGATCTCACCTCCCAATGCCTCACAGTTCTTGCAGCTGAAATTAATAACGTCGCTCCACTCAAAAGCAAAAGGATAAGGCCCACTCCCTCAGCACCTTGGTTCAACAAATCCCTCTATGAGGAAAGGAAGCAGCTAAGATTCCTGGAGAAGCAATGGAGACAATTGCCCTCCAATGACAATTTAGCCATGCTTCGCACAGCAAGATCCAAGTACCACAAGCACATCTTCCTTGAGAAAGCGACGCACTTCAAAACCCTCCTTGACGCCGCCAAAAATAGACCCAAAAAACTATTCGATCTCGTCAAGACTCCGAGCTGCTCTCCCCCAACCTCCAAGGTGGAGGATTCTACAAAGAGAGCAGCGGATTTCGCTATTTTCTTCGATGGAAAAGTGAAATCACTTGTGGATCAGGTCGCTCATCCTACACCTCCAGAGGAGCGCAAATCCTTAGCCATTTGGCAGAGCTTTGGCCCCATATCTGAAGATGCCCTTCTCAAGTGCATACGCGAAACAAAGCCCTCCAACCATTCTCTTGACCCTATCCCCAGTGCCATTGCCTTTGACTTCTATACCCATTCCCTTTCCTATTGGACCACTCTGATCAACCTCTCCCTCTGTCAAGGCTCCCTTCCTGTCTCCTTCAGAACTGGGCAGGTCACCCCTCTGCTTAAAAAGCCCACTGCTGATGCGAATGACCTCAACAACTTCCGCCCCATCACTAACCTTCCCTTTCTTCGAAGATCACAGAAAGATGTGTAGCGAAACAACTCTCTCGTCATATCAAGGACAATGATCTTCTTGACAATTGTCAGTCCAGCTTCATCCAAAACTGCAGCAATGAAACAGCCCTACTGCATGTGGTTGATGATGCGCTGAGGATACTCGACTCAGGGGGGTCCTGTCTGCTAATTTTCCTTGACCTCTCCGCAGCCTTCGACACTCTTAATCACAACACCCTCCTCAATATTCTTCAACAGAGAATGGGCATGGAGGGCACTGTGCTTAAATGGTTTGCATCCTTCCTCTCTGACAGATCTCAAATGATCAAAATAGCGAACAGTCTTTCTTCTCCTGTGGCGGTGGGTCAAGGTGTTCCCCAAGGCTCTATACTTGCACCCACATTGTTCAATCTCTACTTAGAACCATTGGGAAACCTCCTAAGCAAATCTGGGATTCATTATCATCTCTATGCAGACGACACTCAACTCTACCTCAAGGTTGCCTCCACTCATGATCTCTCCATCCTAAGATCTACTCTTGACTCCATCCAAAACTGGATGTCAGCTCATCAACTGATTCTGAATCCCTCCAAAACTGAATTCCTCCTCTTCTCCTCCTCACTCTCTCCTCCTCCGGTTCAATCATGGATGGATCAGATGAATCTACTAAACAATAAACCCATCATTGTCGACAGCGCAAAATCCCTTGGTGTCATTCTAGACAAAAAACTCAATCTAACTCCCCACATCAATTCTATTGCAAAATCTGCTCGTTACCAATTGCGCCTTCTTTGGGGAATCCGTCGCTTCTTCCCGGAGCAGGACCTTATAACCCTGGTGCAATCGCTGGTCCTCTCCAGACTAGACTACTGCAATTCTCTTCTTACTGGCCTCCCCAAATCTCACCTGTCCCCACTTAAGTCTGTCTTCCATTCAGCAGCTCGTTTCATATATGGGGCCAAAAGAAGCGATCACATCACACCGATGTTATCCACCCTCCGCTGGCTTCCCTTCGAGGCTAGAGCTATCTACAAGACCGCTTATATCACCCACAAAGCCCTGCACTCCTCCTCTCCCCGCTACCTGGCGAATAAACTGAAACTCTTTGGAGGCTCTAGACTTTCACGCAATGCGGAGAATCTACTGCTTGAACCTCCCCCTTTCAAGAAGGAAAGATCGATGGCCCAATCCTTTTCAGGCAACGCAGTGAGAATCTGGAACTCCTTTCCGCCTCAGCTCCGGACCACCGCCTCCTCCCAGGCCTTCAAAAGGGACCTCAAAGTTCTCCTCCTCCAGAGACACCTCCAAAAGTAATTCACGTCCTCTTGCTATTTGGAGGAAGACTTCCCACTACTGATAATTTCTACTTTCCATGACCATGGAAATGCCTTCCCAGTGTATTCCTGGGGTTGGAGTGTCTACCTTTTTGCAGTTTTTTTACATGTACTTGTGTTCGGTGCACTTTTGTAACATGCACACACCACTTTGCCCTTGTAACACACGGTTGCTACCTCTCACATGTTTTTACCTTTGATACATGCACAAGTGCCACCTTTGCCTACGCAACGCTTGTTCTTGTGCCTTAGTGTCTAGCACCTTTTGCAGTATTATACCTCAAATGATACTTTGTTTTCTCTTGTAACTGCACCCTTGCACTTTTCCTCTTGTGCACTTTTTACTACCTCATGTATTTTTGGTTGCTCACAATTTTTACTACCTCATGTACTTTGTTTGCTCACAATTGTCACTATTACCTTATGTAACGTAACGTACGCTTTTGTAATCTGTTCTCTTCTATTGTTCATTATGTTTCATTTCTGTTCCTTTTGAGAAGCGCTCTGACGCCTTCGGGTAAAGTCCGCGCTATATAAAAATGCATAAATAAATAAATAAATAAATAAATGCTTGTTTGTATCTCTTCTCACAGCCAGGAGTATTGTACTGTGCACATCGCCAATGCTTGTTTGTATCTCTTCTCACAGCCAGGAGTATTGTACTGTGCACAGCGCCAATGCTTGTTTGTATTTCTTTTCACAGCCAGGAGTATTGTACTGTGGACAGCGCCAATGCTTGTGTGTATCTCTTCTCATAGCTAGGAGTATTGTACTGTGCACAGCGCCAATGCTTGTTTGTATCTCTTCTCACAGCTAGGAGTATTGTACTGTGCACAGCGCCAATGCTTGTTTGTATCCTCTTCTCATAGCCAGTATTGTACTGTGCACAGCGCCAATGCTTGTTTGTATCCTCTTCTCACAGCCAGGAGTATTGTACTGTGCACAGGAGTATTGTACTGTGCACAGCGCCAATGCTTGTTTGTATCTCCTCTCACAGCCAGGAGTATTGTACTGTGCACAGGAGTATTGTACTGTGCACAGCGCCACTGCTTGTTTGTATCCTCTTCTCACAGCCAGGAGTATTGTTGTGTGCACAGCGCCAATGCTTGTTTGGATCCTCTTCTCATAGCCAGTATTGTACTGTGCACAGCGCCAATGCTTGTTTGTATCCTCTTCTCACAGCCAGGAGTATTGTTGTGTGCACAGCGCCAATGCTTGTTTGGATCCTCTTCTCATAGCCAGTATTGTACTGTGCACAGTGCCAATGCTTGTTTGTATCCTCTTCTCACAGCCAGGAGTATTGTTGTGTGCACAGCGCCAATGCTTGTTTGGATCCTCTTCTCATAGCCAGTATTGTACTGTGCACAGTGCCAATGCTTGTTTGTATCCTCTTCTCACAGCCAGTATTGTACTGTGCACAGTGCCAATGCTTGTTTGTATCGCTTCTCACAGCCAGGAGTCTTGTCCTGTGCACAGCGCCAATGCATGTTTGTATCTCTTCTCACAGCCAGGAGTATTGTACTGTGCACAGCGCCAATGCTTGTTTGTACCTCTTCTCACAGCCAGGAGTATTGTACTGTGCACAGCGCCAATGCTTGTTTGTACCTCTTCTCACAGCCAGGAGTATTGTACTGTGCACAGCGCCAATGCTTGTTTGTATCTCTTCTCACAGCCAGGAGTCGTGTACTGTGCACAGCGCCAATGCTTGTTTGTATCTCTTCTCACAGCCAGGAGTCGTGTACTGTGCACAGCGCCAATGCTTGTTTGTATCTCTTCTCACAGACAGGAGTATTGTACTGTGCACAGCGCCAATGCTTGTTTGTATCTCTTCTCACAGCCAGGAGTCTTGTCCTGTGCACAGCGCCAATGCTTGTTTGTATCCTCTTCTCACAGCCAGGAGTATTGTACTGTGCACAGCGCCAATGCTTGTTTGTATCCTCTTCTCACAGCCAGGGGTATTGTACTGTGCACAGCGCCAATGCTTGTTTGTATCTCTTCTCACAGACAGGAGTATTGTACTGTGCACAGCGCCAATGCTTGTTTGTATCTCTTCTCACAGCCAGGAGTCTTGTCCTGTGCACAGCGCCAATGCTTGTTTGTATCCTCTTCTCACAGCCAGGAGTATTGTACTGTGCACAGCGCCAATGCTTGTTTGTATCCTCTTCTCACAGCCAGGAGTCTTGTCCTGTGCACAGCGCCAATGCTTGTTTGTATCTCTTCTCTCAGCCAGGAGTATTGTACTGTGCACAGCGCCAATGCTTGTTTGTATCTCTTCTCTCAGCCAGGAGTCTTGTCCTGTGCACAGCGCCAATGCTTGTTTGTATCTCTTCTCACAGCCAGGTGTCTTGTCCTGTGCACAGCGCCAATGCTTGTTTGTATCTCTTCTCACGGCCAAGAGTATTGTACTGTGCACAGCGCCAATGCTTGTTTGTATCTCTTCTCACAGCCAGGAGTATTGTACTCTGCACAGCGCCAATGCTTGTTTGTATCTCTTCTCACGGCCAAGAGTATTGTACTGTGCACAGCGCCAATGCTTGTTTGTATCTCTTCTCACAGCCAGGAGTATTGTACTCTGCACAGCGCCAATGCTTGTTTGTATCTCTTCTCACAGCCAGGAGTATTGTACTGTGCACAGTGCCAATGCTTGTTTGTATCGCTTCTCACAGCCAGGAGTCTTGTCCTGTGCACAGCGCCAATGCATGTTTGTATCTCTTCTCACAGCCAGGAGTATTGTACTGTGCACAGCGCCAATGCTTGTTTGTACCTCTTCTCACAGCCAGGAGTATTGTACTGTGCACAGCGCCAATGCTTGTTTGTACCTCTTCTCACAGCCAGGAGTATTGTACTGAGCACAGCGCCAATGCTTGTTTGTATCTCTTCTCACAGCCAGGAGTCGTGTACTGTGCACAGCGCCAATGCTTGTTTGTATCTCTTCTCACAGCCAGGAGTCGTGTACTGTGCACAGCGCCAATGCTTGTTTGTATCTCTTCTCACAGACAGGAGTATTGTACTGTGCACAGCGCCAATGCTTGTTTGTATCTCTTCTCACAGCCAGGAGTCTTGTCCTGTGCACAGCGCCAATGCTTGTTTGTATCCTCTTCTCACAGCCAGGAGTATTGTACTGTGCACAGCGCCAATGCTTGTTTGTATCCTCTTCTCACAGCCAGGGGTATTGTACTGTGCACAGCGCCAATGCTTGTTTGTATCTCTTCTCACAGCCAGGAGTATTGTACTCTGCACAGCGCCAATGCTTGTTTGTATCTCTTCTCACAGCCAGGAGTATTGTACTGTGCACAGTGCCAATGCTTGTTTGTATCGCTTCTCACAGCCAGGAGTCTTGTCCTGTGCACAGCGCCAATGCATGTTTGTATCTCTTCTCACAGCCAGGAGTATTGTACTGTGCACAGCGCCAATGCTTGTTTGTACCTCTTCTCACAGCCAGGAGTATTGTACTGTGCACAGCGCCAATGCTTGTTTGTACCTCTTCTCACAGCCAGGAGTATTGTACTGAGCACAGCGCCAATGCTTGTTTGTATCTCTTCTCACAGCCAGGAGTCGTGTACTGTGCACAGCGCCAATGCTTGTTTGTATCTCTTCTCACAGCCAGGAGTCGTGTACTGTGCACAGCGCCAATGCTTGTTTGTATCTCTTCTCACAGACAGGAGTATTGTACTGTGCACAGCGCCAATGCTTGTTTGTATCTCTTCTCACAGCCAGGAGTCTTGTCCTGTGCACAGCGCCAATGCTTGTTTGTATCCTCTTCTCACAGCCAGGAGTATTGTACTGTGCACAGCGCCAATGCTTGTTTGTATCCTCTTCTCACAGCCAGGGGTATTGTACTGTGCACAGCGCCAATGCTTGTTTGTATCTCTTCTCACAGACAGGAGTATTGTACTGTGCACAGCGCCAATGCTTGTTTGTATCTCTTCTCACAGCCAGGAGTCTTGTCCTGTGCACAGCGCCAATGCTTGTTTGTATCCTCTTCTCACAGCCAGGAGTATTGTACTGTGCACAGCGCCAATGCTTGTTTGTATCCTCTTCTCACAGCCAGGAGTCTTGTCCTGTGCACAGCGCCAATGCTTGTTTGTATCTCTTCTCTCAGCCAGGAGTATTGTACTGTGCACAGCGCCAATGCTTGTTTGTATCTCTTCTCTCAGCCAGGAGTCGTGTCCTGTGCACAGCGCCAATGCTTGTTTGTATCTCTTCTCACAACCAGGAGTCTTGTCCTGTGCACAGCGCCAATGCTTGTTTGTATCTCTTCTCACGGCCAAGAGTATTGTACTGTGCACAGCGCCAATGCTTGTTTGTATCTCTTCTCACAGCCAGGAGTATTGTACTCTGCACAGCGCCAATGCTTGTTTGTATCTCTTCTCACGGCCAAGAGTATTGTACTGTGCACAGCGCCAATGCTTGTTTGTATCTCTTCTCACAGCCAGGAGTATTGTACTCTGCACAGCGCCAATGCTTGTTTGTATCTCTTCTCACGGCCAAGAGTATTGTACTGTGCACAGCGCCAATGCTTGTTTGTATCTCTTCTCACAGCCAGGAGTATTGTACTCTGCACAGCGCCAATGCTTGTTTGTATCTCTTCTCACAGCCAGGAGTATTGTACTGTGCACAGTGCCAATGCTTGTTTGTATCCTCTTCTCACAGCCAGGAGTATTGTACTGTGCACAGCGCCAATGCTTGTTTGTATCTCTTCTCACAGCCAGGAGTCTTGTACTGTGCACAGCGCCAATGCTTGTTTGTATCTCTTCTCACAGCCAGGAGTATTGTACTGTGCACAGCGCCAATGCTTGTTTGTATCTCTTCTCACAGCCAGGAGTATTGTACTGTGCACAGTGCCAATGCTTGTTTGTATCCTCTTCTCTCAGCCAGGAGTCTTGTCCTGTGCACAGCGCCAATGCTTGTTTGTACCTCTTCTCACTGTGAGAGTGTGAAGCTCTCTTATTCCTGATTTGTTTTGTAAATTCAAAGCTTGTTGCGGGTCGGTGGGGTGATTAGAGGGGGGGTACTGGGGCTCCCCCTTGTGACCTCCCCTCTGGATGATGCGCCTCTGACGTCACTGTGGAAGGGCAGGGGTGGGACCACAGCAGCCCTGGATGCCAGACACAGACAGGCGAGTTATTCTAGAGTGAAGCGAGCGTGCCGTGTGATCTGCTGCAGCGCCGTGTGATCTGCTGCAGGTGAGTAAGCTGCAGGTGTGGGAGGGTTGGAGGCCGGAGCCGTCACCGAGTGAAGGGGTTTTGTTCCCGGCTTCTCTGTTTGCGATGTAATTGTGGCGTAAGGGCCTGAGCTGCCGACTCTGGGAGACGGTTCGCGTCTTGGCGTCCGTGCCATCTCCTGTGATTCTGGGCACATCACTTGCCCTCGCGGCGCCTGAAAATGAATGTGAATGTGAATGTGCCTGTGTAATGTAACTGCGGCCTGACAACGCTCACGCTGCTGGAGAGATTTAGCAATTTTACAGGTGCCGCCGTGTGTCACACAATGACAGCTTCCATCCCACCCGGTGAGAGGCTGATATCACACGGCGGCCGTGAGGTGAGCTGAAAGGCACTGAGGTCATTGGCACCAGCCTTGGTGGGCTTTTTAAAAAAAAATGTTTTTTTTGTTTTTGTTATCTGGCGGGGGCTAGAGGGTGGGGGCAAAAGTGCCTCTCCGGTACTTTTCGGCACGAGGCCCCGCCCCCTCCTCACACGGTGAGATTTGGGCTCCGTTTGGCAGGTCTGTTACTGGCGCTCATAGGAACAGTAATGATACTTGAGGAGACAATTACTAGTGTGCATGTTCTATAAGCATACAAGATAGAAGTAGAGGTGTAATACTGCAGTAAGTGGCAGTCACTGAAAACAAAAGAACACACTAGGAAGTCAGTTCTAGAGGCATGGAGTACAGAATGTCCTATAGAGGGAGAGCTTCCTTGAGGGAATGGAGAGGGCGTGAATTAGATTTGGAAGGCCTGGGAGGAGGCGGTGGTCCGAAGCTGAGGTGGAAAAGAGTTCCAGATTCTCACTGCGCTGCCTGAAAAGGATTGGGCCATCGTTCTCTCCTTCTTGAAAGTGGAAGGTTCAAGCAGTAGGATCCCCGCATTGCGTGAAGGTCTAGAGCCTCCAGAGAGTTTCAGTTTATTCGCCAGGTAGCGAGGAGAGGAGGAGTGCAAGGCTTTGTGGGTAATGCAGGCAGTCTTGTAGATAGCTCTAGCCTCGAAGGGAAGCCAGCGGAGGGTGGATAACATCGGTATGATGTGGTCGCTTCTTTTGGCCCCATACATGAAACGAGCTGCTGAATGGAGAACAGACTTAAGGGGGGACAGGTGAGATTTGGGGAGGCCAGTAAGAAGAGAATTGCAGTAGTCAAGTCTGGAGAGGACCAGCGATTGCACCAGGGTTTTAAGGTCATGCTCCGGGAAGAAGCTGTGAGAAGTTGGCCTGATATATAGTGCTCACTATTCTAGTGATCACTTTGTATCATTCCAAACAACCCTTATTGATGATTGGTTGTAAGTCAACCTTATTAGACCAGCTATCCTAGTAGCGTGGACAAGAGCAGTCTTTAGGCTAAACTCTAGAGGGCGTGTTAAGCCAGCTGTTTTACCATCACATATACCCCTTGAACACCAAGTGAAAGGACACCACACAAGTTGTTATAAAAATATAGGATATTTATTAATAACAAGTCTACCCTGAACTCTTTATGAGTCAGGGAGCTAAGCACAATACAAAACTCTTACGTAAATACTATAAGTTGCACAATTTACACAAATGCCCGAGGGGCACGAAAAACCATATACTCTAAAAGTGGAATGCGAAATACTAGCAGGTAAGTAACATGATCCAGAGGCTTCAGGACCGCTAGGACTACCTTACTGAACCCTCAGGTTAGGAGCAGGAGGCCTAGGGACCCCGGGTGCAGAGTGGGAACTCTTACGCGGGATGTGGGACAAAGTCTATGGATGCTAGCAGTTCTTAAAGTTACTGTTTCCGGACGAATCCGACTAGGTAGACTAAAAACGACAAAGGATCTGGACACTAGGATAGTGAACCTGTGCTGGAGCACCGAGATGCTCGAGTTACCTAGCCTAGGGGCTGCGGCTGCATAGGGTTCAAATGACGTCGGGAATCCTCGTTGTATTCTATGGAGCCTGAAAGAAGATGTTGCTGGCAGGCGACCAGTGAAGAAGTTCGGTGTGATCCAAGGCTGGATCAGTGATGGAGACGACCTGAAAGCAGAGAGGACTTAGTTCTTAATCACTAGCCAGTGATTAGGTGGGCACCAGGATGGCACCGGATGAAGTCACCTCGACCAGGTGAGTGGGCGACGCTGGACTCTGCAGTCACACGGGCCAGGAGGCGTTGTCGGCGTCCAGGCGGAAGGTGCGAGCTGTCCCACGAGGCTGTCGGCGATGCTGGACTCAAGATTTGAGCAACACACCTTGGCAAAGGCAAGCCCACGCGGTGGAGTCAAAATGGCGTCTGGAGTGGACCAGGAGGGTCCAGGGCACTTCTTGTTGGACAATAAGCAAGGGCCAGTCTAGTGGACCTAGACCAGCGGTGAAAACGTCGTGGTACGTCGTCAAGAGGGTCACTAGCCAACGGGCAAGTGACCGGACAACGTGGCAAGCAGCAAAGAAGCAGAAGGGCCCCACGCAGACCTCGTGGATGCTGGGGGGCTGGACTTCGGTGCTGGAGCTGCTTAGGGTTAGGGCTTCTCAAACCCCAGTGCACTTACTCGAGGGTCTCTCGGGGGTCGTGCTGGTGAAGCGTCGTGCAGGTCTTGAAGATGGCCGGTCCCACGGGTCTCGTCACACCCACGAATCTCAGCTGGGCTGGATGATGTAGGTAGAGGTCAGAGATGGCAGGGAATCCGGGTCTCGTCGAGCTGGGCAGTCTTGATCCGGAGGATGGACGTGCAGCAAACCGCAAGAGCTTCGATGGTGCCTGCTGGTGCAGGTTGGCTACTCCTTAGCCACAAGGGAGAGTCTTCAGAGATGACAAGAGTTCCTTTCGTGGAAAGTAGTTCAAGTTTCAAGATGATCCCATTTGGGAAGGGGGCCTGCTCCTACCTTTATCCAAAGAAAAGGGGCTGGCACACGACTAGGTCCTGCCCTATGGGTGGGACCAGGAGGGGGGTGGTTACACCCCTCTCCTTTGTCCGGTCTCTCCCCAGCTCAGGGGCTGGGGTGCCCCAGGAACTGGTTTGAGCCAGCCTATGCACAGTGAGCACCGGGGTGCCACTTGCAGTCACCTTCCTTTCAGCCCTGCCTGCCTGGGATACACAAAATCCTGTCTGGGATGGTGCTAGCACCGCCCCTGACAGGAAACCCTTTGTCCATGCCTCCGTTGCTGGAAGGACTCCCAGCAGCAGGAGGGCAGACCTGTGTCTCGGTGGCAGCATCCATTTTGTGGAGCTGAGGCTGTGTCTGACTTTAACCGGGGTTCACAGTTACATACATGTCGTGTCCCTCTAGAAGGGTGGAATGCTAACTCCGTCGCCAGGATTGGCGAGGGGTTAGTATTCCAATTCATATGACACCTTACTCGACATGTTTTGATAATGCTATACCAAAGTTAGCATTTAACCGCGAGGATTATAATGCACTTAAGAGTATATGGTATAGCGTTATCATGGAACAGCTATTTGGACTTGGTTCCGCAAGCTGCAAACGGGCTCAGCTCATGCCAGAGCACCATCTCACATAATTCCAAGCACTCTGCCTTCAGGATCGATAAGGCCTGCCATAGGAGTGACTGATAGGAATATATGTGTCCATTTTAGGGTTAGATATAGGTATACTATATCTAAAGCAAAGGGTGATTACACCACCTTGCCCCAGCTGTCGTGCAGCCAGTTGTGTCTGTTTGGGTGACTAGCCAGGGGTGGCATAATACATGCTTCAGCCCCTGGTAGGCCCTGGGTACACCTATGCCCTGGATACCTAAGGTATGCTGTACAGGGACTGATAAGGTGGCCCAGTACCAATTGGTAAAATGCACCTAAGGTACATGGTTGCAATTTTAGAGAAAGAACAGCTAGGCTGTGGGTCTGATTAGCAGGCCCACAGCCAGGGAAAGTCGTTAACCAGTGAAGCAAAAAGCAAAAATCTGGGGTGGCCATGGGATTGCAGACCCCACTCTCCTACAGAAGCGACAAATTCCCTAAAGAAGGTGCAGTTGGTATCGAGCAGACTTTGCATTGGAATTTATGTGGAAGATTGAGTTTTGTGTCGAGCATGACACCAAGAGATTTTGTGGTGTTGACAATGATGGGTTTATTGTTAAGTAGATTCATCTGGTCCATCCATGATTGAACCGCGGGAGGAGAGAGTGAGGAGGAGAGGAGGAGGAATTCAGTTTTAGAGGGATTCAGAATCAGTTGATGAGTTGACATCCAGTTTTGAATGGAGTCGAGAGTAGAGCTTAGGATGGAGAGATCGTGAGTGGAGGCAACCTTGAGGTAGATTTGAGTGTTGTCCGCATAGAGATGATAGTGGATCCCAGATTTTCTTAGGAGGTTTCCCAGTGGTTCTAAATAGAGATTGAACAGAGTGTGTGCAAGTATAGAGCCTTGGGGGACACCTTGACCCACTGCCAAAGGAGATGAAAGGCTGTTTGCTATTTTGATCCTTTGGGATCTATCAGAGAGGAAGGAAGCAAACCATTTAAGCACAGTGCCCTACATACACATTCTCTGTTGAAGAGTGTTGAGGAGGGTGTTGTGATTGACAGTGTCAAAGGCTGCAGAAAGGTCAAGGAGAATAAGAAGACAAGACTCCCCAGAATCGAGTATCCTCAGCGCGTCATCGATCACTTGCAGCAGGGCTGTTTCAGTGCTGCAGTTTTGGATGAAGCCGGACTGGAAATTGTCAAGAAGATCATTGTCCTTGATATAACGAGAGAGTTGTTTCGCTACACTCCTTTCTGTGATTTTCACGAGAAAAGGTAGGTTAGTGATGGGGCGGAAATTGTAGAGGTCGTTCGCATCAGCTGTGGGTTTTTTAAGCAGAGTGGTGACCTGCCCAGTTTTGAAGGAGACATGAAGGGAGCCTTGACAGAGGGAGAGGTTAACCAGAGTGGTCCAATAGGACAGAGAATGGGTATAGAAGTCAATGGCAATGGCACTAGGGATGGGGTCAAGAGAATGGTTGGAGAGCTTTGTTTCGAGGATGCACTTGAGGAGGGCATCTTCGGAGATGGGGGTAAAAGTTCTGCCAAATGGCTAGGGATTTGCGCTCTCCCGGGGTAGTAGGATGGCTGACCTGATCCACAAGTGATTTCACTTTTTCGTCAAAGAATATAGCTAATTCCACTGCTTTCTTTGTAGAATCCTCCAAGTTGGAGGATGGGGGAGAGCCGTTTGGATTCTTGATGAGATCGAATAGTTTTTTGGGTCTAATTTGAGTCGAGGAGGGTTCTGAAGTGCGACGCTGTTCCAATGAAGATGTGCTTGTGGTACTCGGCCAAATTATCGGTGGAGGGTGCTTGTCTCCATTGTTTCCCCAGGAGTCTTAAGTACTTCCTTTCTTCATAGAGGGATTTGTTAAACCAAGGTGCTGAGGGAGTGGGCCTTCTTTTTTTTGCTTTGGAGAGGAGCGACGTTATTGATTTCGACTGCAAGGACTGTGAGGCATTGGGAGGTGAGTTCGTTAACATCTAGGTCCGGGTCTAGCCTTGGAAGTAATAGCAAAGCTGATTCACAGAGGGTACCGAGGCCAATATTTTTAGTGTCACGGAACCAGGAGGTAGCCCTCTTAGGTTGGCCGAGAGTTATAGAGTGTGACAGGTGAAGAGAGAATGAGATGATGAGCTGGTCAGACCAGTTTACATGAATAGGGGTAGCGATAGTAAGCATGCCTGTTTACGAAATAACAAGGTCCAGGATTGAGCCCGTCGAGTGTGTTGTTTCTGTGCAGTGCTGGATAAGATCGTTTGCAGAGAGGAAGGTGGCCAGCAAATTCACAGAAGAGTCTTGAGACAAGCCCCAGTGGAGATTGAAGTCACCCACGAAGATCTGATTGTCACTTTGTGAGAATTGGTCGCTAATGAAGTCAGTGAGTTCCTCCATAAACGAGGGGCCGCTACAAGGCGGACGGTAAATGGCATGAAATCTGAGGGGTGAGCGGTGGTGCAGTTGAAGTTCAAGGGATAGGCATTCAAAAGTGCGGAAGGAGCTGTTAGGAAAAGCCTTAAGTTGAAGGGAGTTTCCAAAGATGACTCCTACACCTCCCCCAACTTTGTCAATTCTTTCATTTCTAAATATAGAATAGCCTGTGGGTACTAGGAGATCTAACATAGAGTGAGAGGTATCGTTGAACCAGGTCTCTGTGAGGAAGAGCATGTCAATATTGTGAAGTATGATGGTGTTGGAGATTTCAAGTTTGTGTTTTATTGCAGATTTGTAGTTGTGGAGCAGACAGCCCAGCTCCGTCGAGACTGTTTTGGTGACGGGGGCATTTGGGCTCTGAGGGGTGATAGGGATGTTGTACTTATACGAAGGTGCTCTGGAGGGTTTAGGAGGATGAGTGGTTCTGACAGAGGAGATGGTAGGAATAGTGTAGATCGTAGGGTTACTTGGAGATGAAAGTGGAAGAAGGGTGGCGTTCGAGGGCTTGTTTGAGTTTGCGATGTTTGCAGACGACAGGTTATGCTTGGCTATTATGGGGTGTGGGGCGAGGTGCATCTCCTGGGAAGGTGAGTGTTTTCCAAAGGAATTATGGAAAAGTGGAAATCTTGGAGCTTAAAAGTGAAATGGTAGCTTCAAGTTGGGAGAAGAAGGTGATAAGAGCGCCTAGCTTATTTTCCAGAGAGAATAGGGCAGATCACTGCATGTTGGGTGGCTTGATGGAAACAGGGGGGGTGTAATTGGCGGTGGAAGGCAGGGGACGGGAGGGCAGTTAGGGTATAGGGTTCAGAGGTGGGGAGAGGTGGTGGTTGAGAGCGGACATTGGTGCATCAGAGGTGAAAGGAGAGTTGGCTTTGTTGGTGTTGCCAGAAGGATAGGAATCAAGGACATAGCTAGGGGGCGGTAGGTGAGGAGAGAGGCGGAGGGGGAGGGGAGGAATGTTTAGAGACATACGAATGAAGGAGGGTTGGGAGAAAGTGAGGGGAGGGGGTTGGAGAGGTCCTGTAAGCTGGGTGAGGTGGCTGTGAGGGAACGGGCATCTGGCAGAGTGAGGGGGGTTGGGAGATGGGGAAGTTGAAGAAAGGAAGTGGTTCTGCTAGGCCTGAGGGAGGGAAAGGATTACCAAGGGAGGAAAGGGGGTAGCACAGTATAGGGGGAGGGAGAGAGATGCAATGTGTTTGTGGAGAAATCGGGGGGCATAGCGAGGGGAGGAGGGGGAAAAGAAGAGGAGAAGAGGAGGGAATAGGAGGAACATAAGGAAAGTTAACAAGGGTGGAAAGTAGGAGGTGGACTAAAAAGGAGGGTGGCAGGTAGGGATAGGAGATGAGATTGGATGGTGTAGATTGGCCTAGGAGCGGATTAGCTAGAGGTCCGGCTGAAGTGATGAAGGGGGGGCATACTGTGAGGGGGTAGAATTGGAGAGGAGAGCACAGGGGAGGGGGAGGGAAGAGGGTCAACCTGTACCTCCCGAGGGTGCAGCCTATTGGAGTGTTGGGGGGGTCAGGGGCGGAGAAAGGGAGTAATGGGTGGAGCTAGGTGAAGAGTCAGGGGACAACCCGGTCGCAGGGGAGGGCCATATGGAAGGGAAGAGGTGGTCGAAAAGAGAGAGAGACAGGTGTCTTTGGCTTGGATCATGACTTTTACCGTTGTTATAGAGTGAGATGGTGAGGGAGCTGTTGAAACACACAGGGGGGTACATTTTTAGCTGTTTCCCGTGAGGGATAGAGGACGAGGAGGTGACGTTAAGGGAGTTGTGTAACCTGGTGGACCAAGAGGTGGTGTCGTGAGTGAAGAAAATGAAATCATTTTTGAGCCTCCCATGACAACCATTGTAAAATTGATCGAAAAAGTGGGAATCAGGGAAACATTCCATGGTGTTATGCTTGAATTGTTTTGCTGCAGCTTTAGTCAGGTTAGGAGGATAAATGATTTTGCAGCAATTATTTCCAGACATAATTCGAGTGGTGGCCATGATGGGAGAATGAGGAGGAGGAGGGTGGTGGGGATAAGAGAGGGGTGTTACCAGGAAGGCTTGGTGGGGAGAAGTATAAGGACAAAAAGGGGGCACATATTCCAGACGTCGGGTGAAGATATCTGAACTAATGTGCAGCCCGGGAAGTGAGGCGATTAGGAACAGGTTGTTACTTCAGAGCAGGAGAAGGTGGGGGCACAGATCCCAGTCGTTGAGAGAGCTTTACTGCTTGGGAGTCTCTATGATTCCGTTAGTATTTTGATGGGCCCTTCACCTACGTAATCACATAATATACATGGTGCCACCTGGCACTAGATCATATTTTCAAGGGAATTGTTTACACAAGACCGGGCCCTCTCCCCGCCTCCCTCCCCTCTACCCGCTTCTCTCCCCACCTCTCTCCTCTTTCCCTGCCTCTCTCCCCTCTCCCCGCTCGCCTCTCACCCCTCTCGCCTCTCCCTGCCTCTCTCCCCTCTCGCCTCTCTCTCCTCTCTCCTCTCTCCCCTTTCACCTCTCTCTCCTCTCTCCCCACTCGCCTCTCTCCCATCTCCCCGCCTCTCTCCCCTATCCCGCCTCTCTCCCCTATTCCTTCCTCTCTCCCTTCTGCCTGGCTCTCTCCCCACTCACCGCCTCTCTCCCCTCTCCCCGCTCCCCTCTCCCTGCCTCTCTCCCCACTCCCTGCCTCTCTCCCCTCTACCTGCCTCTCTCCCCTCTCCCCGCTCCCCTCTCCCTGCCTCTCTCCCCACTCCCTGCCTCTCTCCCCTCTCCCCGCTCGCCTCTCACCCCTCTCGCCTCTCCCTGCCTCTCTCCCCTCTCCCCGCTCGCCTCTCACCCCTCTCACCTCTCTCTCCTCTCCCTGCCTCTCTCCCCTCTCGCCTCTCTCTCCTCTCTCCCCACTCGCCTCTCTCCCATCTCCCCGCCTCTCTCTCCTCTCCCTGCCTCTCTCCCCTCTCGCCTCTCTCTCCTCTCTCCCCACTCGCCTCTCTCCCATCTCCCCGCCTCTCTCCCCTATTCCTTCCTCTCTCCCTTCTGCCTGGCTCTCTCCCCACTCACCACCTCTCTCCCCTCTCCCCTCTCCCCGCTCACCTCTCCCTGCCTCTCTCCCCTCTCCCCTCTCCCTGCCTCTCTCCCCTCTCCCTGCCTCTCTCCCCGCTCCCTGCCTCTCTCCCCTCTCCCTTCCTCTCTCCCCTCTCCCTGCTTCTCTCCCCTCTCCCTGCCTCTCTCCCCTCTCCCTGCCTCTCTCCCCTCTCCCTGCTTCTCTCCCCTCTCCCCGCCTCTCTCCCCTCTGCCACCCTCTTTCACCTCTGACTGCCTCGCTCCTCGCTGTCCCCTTCTCTTGCACAGCTTTCAGTTTCTCCCGTTGCCTCCACCTCCCGCCCCGTTTGTATGTTCCATCTTTATCTTTGCCATCATTATTGCACACACTCATGATCTGGCCCTTGTCCTTTGACCCCAGCAGGACTGTCAGCCTTTCATCCTTGTGAAGTGGATATTAGTAGCTGTCATAATGGGTGTGATGTTATCCTACAGTGGATTTGATGTAATGTGATGTTTGATTGCTTAACTCCTTTTTAGGTGTCGCCTTTTCAGCACGCTGCTTACGAAAAATACCTTTTGTAATCAATTGGCTTTTCGCCCTAAAAACGTGCATGCGTTGCATTGCTTTCAATGGCAATGCATGCACGTTTGGCGATTCCCTTGCTCTGACACCATATGTTTGTAATTAACTTCAAACTCATGGTGCTCCCCTGGCTCGCTCCAGCAAGGGAAACGCTTTGTGTGCTTTTTGGCCGCACTCTCCTCAACCCTCCCACTTCTAGCGTGAGGCGAGCTTCCATTTTAGTGCAGATGTGGAGTCTTAGTGTCAACTCATAACCCTGTGATTCTGGGCTATTCACTTCCTCTCCACGTGCCTAATGCCTAAAAATGATGTACATGTAAAGCGCTCCAGTGCCTACGGAGTTCGTGCTATATATAAAAAAAAACACAGTTAACATCTTCAATGTTCTTTGATGGTGTAAGGGTGGCCTATGGTTTTAACGCTGCTCTCTCTCCGTTACCGTGCCAGAGAGAGCGTGTGTTGCGGGGGGCTCTCTGCTCTGCCGGAGCCATCAATGAGTCGCTGCTCATGGGGGTGGTGGGTACCTCAGAGGGGGCAGTCTGGGAACTGCACAGAGAGCCGAGGTGGTCTCAAAGAGGCAGTTTGGGGGTGGCATACAGGCTGCTCCCTCCCCCTCTCGGCCTCTCCTCCCTGAGATACCACTTACAGTGCATCCAGCTACCGTTGTCGCTCCAGGGACTCTGAGAATAACATTGGAAACCCGTACTTCAAAAACAGACCTGTTTCGACCACTTCCACATCACTCAGAGCTACCACAGCATCAATCAGCGCCACAACAATATCACTGAGCATCACCACAGCATTACTCAGCACCACCACAGCATCACTCAGCACCACCACAGCATCACTCAGCACCACCACAGCATCACCACAGCATTACTCCGGGCCACCACAGCATTACTCCGGGCCACCACAGCATCACTCAGCACCACCAGCGCATCACTCAGTGCCACAACAGTATCACTCGGTGCCACCACAGCATCACTCGGCGCCATCACAACATCACTCAGCGCTACCACGTCATCACTCAGCACCACCACAGCATCACTCAGGGCCACCACGGCATCACTCAGCACCACCACAACATCACTCAGGGCCACCACAGCATCACTCAGGGCCACATCAGCATCACTCAGCACCACCACAGCATCACCACAGCATTACTCCGGGCCACCACAGCATTACTCCGGGCCACCACAGCATCACTCAGCACCACCACGCATCACTCAGTGCCACAACAGTATCACTCGGTGCCACCACAACATCACTCAGCGCCACCTCAGCATCACTCAGCGCCACCACCGCATCACTCAGCATCACCACAGTATCACTCAGCACCACCACAGCATCACTCAGCACCACCACAGCATCACTCAGGGCCATCACAGCATCACTCAGGGCCAGCACAAGATCACTCAGCGCCACCACTGCATCACTCAGCGCCACAACAATATCACTCAGCATCACCACAGCATCACTCAGGGTCAGCACAGCACCACTCAGCACCACCACAGCATCACTCAGCACCACCCCAGCATCACTCAGCACCACCACAGCATCACTCAGCACCACCACAGCACCACTCAGCACCACCACTGCATCACTCAGCACCACCACAGCATCACTCAGGGCCACCACAGCACCACTCAGCACCACCACAGCATCACTCAGCACCACCACAGCATCACCACAGCATTACTTCGGGCCACCACAGCATCACTCAGCACCACCACTGCATCACTCAGAACCACCCCAGCATCACTCAGCACCACCACAGCATCACTCAGCACCACCACTCAGCATCACCACAGCATCACTCAGCACCACCACAGTACCACTCAGCACCACCACAGCATCACTAAGCACCACCACAGCATCACTCAGCACCACCACAGCATCACTCAGCACCACCACAGTATCACTCAGCACTACCACAGCATCACCACAGCATTACTTCGGGCCACCACCGCATCACTCAGTGCCACAACAGTATCACTCGGTGCGACCACAGCATCACTCAGCGCCACCACAGCATCACTCAGTGCCACCACGTCATCACTCAGCACCATCACAGCATCACTCAGGGCCACCACAGCATCACTCAGCACCACCACAGCATCACTCAGGGCCACCACAGCATCACTCAGGGCCACAACAGCATCACTCAGGGCCACCACTGCATCACTCAGGGCCACCACTGCATCACTCAGGGCCACCACTGCATCACTCAGGGCCACCACAGCATCACTCAGGGCCACCACAGCATCACTCAGGGCCACCACAGCTTCACGCAGCATAACCACAGCATCCCTCAGCGCCACCACAGCATCCCTCAGCGCCACCACAGCATCACTCAGGGCCATCACAGCATCACTCAGGGCCACCACGGCATCACTCAGGGCCACCATGGCATCACTCAGGGCCACCACGGCATCACTCAGGGCCACCACGGCATCACTCAGGGCCACCACAGCATCACTCAGGGCCACCATAGCGTCACTCAGCGCCACAACAGCATCACTCAGCGCCACCACAGCATCACTCAGCAACACCACAGCATCACTCAGCGCCACCACAGCATCACTTAGCAACACCACAGCATCACTCAGCGCCACCACAGCATCACTTAGCACCACCACTGCATCATTCAGCGCCACATCAATATCACTCAGAACTACAACAGCATCACTCAGCACCACATCAGTATCACTCAGCATCGCCTTTGCACTAGTACACTTCCACATCATCAACACTCAGCAAGATCTGAGTATCATTCAGTATCACCTCAGCATTGTTTCCACACCAGTCACCACCCCTACCACCTCAGCATCACTCAGCACCACCTCAGCCCACTCTCGGAATCTGGCATCTATTGATTCTCCCCTAGAGTCTGGCCACTGCTAGTGTTATCATACAGGTACTAGTTCCCAACCTTCACCCTCCGATTGTTTATGCCCCCGTCAAAAAAACAAGAGATAATGGGTAACCCAATTTACCCTTGTAGGTTTGGGCAAAGAACAATTGAAGGTAGAGAGAAGCTACAAGGGGTTTCGTTTGTATAATACTTCAAGTTAATTAAAATGCACTAGTCAGAAGGGTTAGTTTGTAGCAAATCTGACCCAAATGTATCCCTAGGATAACAACACAGTTATTAACATCAGTACAGTATTCAAGAAACCAAATAATGGTAAGGAAAAAGGAGAAAGCACACGGTAAAATTATATTTGAAAAGATATTGTATTGAATGGATCACAAAAATAAATTAGCGGGGATATCATCAACAAATCAATGTAGGCAAAGTGGGCTATAGATGGATGTACAAATAACTTAACAAATCAATACATAGCAGTTCATCAACTCCTTTGTTTTGTTAGAGTATTGACAAGACCATTCCTGAACCAAAAATACATCTTTTGAAAAATAAATTTCGTTGGAGATGATGATGTTGTCGACGTTTCGGTCTTTTGGTGCAGACGTCTATAAGACCATCATCAGGACTAATGTATTTGCAAAGGTTGCCCCTTAAACAAAAGGCCAGAGATAGTCAGGCCAAATGGAAACTGAAGCACGTAAGTCACCTCGATTGTTTTATTTCTAGAACAAGACTTTGTGTTCCAAGTAATGCTGTAGGTGGTCGATATTTCTCAATTATCACACCACTTCTTGACGAAATGAATTATTTAGGGTTTCACACGTAACGGTGGTCTAAAGGTTCCATTCGACGGCATAGGTACACAGCGGGATCAAGAGGCCCTACGACAACTGAGTAACCCTGTCCATTACAAGAAGTTATCCTGTGACCCTACATCTAGAATTCGTAAACAGATCCTGTTACTGACTACCATGGGACATGAGGGACAATGGTTAAGTAAAAAATAATTTGAATACTTAAATAAAAATGATTACAACATTCCAGCGTTTTATACGCTATCTAAAATACACAAAAATAGTCAGCAACCACCGGGAAGACCTATTGTGGCTGGGTGCCAGTCGGTGTTACAACCACTGGCTGAATACGTTGACTATTTTTTAAAACCATTTGTGTGCCAAACCAAGTCATTTACTCAAGACAGTAGAGATGTCATTACCAAACTTGAAGGAGTACATTTTGATCCATCAATTAATATTCTGGCTACGATGGACATCGAAAGTCTCTATATGAGCATACCCCAAAGTGAAGCTATGCAGGTAATCTTTGACGTATTAAAGACTCGCACACGTCCTCATCAAGTCCCCACATGGTTCATTACTGAGTGTGCCAAAATTGCCCTTGAAGAGAATTATTTCCTTTTTAATAGTGATTTTTATGTGCAACTCAAAGGCGTGGCAATGGGGGCAATTTTTGCTCCCAACATAGCTAATCTTTTTGTGGCTGCGTTTGAGAAAAGGGTGATCTATAATGATAACCCCTTCCTTCCAAATGTAGGCAAGTATCTACGGTAAATCGATGATGTATGCATAGTATGGGAAGGAGATCAGGACAAATTGGAAGAATTCCATTCATGGTTAAATCACAGTGACGCCAATCTACAGTTCACATTAGAAAGCAGTCCGAATGTCATTAGTTTCTTGGACTTGCAGATCACGCATGATGAAGGGGTTCTTGCTATGAGCCTAGAAATACGCTATTAAAATACAATAGCCATCACCCCCGAAATCTGCATGACAATCTCCCTTTTGGTCAGTTTCTCCATATCCGGCGGAACTGTACCAAAAGGAGGATTATTTCAGAGAGGCTAAGATACTCCAGGCTACACTGGTTATGAGATCCTACCCATACAGATTAGTCAAACACGCTATGAAGCGTGCATGGTTCTATGACCGCCAGGCTCTACTATGCAAATCAAAACCTGAAACTACGAATGATGGCAGGACACAACCCATCACATGTGTCATGACTTATGGTACGGAGTCAACGCAAATTAGTAAAATCATCAGACGCAATTGGCACCTGATCAGAAAGGTAGAGCCACAATTAGCGATTCCTCGTTTTGCATTTAAGAGGGGGAGAAATTTGCGTGATCATCTTGTAAAAGCTTATGTTGAGCCTAGGGCTAGTACCATCACCAACCTTTGGGGCCTGACACCTATCATAGGACATTTTCCCTGTGGTGGGTGTGCAGCGTGTGCAACCACTGAGGTAACAAAGACTTGCTGTTTAAATGGGAGACAAATAACATTAACCCCTTCCACGCTGATGACGAGCTGGGCTCGTCATGAGGTAGCCTCCTGCTACGCTGATGACGAGCCCAGCTCGTCACGTAACATGCGGTTTCGCAAAACTCCGCGTACGAGCGGAATTCTGCCCGCACGCATGCGGTTAAAGCACCATTCTAATTGTCTGACTAAAAATGTGGTCTACTGTATACAGTGTCCTTGCGCTTTGAATTATATTGGTAAAACAACTCAAGAAATTAAAAAGCGCATCCTACAACATCAATCACGCATCCGCTGCAATGTGAATACGGCTCCTTTGGTTGAATATTATAACAATATGTCACACATGCCATCTGAAATGAAGTGGTTCGTCCTTGAAGTTGTAAAAGGTACAAGGAGAAGACAAGTCAAGTCAAGTCAAGAATTTGTATAGCGCTCTACTCACCCAGAGGGTCTCAAGGCACTTGAGGGAGAGGGGTTCATTACTGATCAAACAACCAAGTCTTGAGTTGCTTTCTGAAGGAGAGGTGGTTCTGTGTAAGGCGGAGGTGGGTGGGGAGGGAGTTCCAGGTTTTGGCCGCTAAGTAGAAGAAGGATCTTCCTCCCATGGTGGCTCTCCGGATGCGGGGAATCACGGCGAGGGCTTGGTTGGACGATCGTAGTTGACGGGTAGGGGTGTAAAAGGTCAGGCGGGTGTTGAGGTAACTTGGTCCTAGGTTGTGGAGGGTCTTGTGTGCGTGGGTGAGGAGACGGAACGTGATTCTCTTGTTGACGGGGAGCCAGTGTAGGTCTCTCAGGTGGCCGGATATGTGGTTGTGGCGGGGTATGTCTAGGATGAGTCGAGCGGAGGCGTTCTGAATGCGTTGAAGTCTTTTCTGCAGTTTGTCAGTGGTTCCGGCGTAGAGGGTGTTTCCGTAGTCCAGTCGGCTTGTCACAAGTGCTTGGGTGACCGTCTTCCTTGTTTCGGTGGGGATCCATCGGAAGATTTTTCGGAGCATGCGTAGGATGTTAAAACATGATGATGAGACGGCGTTGACTTGTCTGGTCATCGAGAGGGAGGAGTCTAGGATGAATCCCAAGTTACGAGCATGGTCCGTTGGTTTGGGTGCGCTGCCTGGGGCCGGGGGCCACCATGAGTCGTCCCAGGCAGAGGGGGATGACCCTAGGATGAGGACTTGTCTGAATTCAGTTTTAGGCGGCTGTTCTTCATCCACTCGGCTACGTCTTTCATCCCTTCGTGTAGGTTGGTTTTGGTGGTGTTTGGGTCTTTGGTGAGGCAGAGGATCAGCTGTGTGTCGTCTGCGTAGGAGATGATGTTGAGGTTGTGCTGGCGTGCGATGGATGCAAGGGGATTCATGTAGACGTTGAAGAGGGTGGGGCTGAGCGAGGATCCTTGTGGTACACCGCAGATGACTTCGGTGGCCTTTGATGTGAAAGGGGGAGGCGAACTCTCTGGGTTCTTCCGGCGAGGAACGAGATGATCCAATCCAATGCTTTATCTTGTATTCCAATGTTGCTGAGGCGTTGTACAAGGGTACGGTGGCAGACCGTGTCGAATGACAGAATGTAGACAAGCTGCTCACGCAGAAGGAAAACAAATGGATCTGGTTATGCAACACGGTTGAAAATGGATTGAATGCTCTTATTGAATGGCATACATTAGCCATTCTAAGATAATTATGTCATTCAGTATAGACCTCGTGTTGCTGTCCCCTTTTGAACTACATATTTTGACCCATATATTTCATCCCCTCGTGAGAGAGAGCGGTACGTTGTGTTATGTGGTTAGAAAATCACTCGGCTGAGTGTTTTTTCATATTGCATGATTGGTTGCTAAATTGTTCGTACACGTTATTTGTTTAAATGTGGATGGGAAGTTCAGCAGTCTTGAGCTGCGTTTCTGGACACACGGCTGTGTGTACTATTTTGAGTGTTTGGATATGTTCCATGTTGCTTTGTTGGTTATTAAGTTGGCACTGATGTGAGTGAGTCTTTTCACTATATAAGGGGTGTCATTGTACATACATTTTGTATGAGCTTCTGTGGTCCGATATTCAAGATACATTACAGTATGGTCGTCATTCATTTGCGCATTTTTATGCTATTGTTTTGCTGTTTTTTCGTGACTTTTTACGTTAAAATGAGGGGCACATGTTTTTTACATGTTTAGTCCGATTTATTATTACAGGTGTTTACATGGAACGCTTTTTTACATAAATGCTTTTGTTAGCAGGGATCGCGTATACGTTTGGATATTGTTTGGATCCAATTCAAGATGGCCGCAAGGTTAGCTGGCTTGTGACGTCATTTTCTTACGGCGTTTTAACTATGGTGCTAGCATCTTTCCGGAGATTCCTGGACATTCTGTTGGGCGTTCCGAAACTGAGTACTGCCGGTTTCCCTGCCGCTTAAGTAACAATTTCTATGTTTAATAGATGTTTCCTTTCTTTATTCATCACTTATTTGTCTGAAGACTAATGCCAGTATGTAATACTCTATACCTCCAGGTTGTATGGTGGCTTACCATGACGTAAGTTACTTTTGAGTATTTTACACTTGGGTGTTATATCTACTTAGTTGTTGGTCGAATGTGACGCACACCTTGGTAATTAGGTTTCTGTTGTTATTTTATTTTATAGATGACCAGTCTGGCTTGTTTTGAACGTGAGTAATGTCTTTGTTGTCCACTTGTTAATATTGGGTATTTACCAACTTATTACGACATGCTTAATGCATTGTTTAATTCCTCACTAGATTATGACTGGGTCTGATTCGTGAGACATGTGAGTAATCAGAACCTGTCCGGCTACATTTTATATCCCTATGGGACATTGATGTCGTTTTTGAATTATGATTTTGCTAGATCACTTATTAGTTTGAATTTCGCACGGTAGTGGTGATGTGGTGATTGGTATATCTACTATGTGGTAGCTTATCTGGCTGCATGACGCTGGTTGTTTTTCTTCATGTTGTGAGCAGACTACATAATTCTCCTTGTACCTTAGGGTATTATTTATTTTTGTGTTATTGTGTTTATATTAGATATTCCTGTGCAACTGTTTTGTCCTGAAGATGGTCCTAAGGATCGGTTAGACCAACGAGGACCGAAACGTCGACGCACAACGCCTTTTTTGCATAAATCATCAAATTTATTGGAATATAATCTACCAACTATATTGTATTAATTCACTCAAATGTGGTCGAATCAAAGGTCCACATTGTATGCGAAAGGTGTTTTCTATACTACCACTGTATCTATTGTGACTGTTCTGGTAGTATTCTTGTTGCCAGACTTTTACCTTTGAGAAAAGCTACCTATATACTGAAAATTAAAGAATGTATATATTTTTGATACAATTATAGTATTTTTCATTGAATCCCTAGGGTTACATAAAATTAAGTGTTCATGTTTATGACACAAAAAACTGGGAATTAGTACTTGAATGGTTCCTTCCTGGACATTTTGCTTCTACTGTTTATGATACCCTGTCGCGGGGGATTATTGGGTGGCTCTGTTCTATTACTGCTTTTAATTTCCAACACATTTTTATTGTTGCTGCTTGACTGACCGGATGTTGGTTTATCAGCCCGAATTCCAAGCGGACCTGTGCTTGAGATGTAAACTGCGGAATCCGAAAGATTTGTTTAAATGGCCTGATTGTTGGAGATTCAGGAAGTTGGCATCTTGGCCTTTAAATAGTTCAGAGCCATAAGTAAGGGTTGGGAGGAACTTGGCATCAATGACTTTTAGAAGATGCAAATTTGATGGACACTTTAATTGGGATTTTAACATGTTTAATGCAAATCGTAATTTATTTGCTTGAGCCCTTCTGGTGATTAAATGTTCTTTAAGTGTGAACCTTGAATCGACCACTACTCCCAGGTATTTATAGGAGACACTCTGCTCTATTCCGTTCCCTGCTGCATACCACTTATATTTTATTCTGTTGGGCACTGTGTTTGCTGAGAAACACATAACCTTGGTTTTGTTATAGTTAAGAGACAAACCAAGCTTCTTAGAATATTCCACCAGCTTTGTGATCAAGTGTTGTAGGCCCACTGGCGTCTGGATGCATAAAATGATGTCGTCGGCATACTGCAAACTTCTTATTTTGCAGTGAGCAATCTTTGGAGGTCACTTTGGACTTCTGATAGCCTCTTGTCTAGGTCTGCGGTGAAGATGTTAAATAGACTAGGAGTCAGCACGCGTTCTTGCTTTAAACCGATATGCGTTGGAATCCTTTCTGTAGTTCTTTCCGCGTTACCTAGTTTTATCTGAACCAAGGTCAATGTATACAAATTGACGATGCCCGTAGTTGCAGTGTTGGAAAGCCCCATTTTGCCATCTTTTGCCACAGAAGTTCTCTGGGTACCATGTTGAACTCTGCTTTTAGGTCAACAAAGCAGGTATACAATTTGGTCAATTTTTGCTTTGCTTTTTCGACGAGGAGGTTCAAGGCCAGACGGTTACACATCGTACTTGTACTGGGTTCAAAGCCTGTCTGTGTAACTGGGCTGATCTTACTAGAAGTGACCCATTCTTCCAAGAGCTATCAGGAGATTTGATGCATATATTTTAGCTTCTACATCGATTAAGGGGATCAACCTATAATTCGCCGGATCCGATCTGGCACCCGATATAAATATCGGATGTAGAACGCTACCTCTCCATGACGCTGGTATGCTGTTTGTTTGAAAAGCATGGTTGAATATTGGGGTAGGAAATTCTGCCCAAAACGATTTATCTTGTTTAAAAATACCATTTGGTAAACCATTTGGGCCTGGGGCTCCGCTAGATCTGAGTTTTTTTGTGACCATTTTGACCTGGTTGATTCAAATCCAATTTCCCTCTAGCGCATTAGCTGGGTGATCTTTTTTTGGTTGATTGCATGCCCCTTTTTTTCACCGTTAAGGAGCTGAAAGTCTCGTAGATTACGCTCCTTAATAATCTCATTTGTCTGGGCAGGTAAACAGCCAAGAGTAGCTTACGATGTCCTCACTCTACCCATGTCCGCTGGCGGGATGGGTGCTCCTGACTTTAGGCTTTATGCCCTGTGCGCCCAGGCAAGTTTTCTGCATTTTTGGATTCCCCCCCCCCCCTTATCAGCCTCACGTCGCCGTTGAGAAGGACATGGCTTCTCCTTGGCCACTGTCAACAGCTTTGTTTGCGCCCGCGGTGCGCCCTCGGGCCGAGGTTGACACAGTCGCTATGCTCCGATGGGCCTGGTCTGGCCTGCGTCGGGTGTCTGACATCTCCCAGCAAACTCCATGCTATAGTAAATCACCCGAACTTTCCTTCACTTCAGGCCTCCAGCATGACCAGGAGGGCGGAGCGCCTGGACCTGACGAAGGTGGAAAACCTCTATCCAGAGAACACCTTCTATAAGCTCCGTGACGCCTCGGGCCGCAGGACACGCTCCTGTTTTACCAGCTTCGCGCCACGTGCTGGAAGCTGCATCCCACTTTTCCTCAACCCCCACCTAACATGCCGGCTCTGGATCTTATCTATACCCCCCTCGTCCCCGCACAAATTAGTCACTAAATTATACGCCCTCACCCTTGTGTCCGCCCCCATCTCCTCTGATCGTTCTCGGGAGGCATGGGGTGCTGATCTCGGCATCGTCATCTCGCCAGCCGGCTGGGTCTATTGCTGTAATCAGACAAAGAAGCTATCCCCAAATTACCAGCTTCGTTTGATTCATTTTAAATACTTGTATAAGGCTTTACCGCACCCCGGTGCAGCTCTATAGGCTCGGGCTCGCTCCTGGGGATGGTTGTGTGCGCAGTGCAGCTCCTGTGGCGGATTTCGCTCATCTTTCTTGGCTCTGTCCCAGGGTCTCGGAGTTCTGGCGGGCAGTGTGTTCGGCCATTTCTGACATCACAGGCACCACCGTGCGTCCGGATTCACCTCTGTGCATACTTGGTTTTTTCAAGTTCTGTCCTGCCCGGGTGCCTCTTCAGTGATGGAAATTTGGAGTTCAGCATCGCGACCATATTTTCTTAAGTTACCCCTGGCTGTTTCAAGTTTTGTTCTTGTGTGGTCGCCGGTACATTTTTTAAGTAATTCATTAATTCACAGCCGATTTTGCCATTCCACGCAAGCATTTTTAGATTGTACGGACTGGGGACTTCCCACAAATCATTGCTTTCAGCCGCTTTTGAGATATGCATATGAAAGTCAGTTGACTGCGGGCTGTGATCACTCTCTAGTCTACGAATTATTTGATAATCAGAGACCATTTGTAATAGCTCGATGTCCACTATTGTGTATTCTATGACAGAGTGTGCCTGCTTAGATATTCTGGTTGGTATCGCTGGTTGATCTTGCAGAATACAACCGTTTTAAATTATCATCCCTATGTCGGCTAATTTTAAAGCGCAAAGTTTGCCATGGCGATCTTTTTTGCGATAATTTGTAATTACTGGGGGTATCCTTTTCCCTTTAAATTTAATTTGTTGTTTGTCTTGTTCTTGGTCCACTTGAAGTAAGAACATAGTAAATTCGCCTGACAGCACAATACCTGCCTGTGGAAAAGTGGATTGCAATGATTTGAGCAGCACTTTAAGGGTCATGATTTTCTCCTGTTTTGCCTTTGATGCTGGGTGAAAATATATGTTGCATATAATTTAAAACTTTTCCTTATTGTTATGTGGCAATGAAGTACTGGTTTTTTCAGAACCAGTAATAAACCGGTAACCCAGCGGTGCCAGGGACAACACCCTAAGACTTCCGGTCCTTCCTGTTTAGACTACAGAAACACAGAGTCTTCTAGGTGAAGTCAAGGATCGAATTTATTGGCTGCAACCAAGTAACAGGCGTCCTAGAAGTACAACACGGTGTATATTCTCAGGAGACTGCTCAATCTTACCAAGCCAGCCTTCTCCTTTTATACAAAATATTATGCTTCAGGCAAAGATTCTTTAGTTTACAGTTGACCATTCACATATTTTCACTACAAAGGAAAAGCAGAGTCATGATGAAAATCCCACATTTCAGTTTGTTCAGCCCACAATCAATTACCCGGCAAGGCCCAGTATTTTCATCAGATATCGACGGACCCCCAATAAAAACGGGCACCTCCTCCTCGTAAAGCAAGTCATAAAGTAGGAAACAGGGACAGGTGTTTTGAAGATTAGGCATGGTTTGTGTGCGATGAAAGGTTTATGGCACGTTGTGCCTTGATACTATCTTGTTCGGCCACTGGGAGAGGAACTGACCGAACAGGTCTGGCCTTGGGCAGTGGAGTCAGCTTGCCCAGGTCGCAGAGAAGTCAGGAAAGGTGTACGTGTCCTTCAGGATCGTGTTTGGCCTTAATCATTGGCCTATGTGAGGGCAACTCACAAAATGGCTGCCGTACACAAAATGGAACCCGAGGGTTCAGGACGAAAACTGCGATTTCATGGTGAAATCGTCACTCGAATATGACGAAAATGCTTGTGCATAGTGTACTAGCCATTTTCGGTCTTCTGATATCAAAATCGTCATGATACGATGCTGTTTATAACATGGGTCCAGAATTTCAAGTACTACAGACCCTCCTTTTACCCTTACATAGGCAATAACCTATACTCATGCTAATCTGAGTCCAGGTCTATATTCGTAAAGTCACTGAGATGTTGCTGTAGCATCATCCTATTACTTAGCTCGTCCCTCGATACAGGCTTCCTTACACACGATGTAGCACAGAGGCCACATATAGCAGGAGCACACTGTACGCACAGACAGAACAGGAAAAGGATGGCTAAGACCATCCCAATGACCATCAGAATTTTCCATCCCCAGCCGGATACCAGTTCCCAGAACCATCCCATTAACGACCAATCTCCTTTGTCCACATGAATAGATTCGGAAATCTTATGCAGTTTGGAGATGGCCTGGTATACTGTTGGAGCATTATCTGGAATGAAACACAGCAACTCGATTGGATCACTCTACATACCCCACCTCGGTCTGCAAGGATGACGTCTAACGCGACCCTGTTCTGAAGGGTCATAAGACGATCCGACTGGAGCTCAGCAGTCAAGTTACTAAGGGCACCGGCAGTTTCAACTACGATGGACTCAACCACCCTTGTCAATTGCCTTATGTTCCTGCTGTTAACCATGGGTCCCCAGAACGGCAGAAAACCCTTTACGAAGTCTCCAAATTCTTGATCTGCAGTATCCTCTTTACTGAAGACACCTCTAACTATCCTTGTCTTATGGTAATCTGCCGCAGCTGTGTAGGTGGGAGGCAACAGGAACAAAACCAAGCATGTGCCCAAAAAGTCAGGGGGCAACCATGTATAGGCTCTATCATGGCAGATGAAATAGGTACCCCTAGCTGCTAGGAACAAAGAGGAAGTCTGGGACACAAAAACATACGTTTCAGTGCAGGTACTCTTCCCTAACTGAGCTCTGGGATTCTTGCCAATACCTTGCAGACATAAGTGACCCTGATGGGGTACAATGCAAATCGGGGAAGATCCCTTAGCTTGCTGTTTCTCACTCAGAGTAACTCCATATCCGGTCACGTTCCATCCTATATATACTAGTGTCTCATCTCTCGGGATAGTCTCATAGGAGATATCTTCCTTAATCATGTCACTATACCCTTGACTAGAGCACTATTCTTAGGATTGTCTGTCACAGAACGTAGGGGGTAGGTCTCATGTGCGTAGATAAACATTGTCCTGTATGCCCACACAGAACCATTATGGCTGAAAGGCAGAACCAGATAAGGGATACCTTTTATCTGTTGTGTGAGGCATAAGCCCACACACCCAACAGTTAGTCGTGTTCATTACTAGTTGGTGTTGGTGCAAAAGCTAAACGAAGGAGTTAGTAATAAACTCTAATCTCCTAGCGGATTCATGTTCAGGAAGAGGTTGAAAAGAATGTGAGGAAACAGTAGAAGGAGGAGGTATGGGCGATGAAGTGGGTGCAAATGTCACTCGAAAAGAAAATAAGACATAACCTATAAAAAATATCATTACACTGAATAACATGAAAATGCACAATATCAAAAAGCATTTCGTGGTCATCATTCTGCATATTCTGGCTTTAAAGTTCATTGTTTTGGCAGGTCTCTCCATCTCGAAAAACTCCATCCTCTCTAAAATGCTGCTCGCGATGGTAGGGTGTTCTATGCTAAGGAATGCTTCTGTCAGTCCAGGGCAACTCCCTTAGACCAACCAGAACTGTCGACCTAACGTCTTCAGCTGCACCCCAAAGACTTCGGCAACCGCGACCCTGCAGCTGAACCCGGATGGTTGTTCGAAAAACAAAAATAAAAAAATTTTCTCAGATGAGAGAGCTGCACTTTAAAATTTTTGCAAAGAAAAGAAAAAAAAATTATATGTCCATAGTTCTCGGCCTCCGATTATAACGTTTCTTCCCAGGTACTGTCTGGTCTTGAAACAGGAGTTCAGGCTCTGTAGTGTCCAATCAAATTGACGGCGGCACAGCTTCTTGCAAGAGATTGTCACTTTCTTTTTCAGAAATTGTTCCTTTTACACGTGTATCACTGAAAGGCAGGAATCGAGGCACAGTTTCAGTCTCTGAGTCAGCGACACCCTCCTGGACCCACCGGTCGTACGGTAGAGGCAAAGGCACCCTCTTGCAGTGTACACCGTGGATCCAGTGCTTCTTCCCCTCCACTCGAACGGCTGATCTTGTTCAGAGAAGAACTAGATGAGGGCTGGACCACCGGGGCTGGTCATTCTTTGTTCGCTGGAAGTTCTTGACCAGCACCCAGGATCCAGGGTCGATGTGATCACCTGGAGCTTCAGAGACCTGAGGCAGAGTATCGTGAACCTGTTGGTGTAAAACACGCAATTTAGCCGTCAATTCATACAAATAATCAAGCAGGACAGGGTGTTCGATCTCACTGAATTTTGTCGGCCTTGGCACTCCCCATATGTTGGCCGGACGGCCGAACACTATTTCATACGGACTAAGTCCCATTTGCGAATGCACAGTCATTCTTGTTGATAGGAGTGCTAAAGGCAGAGCGTCAGGCCATTTAAGACCAGAGCTTGCTTGAATTTTGGCCAATTTTAGTTTTAACGTGCCATTGTAGCATTCTACTAGTCCAGCTGATTGGGGGTGATTTGCAGCGTGGAATTTCTGTTGGATGTCTAGCCCTTCGCATACTTTCTTCATCACTCGACCCACAAATTCACTCCCATTGTCACTCCAGACCATTCTCGGCATTCCAAATCTAGGGAAAAACTCTTTCACAAGGGCTTTAGCTGTGGATAAGGCAGTGTTGTCTTTCAGGGGATATGCTTCTACCCATCTTGAAAAGGCACAAACAACAACGAGTACGTATTTCAAATTGTTGCACCTTTCCATGTGGATGAAATCTAGCTGCAAAACCTCGAACGGATACGTAGGAGGCGCAAAATGACCAGCTAGAGTTGGGGTTCCCCTACCAGGATTGTATTTCAGACACACCATGCAATTCTTGACCACATTCTCCGCACACTTAGGAATTCCAGCATTTTTGCCATACCGGGGCCAACAACTTACAAATCCCTTTCACACTGATGTGAGCCATTCCATGGGCCATTGTAACCACTGCAAGCACATACGCATCGGGTAACAACCATCTTTGATGCTCTGATAATTCAACCCAACAACCATTCGCATCCAATTTACCCATACTCTCTCTCCACACACTCAACTCTTTTTCTGTAGCTTCAGCTTGAATAGACTTCACACTCTCTATCGTGTCTTCACACATTCCAACGTCACCAACCCATCTTGCAGGGCCTGCAACATACATTCGACTCATCACATCCCTCGCTGTTTCTTTGGCGACTTCGTCAGCAAATGCATTTCCACGACCAACATCGTCAGTAACCTTCTTGTGTGCACTGCATTTCACAATCGCAACTTGCAACGGCAAAGTAAGTGACTCGAGAAGCTCATTCACCAACTGCCATGCTGTATCTTAGCTCCATGCGAAGTCAGAAACCCACGTTCTTTCCACAATCGTCCAAAACTGTGAGCCACACCAAATGCATACTGGCTGTCGGTATATATGTTCACTTTCATTCCTTTCGACAACACACACGCTCTTGTAAGTGCAATCAACTCTGCTGCTTGAGCTGAATTGTGTGGGATACGTACAGCTTCAACAATCGTATGCAAAGTCGTAACAGCATATGCCGCAGTCGTATCTCCATTCGGAAGCTTGAAGCATGAACCATCCACCCATAAGGTACCATCACACTCTACAAGAGGAGTGTCCCTAAAATCTATTCTCCCTTTCGTTTCTTCTTCTGTTCTGAGAAAACAATAATGTTGTTCAGAAGCATCTAACTCTGATACAATCGGCAACAACGTAGCTGGATTCAACGTGTTGCATCTCTTTATGTGCACATGACTCGTTAAAAGTGTCAACTCGTAACCTGACAACCGAGCACTAGTTAAGTGCTGTGTCTTGGTCCTGTTTAACAACGTGTCCACTGCATGTGGAACCATCACAATCAATGTATTATTCATCACTAAACCAGCAGACTGTCGAATAGAAACAGCTGCTGCCGCTGTGGCTCTCAAGCAACTCGGCAATGCTTTAGCTACCGGGTCCAAAGTTGACGAAAAATACGCGCATGGACGCTGCTTGTTTCCGAACAACTGTGTCAACACTGATAATGCACAACCCTCCTTCTCATGGACATACAATGTAAAGGGCTTACTGTAGTCGGGGGTACCCAACACAGGAGCCGAACATAATGCATTGCGCAATTCGGAAAAACTTTTCTGACACTCTTCAGACCATGGAAGGGGATTCGGTGTATCTTTACAAGTTAATGCCACCAAAGGTTTGTCCAATAAAGAAAAATTTGGTATCCATTGTCTGCAATATGATGTAATACCCAAGAAAGCATGCACTTCTCTCTGTGTCCTTGGTACACTCAATTTCGCTATTGCCTGAATTCTTTCTGGGGTCAGTTTCCTTCCCTCCTTCGATAAGAGATGACCTAAGTAGGTCACTTCTTGTCGACAATATTGCAATTTTGAAAGAGACACTTTGTGGTGCAAAGCAGACAAATGACGCAACAACGACAACATGGCTTCTTTACAGATTTTCTCAGTATCTGCAGCAACAAGTAAATCATCAACGTACTGAATAAGGGTAGCGCCATCAGGTAAAACAATCGTATCAAGTTGTGTTTTTAAAGCTTGACTATATATTGATGGGCTTTCACAGTAGCCTTGGGGAGCGCGTTTGAAGCGGAAGCTTCGGCCTCCGAAACTGAAGCCAAAAATATCCCTGCTCTCCTCGGCTATCGGTATGCTGAAGAAAGCATTCTTCAAGTCAATCACCGAGAACCAAGTGGCGGAAGCTGGAATCATAGTCAATAGGGCAGTGATATCAGGAACAACTGGAAATTGTGGCACAACAATCTTATTCACCTCTCTAAGATCAATCACAAATCTGTAAACAGGTGGCTGAGAAGGATCAGTACGCTTCAAAACAAGCAGAACAGGACTATTGCAAACGTTACCTCTTGTCTCTTCAATTACGTCCTTTTCAATCAGGTCGTAAATGATCGCTAGCAACACTTTTTCACCTTCGCTAGAAATCTTGTATTGGGGAATGCGTGGCATTTTAACATTGGCTTTCAATGTAACGACATATGGCGGTATTTCCAAAAGACCCACATCATTAGGACCAGTAGCCCAAAGAATATCAGGAAGAAATGACAATTCTGTCGGAAGTTTATCCTTAGATAAATACATTGGAGAGATCACTTTCTTACCCAGTGTAAGTTGTACTCCCGAAGGGGAACAGTACAGAGTTGCATACAATCTTTTCAACAGATCCAATCCTAATAAGTTTTCACCACAACCTGTTGTCAGAATAAGGGGTGCTTCGAATTCACAGGGTCCAACAGAAAGGGTCAGAGGACTAGAAACTGGGTTCCTAACCGGGGCGCCAGAAAAACCTACTGAAACATTCGTTTCGCCAGACAAAGGTGCGCCAGGGAGTTTTGAGTGCATAATAGAACTCTTTGTAGCACCAGTATCCAACAGAAAAGGCTCTGACACACCTTATGTAGTTACCTCAACATAAGGTCCACTCTGATCTACTAGAACTGAAACAACTCCCTCTCTTTGTCTACGGCTGTCCTAGCAATCATTACCTTCCATATGCTCATTTTCTGCATAGTAGTCATCAGCATAGTACTGATCTGTCCTACCAGACGCGTTATTCTGCTGATCAAACCTATTCATTGAATTTTGAGGCAAAAGGGAACGCGCGTTCTGGGGGAAATTTCCAAGTCCTCTACCTCTAGGTGCTTGTGGAATACCTCGACCTCTTGCGCTAGAGACACCATTCATACGCTGCAACAAAGCAGGGCAGCTACTTTTAAAATGACCCTCTTCTTTGCAATATGCACACTGATTAGGGCCTACAGGAAAACGTGGTTGAGAAAACTCGACCCTTTGCGAGTTTCTCTGATACTATTGATGTTGCTGATAGTTATTTTGGCCATCACGTGGCGGATACGCTTGCTGTAACAGAACCTTCGTCTTTAACTCTTTAGTTTTCTTGTCTGCTCTATCCTTCTCATCTTTATCTCGATTTTCATAATACTGTGCAGTAGCCAATATCTGTGCTGAAGAGGAAACGGCCCAAGAACTTTCTGAATCTTTTAATTTCTTACACAACTCGGGAAGCAAATTGTGCACAAATTTGTCAGCGAACAACCGTTGACCACCTTCTGTACTCATATCTTGACCACTGTGGTCGATAAACGTTTCTTCAAACCTGGTGAAGAAATCGGACACTGTTTCGTCTTTCTTCTGCTTACACGCAGACAATTTGTCCCAATTCACACGCATCGCCGGCATTAAAGTCTTCATGTAATTAGTGATCCTACCAGGTAGGTCTGCTACTAAAGGCTCGGGTTTAGCACCACCAACTTGTCGGCCATCTGCAGCACTAATATTAGCCCATGAGTCACCTAACTCTTGATCATGATCCGCATGACAAATTTTTACCCATAAAGGCTGTGGAACAACGTTTCCAAACAACATATCTATATCGGCTAAATTCATAATGCAAGAGCCTGCAGTCTGTGACAATTCCTTGTAATATCCTGCAGGATTTTTACGGGGATCAGGCAATGTCTTTTTAAGGGCCAAGACTTCAGCTCGCTTCCATGGAACATGTACCCAAACACGCTGAAAATGTGCTGGAATAGCGTCAACGTGATTAGCTAGATCAGCCGCAACGGCGTCCTTCCATACCGGAGGAACTTCTCTCATGGGATATTGTCTCACCTTCTTTTTAACAGAGGAATCAGACTCAAACAACGACCGAGAAACACCTTCACTCCAGTGTCGCAACTGCTTTCTCAACATCGGAACCCACAATTGTTCCCTTTGCAAACTCGAACCGTACACGGCACAACTCAGGCGGATTAGGCTCTAAATCATTTTCCTCTAAATCCTCACAAAGAAAAGTACACATTTTCTCAAAAACGTACCTCTGTTTTGGTTCTTCCCACTGATGGAAGACATCCATAACAGACTCTAGCTCATATCTTGTCGGGTCGGTAACCCATTTATGTGCCAAATAATTCAATGTTTCCTTCTCCCTAGAATCAGGCAGTTGGCTACGTAACTGTTTACGCTCTGAAACAGGAGTTGCAGTTGTTGCTCCGAAGAGAGGATAGAGAAGGCTAGCAACAGTGCTAGTCATTCGTTGTCGAACAGAGGGAGAAGTCGATGAAAGGACAGGCGGAAAAGCAGAGTAAGGCAAGGCAGACACAGAGGCAGTGTCAGGAGGAATACCAGGAGTGGTAGACGATGTAGTTGTCAAAGTTGTAGGAAGTAAAGGCAGAGCAGATGTCAAAGTCGGTGGCCCTTGAGGAGGCTGCACCGGAGGAATAGGAACCAACTGAAGAGCAGCTGGTGGCTGTGGAAGAACTTGAGGCACAACAATCGGGGGTTGCACAACTAAAGGTTGCGGAGGTGCAGTAGCACTCTGCGCATAAGGGGGTGGCGAACTCAATAAATGCGACATTAGGGGTCTTTTTCAAGATCTTTTGCTGCATCTTGCTGAAGAGGCGGCAAAACGGGATAACATTTATCGATGACCATTTGACGTTGCTTGTGCAACTGTTCGCTCATCTGTTCCTCTTCGTTATCTTTAAACTGCATAGCAGCTTGCATTATCGAGATACCCCTTTCTCTCTTATTTTTCTTCTCTAATTTCATTTCTTTCTGTTTGGCTTCCTTACGCCATAGGCGGAAAGAGTCAAACATCGCCGGCCGGGTTTCTTCTTGAAAAGTTTCACCTCGAGATTATCTAAAACCTCCGTGTCAAAGCTACCATATTGGGGCCATTTTAAAACACCATCCTTTCTGGTGTATCGGATCCATACTTCATTGTATGTGATGGGGCCCACTCCATGTTTCACATACAGTTCATATGTTGGAGTTCCAATCGGAGGAACCGGACACGAGTCCTCCAATCGGGAATCCCTATTACAACCAAGACAAAACAAATTTGCAAGTCTGCTAAGACCAGGCATCTTCGCTCTCTAGTCTAGCTTCAAACTTCAAAGGATTATCGAATACGATATTCTCGTGAATACACGAGTCCTTTGGCTTTGGTACTTGCAAATTCCAAATCAATGATCCCAAAGGATACCCAAACTAAGAACCAAACTAAGGACTGGGAGACGCTCCACTTATACTTAACTGAGGTATCGATGACGTCACCAGAAGACTCGTCTATCGTTTCGCTCTACCAAACATCAAGGGTCCAAATCAGGGCGATAGTCAGGGCAGCAGTCCTTCGTAGCCGTCGGGAAGCGGGGAACCTCGCAGCAAAGACTTTCGGACCACGTCGACATGCAGGGGTCGATGAAGTGGCGGCCTTCCTCCAGAATTTTCACACGAAGCTCCTCACGGACCTCTGGCTTGGACCGGTACCGCTGATATTGCCCCACCTTGGGTGCCAACTGAAGTACTGGGTTTTTCAGAACCGGTAATAAACCGGTAACCCAGCGGTGCCAGGGACAACACCCTAAGACTTCAGATCCTTCCTGTTTAGACTACAGAAACACAGAGTCTTCTAGGTGAAGTCAAGGATCGAATTTATTGGCTGCAACCAAGTAACAGGTATCCTAGAAGTACAACACGCTGTATATTCGCAGGAGACTGCTCAATCTTACAAAGCCAGCCTTCTCCTTTTATACAAAATATTATGCTTCAGGCAAACATTCTTTAGTTTACAGTTGACCATTCACATATTTTCACTACAAAGGAAAAGCAGAGTCATGATGACAATCCCACATTTCAGTTTGTTCAGCCCACAATCAATTACCCGGCAAGGCCCAGTATTTTCATCAGATATCGACGGACCCCCAATAAAAACGGGCACCTCCTCCTCGTAAAGCAAGTCATAAAGTAGGAAACAGGGACAGGTGTGTGCAAGATTAGGCATGATTTGTGTGCGACGAAAGGTTTATGGCACGTTGTGCCTTGATACTATCTCGTTCGGCCACTGGGAGAGGAACAGACAGAAAAGGTTTGGCCTTGGGCAGTGGAGTCAGCTTGCCCAGGTCACAGAGAAGTCAGGAAAGGTGTATGTGTCCTTCAGGATCGTGTTTGGCCTTAATCATTGGCCTATGTGAGGGCAACTCACAAAATGGCTGCCGTACACAAAATGGAACCCGAGGGTTCAGGACGAAAACTGCGATTTCATGGTGAAATCGTCACTCGAATATGACGAAAATGCTTGTGCATAGTGTACTAGCCATTCTCGGTCTTCTGATATCAAAATCGTCATGATACGATGCTGTTTATAACATGGGTCCAGAATTTCAAGTACTACAGCAAACCATTAAGAGAGTCTTGTGATGGTAACATTTTTATACATTGAATCCAAATTTGTCCTAACTCAATCAATTCGTAGGACCAAGGTATGCTTGTGCTAAGGTAAATTGATAGACTCACACATGGTCTCCCAGATGGTTTACCTTTAGTGGCGTGTTGATGAAAAATTTAAAACCGTTAATCGACGTGGGTGCCATAGGCCAGGTTACCTGAAATAGTAGAATGTCAATTTTTTTATACAAACATTGCAAGTCTACGTCCTCTGTCTTTCTACTGAAGCCATTGATAATTTCAAGAGCACAGTTTTAAATTACATATTCATGCCTCGAGTGGGCGAAAGAAGAATTTTTTGGGCTTGACTGGCTGCTTCTGATGCAATTTGATGGATGATGCGCAGCTTTAACAAAACGTCCTGGGCATTTACTGTGGATCCTACTGGCCCCCCAAGTAATCCGCTATCCGTTGACAATCTTAACTCGGCTGTTGGGCATAGAGGGCCAGGGTATCATTCTATTTCTGTTGTTCTTATTTCAATTGACCATTTGGCAAAAATATCTCTGTGGCTCCAAAATACCATTGTGACTTTTGGATCGCTCCAAGTTACAACCGTCATTTCTCTCCATTTTACATTTGGGAGTGTTTTGAATAGAATACTTTCAGTGTGGTTTGTATTTATGTGTTTTAATGTTTCAAATGAATTTGCAAGCTTTAATATTGCACTACGATTAAGAATGTCGTGGTGACCTCTTGAATTGTAGTATGGAATGAATTCTAAATCTACTAAACCTTCTGGGCAATTTTGTCCTTCATGGTTTTGTGGGCAATCGGCTCTATGGCGATGTAGACCTGCAGAAATTCCACTGAATATTGTTTCTCCTGAGGGCATTTTCCCCTCGGTTGAAATTTGGGAGCAAGTTGTTTTTATCACAACAGGTTTGGTCATATCTATTTTGATTTTTGGAGTTTAACTTGGTCTCCTGATGATGGAAAATGATACATCTGAATTTCCAAACCGGACCTGGGTTTCAGTGATTGCAGCGATTCGACCATAGTTTTACTAATTTGGGCTTTTGATTGTTTGAGGATATATCGGGATATACTTTGTTGTTCTACTCGTGGAATTTGCAATGGTGTGCCATCTTCTTTTTGATCTTTGGTGGAAGGGAATGATTGCCAGAGGTCTTTGTGACTTCTTTTCTGTGTTGTTGAATCTAATGGAGAAATATTTGTTACACGATGATCGAGTTGATGTCTACGTTCCGATAACTTTTCAGAATAGCGCATGTTTGCCTTATTACCCACAAACCCATTTCCAGGAGTTGTTTGACGCGGATTCGCATGATGGCCACTGAAGTGGGATGGTTCTTGGGCCTGTTTTTTGGAAGTCTCTGCTATATCTTGGCTCCTCTTTTGCTTATTTTGCCTTGACTTTCTCAGTCTCTTGTATTCCCGTTTTGTTAGTGGATTACAATGGATTTTGTTGCTTTGATTTTAAAGCTACTGAATCAAGCAATGGGTAGTCACGTTGATAATTGCTTTGGTGATTATTTCGTATTGACGTATTATTTGATGTTTCTGTCTGTGTATCTGTGTTTGAGTCTCTTAGGGTGCCATCCATTTCCTCCGTGCTTTCCAAAGTTCCCGGAGGAATAATGAGGTTCTGTTGATTTAAAGCTATTTTAGTGGACGCACTACAGCAGGTGTGACGATATCCGTTATTTTTTTTTACTTCTACCAGAATGTCTGTCTGAATCGCCGGGATGGACTTGAGTTGATTCCAGGTGCTGGAACATTGGCATTCGTGGTACGTTGTATGAGGATCTTTCTGCACCCGCTCAATTATGGAATTTAGTTCTTGGATTTGTCTTTCTATGACAGAAACAGGATGCTAACCTGAGAGCTCGCCATGTTGGATGTGGATCTAGCTTGGGAAGACATTCTTGTTATTGGATCCTGCAGTACAGTTGTTCTGTCATGAACTCGGAAACCTGGGGAAATTAGGGAGTCCGTAATTTTTTAGTTCCTCCCTGCTGGTTTTCTTATTGGCATTGGTAACACTGTTGGCGATGCTATTGATGGTAATTCTGGATTTATTTTGTTGCTTCTGTAGGTGAAATAAGGACGGTTTTGCTGATTTTCCTGCTGTTCTGGCAAGCTTTTTTCTTCGGCTTGACCTCGGTTCTAGTTCTCCCAGATCTCATATCTTGTGACTACCCTAGAGGCTCCCTCTTCCCCTCACTCGCCCTTTATACTTCCTTTACTCGCTTTGCTTCCTTTACTTCTTAATTCACGGTTCGCCACTTGCGGAAATGTTCATAAAATTGACCGGTGGCTGAGCTGCTGCACCAGGTCCTAAGCTTCAAAATTGACTGTGTGAAGGTAAAAGTGAAGGTAGGGGGAATGGGGGAGTTTTGGGGAGAAAGTCACAATAAGCACTCCAAGGGCAAGAAGGAGCAGGGCACTCAAGCAGACCGCAAGCCACACCCAACCTAGTTGGGCCACTTCCGTAGTCTGCTGGGCTCAACACTCAGCGGCTGCCTCTAAAGACGGCCACGCTCTCTGCTCTTGCTCACCTATCTACTCATCTTTGTTATAGTGGGTGCAGTGGCTGTTGGGCTCCGGATCACATACCCCAAAATTTCCTCCAATGCCCCCAAATGCTCCAAACGCCTGATCTTTGTTTGGCCTGCTGACCTGTTGTCCTGTTGGCGTCCTGTGCTCTTTGTTGGGTTGTGGAGCTGCTACTTGCTATTATGTGGTGTAAGCTGGGGCTGTGGCTGAGGGTTGAAAGCTGCTTCACTTTTAGTGCTTTTTACACACTTGCTCACTTGTTGTCACACAGTCCACAGGCTGCACCCGACTGTGCCTGTAACCGCCGCCCCCGCAAGGCGCTACAGGACCTCCATAATGGTACGTGAGTTTGGGGCAGCCGAATGTGGACCAAGGCAGCACCGTAATCAGTAGGCAACACGATGCTCGCTCACCTCGCTCGCCCGCCTCCCATCAGACGAGGAGGGCCGGGAGGCTGTAGGAGTATTGTCAGGTATTTGCGGGGGTGTTTGCTGTCATTGTCGGCTGCCCTCACGGACACCTGCTATTTTGCAGCTAGCAGGAGCCGTGTCAGGAGCCGCGAACCAGGCAAAAAGAAACCCATTGCGAGAGGGTGCGATGATCCAAGAACCTGTTCTCGCTCCTCACTCCATCCGCCGTCTGTGCACTCAGATCCTGAACCAGAAAAGACAGTCTCAGGGCTTACAAATACGCGATGCACACAATAATTTGCAAATAAAACAGGTAAGTAGCAGGAATACACAGTGGTCGCTAGGGGGAGACCAAACCATATATTAAAATATTGGAATGCAAACCATGACTCTAGTCAGAACTATACATACCCAGAAGAGGTAGATGTGCAGGGGACCCAAGGAACCACCCGAGGTAAATAACGAGGAAACCAAACGGAGGCCGTGTGTAGAGTGAGATCACAACTGCATGCTCAATTCAAGTCAATGGGTAAGTCACGGTTGCAATTTTAAGGAAGGACCCTTCCCAGTGGACCTTGAAGAAACCCAGTGGAAGACAGTGGGTTGGAGAGCCAGCGCACACGTGGATACCCTAGGAACCAGGAAACCTACACCAGTGAAGGCTTGTGCATAGGTGCGAAGTGGTGTCGAAAACCGCAGTCTAACTCAATGGAGGATTTAAGGATGATTCCGCTGGTGAAGAAGGTGAAAGTGTCTGGTGGATCCCAAAGGTGGATTCATAATGAGAAGTACCTGCAAGCAGAGGGAACAGAGGCTATGCCACTCAGGAGTGACCAGGAGGCACGGAAGACGAATGCCGACCGATGTCTGGTGTTGCAGGAGAGTTGATGGTGACCTTAGAGCTGCAGCTGTGTGTACTCTGTGGAAGACCATGAGCCGTTCACCAGCTGTGCCACGTCAGATTTCGAGAGCTGAGGGGTCGGTGTCCGTCAGGAACACCAACAAGCCTTGGCAACTGCAAACAACATGGCAAGCAAAAAAAGGTGCAGTGTGGGGACCAGCAAGGTCCAGGTGACTCGCCATAAGCAGGGGAGTCAGAGTAGGCCCTGAGCAATCAGGGGAGCCCACTGGAGTCAAAGAAGACCCTCGAGGACCCACAGTCCAGAACACAGGAGTCACAAGAGTACCTCAAGCAGCTAACTAAAGATGAAGGCCAATGGTGCAAGAGTTGTGGGGATGATGAAGAGCTTGGCTGCAGGGGATGCTTGAGGTTGGAGCTTCTTGGAGCCTGTAGATCTCTGAGGAGGAGCAAACAAGCCTTTGCAACATCAAGTCATCGCAGTGCACAGGGGTTGTGTTCCAGCCGTTTCAACGAGGGATACTGGACTCCAACTCGGTGAGAAGACAGTGCAGGTCTCGAGGGAGTTGCAGAACCACCACCTGTGCTGCTGAGTCTTTCAGAGTACATGGGAGCCCCGGATCAGCAGACTGGTAAGCTTCTTCACTTTAAGGGAGATTTCTTCAAATAAATAATCCAAAACAAAATGAGAGAGTAAGGGTATTAAACAAGGTGTAAGGTAGGAACTCCTGGTCCCCTGCTTCAATATTAAACAACAAATGGAGGAGTACCCCCTGGAAGAGTGACAGAGAAAAAAACTCTGCACCCGGAGCTTAAGGCTCAATGGAGCACAGTGTGTCCAACCTTATGTCAGGACCAAACATGTCCTTTTTGAAGATCCCTCACTCACCAACCTGGTTGGTGACATGCTTCATCATCGGGGTCCCACCCCGAAGGCCGAGTGCCAACAGGGTGTGCTGCGACACCTGATTACAGTGGAGCGGGTTTTCTTTTTCTTTTATATGTGCAATGATTATAAAAGGTGACTAGGTGGATTTACAAAGGGAACAATACTACTCACTGCAAGACTTTATTCTTGAGTGATTGCACCCCGATAAAATTAAAGTGTGACACCTGTGTCTAATTAGGTAGACTTTGATGTCAGAGACGTTTGGTGTTTAGTTAAAATAGCGGCGTGTGCTATGTGATTTTAAAATTAGGTCTACATGTTTCAACCATCTTGCGATTGTGGGTTTTCGTCAGGACCGAAGGCAGTGATCTGGGTGGTCCGCACACGCTAAGGTGCATCCAGTCCTCGATCACATGAGAAAAGTTGGCCCACAAAATTATGGACCTGCACAAAAATACAAAAGTCTTCTCCCCACTCCGGAAGAAAAACTGAGACAGCGGTAAAAGCCGCTACATGGGTGTCCGGGTTCCAAGAGTCATGCTCACGTCACTCGTGGCTTCTGCTCATCGGACCGAAGACCTACTTGGTTCCAGTTCGGTACACCCCGTGGAAGTCCCTCACTTTTGTATTTTTGTGCAGGTCCACAATTTTGTGGGCCAACTTTTCTCACGTGATCGAGGAGAAGTGTGGCTCACTGGTTAGAGGAGGCAGACCTGGAAGCAGAGGTCAGCCCAGGACCAGGGTTCAATTCCCGGCTCGGCGGGGTCTTGAGTCCTAAAATGTCCATGTACTCGACAATTCTAGCTCCAGTGCCTATTTGATTCACGGGTTCACACTCTGCGACTCTGGGCAATAGCTTGCTTAATCTCCACAACGGCCCCTCGCGGTGGGATGCCTGGCTTTCACCTTGTGGATACCCTGCCGGGGTTATCTCACAGGGGAATACCAGGACGGGTTCCCTAAGCAAGCGCTTAGAGACCGCTTGGTGATTTGCGCTATATAAATTCCTGTACATTTACATTTACATTTACATACAAGAAAAAGAAAACCCGCTCCACTGTAATCAGGTGTCGCAGCACACCCTGTTGGCACTCGGCCTTCGGGGTGGGACCCCGATGATGAAGCATGTCACCAACCAGGTTGGTGAGTGAGGGGTCTTCAAAAAGGACATGCTTTGTTGTGACATAAGGTTGGACACACTGTGCTCCATTGAGCCTTAAGCTCCGGGTGCAGAGTTTTTTTCTCTGTCACTCTTCCAGGGGGTACTCCTCCATTTGTTGTTTAAGATTCCTTCAAATGTCTAGATGTCCACAGGCCTTGTGAGGATCCTGTGTGGAGCACAGGTACAGATGATGCAGCAGACTTGCAGGACAACAAGACCTGCAGCAGCAGGAGTTTTCCCAGTTGGAGTCACGGTGCCCAGAGCAAAGTCCAGAGAAGTGCCGGTCGAAGATGAAGTGGTGTCTTGATGTGAATCTTGTTCCACGATGAATCTAGGGACCCACCCGCTGTTAAGCCCTTGAGTACCCTCAGGAAACGGTTAGAACAATTCAGGGGTCCCTGCCAGAGGATGGGCTGGACAGTGGGGAGGATAATCCCATGCCCTTTGTCCAGTTTCGCACTAGAGTGGCAGCAAACTGCTCCCTGAACTGGTTTGAACTGGAGTATGCAGAGAGGCCACCAACTGAGCCCTTCAAGCATTCTCTGTGGCCTGGCAAGTGCCCCCACCCTGCTCCAATACACTAAACCCTGTCTGGGAGGTGGCCACACCTCTCTGTGACAGGCTATCTATTCTGCCTTCCCATGCTTGAGCTTGGCTCAGCAGCAGAAGAGTAGAATCGGGCCTCTGGTCGGCAGCAGCCCTAGCTTGCTGTCCGGTTCAAGAAGAGAAGACTGGTACATGGAGCACCGAGGGCCTCCCAGAGGAGATTTACAGTGCATGGAATCATACCTCTCACACTGTTTATGGTGTGGGGGGCATGATTCCAACATGTTTGATAATAGATATGACAGGGTTCGTTACAGCCAGTTTAGAGATGGTCATCTCGTAATGACACACGGCCACTCCATATATCGTAATGGCTGATGCACTTACAACCTGGGAGAATGATCTCTGAAGGTTATTGGGGCGTCCCACTCATGCAGGGGTACCCTCACACTTAGAAATGACCACCCTGCCTTCAGGATTGAAAAGGCCAGCTTTAGGTGTGATTTAAATGTAAATGTAAATGTAGTATACTTGTAAAGCGCACAGCTGCCCCAGCAATGGGGCGTCCCGGCTCTGTATAACTCTGGGGAACCCATCCTGGCTTTCCCTGTGGGATGGTCCCTTGCTGGGAGTCCCCAAGGTGGAGCCAGGCATCCCCGGAATTGGTGGGGCCGTTGTGGAGATTAGGCAAGCTAATGCCCAGAGTTGCCGAGTGGAACCCCTGATTAGAGTAAGCACCGAAGCGAGAATTATCGAGTCCGCTGACCAAGGTCCACGACCCTGCCGCGTCGGGAATTGAACCCTGGTCCCGGGCTGACTTCTGCTCTCAGGCCTGCCGCCTCTAACCAGTGAGCCACACTACTCCACTCCTCTACATTTATAGGTTTTAAGTGCCGCAAACTCCGATATAGGGAAAAATATATCTGCTATAAGTGGTGCTAGCACCAGTTTACACAGGCTGCAATGGCAGGCTGGTAGTCACAGTTTTTGTGGTCTTCCATGGGTGGCAAAATACATGCTTCAGCCCATGGGGGACACCTAGTGCACCTATGCCTTGGGTACCTCAGTACCATATACTTGGGACTTATAAGGGTGCACCAGTAGCCAATCTGGGATCCACCCAAGTACTCACCATATCCAATTTAGGTGAGAAAGCACAAAGACTGGTGCCCTGATTAGCAGTATCCCAGTCAGACTAGTGAGAAACAGCATAACACAAGGCAAAAAGTGGGGGCACCATGAATGCAGACCCTAATTTCCTACAGAAGCAAACCATATTTGTGTCACGGTGTGAAGACAAAATGGCCACCAGAACCTTTGAAAAGCAGGGTTTGACTGACACCCACAAGGCCAAGCAGTAACATCAGTTGAGGTAAATCGAAACAAAAAAAATGCAATCAGCTTCTAAATCATCGTCCAACTGTTAATCAGCCTTAATATTGAGTGAACGTGTAGAAGATGTGTGTGCCATGTTGATGTTTACCTCAGAGAAACATGCATGTCGGACTGTCTGCATGTGAGGAAAAATGTGAGTCGAGGAAAAGTTGACATGCCAAACACAAAACTCATGCAAATATTGTCAAAAGATTACATTGGAAATAAATGGATGTTCGATTCCCTTTATCATCGACATTGGTGCCTGAAGAGAAATGTAATCAGGGCCACTGGAATTATGCAGCAGGAGAGGGCTAAATTATGTGGCATGGTTGAATAAATTATGCAGCAAGAAAAAGCAAATTATCCAACATAACGCACATTTTATAATACTATTACTCAGTTTTTCATCATTTTTAAACTTAGTAACACTGTTGGCATTGGTTGTACCAGTTAAACATCCGACTATATCAATAGAGCAACAGAAAGGTGATCAGTCCGTCTTTGCAAAGGGCCTTCCACTGTGCTGTAGGATATGCTGTTGCATTTTGAGTAACTTGAACCATTTGAGCTAGAAACAATTTTTTATTAAAATTTGCAGATTATTCAACAGATGATAGATTAAGTGGCGAATGCGGCAAATCTATAATTAAGTGAAAATCACAATGTGCAAAAGTGTATTCTTGCCTTGATTTAAATAAAGCTTATCATCAGTTGGAACTCGAAGACAATTGCAGGTACATTACAACCATTTTTACACATGTTGGTCAGTTTCGATACAAAAGACTCATTTTTGGGATGTCATCGGCTGCAGAAATATTTTAAGACATCATTCGACGTATCACATAACCTGTTGTAAATGCATTCAATTAAGGCGATGACATATTGGTTTTTGGAGCTACACAGAAGGAGCATGATAAGGCTCTCCTAACAGTATGATTTCTGTTTACTGATGCAGGTTTGACATTAAACGCAGACAATTGTGAGTTCCATAAAAAGAAGCCTACTTCCTTTAGCCATATCTTTGACACCTGATCCTGCCTAAGTACAAGCACTGTCAAATGCTGATTCCCCACAAGGTGTTTCTATGCCCTTTAATGTCCAGTTACTGTTCCTGATACATAAAAGACTTAGCAACTGTAAGTGCTCCATTAAAAGAGTTGACAAAGAACAAAATAATTAATATAGGGGGTACCACAAACAAAAGAAAAGTTTCAATAAAATTAAACAATCCATTGAAAATGCTACTGAAATGGCCTTAGTTAACCCAAAGCTTCATACAGAGGTTGTTTTTGATGCTAGCCCTGGTGGGTTTGGTGCCATTCTTGCACAGCACAGTGTGCAGCCAAATGCACGAAGGGAAATAGTGTGGCATATCCCAGTAGATGTTTACCCAGACAGAACGTGCTTATTCACAACCTGAGAAGGACAGATTAGCTGTGGTTTGGGGCTTGTGTATATTTTATGTCTTCCTGTATAGAAAGCCTTTTACGCTTGTAACTGATCATCAAGCTTTACTGACTATCTCTAGCAATCCAAAAGCCAAGATGCCTCCTCGCATTGAAAGAAGGGGATTATGATTGAAGGATTACAGTTAATCAATTGTGCATCATCCCGGAAAGGATCTAAATCCTGCTGATTCCAAGACGGCTGAAGCCCGCATCAAATTTATTGACAAACTGCACATAACAGCTGTCTCATCGTTAGCCCAGACCATAATTACAAATCAGTCATGGAACAAAGATACTTGATCCCTCATCAACAATGGTGAATATCAAAAATGCAAACACGCAAAAGATGCACTATCCATAACTCAAGAAGAAGTCGTATTGCGAGGGTTGAGAATCCTATTTCCAGAGAGTCTGCGACAAAGAATGATTGAAGTGGCAGGCAAAGGACAGCGTGGTATTGTTGCCACAAAGAGAATTCTCTGAGATAGAGTTTTGTTCCCATACTTAGATGAGAGGGTTGAAAAGAAACTCCAGGCCTGTCATCTATGCAACTGCCTTTCTACAAATGTGTCAACGTATGTTGAACATGTCAGAACTCCCTGAGCATGCCTGAGAGAGAATAGCTATCGATTTATGTATTCCACTCTATAGCGGTCATCATTTGCTAGTGAATGTGGATGCATACTCCCTCTTCCCACTCATAGAAGATCTTATGTCCACAACTCTTGAACATGGCCTGCCCTTTAAACAGTTGATAATTTATGCACTTTCTTCAGCATCTGAACGTAAGGCATTAGAGTTTGTTTTAAATTTAAATGTATCCATTTGTAAAGTGCCTGGTTACACCTTCGGTGTCTCCCCGTGCTAGAGAAGACTCTCAGTGAGGTGTTGACAAAAACTATTAAAGATTATCCAGAGGCAAACAGCAGCACTTGCGGATCCCAATACTAGTTTGAGGATGAAAACAGCCATGTCTTTAATCTCTTGTGAAATTTTTTTTCGCGAGGTTCTGTTCTTAGATCCACAGGCAGTGTATTCCAGACCTTGGCTGTAAGGTATCCAAAGGTGCGCGCTCCCATCTTCGCTTTCTGTATGCTCGCCACAGTAACCAATGCCCTGCCTAAAGGTCTTAGATTCCTTGCCTGTGTGTATGTTGTTATCATAGACTGGAGATAGCGAGGACCATTTTTACACATATTTCTGTGGGAGTAGCACATGGCCTTACTGCACTGGATCCTCTTCTCCACAGGCAGCCAGTGCAGGGTTGCCAAAGCCCTCACAGATTTTTGGGAGGTTCAAAACTAAGCAAGCTGCCGCATTCTGTATTGACTTGAGCTTGGTTAATCCTTTTTTAGATGCTCCCAGATAGAGAATGTTACCATAGTCCAGCTGGGAAGTGACAAAGATATTTACGATTGTCTTCCTTACAGTCATGGGTAAAAGGTCAGGAGTTTTCTTAGGACTTTAGGAGTCCCAAAATATTTCCCCGCCACCTTCCGGATTTGGCTTTCGAACGTTAGTTTTGAATCAAACCAGACCCCAAGGTTCTTTACTTCAGCTTTTGGGGCAGGTATTTTCCCAATGTCTCAGGCCACCATGCTCATGCCCATATCGAGGGGGCCTTTCCGACTATCAGCACCTCCGTTTTGTTACCATTGAGTTTCAAGCATTGGTTGGACATGCATGCTGCTAGTTCCTCTAGACATAGAGAGAATTGGTGAGCTGTCCGTTCCGGGTTTTGAGATTACGTGACAATCAGTTGAGTATCATCAGCAAATGATACAACAGTCACAGTCACATATTAATTTAATACCTTACATGACCACGTTAGGTAGTCCCATGCAGGAGTTAGGCGGGTTGGAGTGCCAACTGCTAGCCCTGTGTTAGCCAATGGGGCAATTAACTTTATCCACAGCAAAAAACAATTTTGAAGTGTTACTGTTAAAATAAAACTAATATATCTTAAAAAAAAATACAGCTCTCTTCCTTAGGGCTGTATAGGCCCTCCTTAGGCGAGACTTATACATAGTCTTAAGTTAAGGGATAGGCTGACTTTGCCATTGGAGTGAAAGGCAAAGTTGAACTCAGTGAATGCGCTGTCCTGGCAGGCTGTGAGCCATTTTGTACCTTGTCACACACAGGGTGGCACAATCAATGCTGCAGCCCTGAGTGGGCACCCTGCCTTACATGCCCTGGTTACCATATAATAGGGATTTAAAAGTATGTCAGTCCTTGCGTGTTGGACATGCAGTTTGTACAGGGTCAGAATACTGCCACTGGGGTCTAGTTCGCAGGCCTCAGTGCACTCTCAGATTAAAAAAACAGCAGCATCAGTCCAGAAATGTAGGGGTGAACTGCAGAAAGAGGCATTGAATTTCAGACACTTGCTAAAAGTAATGGGAACAGCGGTGTAGTAACTCAATGTAAGGGACAGGCAGTCAACAGACCCCCTGGGTGCAAGGGATGGGGGCATGAGAGAGACACTTAACAGAATTCATGGGCACCACTGATGCTTCCTTGCACTCTTCTCTGACTACCACTAATAGACTGAGCATCATTCCACCTTCAGACGCATATAGGACACATTTGTTCTACACTACACCTAAGAAATAACTCTCAGACAGATTGATGAAGATAACCTTGCAGATAGAGATAGTCACTTGAAAAGATAGGTACATTAATAGATAGAATAAAAGAGTTGCAAAGCTAGATAGAATTAAAAAATATTGATAGAGTTGTAAAGATAAAAGTTGCATTGATAGAGGGACAGTAGACAGATAGGTTAATAGACCGGTAGATACATACATAGAAGGACAGGTAGATAGACGGGTAGTTCGATACACACAGATGCTGATAGTTAGGATTGCAAAGATAGAAGGCACAGCGCAGAGTCAATTAGTAATGTAATAATAAAATATCTATATAATCATGGCAAGCAAATGCACTGAAAGCAAACTAGAAAGACCTACAAGCAGGACATAAAGATTAGATTGGTTTACAAGCATAGCTGTAATCCTCGATTAAAATGTATACTGGAGTGAAAGTATAAATGCATTTCATTGTGTGCATTTTAAAAAGAGAATTACTTAATTAAGAATAGATTCAAATGGACAATATCTGCTATACTCTGATAAAGCAGCAATCGGGTAAACAAAGCCAGCTACAGGAGGAATTTACAGCATCATTAGCAGGAGGCAGGAACTGATAAAGTGGCTGAAGCAGGCAGGCCACTGCCCCAAGCTGTATTGTGTAGTGGGCGGATGCAAAATGTGAATGACATAACAACTGACCAATGGATGGAGAGCTGAAACCGCTTTAAGTAAGTAAATCATATATGTAATTTGTAAAATAAAAGTTCCTGGCTAACACCAGACTAAAGGTATAACTGTGCATTCGTAATTCTGTAGGTGTGCACGTTTGTGGAGAAAAATGTGCATACCTACAGAATGATGTAGCAGACGTCGCCTCATTGCACCTTATAGTTTTCTTATTTTTTTATACTGTGCATCATTGGGAAAGCTGTACGTGTAAAAGGTGAGAGTTATTGACTCTCTTACTGTGTGTTACAAATGGATGTCGACCTCCTGTACCTTGTGTAGCTCTGGTCAGAGCCTCGGATCTCCAGAGTAAAACTATGTGGAAAATGCTCAGATTACCTTCCCGGGTCCTATCCCAGGGTTTCTGATAGTATAAAGGACTATCTTTCAGCAGTTGCTTATGTTTCCCGCTGTTATTGGCATGCTCTGCATTGCATGGTCCATCTTGTATTATTTGTTAGGCTGTGTGATAGTAGGAAGTATTCCCTGGATAAGAAGGGAGGCATCTTGTTGCTATGAATTGAACATTGTAGTGTGTTGTGGGGTGAGAGTCTCACTCGCTGAACCGGAACCTTCTCTGGTGTCTTAGTTTCACCTCAAGTCCACACTCTTAAATAGAAGGGAATCCTGGAAGGATCGTAGAACCCTTACTCTGCCTACGGCATCTTTACATTGAAAGTGTAATCTAGAATTTCTTCAGCAAACCTGTCTATATGGACAGTTAAGTCTCATTAAATGGCTATAGATTTTTCTGATGGGCGCTGCATTTAAGCTTATTCAGTGTTTCTTTTTCTTAATCTAACAGGTGGAACAAATGCAGTGATGAAAGAAAATGGTATAGGCATTAAACATCAGTTGTGTAGGAAGTGATGTAAAAACTGTATACGTCTTTCCTGGAAGGCCAATACCTCACCAACGTCTTTCTGCAGCAGGAAACCTACACTGCCTAATGAGGTCTTTACTTGACTTTTAGAAATCAGCTGCTGAACATTGAAGACATAACACACTGACATATTGAAGCAAGTCTGAGGTGCTCATTACGAAGGAACCTGGTATCAGAAAGAACACACAGGAGAGAAGTTAAATGAATATATAGATTGTGACAAATCTTTTATTAGACCGAGAAACAGCAAGTGAATCATCCGAAACTTCCTACTGGAAACAAAACATATAGATGGACTGACTGTGGAAAAGTGTTCTTTGCAATGAAAGGCCTAATGCAGCATCAGAGGGTCCACATAGAGGAGAAACCATATCAATGTACAGAATGTAATGAAGTGTTTCGAATCAAGGAGACTCTAGATCGGCATCAAGAATTCCACACTGGGGAGAAACCGTATGAATGTATTGAATGCTGTAGAGCATTCATTAGAAAGGAACAACTAGAGCTTCACCAGAAAGTCCATACTAGGGAGAGACCATATCACTGTACAGAATGTGACAAGGCGTTTACTACCAAAGGAAACCTAGGAAAACATCAGAAAATCCACACTGGGGAGAAACCGTATGAATGTACAGACTGTAATAAAGTGTTCAGATGGAAGGCAAACCTAAAGGAGCATCAACAAATCCACACTGGGGAAAGACCGTATGAATGTACAGAATGTGACAAGACATTTTTTATCAAAGCAAGCCTAAAACAACATCAGAAAACCCACACAGGAGAGAGACCATATCAATGTACAGAATGTGACAAAGCATTTATAGCACATGTAGAGCTGAAGCGCCACCAGAGAACTCACACTGGGGAGAGACCATATCATTGTACAGAATGTGACAAGGCATTTATTTCCAATGGAAACCTAATGAAACATCTGAAAGTCCACACTGGGGAGAAACCATATGAATGTACAGAATGTGACAAGGCATTTATTACCAATGGAGACCTGTGGCGACATCGGAGTGTCCACACTGGGGAAAAATCAAATCAATGCAGAGAATGTGAAAAGGCATTTGTAGCAAATAGACAGCTACAATGGCATCAGAAAACCCACACTGGGGAGAAACCATTCCAATGTACAGAATGTGACAAAGCATTTGTAAGAAATGGAGAGCTGAAGCATCATCAAAAAGTCCACACTGGAGAGAGGCCATTCAACTGTACTGAATGCGAGAAGGCATTTATTTTAAAGTCACGTCTAAAGCAACATCAGAGAGTCCACACTGGGGAGAAACCATATCAATGTACAGAATGCTGCAAGGCATTTATAACCAAGAGAGAGATGAAGCATCATCATAAAACCCACACTGGGGAGAAACCATATCCATGTAGTGAGTGTGACAAAGCATTTATAAGAAATGACGAGCTGAAGCGACATCAAAAAGTCCACACTGGAGAGAGACCATTCAAGTGCACTGAATGCGAGAAAGGCTTTATTATAAAGGCACGTCTAATGCAACATCAGAGAGTCCACACTGGGGAGAAACCATATGAATGTACGGAATGTGACAAAGCATTTATTACAAATGGAAAGCTAAAGCAACATCAGAAAATCCACACTGGGGAGAAGCCGTAAGAATGTACAGAATGTGACGAGATTTATTTGTAAGCCAAATTTTATTCAACATCGTAAGTTTCACTTAGGAGAGAAACCATATCAATATACTGAAAGTCACAGAGTATACGTTACAAATGGAGAGCTAATAAAACTTCAGAAAATCCACATAGAGAGAAATCCTGTGTACACACAGAATATGTTAACGTCTTTCACAGGAAGAATAAGCTAATGCAGCCTCAACAAATCCACACTCGGGAGAAACAATATTAATGTACAGAATGTGACCGCATTTTTAACAAATGGAGAGCTAACGCAACCTCAACACTCCAAACTGAAAACTACACTGAATGTGGTGAGGCAATTATTAGAAAGAGAGAGTTAAAACAACACCTGAAAGTCCACATTAGGGAAAAAACTGTATGAATGTGACAACGTGTTTCTAATGATGTACCCTTATGAATGTACAGAAAGTGGCAAAGGATTTATTAGAAGGGCATAGCCAATGCATCACCAGAAGGTCCTCACTGGGAGAAACCATATCAGTGCACTTACTGTGACCAGGCATTTGTTAAAAAAGCAACATAACACTACATCAGAAAGTTCACATGGGAGAGAAATGATATGACTATACTGAATGCAACAAAATATTTATTATAAAGGCACCGTTAATGTACCATCAAAGTCCACACAAGGAAGAAGGTCATGACCCGAAGAATGCACATCTCAACACATGCGTCCAGGCATTTGTCAAAAAAGAAAGAACTAACACAACATCAACAAGTCCACCTGGGGAAAACTATATAAATGTCCTGAATGTGACAATTCATTTATTGGCAATGCACAGCTAATACAATAACAGTAAGCCAACAGAGTGGAGAAAGTCATGACAGTGGGGAATGCATATCACTGCACTCAATGTGGCAAGCAGACTCCAGGCATAGATTTGCACATTTTGCGGCACAAGGCTAGTGAAAAAGGCAAAGCAAATGCAACATCATATTGCTAGTGGGACACCCGTCCTCCACACAGGAGCAACACCATATGAATATGCTGAATGTCACAAAGCAATCCTTGCAAAGGGGCTATTAATGCAACATCTGAAAATTCACAGTGGAAAGTAACTGAGGCACTAAATGTGACCATCTACTGATCTGATAGTTCTTATTGGCAGAAACAACTTTTCTTCATAGCGTTTTTTTAAAGTATGAACTTAAAGTGTCACCATGCATTCCATGAAGAAACTGTGTCTGTCTTCAGTGTGACAAGACATTAAAAAAGGAATAGCTGACACTTGACCAGAAACTATACTCTGGGGAGAAGCCATTTAAATATTAATAACATGGAAGAGCATTTCCTTCAAACACTCTCTGATGAGGTACCAAAAAGGCCACTTGGGTGTAAAATGTACTGATTGTGAAGTCTTTCATTTAAAACAGTCATCAGTTGCTACAAAAAAAATCAAAACCTGCTCACAGATATAGGGATGAAATACATTAACAAAATGTGGAGCAAAAGAATAGAAATAGTGGCAGTCATTGTAGACGCCGAAGGATTAGTCAAGAAAAGGTCCCAGGACAACTTGCCTCTTGCCCACAGAGGTGACAATGTGATAACTCCAGAGAGCATCAAACATTCTCAGAATGCAAATGTTACAGAAGACAGCTAGATTTATTTCCCTGTTCCTGTCTACTATGGCATTATGACTATTTTGACTACCTTGTGATGAAACCTGACTGCCTATTTACTCAGTTATATGAGATTTACTCTGCAAGGCCTTCAAGGGCTCGTATCAACAGTTTTGGGGACATTTGTGATAATGCAATTCAGAGTATGTTGTCTTGGAACTTATGTTCATGCTGTTTAATGTTGACGTTTTGTTTCTTTCATTAACAATACTGCGCAGGAGAGGACAAGTGGAGTTTTGGGGTTGGTTGGAAGTTCGATGCCACTGACCCTAGAGGTTTGCAGCCCCTAAAGTGTGTGTGCATTAGGTGTGTGGTTGAATATGGGACAGGAGCTGCCACCATTTGTACAGATCTTGCAGGACAGGTTGCTGGATAAGCGGTGAATAAGAGGCCTCTACTCAGAGCAGTGATTACAATCTCCTATCCCGTGTGTATTCTTTCTACTTCTGTACAGTGGGGTTTTTTAACATGCTGATCTTGAATAAAAGGAACATCATCTGAAAGTACTGACTGCAATCTAGATGTTTAAAAATGGTAACCTTTCTAATAGAATATGGTTTACAGAGTTATTTTCTTTTCTAAAGCATTGTAATGTCCATTCAGGTTTTGCCTGTGCAATATGAAAAAACAAATAAATAAATCTCTTTGCCTGAATAGGGAAAGACAAACAAAGGCCTTATCTCCCCACAAGCGTTGTTCCAAAAGGATAAACTCCGTGGCCACCATTAGAGAAATATGGGAGGGGGTTAATGAAGAGAATCAAACTGAGGATTTATGTTCATAAGTCATGCAGTATGATTAGAAATGTCATCCATGTTACCCGACCCCTTAGTCTCATAAAATCTGAGTATATAATCGATGGATCATCCTGAAGACATGGATACTTGTATATAGACTATTAAAAACTGGAAGCTTCTCTTTCCTTATTTATAAAAGGCGAACTGTTGTTAATTCTGCATTGAACAAGGCTTGCCCTCATGCTATAAAGAATGTTAAAGAGGGAGGCACTCCGTGTGTGAGCTGGAAAAGGTCTCCCGCTGCCTACACTTCACCCGCTTCTAATCCTCAATGAACACCCACAGATTCAAGACAGGTTACATCTCATCAATCTGGAAGGACAGGCTTACATCACTACTGTTATATCCAACACTGTGGCACGTCACAGGAGTCTGGGCAATACTATGATTGCTTCCAGTGTAGCCACCATGAGGCTAGACTGCAAAGCTCTGCTAAGGTTACTAAAGCAATGTGGGTAGGGGTTTGTTGGGACAGCTGTGTGGGTGACTGTTACTAGAAAAGGTGACACAGGGTTTTCATATCAGAAATACATCTGACCCTACAGAAAAGATTAGTGAAAAGAGGGGGGGGGGCAAAACTTCAGATTAGGATGTTTGCCTGTAATGTTAGAGGGGTTAATGACCACCACAAGGTCCAACAGGTGACTGCATACCTCAGTAGGCATAAAGTGGATGTTGCATTCATTCAGGAGGCGCATGCTGCTTCTGTGGGGGTTAATCATTTTTCCAAAATTTGGAGCCTGTACCTCTATTTCTTTTCCTCAGTCATTATGGAAGTGGCCATATGGGTTAAACAAGGCTTAAGGTTCAGGTCTCTGGACATATTCTTGATGGAGAGGGTTGGTACTTAGTTGTGAATGGTTTGTTGGGTTTGGCACGCATTACATTGATCAATATATGTGGGCCGCAATTTGCTGATCCTGCTTTTTTCCATTTATTTTCTCACTAAAGTTGGGAACAGGCTTGTGACCTCTTCCCCTCGCTTTGTAAATTGTTGAGAATACTTAATGCTTCAAACTGATTTGGATGGCACTGGCAGCGGGAACAAGAGAAACACCCAGAGAAGATCTAAGGCATATTATGCACCAGTACAAACTGCTAGCCTTGTACGGTGTTGAATGCCCCAAATCCAGAGTGCATACATTCCATTCCGTAGTACATGGCATATCTTCCAGAATCGATTCCTAGTTAGGATTGACAGATGAAATTGGCGAGTTGAAACTAGAACACATTTACTTACAACTTTGTCTGATCATTCTCCAGTTCTGATGGTTTTGACCATTGCCATCAATGCGAGGATACATAGAATGTAGCGACTGCGACCATTTGAGCTATTGGAACCAGTCTTTAAGCAGAAAACCATTAACTGATATTATCCTTCTACGTGTTGAACCAAGGCTCTGTTACCTCTGTGGCTACGCTGGGGGAGCGTTTAAACTGTGATTAGGGGTGAACACATATCTCAAAGTCACAGGATGTTAGAATCGCTGCTGTATAGAATATCATGCCATGAGCTACAGATATCATTGCTAGAATTAGACTATGGTAGTGTTTCAGCCCACTGTGTTGCTTTTAATTCCTTGTGACCGTAGCAGTTGTACATCGGGGCTTGTCACTGAGTCAGCTTTCTGGTCTCCTGGGGAGACGTGCTAATGACTCCCAGGAAATGTTACAATAGGCGCTTGCACTTGAAGGAGGTGTTATCTTCCTCCTGCAGGAAGTTGCATGGCTGTTAGCCTAAAAGGCAAGCTTCAAAGGAGAAGCCGCCTTTGAAGGGCAAATGGGAAACACTGGGGAGAGGGGCTGCTGTATTGTTTGGCGAGAGAGACTGGTACTAGGGGCAGGAAAGGGGAAACCAGTTGCCAAACCAATTTTCCATGGGAGTGTAGCTGCACCTCTGAGGTGAGCTAGAGAGTGCTGGGAACTAAGAGAGGGGTCCTGTCATATATTGGGAGTGGGCAGAGTGGTACTCCCTAATGCAGCTAAATGCCACACTTCCCAGTAAATGGTTTAGAGATGGGAAGGAAGCTGGTTGCCATTTGGCTACTAACAACATCCGACCCTGAGGACATTTTCTGAAGATAAATAGGGCACCCATAGCACGCTGCACTCTTATCACGACGGGACTGGAGGAAGGATTGCACTACTGCACCAAGTTTCTGGCGAAGACAGGCAGCACTGATGTGGACTATACCTGCTGCACTTGGTGGCTAGCAAAGGAGAAAGGGCTGTGCCTGCTGTGTCCTACACATGGAGAGGTTGTTTTCTGAGCCCAGCCAAAGCAAGAGGCTCCAAGGGTCAGCTGGCTGACCGCCTGTCTGCCTGTTCACAACACAAGGACACAACAGCTGAAGAAGTCTGCTAAGGGCAAGCGATAGCCCGAGCCCCAGATCCCTGCTCCTCATTGATGTGCAGGACCAGGACCTGAGTGTCAGAAGTTGCACCGTTTCATACTAAGACGGCTCCACACATGACGCACAGCAGAGCAGGACGCACAGCAGAGCAGAGCAGTGCAGCGAGCAGTGAGGCACGAGCCGGGAAGGCAAGAAAGGCAGGGAAAGATCGGGCAAGAACGTGACAGGGTATACGGTCTACTCTGCTCCACGTCAGCCCCCACGACCCACTCAGCACCCTGCATTCGGCAAATCAAAGCATGGACTCCGCATAGGAGGTGATTGAGCCAAGGTCCATCAGTCCCTGCTCCCAGCGGAGAGTGCAACAGCAGGTTAGATGGTTGGGTGCCGGTCACCCCAGGCTACTCGGCCTCCTTTGAACATCTGAGGACTCGAGGAACTCGTGGGACTCATGGGTAAGAAGCAGTAAGAGCAGTAAGAGTGGGTAAGAGCAAGCAAGAGAACGGTCACTGAAAGTAAGAGAGCGCAGCCACCATTATTTACGGCTGCTAGGTTGGGCGCGGCTTGCAGCTTGCCAGTGTGCCCTGCCCCTGGTTTTCTCGGTCCTCCAGCTCCCTGGCTCCCTTGCTCTCTGTCTCCCCGTCCTTGGTCCCTCTCTTGTCCAGCCTAATGCCTGCTTGCCTGCTAGTCCTCTGCTCAGTCTTTCACCTCCTCCCGCGCCCTTTCAGTGTCTTGCTAAAACCCATTGTTCCTTAATTTCAGCACCCAATTCCTCCACTGCTAGGACATCCACAGTCAACCTTGAGCTGCACAGGGAGACCTCGGATTTGGGATTGGGTGCAGTTACTTTACCGGCTTGAAGGCCATTTTAAGCACTCTCATTGAACAAGAGACATTTCAGCCACGGGTAAAGTATAGGAGGCTTGTCTTAGCCCAAGCCCTAGCTTTGGCCTTGGTCCACAAGGCTAAAAGTCACTGGAAGCCGCTAAGTGAAAAAAATGGACCTATACATTTTGGCGGATTTCTTAAAAAAAAAAAATTGAGCGATCGCACAAAGGCACGGTGCCCCGGAGAACAATCGGAAGATTGGCCAGAAATGGCAACAGCGCTGAAACACAACTCGCAATAGAGGAGTCATAGGCTTTTAATACACTTCCCAAAAACTATTTTAACAAAGGAAAATCAATCAATCTAGGGAAGATGAGATCAGGAAAAATTTGCCAGGCGGCAACAAGGAAAAAAATATATATCTTCCTTACTGCCCATACCCCTTCATCAAGTAAACAAGCATTGGCATAGTGTGAGAAGTTGGCCTGATATATGATGTTTCCAATTCTGGAACCTTCTTGTATCAGTCCAAACAACCCTTATGGTGTCTGGTTGTAAGTCAACCTTATTAGACAAGCTATCCTAGCGGTAGCATGGACTAAGCAGCCTTAAAGGCTTAACTTAAGAGGTCGTGTTAAGCGAGCTGTTTTACCACATACAATCCTGTAATATCAAATGAAAGGACACCACACAAGTATATATTATAAAAATATATGTATTTATTACTAAAAAACAATCCCCAGTATTCTTTATGAACAAAGGGGGCACAAGCGTTCAAAAGCACAGTATAACATACAAAGTTGCACAATTATGGATGAGGGCGAGGGGCCACTCAGACCATATACTAAGAAAGTGGTATAAGAGATACCAATCGAACAGTGGTTAGGCCTAGGGCCTAGGGAATCGCTGGGAGCAGTCGGGACAAGCAATGCTGAAGTCGGGAAAAGCCCGCGGGATTCGGGTCCAGTGCTGAAAGCACACGCATGCACCAATGCAAGTCAATGGTGCGTAAAAGTTAAGCAAATAGAGTTTTAGGACACTTCCACTGAACCTAGAAAGACAAAACTTTTACGCACCATTGACTTGCATTGGTGCATGCGTGTGCTTTCAGCACTGCACCCGAATCCGGCGGGCTTTTCCCGACTTCAGCATTGCTTGTCCCGACTGCTCCCAGCGATTCCCTAGGCCCTAGGCCTAACCACTGTTCGATTGGTATCTCTTATACCACTTTCTTAGTATATGGTCTGAGTGGCCCCTCGCCCTCATCCATAATTGTGCAACTTTGTATGTTATACTGTGCTTTTGATTTAACGCTTGTGCCCCTTTGTTCATAAAGAATACTGGGGATTGTTTTTAGTAATAAATACATATATTTTTATAATATATACTTGTGTGGTGTCCTTTCATTTGATATTACAGGATTGTATGTGGTAAAACAGCTCGCTTAACACGACCTCTTAAGTTAAGCCTTTAAGGCTGCTTAGTCCATGATACCCCTAGGATAGCTTGTCTAATAAGGTTGACTTACAACCAGACACCATAAGGGTTGTTTGGACTGATACAAGGTGGTTCCAGAATTGGAAACATCATATATCAGGCCAACTTCTCACATTGGTGGCAGCGGTGGGATCCAAGGGTGGATCGAAGTCGAAAAGTACCTGAATGCAGAGGGGACAGAGTCTGGGTCACTCAGCAGTGACCAGGGTGGAACCAGGATGGAACCAGACAATGTCTGGCGCAATCAGGTGGTTGTCGAGGAGCTTCTCTCCGCTGTCACGTGGGCTCTGGGGCATCTACGAAGTCCAGGAACAAGTCACGATCTGTCCCACAAAGGCTCTCGCTGTCGGCGCTGTCGGCTTCAAGTTTGGAGCAAACAACACTTGGCAAAAGCAATCCACGCGGAACTGGAAGATTGCTTCTCACTCAGACCAGGAAGGTCAGAGTGGGGGCTCCTTTTCAGGGGAGCTGGTGCTAATCTGGAGCAACCAGAATCACAAGTTGTATTTTGTTCTTCGTCGGCACAGGGGCCACAAGCCCGCTGGCAAGGGACTGGCCAACGCATTGAGCCAAAAAAAGCAGAAGGGCCCCACGCAGCACTCGTCAAGTGTGGAGGGCTGAACTTCGGTGCAAGAGTGGCTCAGGGTTGAGGCTTCTCAAACACCGGTGTACAGCTTCGAGGGTCACTCGTGGGCTGCACGGTCAGCGTCTCGTGGTCTTTCCAAGATGGCGTGCCCCACGCTTCCGGTCGCATCCACGGGTCTCAGCTCTGCAGGAACTGTGGATCGGGCTGTTAGAAGGCAGGCAAGCTGGATCTCGTTGTTCTGGCGGAAACTGCAACAAAGCAGACGTCGAGGTGCTGGATGGTGCCTGTTTGCACAGGGTGGTCACTCCTTGACCACAAGGGAGATTCTTCAGTCTTCTACGTTGAGTAGGATGTCGAAGGGTCCAGAGTTTCGTTTCTTATGTTTCCTCAGGATAATCTGAAGTGCATTGGCACTGCTCTCACTCTTATTCGAATCTGGGGGGCTGGATTACCTGCTAGGTCCCCTCCTATGGGTGGGACCCAGGAAGGGGGTGGATACACCCCTTTCCTTTGATCCAGGCCGTGCTGGGACTGGGGCTGGTGTGCCCCAGAACCGGTTTGACCGGATTATGCAAGGGGCAGCCTTGTGCTCCCCATGCAGTGTCTGGTTTCTTTCAAACCTCCCTGCTACAATCCACTATCTCCTGTCTGGGGGGGTGTGACACCTCCCTGCGACAGGAAACCCTTTGTCCAGGCCCCTTTGGCTGAGTTTCTGTCAGCTTCAGGGGGTCAGACTTGTGTCTGTGGCAGAAGCATCCATTTTGTGGATCTGAGGCCCTTTTAGAAATTAACCGCATTTCAGTAAAGTAACATGTTTTACCCCTCTAGAGGGGTGGAATGCTATCCCCGTCGCCAGAACTGGCGAGGGGATAGTATTGCAAATCGTATGACACCTTACACGACATGTTTTGATAAAGCCAAACCAAAGTTGCTAGATAACCGCGAGGATTATAAGGCACTTAATAGTATATGGTATGGCATTATCCTGAAACAGCTTATTGATTTGTTCCCGACGGCTGCAGACAGGCTCAGCTCATGCTAGAGCTCCATCTCACATTAAACCACGCACTCTGCCTCCAGGATTGATAAGGCCTTCCATAGGAGTGACTCACAGGTTTATATATGTCCAGATATAGGTTTAGATATAGGTATACTATATCTAAGCAAGGGGTGATTACACCACCTTGCACCAGCAGTGTGAACAGCCAGTTGTGTCGATTTAAGTACCAGCCAGGGGTGGCAAAAGATATGCTGCAGCCCCTGGTAGGCCTTGGATGCACCTATGCTCTTGGCACCTAGTGTGCACTGGATAGGGGCTGACAAGGTGTCCAGTACCAAATTTGTTATGTACCTCTAGTACATGTCTGTGAATTTAGAGAGAGAACAGCAGGCTGTGGGTCTGATTAGCAGGCCCACAGCCTCAGTAGTCCAAAACCAGTGAAGCAAAAAGCAAAAATTTGGGGTGACCATAGGATAGCAGACCCTACTCTCCTACACAACCCCCCCCCCCCCCAAACGCAGGGACATTAAACTAACCTTGACCAGATAAGTCTTCATGTTCTAAGTGGAAGTACCTGGAGAGACCATCTGCATTACCATGGTCAGTCCCTGGGCGGTGCTCCACTGTAAAGTCCATCCCCTGTAGGGAAATGGACCACCTGAGCAGTTTGGGATTTTCACCCTTCATCTGATTGAGCCACAAGAGGGGCTTATGGTCTGTCTGAACTAGGAAGTGAGTTCCAAACAAGTAGGACCTCAACTTCTTCAGGGCCCAAACCACAGCAAAGGCCTCCCTCTCAATGGCAGACCAACGTTTCTCCCTGGGGGTCAGCCTTCTTCTAATGAAAGCAATGGGCTGGTCTTGACCATCTTGATTAAGTTGTGAAAGCACAGCTCCCACCCCCAACTCAGAAGCATCTGTCTGTACAATGAACTGTTTGGAGTAGTCAGGACTCTTCAGGATAGGTGCAGAGCACATGGCCTTCTTCAGGTCATCAAATGCCTTCTGACAGCTAACTGTCCACTGAACCTTTTTTGGCATCTTCTTGGATGTCAAGTCATTTAATGGTGTCACAATGGACCCATAGTTTTTCACAAACTTTCTGTAATACCCAGTCAGGCCCAAGAAGGCTCTGACTTGTGTCTGGGTAACTGGAGGAGCCCAGTCCTGTATGGTCTGGATTTTGCTCTCCAGTGGTTGAACCTGACCTCCACCCACTAGGTGGCCCAGGTACACAACCTTACTCTGCCCTATCTGGCACTTGGTAGCCTTGATAGTCAGGCCTGCCTTCTGCAGGGCCTCCAGAACCTTCTTCAGGTGGATCAGGTAATCCTCCCAGGTGGAGCTAAAGACAGCAATATCATCTAGATATGCTGCACAAAAGTCATCCAACCCAGCAAGGACTTGATTCACCAACCGTTGGAAGGTGGCAGGTGCATTCTTCAAACCAAAGGGCATCACCACAAACTGATAATGTCCACTGGGGGTAGAGAATGCTGTCTTGGCTGTTGATTCCTCAGCTAGTCTGATTTGCCAGTAGCCAGCTGTCAAATCAAATGTGCTCAGAAACTTGGCAGAAGCCAATCTGTCAATGAGCTCATCTGCTCTTGGAATGGGATGTGCATCTGTCCTAGTGACAGCATTGAGACCGCTGTAGTCCACACAAAACCTCATTTCTCTCTTTCCATCTTGGGTATGAGGTTTTGGCACAAGGACTACTGGGTTGGCCCATGGGCTCTCTGATGGCTCAATCACTCCAAGCTCCAACATCTTTTGCACCTCAGCCTTGATACAATCCCTGACATGGTCAGGTTGCCTGTAGATCTTATTCTTGACAGGCAGACTGTCACCAGTGTCCACCTCATGGGTGCACCCGTTAGTCTGACTGGGTGTGAGTGAAAACAAGTGTCTGTGGGATTGCAAAACCTGTCTGCAGTCCATCTGTTGCTGATCAGTGAGGCTGCCTGCCAAGGCTACTCCATCAACTGAACCATCATCAGGGTTCTGAGAAAGCAGGTCTGGGAGAGGGTCACTCTCTTCCTCCTGTTCCCCATCTGTGGCCATGAGCAAGCTCATGTCCTCCCTGTCCACAAATGCTTTCAAACGATTCACATGGAGCACCCTGTGGGGGCTCCTAGGGGTTCCAAAGTCAACCAGGTAGGTGACTTCTCCCTTTTTCTCAATGATAGGGTAGGGTCCAGTCCATTTGTCCTGGAGTGCTGCTGGGGCCACTGGCTCCAACACCCACACCTTCTGCCCTGGCTGGAACCCAACCAGAACAGCCTTTTGGTCATGCCAAGCTTTCTGTAATTCTTGACTGGCCTCCAGGTTTTTGGATGCTCTCTACATATACCCAGCCATCCTGGAGCGGAGACCAAGTAATTAGTCCACTACATCTAGCTTAGGATTTCTGAGAGGTAACTCCCATCCTTCCTTCACCAGACATAGTGGACCCCTCACAGGGTGGCCAAACAAAAGTTCAAAAGGGCTGTAGCCAACCCCCTTCTGTGAGACCTCTCTGTAAGCAAAGAGCAAGCAGGGTAAAAGAATGTCCCATTTCCGCCTAAGCTTCTCTGGTAATCCTTTTATCATTCCCTTGAGGGTCTTGTTGAATCTCTCCACAAGCCCATTGCACTGTGGGTGATAGGGTGTGGTAAACTTGTAGTTTACTCCACATTCCTTCCACATTGCTTTCAAATAGCTAGACATGAAGTTGGTACCTCTGTCTGACAATACCGCCTTTGGGAAGCCCACTCTTGAGAAAACTGCAATTAGGGCTTTTGCCACCACAGGTGCTGTGGTGGTCCTCAGGGGAATAGCTTCTGGATACCTGGTGGCATGATCCACTACCACCAGTATAAATCTGTGCCCAGATGCTGTTTGAGGATCCATGGGACCCACAATATCTATTCCAACTCTTTCAAAGGGTACCCCCACCACAGGTAGTGGTATGAGGGGGGCCTTTGTTGTGCCACCTGACTAACCACTGGCTTGGCAAGTGACACAGGAGCGACAAAACTCCTTGACATTTTCTGACATATGAGGCCAGTAAAAGTGTGAAACAAGCCTGTCCCACGTTTTGTTCTGGCCTAAGTGTCCTGCAAGGGCAATATCATGGGCCAAGGTAAGAAGGAAACCCCTAAACTTCAGAGGTATAACCAACCTCCTGGTTGTACCAGGCTTGGGGTCTCTAGACTCTGAGTAAAGGAGTCCATCATCCCAATACACAGTATGGGTACCTTGGGCATTCCCTGCAGCCTCAGCAGCAACCTGCTGTCTGAGGGGTTCAAGTGAAGGGCAATCTAATTGAGCCTGCCTCAGGTCTGCCCTTGAGGGTCCCCCTGTCCCAAGAAACTCAACCTGGTCAGGTTCAAGTTCCTCAGAGACAGTCTCCTCTTGGACTGCAGAATCAGTTTCCTGTGAAACCTGATCCTCAACCTGGGGCAAGGTGGAAGGCTCAGCCATTCCTCTCTTGCTTCTTCTCTTGGGTTGTGGTTGGTCTATTGTTCCAAGATCCACCACTGGTTCAGGAAGGCACTTCTTAGCCTGAGTCCTTGTCACTGCAAGGACATGTGCTGAAATCCCTAGCATTTCTGCATGAGTCCTGTACTCCACTTTTGACCAAACTGAGCTTTCAAGATCATTGCCTAACAGACAGTCTACTGGGAGGTCTGCACTCACAACAACTTTCTTTAGGCCATCTACCCCTCCCCAGGAGAAGTTCACAACTGCCACACTATGGGAAGTAGTGGAGTTGCTTGCATTGGTCACTAGGTAACTTTCACCTAGTACAATCTGTCCAGGGTCCACAAAGTCAGGGGTCACCATTGTGACACTGGCACATGTGTCCCTGTAGGCCTGGGCCAGTTTCTCATTGATTAAAGGCGCCTGCCTATATTTGCCCAGGTTACTGGGACTCACTGTAGTGGACAAAGCTAAGTCCACATCATATAGGAGAACTGCCTGAGTAGGGATTCTGACTAGGCCAGATCCTACTTCAGTACCCAGGGTTAACCCTACTACACCCTTTGGCTGTGTTCCACCACTGCTTACTGAACTAGGGGGTGCAGGTGCTTTAGGAGCTGCAGTGGTGGGGACTGGATTTTTCTTGGTGCATTCACTGCCCCAGTGTGAAACTGATTTGCAGGTATTACACCAAGGTTTCTTTGGGCCATCATTCTTCTTTTTCTTGTTTCCATTTTGGGAACCACCCTCCTTATTACTATTTTGGGGGCCTGAAGACTTCTGGTCTTTTTCTTTATCTTTCTGATTCCCACCCTTCTGGTCTGTTTTCTTCTGGTCACCAGCTTGGTTCTGGGGTTTCTGCTTAATCCTTGTTCTGACCCATTTGTCTGCCTTCTTTCCCATTTCTTGGGGAGAGGTCAGATCAGAGTCAATAAGGTATTGATGCAACAGCTGGTTTGTACAGTTATTAAGGATCTGTTCTCTCATGATAAGATTGTACAATCCTGTATAGTCTGAAACTTTACTTCCCTGCAACCAACCCTCCAGAGCCTTAGTGGCACAATCTACAAAATCTACAATCTACAAAATCAGTCCAGTCTTGAGTCTGTGCTTTTTGGGTGTCTCTGAACAACAACCTGTATTGCTCAGTGGTTAAGTCAAGTCAATGGTGCGTAAAAGTTAAGCAAATAGAGTTTTAGGACACTACCTCCGAACCAAGAAAGACAAAACTTTTACGCACCATTGACTTGCATTGGTGCATGCGTGTGCTTTCAGCACTGCACCCGAATCCCGCGGGCTTTTCCCGACTTCAGCATTGCTTGTCCCGACTGCTCCCAGCGATTCCCTAGGCCCTAGGCCTAACCACTGTTCGATTGGTATCTCTTATACCACTTTCTTAGTATATGGTCTGAGTGGCCCCTCGTCCTCATCCATAATTGTGCAACTTTGTATGTTATACTGTGCTTTTGATTTAACGCTTGTGCCCCTTTGTTCATAAAGAATACTGGGGATTGTTTTTAGTAATAAATACGTATATTTTTATAATATATACTTGTGTGGTGTCCTTTCATTTGTTATTACAGGATTGTATGTGGTAAAACAGCTCGCTTAACACGACCTCTTAAGTTAAGCCTTTAAGGCTGCTTAGTCCATGCTACCCCTAGGATAGCTTGTCTAATAAGGTTGACTTACAACCAGACACCATAAGGGTTGTTTGGACTGATACAAGGTGGTTCCAGAATTGGAAACATCATATATCAGGCCAACTTCTCACATTGGTGGCAGCGGTGGGATCCAAGGGTGGATCGAAGTCGAAAAGTACCTGAATGCAGAGGGGACAGAGTCTGGGTCACTCAGCAGTGACCAGGGTGGAACCAGGATGGAACCAGGCAATGTCAGGCGCAATCAGATGGTTGTCAAGGAGCTTCTCTCCGCTGTCACGTGGGCTCTGGGGCATCTACGAAGTCCAGGAGCAGGTCACGATCTGTCCCACAAAGGCTCTCGCCGTCGGCGCTGTCGGCTTCAAGTTTGGAGCAAACAACACTTGGCAAAAGCAATCCACGCGGAACTGGAATATTGCTTCTCACTCGGACCAGGAAGGTCAGAGTGGGGGCTCCTTTTCAGGGGAGCTGGTGCAAATCTGGGGCAACCAGAATCACAAGTTGTATTTCGTTCTTCATTGGCACAGGGGCCACAGCCCGCTGGCAAGGGACTGGCCAACGCGTTGAGCCAAAAGAAGCAGAAGGGCCCCACACAGCACTCGTCGAGTGTGGAGGGCTGAACTTCGGAGCAAGAGTGGCTCAGGGTTGGGGCTTCTCAAACCCCGGTGTACAGCTTCGAGGGTCACTCGTGGGCTGCACGGTCAGTGTCTTGTGGTCTTTCCAAGATGGCGTGCCCCACGCTTCCGGTCGCCTCCACGGGTCTCAGCTCTGCAGGGACTGTGGATTGGGCTGTTAGAAGGCAGGCAAGCTTAATCTCGTCGATCTCTGTCGCTCGAGTTCTGGCGGGAACTGCAACAAAGCAGACGTCGAGGTGCTGGATGGTGCCTGTTTGCACAGGGTGGTCACTCCTTGACCACAAGGGAGATTCTTCAGTCTTATACGTTGAGTAGGATGTCGAAGGGTCCAGAGTTTCGTTTCTTATGTTTCCTCAGGATAATCTGAAGTGCATTGGCACTGCTCCCACTCTTATTCAAATCTGGGGGGCTGGATTACCTGCTAGGTCCCCTCCTATGGGTGGGACCCAGGAAGGGGGTGGATACACCCCTTTCCTTTGATCCTGGCCGCGCTGGGACTGGCGCTGGTGTGCCCCAGAACCGGTTTGACCGGATTATGCAAGGGGCAGCCTTGTGCTCCCCATGCAGTGTCTGGTTTCTTTCAAACCTCCCTGCTACAATCCATTATCTCCTGTCTGGGGGGGGGGGTGTGACACCTCCCTGCGACAGGAAACCCTTTGTCTAGGCCCCTTTGGCTGAGTTTCGGTCAGCTTCAGGGGGTCAGACTTGTGTCTGTGGCATAAGCATCCATTTTGTGGATCTGAGGCCCTTTTAGAAATTAACCGCTTTTCAGTAAAGTAACATGTCTTACCCCTCTAGAGGGGTGGAATGCTATCCCCGTCGCCAGAACTGGCGAGGGGATAGTATTCTAAATCGTATGACACCTTACACGACATGTTTTGATAAAGCCAAACCAAAGTTGCTATATAGCCGCGAGGATTATAATGCACTTAATAGTATATGGTATGGCATTATCCTGAAACAGCTTAGGGATTTGTTCCCGACGGCTGCAGACAGGCTCAGCTCATGCTAGAGCTCCATCTCACATTAAACCACGCACTCTGCCTCCAGGATTGATAAGGCCTTCCATAGGAGTGACTCACAGGTTTATATGTGTCCAGATATAGGTTTAGATATAGGTATACTATATCTAAGCAAGGGGTGATTACACCACCTTGCCCCAGCTGAGTGATCAGCCAGTTGTGTCAATTTAAGAACCAGCCAGGGGTGGCAAAAGATATGCTGCAGCCCCTGGTAGGCCTTGGTGGCACCTATGCCCTGAGCACCTATAGTGCATGGTACAGGGGCTGACAAGGAGTCCATTTCCAATTTGTGGTATGTACCTATAGCACATGTATTAATAATTTAGAGAGACAACAGCAGGCTGGGGGTCTGATTAGCAGGCCCACAGCCTCAGTAGTCCAAAACCAGTGAAGCAAAAAGCAAAAATTTGGGGTGACCATAGGATAGCAGACCCTACTCTCCTACACATAGCCAATAGGTTTCGCCTTCGGGACCTTATCCATGTTTAGTCATAGATATTGGCAATGTTTTAAGGTATGTTGTGGAGCAATGTAGCTGCTGTGTTCAGTACTGTAAAGTGTGTGTGCAAGTTGTACATAGTGTAGTGACAGAGGGTGCTGACTGTCACATTGACAGGCATAGCGGCTAGAGGCGGCAGGCGCCATGAGAGAGCCCTTTTACTGCAATATATAGGGAGAGTCTAATCTTCTGGTGGGCCTTATCGGATGCTGCCCAACCATCATAGAGAAGAATGGGAAACTGAGAGATTCATATGAACAGTACGGAGGGCGAGATTTATTTACGCTCTGTCCAACGTACCTATACAGTTGAATCTGGGTGGTGTGTGTGCTCCTGAGTATATTTCTTCTTCAGGACGAGTCATCCTGCTAATATTAATCTTTTTTTTTATTACAATAGATTATATTAGAGGACTCTACTCATGGCATCTCCTTACGTGATAGCTCGTGATAGAAACTGCGAACGTGTGAATTGGTGGGTTTTAACACCTTCAGCGCGGCGCAAATTTTCGTGCTGTGCTGAAGGTTCTAAGAAACGGGCGTGGCCGTGACGGAACGGTTCCGTCATAAGCACAGCCCAACCGGCACTCGTGACGGAACCGTTCCGTCACAAGCATCGCAGGGGTTAAAGCACAATCTAGCAGGTCAGATGCCCAGGGCTCGTACAACACAATATGGCACTAAGTTTCTGGCTGCACAAAAAAGGAGCTGAACACCTTAGCAAATCTGACAATGCAGTCATACAGAGTAATAAAATGCTGAATGCTAAAGAACGCTATGCAATCACACAAAAATGACAGAGCAATGTGTCCAAACTTGATAGAATGAATACAGATTAATAGGGAGGCTGAGGGAACTCACTAAATACATGAAATGCATATTTCACTGGGGGGAAAAGGGCAGATAGTGCATAAATACCAAGGAAGAAAGACCCAAACACTGCAGAGCCAGCACTGGTGCAGCTCATTAACCTGAATAGTTTAGGGGTGAGTCAATACAACTTACAGACCGTACCATTCGTCGCTGACATTCCTTAGATTACTCATGCTGGCTGGGTTTACTTGTATGATCAACATCTGCTCTTTACAAAAATACACACTACACAATAGTGTGGCTCAATGTCGGCCATTCTGACTCAGCCCTGCTGCTGATAAGGCACAGCTCCCATCAGTCTTACTGACAACACTTTCCAAGGGGACATAATACAGGGCAGCGAACAGGCTATGAACAGGCCAGATGTGGCCTTACAACTCAATGAGAAATGGATCTCCTCTGCAAGGGTACAATTAACCTCAGGCCTACAATGCTCCACTGTGCCACAGCCTTCACGTTTCACTTCCTCTGCACAAGGGTTTTTTGAAGTAAAACGACAAGTCAGTAAATAACGCTAAATGTTATGTTAACGCGAGTTCGAGTGTTCATAGGAAAGACATACATTCTGAGGCTGTGTTGAGCATGCAAGAGAGGGTGGAGGCTGTGAATGGAGATCATTCTTCCTGCACAACCTGAATGAGCTCACTCAAACAGGGCACCTACTGTCCTCACCGGGCGCGAGCCGCTGCAGGCAGGCACGGGAGGGCGCGAGGCGGAGAGGGGAGTACGACTGGCAGCCTTCGGAGGGGAGCGGGCTGCAAGACTTGGAAGGTAGGCCGCGGCAGATGGGGAAGTTGTGCATCACGTGTTTAGGGCTGGTTTCTATGCACCGCTAACGTCAACAGTTTACATAAGCGGGCAGGGCTGCGCCTAGCTGCAGTGCGAGGTACAGCACGGCCTCGTGAGTGTGGAGGGCTTGTGTCAGCCCTGCAGCTCCTGAGAGCTCGATCATCATATATAATCAAATCTTGGATCATGCTCTTTATTGGGGGGTTCTCTTAAGACTTCTCGCAACACTTATTTATGGATAATGTTATTAAACCTTAAAAAAGAAAAAAAATAAGTTACTATACATTTCCAAATGCCCCTGTTGGCTATACCTATGTATGTGATCTTATAAGTTTTAAATAACATTTCTGAATTCATATTGAGTTATATTTTAAAGAATTTTAAAGACGTGGTGTTAATCTAGAACTTTGGACTCCTCTGATTTGGGCAGTTAATGGATGTTCTTATCTATGATCTAACTTCTGGAGTTTCTCATCGCAAGTATGACTGATTAAGTTGCGGCTGTGTGAGGATGCCCCAACCACTGGCTAAAAACACCAGACGACAATGTATTGTAATGCTCTGCCCGTATGACTGCCCCCAAGTGCGGAGGTTAGTTCTTTTCCCTGCCTCGATTAGCAATGCCTGCCTTTAGATAATCCAGAGAAAGAGCAAGGAAATCTTGCAATCGATTTGAAAAGCCAGGAAGTATGACGTGCGTGTATAACAATTCCAAGCCAAATCTTTCGCTATAATATACATACGATACTCCTTAAAAAAGGGCATACGCGAGGGAAGGGAAGAGCTAATCCAATGGCAATTAAGTCAATAATTAATTGGCCATTTTAGTCGCTATATTGTAAAGCTCTTTGATGCTGGAGCAAAAACAGCCAAATCTGGTTGTTCCAAAAGCTGTAAGTGAGGAAGTAAATTTTCCTTGTAATCGCCTTGGACGGAAGCGAAACATTGTCATGTGATCGAAGGACGCCGACGCTAATTTGTGGAATTTTTGCTGTCATGCTCTGAGCTCCTCGGCTGCTCTCCACTTGGTTTTCACGGATGTCTGAGCCCAGATCCACTGATTCCTGGTCCAGTTCTTGAGGGCATCAGACTTGCGGCCGCGGAAGTAACCGAGGCTGCTGGTAGCTGGAGTACTCGAGCCAACCGAGAAACCCTGACCGAGTCTGCCACTCCGTGGAGCCCGCGCTGCGTTGCTGCATTTCCCGACTATCCTTTGGAGCGGCAGGACATCTGGTGTATCTCGGTGAGTACCCCGTAATGAGGTGTGGGCGAAGGAGGCCTCGGGTGGGTCCTTCTGGGCAACAGGGGTGTGGGTGCTGGGTGAAGCTGTGTACCTGTTGTTCAGTGTTGGCAGATTTTGAGACCTGTCTGTGCGCGCGCTAGAAGCAGGGGGGAGAAGGGGGCCTGCGCGATTTACTTGCAGGAGCTTTAATGGCTACAATATGGTGATGCGCGCTCCCGCAAATATATCGCCTCAAGTGCACGCGTTGCCATTGAAGGCAATGGGACGCGTGCACATGCTTGGCTGAAAAGCCATGGCGATGGGAAAAGGTATTTTTGCCTATGCAGCACATGCGCGCTGTGTAGGCGATACCTAAAAAAGGAAGATGCACGGGTAAGGAGAAAGGCTAGTTGCAACACCAACACCGGATCCCACACTCTTCAATTTTGGCAGTAAAAATGTAAAACAGAAATTTTTCTTTCTAAAGGATCCAATGACTGCAATTTATGCTACAACAGACGAGATATCAGAACTGCCTAGCCCAATAATGCCAAAGAAATAGGAAAAAAGGCCACCACAGCCCAGGATGGTCAGAACAACAGGACACGTCATCTCTATCAAAACGAGTCTCCCTTCCCTTAAGTCAGACCGAAGCAAAGTTCAAATAGAGAATCCAGTCCCGCAGGGAATAATCGCAGCAAGTAGACAGTTAACCACTATAGCACAAGTTCACTTGAACCTATCCCCACTGAGTAATAATAATGAAATAGGAAGAAGCTTACAATGTTGCAATAGAAGATCCAATAGAAAACCTCAGCAGTCAGGCAGACGAAGCTTGGACCTGCTCCTTCTCTTTATCCACTGATGCCAGTCTCCCTCAAATCTTGGAAATAATACGATTAAACAAGATGCAAATGCTTCAACCAAGCAAGGGAAATTTCCAACAACCATCTCCCCAAAGGATGGACATCTGGTGGAGAAGGGGGGGAGGGGGGGTAACCTCCACCCCCCTAAACCTGACCCCCAGAAATAACCCAAAAGTGGAAAACTCAAAGGAAGAAAGCTTCCTAACAAAAACCAATCCTATAGGCCCTTCACCTCCAATACACTTTCATCAGTAAGTAGGATTGAGTTACAGTGAAGGCTATTGGCAGTGTCCATCCAAGGGATATCAACTGACCCATGGAACAAATCCTTGCTAAGAACACTGGAGCAAGCAACAAGGGCTCTACATGTTCAATCGGATAAAATGGAGGTGTAGATTGACCTCATCAACTTGATTGCAGAACACATAGCAGGTATAAATGTCGAACTGGACTTAATTCTGATGCTACTCAGCACCAGGGCCTGCTTAGAACTTCAACAACAGGTTACCTGCGGTTGCAGTACAATTATCGACAAATTGGCCAAGCTCCCAGAAATGCTCACAAATTTATTGGGGGCAGTGCAAATAACTCGCAAAGCAGAACCTACAGATGGCCCGCAAGAGATAGACGTGAATGAAGCCAAAGCAGAGCCCCTAAAGACACCAAAAGAGACCATAGTGACTAATGGTAAAAACAAAGGGAAGGCAGAGGAAGAGGAAATATCAGGTGTAGGGGTTAAACAAATAGAGGCAAAACTGTCTCCGTCAGTCTCTCTCAAACTGCGAAACCAACTAAAAGACAACAAAAGCGTGCAAGGAAAGCCAGACTAAAGTAAACCACTCAAACCACTTTAGGTCCAGGGAAAACAAACTCATTCTTTTCCAACCAAATTTTATCTAAGAAAAAAAACAGGAACCAAAAAGACTTAACGTCAGACTCCTCCATAACAGGGTCCAACTTATCAAATACAGTAGTGGACCCAAATAAGCCAATCAAAATTCACTTGCTTCCGGCTGTAAACATTTTCAGCTACATAGAGAAAACAAGCCACGAACCCACCTACACAACAAAAAAACAAGAGGACCTCAAAGGGGTGCAAAAGATAGGTCACAAGAAGGGGGATCCAAAGCAAAAACAACTGAGTTATAACGGTAGCAATAACCCCATAGGCGCAGACAGACTAGCTCCCCTAAGCTGCAGAGACTACAGTCAAGACAAAGGGGCACAAGATACCAATGTAAAGACGTCGGAAGCAAAAGCAGAAGAAAGATCAGGGACAAAGTCTTTGGATGAAACTAAAAAAGACGATCACAGTAGCCCAATACCGATGATAGTTACCCGAAATAAGAAGTGTCAAATCTGCAAGTTTCCACCAACAGAACAAAAACTTAAGGCCCAAATTAAAAATAAGGAACAAAGTAGCCCAATTCCACTAACATTTACCCTAAATAAGAAGGGTTGTACCTTCAAGCTTTCATCGACAGAACAAATAACAGAGACCCTATGGACAACAACACAGAAAAATCTTGTGAACCTGGAAAGAGGAATGAAATAAACAATCCTTAAGGCCTCACCACAAGAAAGGACCCGCAAAAAATATGCATGCCAAGAAACTCAAATAGGTTGTGAATTACATAACAACCATAAACATCAGCTGGTTAAAGAGGACAGAATAAATACTTTAAACAATATTGCAGAGACTCCTTTAAAATTAATATTCGCGCCAGAGTATCACACTAAAGGAAGACAAGACACATTGAATCAAAGGAATTTGTTAATGTTGTTTAACGGGATACCAGTATTAAAGGGGATAACATCACACGACCTATTAGCCGTCGAATTCCAGCAAACGGCTTCCCCCATGGATATACAAGAGACCTTGACCACTTGGACTTCTAAGGACATAGTAGACAGGATTTAAACAATGAGGGCAGTATTTAAAGCCTGTGGAATCACTCTAAGACTCCACAATCAACCAAAATATCCTTACCCCCTCTTAAAAATCACAGCAACATCAAAAACTGGGCAGTCGTCTGGGAAAGGCCAAAAATCTTTCTTACGTAGCGCTAGAAACTCCTCGCTAATTGAAAGCAACTACATTTAAAAAAATGAAATAACAATCCCACCAAACCTTGACCAGCAGCTAGGGAATAGTCAGGATTGGTACTGGGTTCCAATAGCCTTGAGTAAAAATCGTACCTGCGGATATCCCATGTAATGTTTCCGACTATACAACAAGGGAGTACCAACACAGGAACAAAGGAAAAGAATTAAATAATACATCAAGGACCAACCGAGGTTTAGTAGAAAAACACCCGGAATCAATAAAGATCTGCTCTTGGAATGTTCACGGATTTGGAGAAATGGGTGAAGATCTGGAAACCGTATCCTTCATTCAAAATCAAGACCTAATATTGCTCCAAGAGACATGGAACACAAACGCAGCTCCAATTTCAGGTTAAACAGGACATCACATCCTGGCAGAAAAATTCTCAAAGTTTAGGCTTCCTAGAGGAAGTTTGTCAATGTATGCCACAGCAAAATATGATTGATCAATAGAAGAATTAGAGCCTGGAGAAAACTGGCTGCAAGTACTAATACTGACAGGTAAATACCATTCCAACAAGCTAAGCTAGCAAATAATAATATTTAATGTATCCATCCACCCAGAGAAAAATTCCTAACCTTGGTGAACCTAATTAAGGTACTGCATCTGACCCATAAACACTGCAATCTGATAATTTAGGGAGATTTTAATAGTAACCTCATTACTAGCAAACAACCCAGAAGTAATACGAAGGATGTCCAGGGAATTCAATCAATAACATGAGAGTTGGACGCCTTAGGCTTAACTACCTTGAACCGTAACGTAACCAGCGACAGACTAGTGGCCATCACGTTTCTGAGTTGAAAAAGCCAATTAATCATAGACTTTACCATCGTCAGCAACAATCTCATTCCTATGATAGATTCCTTTCAAATGTGTCCACGCCCAGAAAGTGATCAGATTCATCTTCCGTAGATTCCGAAAATTAATTTCACACTAACACAGGCACAAATATTAAAGTCTCTGGTACAACATCCAGAGAAATACAACTTGAGGAAATTGAAGTGGCGAGAACCATGAGAAGCAACAAGCGACACAAAAAGAAGAAGAAACACTAAAAAATTGGGAACTCTTAGGGCAGTTTCTTATTTGAAAATTCCCAGTTATCCCTGGACGACAAAAGAAGATAGAAACTAGGAAGGAGCCATGGTGACTACCCATTGAGAAGAGGGTAGATGATGTAGTTAGTAATATAAAACAGTGTCTCATGTTCTAATGCTTGCAAATTAATTTTCCATCTTAAAATTTGTGAGGATGACAGGATGTGTTTGAACTATCGACATATGATTTTTTTAGTAATATACATATGCATATTGTTTTGCTTTGTTTTATTACAGCCCTGACGAAGTCCTGTGTTAGGACAAAACGCATTGGCTGTTTTTTTTGTTAAGAATTGTGAAAAAGTAATAAATAAAATCAATGAAGAAGTGTGGAAATGTCGTGTCCTGCAGGCGGCTGTCTCGGAAACACCACGGAGTTGAAGCTCTTTTTCTGACCTCTCCCACATCGGTTCACTCTACACCAATGAAATATGTATATACTTGGTAAGAGATGATGCCAGTGCAAGGGACACAGGGAAACAAAACAAGGAAAGATGGGGAAAACACAGAATTCGGAAATCCAGGATGCGAGGAGAACTGGTCAGCACTCACTATCTCTTCAGAACCCCTCCTGTGAATTAAAGAGAAAGTGATTAAGCTAATGGTTGCATTATATAGGTGATGGTGTACGTTTTGAATCAAGATATTGGATACCTGGAAATAACTTGCAGTGCGTCTACCTGTACCTGGCTTCACCTCTGTTGTCTTCACAGAAGGTAGGTAGTGAAATATATAAAAGAAGATTCCTGCACGATAGGGACCATTGGTTATCACTCAGAGTGTCATAAGGTACGCTATATATATATTGGAATACTTAAACACAAGTACCTAATGTTTCCAGTGTCTTGAAGAAAAATGACTCCCTGTTATCCACAAGAAGCAACTCCCGCATCTATGTAGTTTCCCTAGAATCAGGAGAGATATAATCAGTAATCCTTAATAGTCTCTATCACACTTATTGACCTTTAAGATAGCAATAGTACCTGTTTATGTCAGCAAAAGAAGATATAGAAAAATCCCTGGAGCTCTACTTCCTATTCTCTGAGGCTCCGATAAACAAATGAATAGACACCTCTGCTTACGGTAAACATCCACAAGAAACTCCGCAAAGCGTGTCAACTATAAATCACTAAACAAAAAAAAAAACAGTATTGACTCTACACTGGTTTGTAAACTCATCCGAGTTTCGCTCTAACAAATAACCCGCTCCCGTACTTATCTGAGCAGTAAGAGAGCGTGAAGAACAGGAGACCAACGCTGAACCGAAGGAAGAATCCGCCGAAGCCCGAACGCCACCACCGTGACCCGGAAGCAATGCTGAATACCCGGAAGGAACGCAAAGCGTCGTATCAGTAGAACGGGAGCATTATATAGCGGTAGTGCGCATGCGCGACTCTTTGCGCGTGCGCTCTCCTGACCCCTGATTACCGCCAACCAAGCTTTTGCCAACCACGTCTCCCGTGGATCGGCAGGCATGACAGTACGCCCCTCCCAAACTACCCCCAACAGGTTTGGGCTTTCCTGGATGACGTCTGTGAAACAAGCGCACCAATCTAGGTGCATGTATCTGACTCGCAGGTTCCCAACTGCGTTCTTCAATGCCATACCCTTTCCAATGTATAAGGTACTGCAATCTACCTCTGCTCCTACGGGAATCAATGATGCTTTCTACCTCATATTCCTCATCCGAATCCACAATGAAGTAGTGTGGCTCACTGGTTAGAGGCGGCAGACCCGAGAGCAGAGGACGGCCCGGGACCAGGGTTCGATTCCCGGCGCGGCAGGTTTCTGGACCAGGGTCAGCGGACTCGATAATTCTCTCGCCTCGGTGCCCACTCTGATCAGCGTTCACACTCGGCAACTCTGGGCATTAGCTTGCCTCATCTTCACTAACGGCCCCACCAGACCGCCGGGGATGCTTGGTCTCACCCTGGAGATACCCATTAAGGGACCATCTCTCAGGGAAGCCAGGAAGGGTTTCGCAGCGGTCGAAGCGCCTTGGGACCCTACGGGTAAGTAGTGCGCTATATAAATGCCTATACATACATACATACACAATAACAGGTGGGGGACTGACTGGCAAACGAGTACCCGGTGCAACAGGCTTCAGGAGCGAAACATGAAATACAGGGTGTATTCTCATAGACACAGGGAGGTCAAGATTCATGGCAACTGGATTGACTACTTTAGAGACAGGGAAAGGGCCAATATACTTAGGTTGGAATTTGCAAGCCCCTCTCAACGCAATATATTTGGAGGACAGCCATACCATGTCTCCTGTCTTATACACTGGTTCTGGTGTTCTATGTGCATCTGCCCCCTTCTTATATTGTATCTTGGCCTTGTCTAAATTGTCTGAAACAGAAGTGTGTACAGTCTGTAGATGCTGAACCAAAGCAGATACTGAGGGAGTGTTGCAAGAGATAGAAAGGGGTATAGGTAGCACTCTCGGATGAAACCCATGGGAACCATAGAAAGGAGTGAACAAAGTGGAAAAGTGATGACTGTTGTTATACATCAACTCAGCTAACCAGATGACTTCGTCCCACTCTTTCATAGATTGGAGACATTGGCATCTGATCAGCTGTTCTAGGCTCTGATTGACCCTTTCGGTTTGTCCATCCATTTGAGGGTGGTGACTGGATGACAAACGTACTTACACTTGTAATAACCCACATAATTGTCTCCAGAACCGTGAGATAAATTGGGTACCCCTATCTGTGATTAAAACAAAGGGTATGCCATGCAACCGAACTATGTGCCTTAAAAACACTTGAGCAAGCTTCATGGAAGAAGGTAATCAGGCAAAGGAATTAAATGGGCAGTTTTCGTAAATGAATCTACCACCACTAACACTGTAGTGTTCCCTGAACTGGTTCGAGGTAATTCTACAATAAAATCCATAGACACCGTGTGCCATGGACCTGGAGGGGTTGGAATCGGATTCAACAGACCCACTGGTTTGATATGTGTAGCTTTACCCTGTGCACATACATGGCATGTCTTCACGTATTCTTGTGTATCCTGTGAAATGCTGGGCCACCAACAATACCGTTTTACCAATTCAACCGTTCTCTTGCATCCAGGATGTCCCGCTAAACCCTGTGTATGACACCATTGTAAAACTTCTTGTCTCAATGGCTCTGAGGGAATATATAAACCTCCTTGTACATATCCCAGACCCTCCCTCCATTGGGTTTCTTGACTCCTCAAGTATTCCAAGGTTTGAGGATCTTGCTGTGAGTCCTTTACATCCTTCAAGAATTTCTCTACCTTACTGGTTGCCCCTATGATTTTCTTGGTATCTAGAATAGAAGGTGGTACTTCCATAGAAGGTAAGGGATCGAAACCTAACCTAGAAAGGGCATCAGCCTTCCCGTTCTTTCTCCCTGATCGAAAATGTATCTCAAAATCATACCCACTGAAAAATTGGGTCCATCTTAGCTGTCTCATAGAAAGGGCTTTAGTTGTCTTAAGATATTGAAGATTTCTATGATCTGTGATGATGGTAACCGTATATCTAGTGCCTAACAGATAAGGTCTCCACTCCTCCAACACCTTCTTTATTGCGAGCAACTCTCTTTCCCCTACTGCATAATTGACTTCGGGTGCAGTAAGCTTGTGTGAATAGAATGCCACTGGATGTAATTCTCCGGGTTCAGGATGGATCTGTGATTACACACCCCCTACAGCTACCTGGGAAGCATCCACTTCCACCACGAAAGGACTGCTTTGGTCAGGATGTCTCAGAACAGGCGCACTTGTGAAGGTTTTCTTTAATGTCTGAAACGCTTCTTCTGCTTCTGATATCCAGATGAAGGGGATTCCCTTTCTCAACAGTTTGGTAATAGGTGTCACGATGTCTGAGAAGTGGTTAATGAAGCGCCTATAGAAATTGGCAAAGCCTATGAACTGCTGCACTTCCTTCACTGAGGTAGGTGCAGTCCATTGCACCACAGCTTGTACCTTATGAGGATCCATTTCCAATCCTTGTGAGGAAATGATGTATCCCAGAAAGGACACTCGTGACCGATGGAAAAAACATTGATCCAGTTTGCAAAACAGATCATTGTCCCGTAACCTTTGTAGGACAGATTGGACATGATGGATATGTTCCTGCACTGTACTCGAATATATCAGTAAGTCATCAATGTAAGCAATGACATATTGATCCAAAATGTTTCTCAGAATGTCATTTATGAAATACTGGAAGGCCGAGGGTGCGTTGCACAAGCCAAACGGCATGACTAAATATTCGAAAAGTCCATATTTAGTACAGAAAGCCGTTTTCCATTCATCTCCCTCCTTTACTCTTACTAGGTGGTAAGCACCTCTCAGATCTAATTTTGTAAAGAAGTTGGCTGTCTTCACCTGATCTAATAAGGAGGAGATGAGAGGGAGCGGATAACGGTTTTTAATGGTAACTGCATTGAGTGAGTGATAATCAATACAACACCGCAAACCCCCTTCCCGTTTCGGTATGAAGAAAAGGGCTGAGGATGCGGGAGATCTAGATACCCTTATGAAACCCAAGTCCAACATCTTATCTAGATACTCTCTTAAGTACACATTCTCCTTTTCGGTCAACGCATAAACCCTACTAGTGGGAATGCGCGCACCCGCTTGCAAGTCTATTCGACAATCATATACCCGATGCGGGGGTAAACAGGTGGCTTCCTTGGCATCAAAAATGGATGAAAAAGGCAAATAGACTTCCGGCAATGAATTGTCTGGTTCATCGATTTGCAGTTCTGTATGTTGGGTAGCACTACAACCTATCTGAACTACTTCTTGTTTAGGATGCACAGAAGGTTGTTCTTTCATCTTTTCCTGGTGGTCTTGTGTTTCGGATGGTTTGATATGATCTCCACACACTTCGGGCTTGAATTCCATAACACCTGTTTGCCAGTCAATAGACGGATTATGGGTTCGTAACCATGATAGACCTAATACTATAGGAAACTGCGGGGATTGTATCAGATCAAATAAAAAAAATTCTGTGTGGATATCCATTAAAGTCACTAGAATGGTATCAGTTGTAAGTGTAATAGGCCCAGATTTTAGTGTACTACCATCGATGGTACATACGTCTTCTATGATAGCCTTTTGTGCTGTAGGTATCTTGTGTTGTTGAGCCCATTCTAGATCCATGAAATTCCCGGAGGCTCCTGAATCAATCATAATAGGTATGTGTGTCTGAGAAAGTTGCCACTGCAATAAAGAAGGCACCATGAAATGACTCTGTATGAGAGAAGTTGAGGAGACTATAGAACCTGAATGACCCGATGCCTCAGTCTCTTTTGGCTTCGGGTCTATTAGTTTTCCGACCTTTTGGTTTGTTTAGGTTTGATAGGGCAATCTCGTAAGAAATGACCAGCCTTGCCACAATATAAGCATAGCTTATGATCCCGGCTTCTTTGTCTTTCAGCTTCACTGATTGGTCCTTTCACACTCCCTATCTGCATGGGTTCTGTTCCTTCAGAAGGAGATACCGCAGAGGACTCAGGTTCTGTCTTTCGTTCTCTATAAAATGTCTTACTATAATCATATCGTGTCTTATCCTTTCTGCGTCCCCCCAAACGATGATCTAACTTGACCACTAAATCAATCAACTCAGGGCAGGAATCAGGGGGATCTACCACATGAGCTAAAGCATCCTTTAACTCATCACGTAGACCTTTATAAAATAAAGCACTACGTTTCTCCTGGGGCCAGCTAGCTTCAGCCACTAGACGATTAAAAGTTGCTATATAAGTAGGCAAATCCCTAGTTCCCTGTTTCAACTGTAGTAACTCTGTATCTGCCGCGTGGGTGAAGGTGTGTTTATCAAATAATTTGCGTAGTTCGCCCTTGAATCTATCATAATCCAACAGTAACGGATCATCTCTTTCAATCAATGGTATTGCCCAATTGGAAGCTGAGCCTCCCAAATATGAAATCATAAAGGCCACCTTTGCCTGATCTGTGGGAAAACAAGTGGGTTTGCACATAAAGTGCAATTGACACTGACTGATAAAGGCAGCACATCTGGTAGGATCTCCGGAAAAGCGTTCTGGGGGTTCAAGTGGCAAAGGGGGAGTAGGGGTTGTGGTAAATAAATAATTAATTACCGGGACTATTTTTGACTATATTAACAATAACAGATAGCTCAATAAATAAGAGGCAGGATCCGATGTATCCAAGTCAAAAGGATTTATTCAGACAAAAGGGAAGGGACTGGAACGGGACAGCCTGAAATAAAATAGGAAGGAAGGCAGCTGCACCATTTCATCGACAGTGCAGCATATATCTAGTACAACATTACATTACATTACATACAGTAGGCGTAACTTATGACAAACGTAAGATAAGAACACATGGGTGGAAAAAGAAGGCGTGTACAGGGCGTGCACTGAGACATGTGATGTGAACGTCACAGAAGTGTCATGAATGGGCGGAAACATGGAGGGGGCTACCTGAGCAGCTGGGACCTTTAACCTAGTAGTGCGCGCAAACGGGCAATGACGTGTTACTAGGGAGAACTGGGGGCTATGACTTCTGCACTAGAAGAGGAGACTAAAGTCTGCGATGTCAGGACGACATGTACCTATAGCATATCTGGTATCTGGTGTTTGGAGTACATGTTGATAGAATCTAAAAGTTATCAGGGCAAAGGCTACTTGACACTAAGGCTGGTGCATGCATCTATTCTACATGTATTGCGTGTGCTATGAATCTTCTATGAATACTAATACAGTATTTCTCTTTCATGGAAACAGAAAGACTAGACCATAGCTGAAACTGTTTATGCGGTTCAGTAGCTTAGGAATGCAGAGAAGGAAAGCTGAACTGATAACTAGAAACATAACATATTCTTGGCAGACAGGCAGGCAGAGCCAGGCCGGGCACCGCGCTGCGAGGCAGGAAGTAAGTGAAGGGTCAGGGATGCAGGTGGGGGTTGTATCGCTCCTCGGAGTGGGTTCAGGAGACTGGAGCTTGAATCTGGTGTCCGGGCCCCTTGAGGCCTAGGAACGGGGACAATTCAATGAATTAACGTGCACACTGTAAAACGTGGCAACATAGGCCTAATACTCGTTGCTTTCACGAGAACTGGAAACTGGCATACTAGAGTCGGACACAACCATAATTGCGTCTTTAATCGATCATAGGGGGATATATGCATATCGATCATGCACATATAACATAGGATGGGGAACACGTAGGCACATATAACATGGCAAAATTCACTTTTCCACATTCCCTCCTTGTGCCCTACGTTTCCATCAGGAAACATCAATATTCATGATACCAACTATCTGTTCATATAGCATCATTTGCTCCTCTCGAATTGTCTTGGAACGGGATTTAGGACTAGGAATACAAGAGGTAGCACACATGCCGCAAATCGCAGGGCCACATTGTAAACAGAGGCAGCAACTGAATATGATCATTACTGCTATACCTAGAAATGACAATACTTTCCATCCCCAGGCAGATATTATACTCCAGAGCCAACCGGACCATGTCCAGGTGCCTGGATTCTGGTGTAACTGATGGGCAATTTTATGAAGTCTGGTTATAGCTGAATAAACAGACGGCGCGTTATTAGGAATGAAAATGCAGCAACTAGATCCGATGACTCTACAAGCTCCTCCTCTATCGGCTAGTATGACGTCAAGAACGAGACGATTTTGGAGCACAACAAAACGCATAGCAGATTGTTCTTCAGTTAAGTTACCTAGAGCGGAAGTAGTCTCATTCACTACTGCTTCAAGAGTTCTGGTTAGCCTACGTATTAACTTACTATTCTGGACAGGGCCTATGAAGAAAAAGAAACCTTTATTGAAGTCTTGGTACTGTTCTAGAGCAGTTTCAGTTTGATCGACAATTGGGGACTCGGTCTCCCTTCTATGTCTAACGTGTACTAGATGTGTGTTTCTGTGATAATCAGACGGGGCTAGGAAAACTGGTGGCAGTAGGAAGGCAATATAACATGTTCCATCCCAATCGAGGGGCAGACGAACATATGCGGTCTGACCACAAACAAAATAAGAATGACGTGAGGCTTTAAAAATAGATTTCCCACTGTCACTATACTCGACCATAGTAGTACAATCACTATGACCTACATGTGCGGAACCATTCTTTCTGACACATAATTCGCCTTTAACTGGTAGTACTGAAATAGCAGGCAAATCTGGAGTAGTCTCGGACTGAACATTCAAGACCATGAAATTCGAGGAATAATTACCTAAATCATATACTTCATTTTCTAGATCTAACCCTGTTCTATGGGAAAGACCTTGCTTGTCTGGGAAACATGTTCTATTCAGAAGGGACATATCAGTTGAGGATGACGTTAACGTGGACCATGCTCCACACGAACCATTATGTGAAAACGGATAAGGAAAGAGTGGCAGTACTCCCTTCGGTGTCTGGAAAGGGGGGAGTCGACCACACACCCAACAATTAGTGGCATTGGTGGTCTGGTGTGAATAGTGCAGCATTCAGATAAAAGTATTATTACGCATAGCAAGACGATAGGATAACTCGTGAGGAGGCAGATCACTAAATGTGTGCTCTACTGTAACATTAGAAAACATATGTACATGTGAAATAGGAAAACATAAATGTAACGCATAACTTATGCATGTAACCATAAGACTCAGGAACAATAAAAAGAACAGAACAATGATACATCTCTTAGAGTTTTGACTAACTCTCTCACTGTGTGGGTCTATCTCATACATGTCAGGAACCTGTCTAACCGTTTCACCCGAGAGGGACTTAGACAATTAAACTGGCTGACTTACTAGACCTCAACTTGGATTTATACTCCTGCTGCGGAGTTTTCTCTTGCAGGGAAATTTTAGATTCATAGTCTGGGCAGTCCTTGAGAACGGGGCAGTCCTTGAGAAAAGTCTTAGTTTTAAGTCCATGAAACTTCTTTACGTGGCTCACGTGTAGCCACCCTTTTCGGTTTTCCAGCTTCACTGCTGTCCGGGTGGTGAGAAGGACGAGGCGGGGCTCCTTCCAGCGGGGCTCCAGCGGACTTGAACGATCAAAGTTCCTTATAAGCACAAAATCACCCGGGACGACCTCATGCGGTTTCACGTCGGTGTTGTCTGGAAATGCAGCGGCAACCTGTGAACGACAAGATTGTAGTGCAGACATCAAGGAGGCAAGGTAATCTGTCAGCATATTACTGTCAACATCAGTTATTGTACGGGGTCTAGGTGTACCCCACATATTGGGGGGACGACCAAACACTATCTCATACGGAGATAGACCTGAACGGGAATGAGCAACCATTCTCATATAAAAAAGGGCAACTGGCAGTGCTACTATCCAATCTATACCTTTCTCTGCACACACTTTTGCGATTCGGATCTTCAAAGTCTGGTTATGTCTCTCTACGAGACCGGCTGCTTCAGGATGGCGTACACAATGGAACTTCCACTGGTACCCTAACAGAAGGGATACTTGTTTCATGAGCTCGGATGAGAATGGCTGGCCGTTATCTGAATACACGACCCTAGGTAATCCATAGCGGGGAAAGAACTCACAAACCAACTGCCTGGCAGTGGTCGCAGCTGTGTAGTCTGGAACTGGATATGCTTCTGTCCACCTGGACAAAGCGCATACAACTTCGAGGACATACTTGAAACCTCGACATCGCTCCATCTGAATGTAATCCATCTGGAGGACTTCAAAAGGGTGGTCGGGAGGATGGAATCCACCTTGTTCCACCGGGACACCTTTACCTGGATTGAACTGACAACATATCATGCAGGTACGTACTTTCTGTTTGGCTGCTGCTCGTAAATGCTTGTTGAACCAAATGTTCTGGATACTGTCTAACATGGCTTTTTCTCCTAAGTGTGCTGGACTATGTGCGGTGTTAATAATGACTTGAACCATAGAGTCGGTGAGAAACCATGTGGCTTTTCCCTTCGTCAACCATCCTTGATCTGTCTGGACCCCTCCTTGTTCGGACCATTTCTTGATTTCATCGGGAGTAGCATGTAACTGTATATCTATGACATCTTGTGTAGGGTCCTTAACTGTCATACAAGTAGTCTGATCTGGAATGTTTGTCTGTGTTGTGTTAACTGGAATGTCTGGAGTCTGAGCTGTGAGCTTGGCTGTTCGATCTGCTAGATCGTTACCCTGGGAAATGATATCAGTGGCTTTCGTATGTGCCTTGCACTTCATGATAGCGATAGCTGTCGGTAAATGTATTGCATCTAACAGAGCTTGAATAAGGGGGCCATGCTGAATCTTGGTTCCATGAGAAGTCATGAAACCTCTTTCTTGCCAAAGCACTCCAAAGTCGTGTACGACTCCGAATGCATAACGTGAATCTGTGTATATGTTAACTTTCAGGTTCTTGGCACGTATGCAGGCTTGGGTCAGAGCGACAAGCTCTGCTGCTTGAGCAGACAGGGTGTCAATACGATGTGTTTCTATAACTTCGGTTTCAGTAGTCACTGCATACGCGGCTACTAGTTATCCTGTACTTGTTCTCATACATGAACCATCCACATAAAGTGTCAGGTCGGGATCAGGTAATGCAATGTCTGTCAAGTCTTGTCTTGGCTTTGTCATGGTGTTAACAACTTCCACACAGTCATGTGTGGCAGGATTTGAGGTAACTGACGGTAACAGTGTAGCTGGATTTAAAATGTTGCAGCGTCTGATTTCTATGTGTGGCTGGAACAGTGTCAGTTCATAACCTGTTAAACGTGCAATTGTCAAATGCTGAGTCTGTGTTCGGTTTAAAAGAACTTCCACGGAGTGTGGAACTTGTACTGTCAGGGAGTGTCCTAACACTATGGAATCACTTTGTCTGATAGCTAGAGCTGTGGCTGCAACTGACTTGAGGCACGCAGGCAGAGCCTGGGCCACCAGATCTAATGTGCTAGAAAAATAAGCACAGGGCTTGTATTGTCCTGCTTGATCTTGTGTGAGAACAGATAATGCAGTACCATCACGTTCTGTAACAAAAAGTGTGAAAGGCTTACTGTAGTTCGGTGTTGCTAGAACAGGTGCTTGGCATAAAGCTTTCTTTAATTCATTGAAAACAAGTGTATGTTCCTGGGTCCAAGGGAGGACAGTCGATACGGCTGCCTCCTGTGTCGTTAACTGTATCAGTGGCTTGGCTAGAAATGCGTACTGAGGAATCCATTGTCTGCAGTAAGAAGTGAGGCCGATAAAAGCTCGTACCTCCTTCTGTGTCTTGGGCTGTGGAAGACGTGCTATTAACTGGATACGGTCAGGTGTCAACTGCCTACCCCTCTTGGACAGTAAGTGTCCTAAGTAGACCACTTGCTGGACACAGAATTGCAATTTGGAAGGGGACACCTTGTGCCCCATCTCGGCCAGAAAATACAGGACTGTAAGTGACGCACGCTCGCAGTCACGTTCAGAACGGGCTGTGATCAGTAGATCATCAACATACTGGAGATGGGCAGTGTCAGTTGGCATGTGAATATTGTCTAGTTGTCTTTTAAGTGCTTGACTGTAAATACTAGGACTTTCTGTAAAACCTTGAGGAGCTCGTGTGAATTTATAGCTTCTTCCATTTAAACAGAAACCGAAAAGGAACTGGCTGTTTGGATGAATAGGGACACTAAAGAATGCGTTCTTGAGATCGATAACTGTAAAGAATGTGGCTTCAGAATCAATGGCTGTCAATAGGGAAGAAATATCTGGGACTACTGGGTACTGGGGTATAATACATTTATTAAGTTCTCGAAGGTCAATCACTAATCGATAAACTGGAGGTGCATTGGGATCAGTACGTTTCAGGACTGGAATGATAGGAGAATTACATACATTGGAGTCAGTTTCTACAACCACTCCTTGAACAATAAGCTCGTCAATAATTTTGCATAAGGCTGCTACAGCCTCAGGTGGCAGTCTGTACTGTCTGATTCGCAGTAATACAACACCTTGCTTCAGAGTGACACGATGGGGTGTGATATGCATACAACCTACATCAGTTGGACCTTGCGCCCATAAATGCTGTGGTACATTCAATAATCTTGGATCAAAATCACGTAATACATAATGACCTTTGAAATCACGCAGGAACAAATGGACCCCTTCTGGGGAGCAGCATATTACTGCTCCTAATTCTTTCAGAGTCCTAATGCCTAACAAATTTTCTGGGCAAGATTTCGTGAGTAATAGATCTGTAGTTCGGGACAATGGACCAACTTCTAGAGTAACTGGTTTCGATATTTCATTAACAATAGGCTTTCCTGAAAATCCAAGGGAAACATTTCTAGAGCCTGAGAGCGGAGCCCCTGGAACCTCGTCATGACTGATGGTAGTCCTACTTGCCCCGTATCAATCAGAAACTTTCTGTCCTTCCCTAATACTTGACTGTGTACATAGGGACCCTCTTGATCTACAGGAATCTCGATGAGAGGCAAGCCTACCTCCCTCTCTAGGCTGTTTCATGAATATGGCTGATAATCTGGATACTCTGACTGTGCATACTGGTACATCTGCTGTGTAACATGCTGTGTTGCAGCTATAGGCTGCGGTACTATAACTGTCTGTTGTGCATTCTGTGGTGGCTGGGAAGTCTGTGAAACTTGTTCTTGTCTAGGCGGACCTGGTCTCTCTTTAGTCTTACCAGTAGCTATGTTGTGTTTCAGAACTGCACATTCGTTTATAAAATGACCTGGCTGTTTACAGTAATTGCATGTCCCTTTAACGGGAGCTGCAGGATGACTGGCTTGATTCGGACCCCTCTTCTGACTGTCTTGAGGAACAGACTGTGCAACTAATACTTTCATTTTCGTATCTTTCATACGTCTTCTCTCGTGTTCCTGCTCTTCTCTGATTCTGTTCTGGTGATACTGGAGCATCTGGAGCATCTGTGACGGAGTATTAGCTTGCCAGGTACTTTCGACTTTCAATACTCGATTTTTAACTTGTGGACTTGAATTCTCGACTAGTTTGGTGACAAAAAGATGAGGGTACGATTCACTACTTGTTTTCAGGCCACTATTAATAATGAAACATTTCTCAAATCTAGAATAAAAATCACTAGTATCTTCGTCTTGTTTCTGTTTACAGGCTGAGATGGCATCCCAATCTTCCTTTTTCGTGGCTAGTAATCTTGGCAAAACTTGTATCAATAACTCGGGCAAAGCTTTAGCTTTATCCCCTAGACCGGTACCTGGAACTCGTGTATTATCTTCAGTTTCTAATGCTGTCCAATCTATCTTTTTCTCTCCTACCTCCCATTCTTTTTCTTTGAGTTTTTCATATATGCCCGCAGGCAACAGGACTTTTAACATTTTAATGATATCAGGATACGTGTATTCTCCCATACGGAGCATGTCCTTTAATTCACGGTGAAACCCTGCTGGATCTTTATCATGACAGGGAATTAGCTTTTTCATTTCTAAGAGTTCTATTTTCTTGATAGGGGTGTAAACAAATACTCGTTCTAGACCACCACCCTCTTTCTTGACTGGATGCACTTCTCGTAACGGATTCTGTCTGTCTATGTAGAATGATTTACTTTCTGGTGGTGAGACGTGAACAAAATGTGGATTCAGAAACGTTCGGTATTTGTGGCGCTGTTCTAGAATGACACTAATTAAATCGGTACCTAGACCTTTCCATCTGTATTGGAGTAACTCGTTTAATATATCATGTAGAGGACCTGGATCAGAATGCTGTTCCTCATACAGTATAATGAGGTGCTGGATCATATACATACCCACCAGACGTTGTTCGGCTGGGGGCAGTTTCAGAAAAGTTTGAGCCACTATTTCATCTGGAAACGTGGTAGAATCAGTAGTCCATCGGACTGCTGATCGGGCTAGTTCTTGTTCATGCATTGTACTAAGCTCGCTATACCCTATTCGTGACTTCAGAATGTGATCGGTGGCCTGGAATACTTGCTCAAGAGAACACTGTTCCGGTGCTGGAGGAGGAAAAGCTTTCTTGTAATCTAGACGTGAATGTCGGTCGGAAAGTCTAGTTCTACCTACATACGCTATTCTGTCGGGATTCTCGTTGTCTACCTCTTCCGTAGAAGAGTCATACTCTTTCTCGGTTGCTTGTTTTGCTTCTCGTTTCTCGTGTATAGTTATGATTTCCCTACGAATTTTCTTGTACATACTCTCTATACAACCTTGTGTCTTGTGTTTTCCATCGGCTATATTGTCACTCCACCTAGTCAGGACTTTCAGTTCTTCTTGATCTTTTTCTGGATAATCTTGCTCTCTTACTAAACAGTTAATCAGGAACTTTAAAATCATGAGCTGAGTCTCGACTTTTCTTTGAACCATGGCTTCGTGAATACTTCCTGGATTCTCTCCTGTACGGACAAAACGATATATTCTGTCTAGATGTTCTCCCATGTCGGGCAGGGTGACCAGATAGCTGGCAACCCGTCTTAAACGTAATGAATATATGACCATGTGATCCTCGCCTGGAACTGGATCATAACGACAGTCAGTAAGACCTCGCATGATATCTACATATGTAGACACTTTTGGCGTACGCTGTAACGCTAGGTCATGTAGCGTCAGATGTCTTGGCTGAGGCGGGGTGCGAGGAGAACCTCCCCCCGCGGCTCCTAAACTAGAATCGTCGGTGAATACTGTACGTGCTGGTAGAGTGACTGGCAAAGCGGGTACATGTACTGCGGGCTGGGCCGGGGGTGCTGGAACATGAACTTGGCCCCCGGGAACAGTAGTTGGCGGGACAGGAATTACATTATTAACGGGAGCAGGCGGAACAGAATTTGCATAGGCTGGGACTGTGTCGTCCAAATAGGACGAAAGAAATATGTCAGATGCGGTCGGTTTGTGACGTAGCTTAATCGGGACTAATGGCGGCGGAAAATTACAGGGTGCTTCCGGGGTTGCTTTCGGCAAGCCCTCGGCAAGAAGAGGATTTAATAAGGGCATTTCTTTGTCTGTCTGACTGTTCTGCTCTAACTCGTTCACCTTCTTCGATTAATTCCCTTTCTTGGGCTTTTTCTGAGGATTCCCTACTTAATTCTGTTTTTCTGAATTCTTTTTCGGTTCTTTTATGAGATTCTTTGCGCCATAACTCGATGGCATCTTTCTGGGACTGTCTGGCTTTCTTTTTCCATAATGCTTCTTCTACTCGCATGATGCACTCGGCATCCCATGTAACGGATACAGGCCATCTATATTTCTCTTCTAGTTCCTTAGTATAGTCCGCCCATAAGTCTAGATATATTATGGCATCTAAGCCATGCTTGTGATACATAAAATGTCCTGGACTGTCCCTAGGAGGGACAGGAACTGCTTCTTCGAGTAACCCTTTTCTGGTCTTTAACTGACGTAATTTCGAGAACAGAGGCATTTCGGTAATACACTTGGAACACAATACACAATAATCACAATAATTAAATGGCAAACAAAACATTCATACCACGACATAAAAATACATTGATAACAGTTCGAACAGAATACTACCTGATACAATGAAAACAGAACACATGAATTTCTCGAGAACAAAACTTACTAGAATTACTGGATGCACTGCTAAAACAGTACAGAACATACCGGTCCCATAAAGAGACACGTCTTGACCCGTATCCACCTAGGTGAATACTTCGGACTGGATCTGCGTACCCAAACCCAACGGACCAGGAACAAACTAATGATCCTGTCTAGATACTTCCCCCGCGACGGTACTCACCGGGAAGCAGAAACTGGAAGGCCTCGGACTGGACTGGACTGCTACGACGTCGGACTACGAACTTCGGAAACTTCGGTTACAGGTGGGCCTCTGGATACTTCGGACCTTGCTCTCTCGGCTTGGGCTCTGGTCGGGACGAACCGCATTCCACACCGCTTCGTCTGGATGTCGGACCGCAGTCTCCGTTTCCTCCGTGGGCCTGAGGGAGACTTGAAGCAGAAATATCTGCCGGTGCGCAGTAGAGTTCCGTCACGGCTGCAGAGGGTCAGGGGGCCTGCGTAGCATCGCCAGCGCGTGAGGAAGGGGCTCGTCCCTATTCGGGCGCCATTATGTGGTAAATAAATAATTAATTACCGGGACTATTTTTGACTATATTAACAATAACAGATAGCTCAATAAATAAGAGGCAGGATCCGATGTATCCGAGTCAAAAGGATTTATTCAGACAAAAGGGAAGGGACTGGAACGGGACAGCCTGAAATAAAATAGGAAGGAAGGCAGCTGCACCATTTCATCGACAGTGCAGCATATATGTAGTACAACATTACATTACATTACATACAGTAGGCGTAACTTATGACAAACGTAAGATAAGAACACATGGGTGGAAAAAGAAGGCGTGTACAGGGCGTGCACTGAGACATGTGATGTGAACATCACAGAAGTGTCATGAATGGGCGGAAACATGGAGGGGGCTACCTGAGCAGCTGGGACCTTTAACCTAGTAGTGCGCGCAAACGGGCAATGACGTGTTACTAGGGAGAACTGGGGGCTATGACTTCTGCACTAGAAGAGGAGACTAAAGTCTGCGATGTCAGGACGACATGTACCTATAGCATATCTGGTATCTGGTGTTTGGAGTACATGTTGATAGAATCTAAAAGTTATCAGGGCAAAGGCTACTTGACACTAAGGCTGGTGCATGCATCTATTCTACATGTATTGCGTGTGCTATGAATCTTCTATGAATACTAATACAGTATTTCTCTTTCATGGAGACAGAAAGACTAGACCATAGCTGAAACTGTTTATGCGGTTCAGTAGCTTAGGAATGCAGAGAAGGAAAGCTGAACTGATAACTAGAAACATAACATATTCTTGGCAGACAGACAGGCAGAGCCAGGCCGGGCACCGCGCTGCGAGGCAGGAAGTAAGTGAAGGGTCAGGGATGCAGGTGGGGGTTGTATCGCTCCTCGGAGTGGGTTCAGGAGACTGGAGCTTGAATCTGGTGTCCGGGCCCCTTGAGGCCTAGGAACGGGGACAATTCAATGAATTAACGTGCACACTGTAAAACGTGGCAACATAGGCCTAATACTCGTTGCTTTCACGAGAACTGGAAACTGGCATACTAGAGTCGGACAAAACCATAATTGCGTCTTTAATCGATCATAGGGGGATATATGCATATCGATCATGCACATATAACATAGGATGGGGAACACGTAGGCACATATAACATGGCAAAATTCACTTTTCCACAGGGTAACTACCTGTATAACTGGTGTTTGAGAGCCCGAGGCTGTCCCACCTCCATCCCTATCCATTCTATCTAATCTAGTAGCTAAGGCCTGGGTTTCTAATTGAAGACTACCCATCATGTTAGCTAAATCGGTTAGCGTCACCTCCATGGTGTTTAGGCGACAGTATATGGTAACGGCTTTGCGTTCTGTCGTGTCCTGCAGGCGGCTGTCTCGGAAACACCACGGAGTTGAAGCTCTTTCCTGACCTCCCCCACACCGGTTCACTCTACACCAATGAAATATGTATATACTTGGTAAGAGATGATGCCAGTGCAAGGGACACAGGGAAACAAAACAAGGAAAGATGGGGAAAACACAGAATTCGGAAATCCAGGATGCGAGGAGAACTGGTCAGCACTCACTATCTCTTCAGAACCCCTCCTGTGAATTAAAGAGAAAGTGATTAAGCTAATGGTTGTATTATATAGGTGATGGTGTACGTTTTGAATCAAGATATTGGATACCTGGAAATAACTTGCAGTGCGTCTACCTGTACCTGGCTTCACCTCTGTTGTCTTCACAGAAGGTAGGTAGTGAAATATATAAAAGAAGATTCCTGCACGATAGGGACCATTGGTTATCACTCAGAGTGTCATAAGGTACGCTATATATATATTGGAATACTTAAACACAAGTACCTAATGTTTCCAGTGTCTTGAAGAAAAATGACTCCCTGTTATCCACAAGAAGCAACTCCCGCATCTATGTAGTTTCCCTAGAATCAGGAGAGATATAATCAGTAATCCTTAATAGTCTCTATCACACTTATTGACCTTTAAGATAGCAATAGTACCTGTTTATGTCAGCAAAAGAAGATATAGAAAAATCCCTGGAGCTCTACTTCCTATTCTCTGAGGCTCCGATAAACAAATGAATAGACACCTCTGCTTACGGTAAACATCCACAAGAAACTCCGCAAAGCGTGTCAACTATAAATCACTAAACAAAAAAAAAAAACAGTATTGACTCTACACTGGTTTGTAAACTCATCCGAGTTTCGCTCTAACAAACAACCCGCTCCCGTACTTATCTGAGCAGTAAGAGAGCGTGAAGAACAGGAGACCAACGCTGAACCGAAGGAAGAATCCGCCGAAGCCCGAACGCCACCACCGTGACCCGGAAGCAATGCTGAATACCCGGAAGGAACGCAAAGCGTCGTATCAGTAGAACGGGAGCACTATATAGCGGTAGTGCGCATGCGCGACTCTTTGCACGTGCGCTCTCCTGACCCCTGATTACCGCCAACCAAGCTTTTGCCAACCACGTCTCCCGTGGATCGGCAGGCATGACAGGAAATCAGAAAATGATCATCTAAAAGATATGAACTGTTGAAAATATACAAACAATAAAGAAACATCATTGACAGGCCTGTGGATTGGATCAGTTATCATAATGGTCAATAATTTATTGTGATGTAATATTTGTAATTCATGTGGTCCTATCATTATGTTCATACCTTGAACGGTAACGTAACCGGCGACAGACCAGCGCCCATCATGTTTCTGAGTAAAAAAAGCCAATCAATCATAGACTTTTCCATCGTCAGCAACAATTTCATTCCTATGATAGCTTCCTTTCAAATTTGTCTACGCCCAGAAAGTGATCATCTTCCATAGATTCCAAAAATGAATATCACACTAGCACAGGCACAAATATTAAAGACTCTGGTACAACATCCAGACAAATACAACCTGAGGAAATTAAAGTGGCGAGGATCAGACACAAAGATAGTAATGGACACAATCCAGGATTATGTGAAGCAACAAGGGACACATAAAGAAGAAGCACAAAATTTTTTAGAACTCTTAGAGCAGTTTCTTATTCGAAAATTCCCAGTTGTCCCTGGACGACAAAACAAGATAGAAACTAGGAAGGAGCCATGATTTAATATTCAATTACGAGATTTTAAAAGGAGCATTGCTAGAGAGGTGCGCATCCAAGCAACGGCAACAAGAACTGGCAATAAATTCAATAAAGGTAACCTAAAGGAAATGCGGAAAAAATATAAGAAACATTTAAGAGAGGCAAAAACGGAGTATAAAGAAGAGATTTGGAATAAATTACTATGGTACACCTATGATGCACGTTATCTGCCCTTCCTGTCTCTTTTTCTCACTTATTCTCCCTCTCTTCACTTCTCGTCCTTACGAAAGACCACACCTACAGTGGACTGCTAAGGTTTCATTTGTAGGCTAATGTAAAATATTTTTGAAGGTATCATTATGAATGCGTATGTATTGCCCTTTCATCATGGATATATGAATGTGATTTTTGTCTCTTATTAATTTACCATTTCTTTTTACATGGAATATCCTTAGCACGAGGACTAGCACATTCTGTGGCACTATTAGCTCTGGGGGTTGAACGATGTACCTGCTTAACCGTAGGCCACAAGTTTGATTCTTGCATTGAACACGAATGAGTTCATACAATTTCTATTTGAAGAGAAAAAATCTTTTTCCTAAAATATATGGTGTGTATAATTAATACTTTTAGGTGATATATTGTTTATTAGCATTGAGGCTTTGCTGCCATGGGTTTTATTAAGAAGTCTCTTAATGGAGACATAATATATGATATGAGTGTTATTGACTACACAAATTGGACGTTTTTTTATCTTGACTAGTTGGGAGTCGCTTTTCGACTTACATAAATTTTAGTCTTACTTGCCAATTGCTGCTTATTATCTTCTGGTATCTCGGATCATTTTGATGTTGAGACATTTATGGAATGGATTAGATGCAGTCCAATATGGCGCTTGCATTGGGGTCTGCAATCTAGCTATGCGCATTGGATGCTGTTTTTGATGTGTAGTGTGGGCTACCGATATAAATACCCATTTAAAGATGGCGTCAATGCTACACGCCATGGACTGTCCCGGCATTACTCGCCTTTCATCTTGATGTTAACTTAGAGGTAAGAACTTGACTGTGGCTAATATTGGAAGAAGCGAGATTCGGACCCTTTTTTGGATATGTTGTTGGTATAGTTGTAATGGCAATATTCCATTGAGAGAAGCTACAAATTGTGGTTTTTAAGATTTTGCTTGAGATTGCCCCCCCCCCCGTTTTGTTTAATAATGGTTATGATGGTATTACGCCTTGGTGACATAGCACACACTGTGACGCTTATGATATTAATTATGCTAGAAATTAGCATGTTTGAGTTTGGTATTTTTAGATTACAAGGATGATAGTTTTGAATTTGTGTTTTAGTTAGCTCATATAATAATGACCGGTATGATAGTTTTGAATTTGTATTTTAGTTAGCTCATATAATAATGACAGATATTTGCGGTGGGCGTATGACTTAAGGGTGTATATGCCTAGATGTACTGAAACAGTTGATAATTGACTTAACTTAGTATTAGATATGTTAAGAGATAAGACATTGAAGTTTACCCATATGACCTTTTTAGGATACCGGCTGATGTTACTGAGACCCCACACTGATTGACAAATATATATCGATATTAGCGACTTAAAGCACCTGAACTGGTTAGTGTGGATTGGCCGTCATGTTTTAAAAAGTAAAACTAAGGATGTTTACTAACTGTACAAAATGTACGACAAGATCTGAAAATTAAGTGGGTCATAATTACATGATGTCTGTTTGCATGTTGCCATAGGATTCACATTGTCCATCATATCAGATAAAGGCTGTCCATGATAGAGGCAGTCAAAACCTGTTGAGTTGAACTGATATAGCAGTTCACAGTGAGTTTTTGTGACACGTTGTGTTGGCAAAATTGGATGTGTATAGGGTTTTCTACTTTGTCCATTTTGGGACTTTTTAGTGGTAGTTTGAATATTTGTCACATCCAGGTTAACGTGCCTAGGTGGTCACTTATATATTTTGATTTTATATTTTCTTTTTCTTTTTTGAAGGGATTCTCTCTACCTGTTTTTTGCAAAAATGTTTCTTCTGTATACACTCTGAAGTGTTGCTGCCTTTCAATTCAATGGGTGTTAGTATTCTGACTCTATTTTTTAGGTTCTTTGTAGAGCACTGGTTGTTTCATTTTTTCAAACTCTTCTGTGGTGGAAGTTTGGTCTGACACAGAATTATGCTTGCGTCCTACATTATAACTTAGCCATACATTTATTTGGTCTAGTCCTGATGAAGTCTTTGGCTATCACCATTACACGAAATACGTGTTGGCAAGAACTGGCGCTGTTGGTTGTATCATTGAAGAACTGAAGTGTGTTTTGAGATCCAAAAAGTCTTCCCAAGATGTAAGTTACATAATAAAGATCAAGGACGAAACACATGAAAAAAACTACTGCATGGACTTATGCTTTGATTTTAAATAATTTCCTCAGGAAATGTAACTTGCGTCTAAATTATAAGTGTGTGTAGGCTTACATACACTAATTGACAACGTGGTGTGGTCGTTGTTTCAATTTCCTTTGATGCAGTCTCAAATGAATATATATTTCTGATTACGTAGTCACAAAACCGCGCGCACTCTATACCCCACTTCCCTTCTGTAACGTTTAAACTGTCAACAAGTAGGGAGTTTTGGGGAATGATAAATAACCTGACCAAGGGCCCAAGACTGCAACAAGACACTGGAATAGGTGAAGACATGTGGATTACAAACATCTAAAACATGTACAACAATATGGATTATAATAGGCACGTTAATGCAGTTACGGTTTCGGAAGTACCTGAAGAGAAAAAGTCAGGAGAAGAATATTTTAGTCTCCAGCCTCATGAAGCCCGCTATCAATTAAAGCCAGAGATCAGCCGCAACAAGCTAGAAAATCTTACTAATACTAAACAACTAAAAGGAATAATAAAAAAAACTAAGAACGGAAGTAGCAGCGGGAACAAATGGGCTTCCAAATGCTCATTTTAAGAACGCACCCAATTTTTGGGCAGACTGTTTCACGCGCCTTTTTAACTACATCAATAATCAGAATATGGTACCAAATTCCTCGAGAGGGAATATAATCCATCCAATATTTAAAAATGGCAACCATAGTAAGCCAGAAAACTATAGATTGATATCTCTGTTTGATGTAGAAGCCAAATTATAAGCATCATGTCTCCAAATCCTCCTTCAAGAATGGATAAACGACAAGAGCATAATCCCAAAGATTTCAAACAGGTTTTAGGTCGGGAAAGGGAACAACTACAAATCTGGCAACCCTGGCTCTTTTAAGAGAAAAGGCACTACAAAGGAAAATTCAATTAATTTCAAGCTGCTTCAACCTGAAATCTGCGTTTGATAGATCGCCCTCCATACGGCAACCTGGCCGAGAGTGAAACTAGGTGACGGAAGTAGAGTATCCGTAAGAATAAACACTCAGCACGGCTCAAAACAAGGCTGCGTCCTGGCGCCTAGCCTATTCAACTTGTTCCTAGCAGACTTAACTGATCATATGCAATCAGCAATGAGTCACCCGCCAACGCTGGCCAAAGAGCCTATACCATTTTTACAATACACAGGTGACATCATCGCGCTAAGTCACAGTCCAATTGGTCTGCAAAGAGCAATAAACAACTTAGAAATTTACCTGGACCAGGAAAATCTAGAGCTGAACAAAAAGATAACAAAGGTTGTATGCCTAGTGGACCGCAAGAAAAATACGTTTAAATGGTACGTCAAGGGCTACCACGTGGGAGAGGAGCAAGCCTCTTATAAATATCTAAGCATAAAACTGGGGCGAGGCACTTCATACAAGGACTATGAATTGGAATTAAATGCTAAAGCCCAATTTCGACTACTGAACAAAAAATTGAGTTGTCCGGCCTACACACACCTCTGTCTTGTGGTTTGAAAACACGGTGCAGCAAGGAGGCAGAGTTCCTAAATGAGCTCCAGACCAAGATATATAAAGCTGTTTTTAATCTTCCTAAGTCAGCATCTCCCGCACAGGTACGGCTAGAATTTGGTCTTCAAAATCAGAAGTTCCAGAGTATGAATTCCTTCGCGAAGCTCTGCCATAAATTTCAGTCCTCAGAGCCCGGCACATTGAACAATCTATGCTAGGAAGAGAGAAAGCGCAAATGGCCACAGAAACACCTATATTATGGGGAGCTTATTTGAGGAAATATCTGGTGGAACTTGACATCCAAGTAGTATGGGAGAGCATGGCAGAAAAGACAACATTCAACAAAGCCAGTAATGCATCCTCAAAGAAGAAATCACTTCTGGAAGACAGAAATATTTTGTCTAATCGTCGCCACATGTGGACAGTAATAAACTCCTATACTCACACAGAGACACCAAGCTGGCCTAGCAGCTCATTTTAATTCAGAAATAAAAAAGAGTTTCCTCTACTATCGGTTGGGAAACCGTGACTCGAAGGACTTAATGCCATCATGGAAACGTAATAATCAAGAGGAGAACTGTTGTTTATGTGGTTATCCTAATGAAACACTAACCCATTTGATGTGTATATGCCCAGCTGGTAAGGACCTAAGGAAAACTGATTTTTAATGAGTTAAACATTCGTACATGCAGAGAAGCAGTGATCAGATGGATAGAGGGCCCATCAATTATTCTTTATTGCTGGGGCGTAAAAAATCTTACACAGCTCAGGAAATTCCAACAACAAGCAGACCTAGCAAACAAGAATGCTGGCTGAAAAACCTTGTTATAGGCGGTTCGAACATTACAGGCTATTTAGCACTAAGCCCGTTAAAGGCTCTATTTTCCTAGACATTTCAGCACTTTAACTGTATGGCTAGTTTTAAATCAACAGCTTTTTATCCACTTCTGCTGTTTGCATACCAACAAATAAGAGACAGCTTGCGGGTTGTGATATTTATTTTTATTATGTTACTTGTGCATAGAAATACATTTGCTTTTCAGGCATACTATCTTGCATATAATACTTATTCTTAAATTATTTTTTATGTGGTACCATGGTTTTTATATAATTTGTAATGATTTTAAGAAATCATGCAGTAAACTTGAACTTGAAACAGAAGTTGCACCCACGTTTGCTGGACCCGGGAAGGTTGTCTGGGTGCAGCTTGGTCACCCAGAAGTCATGCAACAACCTAAAGAAGGGTGTAGCTGTGACAGCGATGCCTAATGACTGTCAGTTCGGTGGCAGCAAGACTTCTGCCAGACACAAGATCTCACAAGATCTTAAGATACGTCGACCCCTGTGGCCAGGAACACTCACCAAGCCCGTGGATCAAGAAGCAGCAGCAGCAACACCTCTTTCGACTATGCCGCGACCACAGCATTTTTGTGCAGCTTTAGCATCCTGTATCCTCAGCATCAGGGCCACCTCCATAGGAATCCATTGCAGTGAGGATAAAGTGCCTGGAACTTCCAGAAGACTGCTTCTGTGCAGGTAACTGTTTCTGAGGGCCTTTTGGGTCCCCTTCACTGGCTACCTGCTGGAGTTAGTTTCCCGAAGTAACTCTGACTGCATTACAACTAGTCCAACTTTTTGGTGAAATTAATTCTAAGTGCTAAATTCATTAAATGTAAAATGTAAATGTAAATGTAAATGTAGTAGACTTGTAAAGCGCACAGCTGCCCCAGCAACGGGGCGTCCCGGCGCTGTATAACTCTGGGGAACCCGTCCTGGCTTTCCCTGTGGGATGGTCCCTTGCTGGGAGTCCCCAAGGTGGAGCCAGGCATCCCCGGAATTGGTGGGGCCGTTGTGGAGATTAGGCAAGCTAATGCCCAGAGTTGCAGTGTGGAACTCCTGATTAGAGTAAGCACCGAAGCGAGAATTATCGAGTCCGCTGACCAAGGTCCATGACCTTAAATATTTATTTATTTATTTTATTTATTTATTTAATTTATATGGCGCGTTATAACCACAGGGGTCTCTAAGCGCTGTTTGTCCAGATTTACGTGATGGGATGTTACATTCACTTGAGACCAGTTGCATGCCTAAGATCTGCCCCACGCTTGTCTAAAAAGTACAGTTTTCAATCTTTTCCTGAAGGAGAGTAGTTTACTTTCCTTCCTGAGTTCTGAGTCCAGTTTGTTCCAAAGAGCTGGGAGCGTGTTGGAAAACGCACGACCCCCCACCGTGGTCAATTTAAAGCGGGATTGGGACAAGAGAGTGGCGTCCGATGAGCGCAAGGTCCTACCCGGTATGTAGGGGGATAGTCGGGATTTCAAATATTTTGGTGCTTTGCCATACCGAGCCTTGTGGGCAATGCACAGACCCTTGAAGACAATTCTCTGGCGAATTGGGAGCCAGTGCAGCTCCTGCATCAGGGGAGAGGCATGGGCAGTCCTGTTTTTTTTAAAAATCAGCCTGGCAGCATCATTCATCACTCCCTGTAGTTTGTCCAGCAGCCGCTGTGGCAAACCTAAATACAGGGAGTTCCCGTAGTCCAGCCTTGCCAAAATTGTGGCCGAAACCACATGTCTCAGAGTGGAAAATGAGAGGAGGGCAGCGATCTTCCTTAGCTGTCTTAAAAGGCCTATGCAAGTGCCTACTACGGTGGTGATTTGTTTTTCCATGGACAATTTATTGTCCACGTGTAAGCCTAAGCTTTTAACCGCAGCTGCCGGTTTTGGTGGTGCGCCCAATTCTTTAGGCCAGAATTTCTCGCTCCAAGGGTTGCCCGAGATGGAAATGGGCAACACTTCTGTCTTGTCTGGGTTAACTTTCAAAGAGTTCTCGGACATCCAATTCACTGTGATTTTCAGTATGTCCTGTAGCCTAGTGACGGCTCCCGGACCGTCATCCAACCGGATGATTATCTGGGTGTCATCAGCATAGTTGTACACTAGGCAATCCATCCTATTCAGGAGGGCGATCAGTGGCTGTAAGTAGATGTTGAAGAGTAGGGGTGACAAGGCAGAGCCCTGTGGAACCCCACAGGTGATCGGGGCCAAGGTGGAAAAAAGGTCACCCAACTGCACTCGTTGTGTCCTACCCTGCAAGAATGAAGTAAGCCATGCATGTGCTGTACCCATGATACCTAAGGATCTCAACCGCGACAGAAGCTGTTTGTGACACACGGTATCAAACGCCGCGGAGAGATCCAATAGTATCAGGGCGCTCTGTGTTTTGGCATCTGCCCGCGTTCTTAGCTCATCTAGAATAGATAGCATAACTAGTTCCGTGCTATGATTAGCACGGAACCCTGCCTGGTTGGTCTCCAGCAGGTTGTTATTTTCTAGATGGTCCGATAGTAGAGCTAACACATGCTGCTCAGCCACTTTAGCCAGGAAAGGCAACTGAGAGATGGGCCGGAAATTTTTCAGACATTTTATGTCTGCACCCGGTTTCTTCAGTAAAGGGATCAGACGAGCCTCTTTAAGAGCTAGAGGGATCTGACCTGTGCGAAGAGAGGTGTTCAATAAATGCAGGACCTCTTCCTCTATTCCTGGCATTGCCATTTTAAAAATGTCTGGAGGGCAAGGGTCCACCAAGGAACCCGATTTAACTCGGCCTAGGATTTTAGAAAGTTCCTGTTTAGAGATGGAAGAAAACTCTACTAGTGGTGGGATGTTCAAAGGGGCGGCAAGGTCAGGTGGGCGGGGACATTCGAGGGGTGCAGTTTCCGCAATTTCGTCCCGGATGTCAGATATCTTTTTTACAAAGAAATCTTGAAACCTCTGGCAGTCTTCTTGAGTGAAATCGGGCTTTTGCTCTTTATTCACCCTGAGCTCCGCCAGGACCCGGAAAATTTCCTTTTGCGGGTTTCTTGCAGCAACAATTCTCTCCTCGAAAAAGGCAGCCTTTCTAGATTGTATAGCTAGTTTATACTGGGCTAAGGATGAAACATATTCCTGTTTGGGAATGGCGTCATATTTTTTACGCCAAGCCCGTTCCTTCTTCCTGACCCCACGTTTCATCTCCCTTAGGGAGTCATTGTACCAAGGCGCCCCAGCTCCTCTCGCCACCTTCTTCATCCTACGGAGTGGTGCCACTGCATCAATGGCACTCCCCAGTTTATGCTGGAGATGTCCATATAGTGCATCAATGTTGATTGCCATTGTTTGTTTGCGGTTAAGTAAATAGTTCTGATTTGCTATACCTTGTAAATTCCAGAGCTCCGGCACCCTCTGGAGGATATTTTTCAACGTGGTTTCTAGAAATATATAAAGTCTACTGTATTTTCATAAATTGATGTCAGATTTCTTGTGTTTCAGTTATTTCGTCTTCAATTGTTTTAGTGCATTTTTAAATGCTTTACACGTGTTCCTTTGTGTAAGCCTTGCTGCTCAGAGCCACAATTACCCAGGGTTGATATAACGTTTACAAAATAAAACATATTAATCCTAAAAGAGGTTAGTTAGTGTATTACATGGGGAGGTTGCACATTCACACCATATATTGCACCCCCCATTTCCTAACAACCACACATCAACATTGTATTACTTCCTTCACTCTTAGCTTTCCAGACACCGACTCAGACATACAGGGAATGGGATCACAGGATATGACACCCCTTCCAGACTCCAGCTCGGACATACAGGGAATGGGAGCACAGGATACCACACACATTCCATACTGCAGCTCAGACATACAGGGAATGGGAGGCCAGGATATGAAAAACTGGTTTGGCGGTGATCCGGGCAGTACGTCTATACGACATAACGGGGAGAAACACCTTGTACTATGTGTGGCTAAAGGATGGTCCCTGTGCCAGACACGCATGATTCCCAACCAAAGAATAGTTAAAGTACCCCTGAAATACAGATCCAAGTTCAGGTGAGAGCCTTATGCCTCATTAAGGTGCATGGAACACCTACAAAAAAGGCGTAAAAAGGCAAACTTGACAGTGGATCCCTCTAATTAACAGCATCTGCTATCCCTCTGCTAATATTAACCCCTCTGTCCTTACTGGGTTCTGTGTGCACACTGAATCGCACCCACTGTCATAGTGCTAGCTCCCGTAGGAACCTAAAAATTTAAAACAAAAGCAAAGGTACACCACACATGAATTTCAAAACAAGAAGAACAATTACATTGTCCAAATCCAACACTGATGTTCTTCAAGGTATTCTTTTTATTCCATTTTCAATAGTTTAAAAGGGAAGACAAAAATATATCTTTTCACAATGATACAGCCGACGCATTTCGCCCTAATACAGGACTTCTTCAGGGCTGTTAAATTTAAACAAATAAATATACATATCAATAGACAAAACTCACAACAAATATAAGACATTACATACTGTACATAGATAACACAAGGGTAATCTATCTAACCCTTAACTACATAGTAGTACATTTAGACAATACAAAGAAAAGTATGCAAACAGTAAAACAGAATGACATCCTTTTATCAATTACCATTATAATGTTCCAAACCTACAAACAGTGTTTAGACAAACATTCTTAGCCTAAACTATATTTTTTGAGTCGTTTATTTTACACCTCTTTTAAATTTGTCATGTATGTGACAAGACAACTATTGCAAGATCATATGATCGGTAAAACAAGAAGGGGGTTTCCCCATAAGAAGGTAACCAGAGCAACAGAAAGAAAGGGGGGTTGAAGGAGTATTACATTTAGAGCAGTGTCAAGATGTAGAGTTTATCTCAAACCTCTATGCCAAACCAAATCATGTTGACAACAGGTAGTATGAAATAGAAGATAATGATCAGAGATAATGGATACCCACCACTGGGAATTGAGTGGATCAATCTCATCCAGAGAGAGGCCAGTGAATAGCCGGCTTCATGGCTTGTGGGATATTCCCCGTCAATGTTACCTAAAATGTCAACAAAAAGCATCAATGTGGACTACATGTCAGGAATGGAGGTTCAACCACTAGATGCAAATAATGAAAGGTTGCCTGCCCAGTTTAAAACAACAAACTTACTCAGTATCAAATGTATGCAACTTCTTTATCATGACTGAAAAAAACAGAAGTTGTGCTATACAAGGCTAGTATGAAGATCCCAACATCAAGATGCAGATCACCACGATTATATATAACAAATGGGCTCACATCCAAGGTGTACGATTTACAGTCTAAATCAAAGAAATACAGAATCACTATTAGCACTCCATATATAAATGACATTCGGTTTTGGGAAGAAAAGACATTTATCCCTTCCAGAATGGTGATACTTACTAAATAGAAACCAAAGGTGCAAATTCCTAGTTGTCAAGCATATACACCAGGATTACGAAGGAAAGCCCACAGATTGGGTGAGCAACAACACAGGCTAATATAAGCCTAAATTATATCAGCCTATGGGATTACCTAGAAGAACAAGATTGCCCATAATGAGTCCCATCTAGCCTTCAAATTAGAAGTACAGCATATAAATTCACATCAATCATTTGTCTAGCCCTTTATTGCCTAAGATTAATACCTTAAGTTTAGATCTACCAACATGCCCCAGTACAAAGCTCCCATACTCACATCAAACATCGTACCCAAGGCCACGCCAACATGAAACGACGTCCCAAAATGTGTCTCATCAAGTATTATACAGAATGCGCAAGAGACCAGCAGCCTATAAATGAAGTAAAGAGGAAAATAAGTACAGAAGCCGGCGGGCATTGCTTCCACTGCAAGTTCTCAACTTCCAGTCAACATGGGTACTGCTCATGATGACAGTCCCCCCTGAGCTTGGACCCATTTCTCCCCACTCTCGTGCTACCTCATATAGAGTCCCACACCCTGTACATTCAAACCCCCTTATCCCCATTTCAAATATATGAGCGATGTAAATGCTAAAATATCCAATGCTTTGGAGTGGAGGGCCATATGTCATAGAACACATTAGACACTCGCTCATTTATAATGGACCAGGCAGCTGCGGTAGAGCTGTCAAGGAGTCTGAGGGAAAGGGAGCAAAATCGAGTGTCATGTCCTCCCGTTCCCACTTTCTGAAATAAGGCTATCGTGATCTTGTGAAGTACCCGGAATAGTGGCAGAGAGGATATGAAAAAAAGACGAGAGGCCGAAAACTTCTCCAAAACGATTTAAATACTTGTGGTAACAGGAGGAAATTGACAACACCTGGGTTGCCTGTGAGGGGGTGTCCCTTGGACGTCCTGACGTACATATATCTCATGGCGGCCATATTTGAATGGAACTAATCGTGCAACCCAACCCTACTTTTAATGTGGAAAGGGTACTCCCATAGTAAATGTCTACCTTTTCTTAATCATATAACGGGTAATGAGTATGTCCGTAAACTTAAGAGATTAAAGTAGGTGGAGTTTATAATAACGTATACAACGGTATACCTCCATGATTGAACCCCCCTGAGTTTGAAAACAATATTTCGCAATCTCAAGTCTTATGGATATTGATGAAAATATGATTTAATACAAGTCAATAGGGCCTGCAGTGTTGTGTGGCGTTTTAGGTTCCGAATTAATTTTCCCGATTCATGCCCTTATATAGGTACAATTCACGTTGCCCTTATAGTTATATAGGCATATAAATAAAGCCCTTATTTAGGCATAGCCCATGCACCCCAAATACAGGCATGGCTACTTCCATCTGTTCATCAAACGTCACAACGATTTCTCGGAAAACCAGCTTAAGCCGTTAGGGACTTCCCCTTGCTTGAATATTGATTTCTCCAAGAACTCAGTTAGTTTTACAATGAACATCTATTCCTTAGGGTTTCATTCATGATGTTCATATGCCTGACTTCACGTCAAACATGGCATTCCTAAACACCTTCAAAGTATAAATATACCTTCACTTGCTATAGCAAAGCACGGTGGTTCGGAGCAGTTTGACCACCTACCTGCCCGACGCAGCTCGCTACAGCAAGTGCTGCCCTCTTCTGCTGAGAAATCCAGCTCCAGTGTTTCTGACTCCCCTTACGGGGTGACGGAAATCGAGTCCCGAGACAGAGATACCAGACCTCCTTCATTCTAAGGTATGGAGCTGATTAGAACCTAGAGAAAACTTTGGTAGATGCTTGTCAAAAACTAAACCTATGCTAAAGACCATACTTACTTCTTCCCCAGTACAAGACCTAGGTTAGGTACATTGGGGTAGGCGTATTTTAGAAGCACCAGTTAAGTATTTTAGCCTTTGTTATTTATGTATGTATTCTTATGGCTTAGAAACCATACAGTGCTATTACAGTATTACTTCATGATACTATTCTCGCTCAATGCATTATACTTTTAATTCTGTCTAACGATTGTTGCAATTCAGCTCTCTCGCATGAGAAAGAAGACTGTTCAATAAACCTTTTATTGAAAACGCCTGTCTCACTTTTTCTCTGTAACTCTGTTTCGAAACGAAGCATGCATGATTGACTGAGTGAAATACTTATCTATTGTTTCTACGACTCTGAAGATATTTTTCAGTCCTAGGGAAACCAAGTTGTCATGTTTATGCAGTTGTCAGAAACTAATCCCTTCTTGTGAATTCGAGAAAGTTTCTAGTGACCTCTGAGCTAGCTGGCACTCACAATTAAGTTTAGTATATTCAATAGAGACCTACTGGCCTAAGTCCTATGTCATATCTATAGGATATATTTTTCCAATGCGCAGAGCCTATTGGGAATATAGGAACTACACTACAGCAGATCCCCTAAACGTATATCGCTGATTTCCGAATACCAGGGATGGTGGCCTTCTTAACATAGACTTGTGTAGCTAATTTCCAAGCAACTATGTGGCGGCCATGTTATCATGGGTATAGTCATAGAAGGAAAGAGAACAAATCACCGTAATGACTGGAGCATGGCCATGTGTCCTAATTTACAAACAGAAACACAAATCGGCTGTTATGTATGAAACATCGCCTTACATCAAATGGCATGTTCAAACGTGCCCATCTCTTAGCAACAGTACATTGTAACGGCCTGTAATCTTAATGAGTTCATAGCCAGTCCCAATGTCACTCCTACAATCGTAAGCAAAGCTTTACCTGGTCTGAAAACCTTGATCTTTGTCACCCTGGATGTAACCAGTTTGTATACGTGCATTAAAAAGGAGTTTGGTGTAAAGGGGCTACAATTCTATCTAGGACAAAGGATGGCAGATCATTATTCACATAATGAGGTCTTGCTGGAAATAACTGATATTATTCTGCAAAAACGTACTTTCTTCACGACTCTGAATGGTTTAATCAAATCCAGGGCACAGCAATGGGCTCCAGGTTTGCTCCCGCTTATGCCGGGCTCTTCATGGGCTGGTACAAGCGGGAGCACGCCTAGGGCCGCCATGCAGCGAGGTGGATGGAGCAAGTGATCTTCTGGGGCAGGTACATTGATGATGTCATCATGCTCTGGGATGGACCTGCCCCAGAATTTTTCGAGTACCATGCTTATCTAAACGATAATACGTTTAATGTCAAGTTTACCATCAACTATAGTAATGAAATAATTAACTTCCTAGATGTCACCTTCTTTATACAGGACAATCACATCCAAAGTCGAACACATAGGAAAAGCACTGCCTGTAATAGTACATTACATTTTCAGAGTGCTCATCCTCATCATCTGATTAATAACATCCCCTATGGAGAAATGATTCGGCTGAGACGTAATTGTAGCACTGAGGAGTCCTTCTCGCAGAATATCGTGGAGACAGAGAAGCGTTTCCTGAATAGATTGTATCCAAAAGTGACACTGAAAAAGCACATAAGAGAGTCATGAAATTCCCTAGGGTAAATACACTGACACTGAATTCGGTCAGTAGGACCAAAAAAGCACCAATTTAATTTAACACGCAATACAATGACTGTAGTAGCAAGGTATATAATGTCCTGCAAAAAAAACGGCACTTACTGACAGATATACCAAGTCTCCAAGGAATATTGGCTACTAAATCAAAGGTGACGTATAGAAGAGGACAGAACTTACGAAATATGTTAATGTCCTAGCTATGTCACCACCCCTAAACCTCAAACCTGGCTCACGTCAGCTATGATGGGTTTCTTCACATGTAGTGTTTGTAGGCTGGGTAGGAGCAAGACCAAGACCTTCTGCTTCAATACTAATCGGAAATACAACATCAAACATTTGATTAACTGCAAAACTAAATATGTGACGTACATTTTGGGCTGCCCATGTGATAAGAGCTACGTGGGCAGCACCAAAAGAGAACTGAAAATAAGAATTCAGGAGTACTTATGTGTACTTCGCAATGGGGATCTTAGATATCCGCTCACATTTCACATGTAGGAGAACCATGGAGACAATGAGGATCTCTGGTTCATGGGGATTGACCACATCCCAGACCACCCAAGAGGTGGCAACAGAGAGCTCTAAGAAAGATTGAAGCAGGGTGGATTTGCAGACTTCGGTATGTTGAATTGGGGCACAACAGCGATAATGAAATGCATTATTTCCTGTGAAATTATGGAATGTACCACCCTCCCCCTCCCATTAAATATGTTTTTTTTTAATTCTGTATATGCTATAATTCCTCCACATGTTAAGAATTCGGAGTACTTCTTGTCCCGTCAATATGCCCATAATCAAATATTACCATTATATTACCTACATGATGTCACTATGCCAGCTGGCATAGTGACATCATATAGGGATGCACCCTGAGGATGGGAATATATGTCTCTGAAAATATGGTTCTGAAAATACATTAAAAACTAGACAGCACTAATTATGTCTTGATTGTTTGTCATCCCTGTATGTACTGAAGTAGATGTTAGCATGGTTCTAAAATTGCACTAAAAACTAGACAGCACTAATTATGTCTTGATTGTTTGTCATCCCTGTATGTACTGAAGTAGATGTTAGCATGGTTCTAAAATTGCACTAAAAACTAGACAGCACTAATTATGTCTTGATTGTTTGTCATCCCTGTATGTACTGAACAAGATGTTATCATGGTTGCCGGTATGTACTGTGTTTGATACCCTGAGTCCCTTTCAAATGAGGGAGTCTGGTTCTTTCTCTCTTTCTTTTTATATCATTTTTTTCATGTCCCACTCTTCCATCCCTTGATTGTTATTTTCCTTCCAATTGCCTCTTTTGAACCCCTGGTAATTAAACAGTATGTAACAATAATCCTGCGCACTCATACAAGATAGTACATCATGTGGATGAGTTTCAAAGCAAATGGAACAGATCCAGCGTTGAGGTCTTTGATCTGTTTAATCGGTCATCAAACACAATACACACAGCCAGCCGACACGTGTTTCATCAGAGAAATTATTCCCCGACTCTTCAGGGCTCTATCGCTGTATCCAAAATCAGTAATATCCCACAGCCGGTGATAATTCAAACCCGGAGGGGTATTCTAGGTCTCAGCAGAACGCGTAAATTGAAGCAAATGCTTCCTGTTCAGTCCTGGTAATGCCCGAGTACGTGCTGTCCAATCCTTAGGTTACGAATCAAGGCATGCATCCTGGCGTCTTCACTACAATCCGGGAATTTACGTGTTTTTCGCATTATCGATCTTACTAATTCCCGCTTTTCACCCGCACTGGCGTCAATCCTAATAGTACATTTGATTAGCTCGTTTTGTCACTTTTTGGTATACCTTCGTTCTGCTGAGATGACCGATTAAACAGATCAAAGACCTCAATGCTGGATCCGTTCCATTTGCTTTGAAACTCATCCACATGATGTATTATCTTGTATGAGTGCGCAGGATTATTGGTATATGTTATTGTGTTTGGTTTTCCATCACAGAGTGAAGGGTTTTAGAGTCTCCCCTCCCTAGCAGCACCATACCCAATTCTTTTTTCACTTACGAAGTAACGTAGATACTGCTTGAGCGCCAACTCTTCCTGTCTACGAAAACTGTTCGATTTACCAACTAAACAGTATGGTTCTAGACTGTACAAAATATATATTGGTCCATACTGCTAATATATACCGTTTGCAAAGCTTTGCTTATGATTGGAGGAGTGACATTGGGACTGGCTATGAACTCTTTAAGATTACAGGCCGTTCCATTGACTGTTGCTTAGAGATGGGCACATTCGCCAAGCTTTGCTTACGATTGGAGGAGTGATATTGGGACTGGCTATGAACTCTTTAAGATTACAGGCCGTTACAATTGACTGTTGCTTAAAGATGGGCACGTTTAAACATGCCATTTAAAGTAAGGCGATGTTTCATACATAACGGCCATTTTTCTTTTCTTTTTTGTAAATTATGACACATGGCCATGCTCCAAAAGATTTGTTTTCTTTCCTTCTATGAATATACTCATGATAAGATGGCCGCCACATAGTTGCTTGGACAGCTCTACCACACATGCCTGGTCCATTATAAATGAGCAAGTGTCTAATGCGTTCTATGACATATGGCCCTCCACTCTCCAAACCATCGGATATTTTAGCATTTACATCGCGCATATATTTGAAATAGGGGTAAGAGGGTTTGAATGCGCAGGGTGTGGGACTCTATATGAGGTAGCCCGAGAGTGGGGAGAAATGGGTCCAAGCACCGGGGGACTGTCATCACGAGCAGTACCTGTGTTGACAGGAAGTTGAGAACTTGCAGTGGAGGCGATGTCCGCCGGCTTCTGTACTTATTTTCCTCTTTACTTCATTTATAGGACGCTGGTCTCTTGCTCATTCTGTATAATACTTACTTGATGAGACACATTTTGGGACGCGTTTCATGTTGGCGTGGCCTTGGGTACGATGTTTGATGTGAGTATGAGAGCTTTGTACTGGGGCATGTTGGTAGATCTAAACTTAAGGTATTAATCTTAGGCAATAAAGGGCTAGATAAATGATTGATGGATAATTAAAGTGTCAATACAAGTGTGTTCATTTGTCCTTGCTAAGTTGTAAAATGAGCACTACTGCAATACACATAGGAAATAAATAGCATTTAACAGCAATATGAAAATACATCAGGCTACAATAATTGTAAAAGAAACTTACCTTAGCTACCAGTGAAAACGGGGGTGAAGTAGGAGCAGCAAAAGAGGGACCTGGACAACGGTGTTCAAGCCAGAAACGGAAGTGGAAAACAGTACGTTTATACCTAATTTCCTTCGAATTCACCAACTCAAGGTAGGAGGTATCCCTGTCACAGTTGCCTCGATGGACAGGCACATCGTGATTAGCACAGAAGCAATCCTTGCTGGACTTCCTCCGCTAACAGCCGCTTTTGACTATGATGCCGTCTATGCAGGCGAAAATTCCTGGTGGAGTCGGTGGGACTCGGACTGTCTTTAGTATATAGACCTGCCAAAATCTCAATACAGCGGGCAGACCACCAAGTAGGAAATCTGACATCCGGACCACTGTTCCCAAGATCTAAATCAGGCATTTAAAAGGAGTGCACAGTGTGTTCTATATGAATCTAGGACTCTAGGGTAATTTTCCCGATTCATGCCCATATATAGGTATAAATCACCCTATCCTTATATAGGCATAGAAATCATAACCATATTTAGACTTAGCCTATGCAGTCCAAATACGGCATGGCTACTTCCAATAGTTCCGAGAAACCACAACGATTTCTTTTAAAAACCCGCCTTTAGCAGTCAGGGACTTCCCCTTGCTTGAATATTGATTTATCCAAGAACTCAAGGAGTTTTCAAAGAACTGAGTCTTTGATGACATTATTATGTCCAACCTTAAGTCAATCTCTGTACCTTTAAGGTATAAATATGCCCACACTTGCCCAGGCAAACACACGGTGGTTTAAAGCAGTTCGACTATCTACTTGCCCGACATAGCTCGCTGAAGCAAGTGCCGAAGGAAGCCGACTCTCCAGCAGATGCACTGAGAGAGACGCTGTCTTTTCTCCTGCCGAGAAATCCAGCTCCACTGTTTCCAGGCTACCCTTGGGAAACAAAGTTGTCATGTTTATGCGTTTATCAGAAACTAATCCCTTCTTGTCTATTCGAGAAAGTTTCTAGTGATCTCTGAGCTAGCTGGCACTCACAATTAAGTCTAGTATATTCGATAGAGACCTAGTAGACCTCAGTCCTACGTCAAATCTATAGGATATACTATTCCAATGGGCAGAGCCTGTTGGGAATATAGGAACTACACTACAAGTGGCTCCCTTTGAATGGTTCTAGCCATGCCCAGGTAACCCAATCTAGATACATACGTATACCCTTGGCAGGAATATATGCAGTGGCAGTGTAAAGCTCTGCTTAAAAATCTCTAATTTCCTGTAGAATTTCAATGGAGTGGGAGCTATACGCACTATACCGGGTTTCTATCGCAAACATGTCTGAAGCCAACCATGCTGGGCGAATGACATTGAGCAGTGTACAGCACAGGTATTCCCGCCCCCACATTGTCGCACCACCGGGAAGTAGTATGCTTATCTAGGAATTTATCTTCACAATCCACCTTGCCCCAGAAATCCAGCCTTTTTAGGTTTAATATAGCTTGGGTCATCGAAGTTTCGCCCATATGTATTATTCAATGTGATGTTTGTCGCACCTGACAACCCCTGCACAACCATGCACCGGCCCTCACTATCACAGAACATGTCTAGAGGCCTGAACTGTAAGCCTCGTTTAACCAAGATGGCCACTCCCCTAGAAAAGGAGGAATAAGAAGAGTAACAGAGGTAGGAGCGCCAGCTTTTGGCATATGAACTCCCACAGAAGCAGCATATGCCTCCTGAATTAATCCATCATCCACTTTAAGCCTATTCAGGTATGTGGTTACCAGACGGGCTTTGTGGTGGTCATTCACCCCTCTCACATTCCAGGCAAGCAGCTTAATCTTACATCCAGGGCTTGCCCCAGTCATATGTGTCGTGTCTGCAGTTTCAACTCTCTCTTTCCTCTAAGCTTATCTGTCAGATCATAAGTATTTCTGTCATCAAACCACAGTGCCACCTGTGTTCTAGTAATAGTCGCCCAAACAACTCTTGCAGCAAACCCCTACCTACATTGCCTTATAAACCTTAGAAGAGCATTACGTTCTAGCCTCGGGGTGGCTAAACTGGCATCAATCACATTGATGCCCAAACTAAAGTGATGCTCCGTAGTGTTAGATATACCAGTAGTGTTAGAAGCCTGTACTTCTTGCATATCAATGAGAGATCTAGCTTATCTTGAGACTGTGGGTGGTTATTCGAGGATTAGTAACTGGTGAATTGTGGCCAGGGGAGACCTTTTCTAGCTCACACACAGAGTGTCTCACTCTTTTACAACCTTTAAAGCATGAGAGCAAAGCCTTGTTCATTATGGAATTAACAACAGTTTGCCTTTCATACACGAGTGAAGAGAAGCCTCCAGTTTTTATGGGTCTCTATCCAAGTATCAATGTCTTCAGGATGGTGCAACAACGACCTATCAATTGCCCCTTCTGTCCATTCAAGGACTGAGGATTTTTCTTCATATTTTCCCACTAAATGAGCCCATTCACTTCAGTAATATAATTTTTTTTATCATTGTTATTAGGTGGGAGCCCAGTTGGAGTCCAGGTTGGACGGGAGTGTGACAACGCTGTTGCATTTGTCATGATGGTTTTTTATAGTCGCCCTGGAACAGGAAAAGGGCTTTGTCCAGCTGCTTAGTGACCATTAGTCGGCTTTGTTAAAAGGACACATCACTGGATATCTATCCCGTCAGCACAACCAGCAGTGACACTGTAGTCCACCTCAATCTAAGTACACAGGCATACAGTTCATAAAATGTATACAATATCTCTGTTGTGTTGGGTTGATGGTTTAAAAGTTGTATTACCCTTATATATGTAACCACCACAATCTTTTCCCATGTACAGTGTTCTTATGATTTTGGGTCATGTTTGTGGTTTATAAGACCTTCTAAATAAAAATAAACAAATGATTATTGAAAAGATCGTGATTGAATATAATGTCTGCCACATCAACATCATTGAAAATACCAAGGGGGGATACTAGAGCATGTACTAGTATTTGGTTTCTTACTACAGTGGAAGAAACTATGTGGGTCCACCGACCAGGAACTCACATTTATAAGACTAAGGCGTAGGGTACACATTGCTGACATTTTGAGTCCCTCTCCATGGCCTCTTAACATAAATTCTCCATTTGAGTCTCCTCATTAACCCCCTCCCATTTTCCACCCCAATGGTGGCCGCAGAGTTTATCCTTTTGGAACAAGGCTCGCGGAGAGAGAAGACCTTTGCTTTGTCTTTCCCTATTCAGGCAAACAGATTTATTTGTTTTCTTTCTATTGCACGGGCATAGCCTGAATGGACAATAGAGTGCTTTAGAAAAGTAAATCACTATATACACTGTACGGTATAAGAAAGTTTACTGTGTTCAAACATCTAGGATTGCAGTTGGTAATTTCAGGAGATGTTCATTTTATTCCAGATCAGCATGTTAAGAAAATACACTGTACAGAAGTAGAAATAATACAATTGTTTCCTCCATGTGAGATAGAAGATTGTAATCAATGCCCAAAGTAGAGGCCTCTTATTCACAGGTTGTCAAGCAAACTGTCCTGCAATGTCTGTACAAGTGGTGGCAGCTCCTGTCCCGCATGAAACCATAAACATGATGCATACGTACTTCGGGGGTTGCAAACCACTAAGGCCAGTGGCATCTGACTTCCATCAGACCCCAAAACTCCACTTGTCCTCCCCGACTAGTAGTGTTATTGATAGAAACAAAATATAATAATAATCCAAATTTGTAAAGCGCACAATCACCCGTAAGGGTCTCTAGGCGCTGGGGGCCGTCGGGAAGATTAAGCAAGCTATTGCCCAGAGTCACATGGTGCTGGGCTAACCTGCCGCCGGAGCCGGGGATCGAACCCTGATCCCCAGATTCCAGCGTCAGCCGCCCTGGCCGCGGCGCCACACCTCTCCCACTTCAACGATAAACATTATGTACATAAGATCCTATGTAACAAACTCTGAATTTTATAATCACCAACACTAACAAATGTCCCTAAAAACTGTGAATAAGAACCCTAGAAGGTCTCACAGAACAAATCTCACATAACTGAGTAAATAAGCAGAGCCAGGTTTTTATTATTATGAGCCAGTCAAAATAGTCATTATTCTTCAGTAGGCTGGGAACAGGGAAAGACATCTAGCTGTTGCTTTCTGTAATATTTGTATTCTGTCAGAGTTTGATCCTCTCTGGAGTTTGTATATTGTCACCTCTGTGGGAATGGGGTTTGTTGGGACCTTTTCTGGACTAATCCTTTAGCACCTACAATGACTGTAACTATTTCTGTTCCTTTGTTCCACATTTTGTTCATGTATTCCATGACCCAATATCTGTGTGCATGCATGTGTGGATCATCTGACGTAGCAACTGACGACTTTTTCTAAATCAAGACTTCAATATCAGTATATCTTAAACCAGGGTGGCCTTTTCGATAACTCAACTTAGAGCGTTTGGTAGGAAATGCTTTTACACATTTATAATATTCAAATGGCTTCTCCCCAGAGTATAATTTCTGATCAAGCATTAACTATTCCTTTGTAATGAATGTCTTGTTACAATGAAGACAGATGTTTTTCCCCTGGAATGCACATTAGGTTCCTCCTCTAAAAAAACCCTTTGCAAGAAAAAGGTGTTTCTGCCAATACAGACTATCTGATCAGCACCTCGTCACATTTATTGCTTCAGTTATTCCTAGTCTGGATTTTCAGATGTTGCATTAATAGTCCCTTTGTAATGATGGCTCTGTTACATTCAGTACATTCCTGTGCAGGCCTCAAAAAATCATAAAAATTTTACTAGACCTGAAGGTCTGTTGACTTAAATAATCTACTCAACCTAATTGAAATGCTCTTGATACACAAAGTGATTTCAAATGTGATCCCGGGCAAATATTTTCATTCACCGAGCCTCCATTTTATACATTGCTAAATGTGAGAGCACCTTCGAAAACGCAAGTTCAGCGTGCATACCACACAAACAACTATTTCTATTGATTTATTAGGCTACACTTTTTCTCCAATATATGATGAAAATCTAGCCACAAACAGGATACAACAGACCCCTGACTTGCCTCTCTGTCATTAACAGCATTATCACCTAAGCGGGGCCAGGAATGTTTCTCAAATCATATTTAAAAACTATTACTTTTAATAAATAAATAACTAAAGCATGAAGTGCTAGCACACTGTCATTTGTAATCAGCAGATTCTCCCGGGAATTGGCACAAAATTTCACACAAAATTAAGTTTCTGCAAATATTTATCAATTGTACATCACCAACTAAAGTGTTCTGATTATTTTGCTCTAATTTAACTCTTTGTTTGCATCACACTTCTGAATTTAAAAAAATGTTCTTTTGAATGTCCTGATATATTTTTGAATATTTGTCTTATTCATTTGCTAGCTATTTAAATTTTGTGATAGGAAAAAAAACTGACATCCTATAGCCTTTTCTTTCACAATGATTGTTAGAGAGTTCACTTGACAAAAAACTAACTAGTAAGAGAAAGACAAGTAAAGACAACTTTCCTGGATAGACAGCATTTATTAAACAGACAAATTGACACTTGACCTCTGTCCTTGAACAGACAGCATGTGTTAAGATAAAAAGATTTAAAGGCATCTTTACTGCTCATTCACTTTCTGAATAAACAGAATATCTGTTTCTTTCCAGCTTAAGTTCATTCACCAGAACAACAGACTAGTATGTAGTAAAAATAGCCCGACCTGATAAAATCTGACTCTCCATAGCGAGTGGGAGAGTAGATTTTTAGAGTCCTGCTATGGTGTTGCTCCCAGCGCGGATTTGTTGATGGTTCTTTGTGTTGGTCTTCTTTCTGCACAGCCTTATCACATTCCATACATTGATATGGTTGCTTTGTCACATTCAGTACGTTCATAGGGTTTCGCCCCGGTGTGGACTTTCTGATGTTGCATTAGATTTGACTTTTTAACCACTTGGCTGCTAAGGGGTTTTCCCCTCCTGTGCTGCATATTTATGAATCCCATTATACATGACGAGTTGACCTTGTCATGAGCACAGCTCCAGTGTGCCTCATGACGAGTTCACCTTGTCATTAGCATGCAAGTGGTTAATAAATGTCTTGTCACATTGTGTGCAGTTGAATATTCTCTTTCCAGGGTGGACTATTTGATGTTGCTTCAGCTCTTTATTTATTCTAAATCACATTCTGTACATTTATATGGTCTCTCTCAAGTGTGGATTTTCTGATGTTTCCTTAGATCTCCATTTGTTATAAATGCCTTGTCACATTCTGTACATTCATATGGTTTCTCCCCAGTGTGGATCATTTGATGCCGCCATAGATTAGTCTTCCATTTGAACACTTCACTACATTCTGTACATTGATATGGTTTTAACCCGGTGTGGATTTTCTGATGTTGCTTTAGCTCTCCATTTGTTATAAATGCTTTCTCACATTCTGTACATTTATATGGTCTCTCCCCAGTGTGCATTTTCTGATGTTGTTTTAGCTTTCCATTTGTTATAAATGCTTTGTCACACTCTGTACATTGATATGGTTTCTCCCCAGTGTGGATTTTCTGATGTTTCTTCAGGGCTCACTTTGTTATATATGCATTGTCACACTCTGTACATTGATGTGGTTTCTCCCCAGTATGGATTTTCTGATGACGTTTTAGATCTCTATTTATTATAAATGCTTTGACGCATTCTGTACATTCATATGGTTTCTCACCAGTGTGGATCCTTTGATGCCGCCATAGATTTGGCTTCCATGTGAACACGTTATTACATTCTGTACATTGATATGGTCTCCCCCCAGGGTGCATTTTCTGATGTTGTTTTAGCTTTCCATTTGATATAAATGCTTTGTCACACTCTGTACATTTATATGGTCTCTCCCCAGTGTGGATTTTCTGATGTCTCTTCAGCAATCCATTTGTTATAAATGCTTTGTCGCACTCTGTACATTGATATGGTCTCTCCCCGGTGTGGATTTTTTGATGACGTTTTAGATCTCTATTTCCTACAAATGCTTTGACGCACTTTGTACATTGATACAGTTTCTCCCCAGTGTGGAATTTCTGAGGTCGTTTTAGTTCTCCATTTTTTATAAATGCTTTGTCACACGCTGTACATTGATATGGTTTCTCCCCAGTGTGGATTTTCTGATGGTGTTTTAGCTCTCCATTTCTTTTAAATGCTTTGTTGCATTCTGTACATTCATACGGTTTCTCACCAGTGTGGATCATTTGATGCTGCTTTAGAGTTTCCTTCCTTTGGAACACTTTATTACATTCTGTACATTGATATGGTTTTTCTCCAGTGTGGATTCTCCAATGTTGCTTTAGCTCTCCATTTGTTATAAATGCTTTGTCACATTCAGTGCATTTATACGGTTTCTCCCCAGTGTGCACTTTGTGATGTTTAATTAGGTCTCCTTTGGTAATAAATGCCTTATTACATTCTGTACATTTATAGGTTTTCTCCTCTACGTGGACACTCGGATGCTGCATTAGTGCTTTCATTGCAAGGGACACTTTTCCACAGTCAGTCCATCAATATGGTTTTTCTCCAGCATGTTTCTTATGTCACACTTGCTCTTTCTCTCTCTGTCTAATAAATGTGTTTCCACATTCTAGATATTCATACGGTTCCTCTCCTGAGTGTTATTTCTGATACCAGGTTAGCTCTTCCTTCGTAATGAGCAGCTCAGTCTTGCTTTAGTATGTCAGTGTGTTATGTCTTCTGTGCATATCAGCTAATGCCTAACATCCAAGTACAGACTTTACTGGGCAGTTTGGGTTTTCTGCTGTAGAAAAAGACTTTGACGAGGCATTAGCCTTCAAGGGAAGATATTTCAAGGTATACTGTTTTTAAATCACTTCCTACACGAGTGATGTTTAATGCCTTTACCGTTTGTGTTTATTAAGGCATTTATTTCATCTGTTAAATTAAGAAAAAGAAACACTGAATAAGCAGAAATGCAGAGTCCAGCACAAAAATCTATTGCCATGTAGTGAAACATTTAAATCTTCATATAAACATGTGTGTGGAAGCAATTCTAGATTACACTGTAAGTGTGAAGATGCAACAGGCAGAGTAAGTTCATACATCCCTCCATGATCCCCTTCTATCAAGGAGTGTGGACTAAAGGAGTAACCAAGACACCAGAGAAGGTTCCTTGTTCAGCGAGTGAGACCCTCTCCCCACGACACACTACAATGTTAAAAACGTAGCGATAAGATGCCTCCCTTCTTATCCAGGGAACGCTTCCTATTATCACACAGCCTAACAAATAAGACAAGATGGAGCCTTTTCCAGTGACTGGACCATGCAAGACAGAGCATCACCATTATGGAGGGAAACCTAAGCAACTTCTAAAAGGGAGTCCTTAATACCATCAGACAGCCTGGGATAGGACCTGGACAGGTAATCTGAGCATCTTCCACATAGTGTAACTCCAGAGAGCCGAGGCTCTGATCGGAGCTACACAAGGAACAGGAGGTTTACAACCATTTTGAACACACATTGGAAAAGTCAGTACGTCTCACCTTTTAGATGTATAGGCTTTCCCAATGATGCATTACATCTAGAAAGACAGGCATTTGCAATGCAATAGGTCTCGCATTAGGAAAGTTTGAGCCATTGGTATTGTAAATGACAATTTTTTTATTTATGTTTTGTTTTTGAAAATAGCTAAATTAATAGTTTTGTCATTTACAATGCCAACAGTTATAACTTTCGCAAATGTGACACTTATAGCATTTGTAATGCAATATGTGTTGTATTTACGTGACTTACATGTAATGATATTACAAATAACAATGGCTTTTAATTTTTTTAAATAATGAATACTTAAATAAAAGTTATTGTAATTTATAATGGCAATAGCTTAAACTTTTGTAAATAACTTTTGTGAAGATTATGTTCAGTGTATTTTATTGTGACGAAAATCCAAGAACAGAAGTGAAATATTAACATCTTTTTGGTACATTTGTAATAAAGTTTGAAACATTAAGAGAACACATTTGAACCTGTTGTTGAATGGTTGCACAGATTGATGCTGTGGTGGCACGGAGTGATGTTGTGATGGCGAACGAGTGATGCTGTGGCGTTCAGTGATGCTGTGGTAGCACATAGTGATGTTGTGGTGCCCCTGAGTGATGCTGTGGAGGTGCTGAGTGAAGCTGTATGCTATGTTTTGTTTTGCTATCCTATGTTTTGTTTTGTTATGCTATGCTGTTTTGTTATGCTATACTTTGTTATGCTATGCTGTTTTGCTATCCTATGCTTTGTTTTGTTATGCTATGCTATGTTTCGTTTTTCTATCCTATGCTTTGTTTTGTTATGCTATGTTTTGTTGTGTTTTGTTATACTATGCTTTTTTGTTGTGTTTTATTATGCTATGCTTTGTTTTGCTATGCTATGTTTTGTTGTGCTATGCTTTGTTTAGTTTTGTTATGCTATGCTTTGTTTTGTTTTACTATGCTTTGTTTTGTTATGCTATGCTTTGTTTTGTTATGCTATACTATGCTGCATTTTGTGATGCTATGCTATGTATTGTTGTGTTTTGGTAAGCTATGCTATGCTATGTTTTGCTATGCTTTGCTATGTTTTGCTATGCTATGTTTTGTTATGCTATGCTATGCTGTTTTGTTATGCTATGCTATGCTAAGCTTTGTTTTGTTATGCTATGCTAAGCTTTGTTTTGTTATGCTATACTATGTTGTGTTTTGTTATGCTATGCTATGTTTTGCTATGCTATGCTTTGTTTTGTTCTGTTATGCTATGTTTTGTTATCTTATGCTATGTGTTGTTCTGCTATGTTTTGTTGTGTTTTGTTATGCTATGCTATGTTTTGTTATACTATGATATGCTTTGTTTTGTTATGCTATGCTTTGTTATACTATGCTGTTTTGTTGTGTTTTGTTATGCTATGCTATGCTTTGTTGTGTTTTGCTGTTTTGTTTTGTTATATTTTGTTTTGCTATCCTATGCTTTGTTTTGTTATGCTATGCTATGTTTTGCTATCCTATGCTTTTTTTGTTATGCTATGCTATGCTGTGTTTTGTTATGCTATGCTATGTTTTGTTATACTGTGCTGGTGAAGGTGTGTGAGGGAGAGGGTGCATGAGGGTGAGGGTGTGTGGGTGTGTGAGGGTAAGCGGGTTGTGAGGGTGAGTGAGGGTGTGTGAGGGTGAGGGTGAGGGGGTGTGAGGGTGAGGGGGTATGAGAGTGAGGGGGTGTGATGGTGAGGCGGTGTAAGGTTGAGGGTAAGTGAGGGTGTGTGAGGGTGAGAGGGTGTGTGAGGGTTGGTGAGGGTGAGGGGGTGTGAGGGTGAGGGGGTGTGAGGGGGTGTGAGGGCGAGGGGGTGTGAGGGTGAGGGGGTGTGAGGGTGAGTGGGTGTGTGAGGGTGAGGGGGTGTGAGGGTGAGGGTGTGAGGGGGTGTGAGGGTGAGGGGTTGTGAGGGTGAGGGGGTGTGAGTGTGAGCGGGTGTGTGAGGGTGTGTGAGGGTGAGGGGTTGTGAGGGTGAGGGGGTGTGTGAGGGTGTGTGTGAGGGTGAGGGGGTGTGTGAGGGTTAGGGGGTGTGTGAGGGTTAGGGGGAGTGAGGGTGAGGGGTGTGAGGTTGAGTGGGAGTGAGAGTGAGGGTGTGTGAGAGTGAGGGTGTGTGAGAGTGAGGGGGGTGTGAGAGTGAGGGAGTGTGTGAGGTGAGTGGGTGTGTGAGGTTAGTGGGTGTGTGTGAGGGTGAGGGGGTGTGAGGGTGAAGGGTGAGGGGGTGTGAGGGTGAGGGGATGTGAGGGTGTGGGGGTGTGAGGGTGACGGGATGTGAGGGTGACGGGGGTGTGAGGGTGAGGGTGGGTGAGGGTGTGTGTGAGGGTGAGGCGGTATGTGTGCATGGGCACATGCCAAGCTTTACTAAAAGCTACCCATGCTGTTATTAAACAAAATAGCAAAGGAAGTTTGGAACCAGGGAGGTTTCAGATACGAAGTCAGGCAATCGAAGAAGTGATAGAAGACATTTAAGAGAGGACAGAAGGTGGCTTAGCTGCTAGAGCAACAGATCTTGAAATTGGGGGAACAGGTTCGATCCTGCCTGGAAGCTTGAACATCCTGTGATTGTGGGCAAATCGCATAATCTCCCTGTGCCTAAAATAATTAATGTGTCGGTGGAATGCAACTGGTGCTTGTCGTGTAAACGAGCTCTGACACCCTCGGGTCGAGTATGCGCTATATAAAACTGCACAAAAATGTTTAACAAGTATGCTGCTGCAGTCTGGGAAAAGCATTTTGCAGGGCGCTGTACTCAATGTACAAAGAGCTACCCCGGTCCCTAATAAACGCACAGCAGAGGGGAGAGGGCTGGAAAGGATGGCTGCTTCTATACTGGAAACGCTACCGTTCTCATGTCCTGACCGTACTGTTTGAAGTGGCCACGCCCTGGTGTGGAGTTAAAGAATACACAAATAGAACATGCATCTCGTGCATGCCTCGGGGGAGTGATAACTTACTGATCTTGTTTTAAAACGAGGTCATAAACAGTAATAGAAGACTAAATACCAGCATTTGCCAATGTCCTATAAACCCTTTCAGTCATGCTCTGCATCCCAACGGTGCTATACAGGCAACATGGCGTACGTGAGGCAGCACTCTAGTTCTTTTTTAGACGCTTTTCCCACATGCCTAAATGAAGTCCACGTGTGGGTAGGGCTTCTGGGACTTCCGCCCATTCTCTTCCGGAATAACATGAATAATAAAAAAAAGGCAGAGTTCGAGTTTTTAAAGACGTTCTGTTAGAAGATGAAAGGTAGGGTATGAGTTCTGGGATCTTTAGCGTGATCGATTTGATAGGGATAGTTTTGAATTAAAATGAACAAGTACCTAAATAAATACTCAAGCAACACTTTTGTTGCTGGTGGGAACCAAAATAAAACATCAAAAGGCACGTGGATTCGTATCACCTGTAACAAGTGGAAACCGTAGGTGACGCACTGTGATGAAAGCATATATACATGTTGACTTGGTATGTACATGTAAAGAAACCTTATGGCATGAAAAGTGACTGTTTGAATGGGAGGCCGTAAAAGTGGACGGGAAATGCTCTCGGCATTGCGGGGGCGGGGGGCGCATTCCTTTGACGTGTGAAGCAGGGGGCGGGGGAGCGGATCCCTTTTGTAAAACCTGCGGTCGGGTCGGGGACAATCGATATTTGCCCGGCGGTATTGCCTCTGTGACCCACGAATTATTTAATCAATGAAGAGGCAGGCGCTGGAGACTGGAAAGCAGGAAACAAGGTTTTATTCTCTCCGGAGGAGAACACAGCAAAACAGACAGCAGGTATCGTTCTGAGGTGCTCTAACTTATGTCTGAGGCCTGGCCCCTTATATACAGGGTTCTGCGGTTTTTATTACAGTTTACATACTCATGGTAAAGCTTTGATGTACGGAAAGACATTCCCGGAATCCCCCCCTCCGGGCCCGTTCCCACACACATTTACAGTAGAAGTCCCCACCCTGGTCGTAACAGGTGATGAGTATCGCGCAGCTGGATATTCCGCCAATTCATGGAATGCGGGGGTTCGATCGGATCTCATGGGGTGGGGGCTTTGATCAACCCGGGGGCCCTTTGATGAGGGAAGCTTTCTATTGTACGGGGAGGGGCAAGGAATAGTATCGGCAGAGCTGGGTGTCGGCCTGGGAACGAGGAAGACAAACGGGCACACGGGGAAAAAGGGGTTTGCATCAAAGGGCCGGGGATCATGAAAGGGAAGAAGGGAGGTGTTGCGCTGGGAACAGGATGAGGGTCTGAGGTAGAGCAGCGCTGAAGAGGGGTTTATGATTAAGGCAGGTGCAAGCAGGGGGTTGGTCAGCGTGCAGGCTTGGTGAGGGCGAAGGGCTATGTCGGGGGCCAGTGGCATGCAAAAGGGTTTGTTCTGATCAGGGCATCTTAAAATGGCGGGTGCGCACGACAAAAGTGTGGCATCAGGGGAAGAGGCAAGATGGCGCAGATAATGTTCACCAAACCGTACTAATTTTCAACAGTCCTCCCTTTAACATATTCAAGACATCTTGCTGGTTCATTTTCTACTCGGTTCTATTATGGTGGGCATAAGGAAAAAAAGCAGTAGGAACCCTAGATGAAAGAGTTGTAAACATTACATTTTAAGATCTCTAGTTTTAGGAGGCGGACCTATTGATAAACTTTGATAAACTTGTTTAGCAGGAAAGTCATAGTAATGCAATGCAAAAGTGATTCGAAGTGAGAGCAGTGTGCACATTTCATAATGTGAACTGATGGATTGTTACATAATCAATACAATGTTGGCTGGGAGAGAAACGAGACGTGGCAGAAATGATCAGGAATGTTCGAGGTTTAGTAAGTTTTCAGCAATTCTTCGTCTTCCGTTGGCACTGTGGAGCACCGGCGGTGGAGCTACGAGTCCAGCTCTATTCTAAGTTCCGTGTTGCAGGGCACGACCTTTTCCTCGCGTTTCTGGTCAAAAAGGTATTTTTCGCCCGGTGTCCTTTGGGATCAATAGTCAAAAGTTCAGGTGGAAGAAGAGTGTACAAAATAGTCCATAGGGTAGGTCGGAGGAAAAGGGGGATGGAGCAAGGCCAGATCGGGGACAAACTAGGGGAACGAGAGATTTCAGATGGGCGGGCTCATGACCGAGTCTAGAGAGCGGGGACCTTTCGGCACACATTCGAACATGGAGCAGGGGCCTCAGATTAGCCCTTTCTTCTCATTTTGTTGGAGATAGTGCCTCGTCCTGTAGCTCTGTTCTGTCGCGGTCTCGCCTTGGCCCATGTCGCAGACGTTCCATAGTCCGTAGTCAGGCCACGTGCTCCCACATCCGGTCCTTCTTTCCTCCGACAGCCGTACCCTTGAAGGAGTTTGAAAAGACAATTTTTAGAGAATTGGTAGAGGAGAGTAACCACATAAGTCTATTTCTCTCCCAGCTCCAGGTAAGTGAGGATAGAAACGTTTGTTATATTAGGGTTCACAACTGACATATAAATGATCGATGGTGGACCTGCTGGATTTACTATGACTTTCCTTCACAACTGTTTAATATAGTCACGACAGTTCATCTAATGGGGATCCACCTCTGTAATGCAAGCCTGACGATGCTAAACCGTTCTCTAGGGGTCTATATTTACAAAAAGGTGGTGTGAGCTATCAACATGGTACTAAAAAGGCCTCGCGCTGCGGGACGAACATAGGCTAAACATTTTTCATATTATCAATGCATCCTGCCCTTTAACTAAACATTTTCACTTTCGGCAAGGTTCATTGTAATGGTTTTCTTTGCCCCGGTCTAATCTTTAACTTTGTAAAACATCATTCTGGTCCCTATGCAGCCTCTCGCGGCCTGATTACTAAATTAGAAAAGACAGGGGTCTCATCGGAAGACAACTAGGGACATAGAAAACTGTGATGGGGGGGGCATCATCTCATTTTGGGTTATAGGGGTACTGTCGGCAGAAGGCCACAGTTCAGTTGGTGAGCATTCAGTGGCATTTCTCGAATTTTCAAACTCTGAAATTTGCCTATATATAGAAAATCATTTCTAGGAGCCACAGCTGGCCTGTGTGAGTCGCGAGTCGACCCACCCCTTACAATCGGGGGATGAAGGATAGTTATCGGGGGGGCAACTGAACGCAATACTGGGTGCGTCCTGAGAAGATGGGGGGGTTTCGGTTACCTTTATGGTTTGGGTATCGCGACAATTTGGGACGGGGAGGGGCGCGTTATCTGAGGCACTTTTATCTCATAGTAGTAGCCGCTGACATGTAGTTCCCTCATTTCGGGTCAGATTTAGGGAACCTCAGTCAGCTTACCTGTCCTTTCCTTTATGACCAATTCTCGGTTTCATCAAAATATTTCCGGAAAGGAGAGGTGGTGACACAGCATTAGGGCGATTTTATTAAAGACAAGTTTTGAGCAAATACCGGCGGTATTTGAAGCCAATTGGGTGGTGTGCTAGGGGTGGCAGTCTGCCAATTTCGGGGCTAATCGCTCGGAAGAGTGGGAGTGTGAAAAAGAGAGAGAGAGAGAGAGAGAGAGAGAGAGAGAGAGAGAGAGAGAGAGAGAGAGAGAGAGAGAGAGAGAGAGAGAGAGAGAGTGCAACGGCAGGCTAAATAGTACATGTGCGACAGAGAGAGTGGCAGTGTATTTAAGAAAGGCTATTTAGTGCATTACACAGCAAAGGACATTCACGGGTCTGCGTTAGAATCTTGAAATTATGCAGTTTGAGGCGGACGAGCATTAGACAGGGTAGAGGGGACATGCTTCGAGAAAAAGGAAAAAGAAAAGGGAGGTACCATTGTGTCGCACTTTCTTGCATTCTCGGTCCTTCGACCAGTTGAGTCAACGCTTCAGTCACACACGCACATTCTCTCATAGTTTCGATTCATCCGTGACATGGGTTCATTCGCGCAGCCTGGGTTAAGGGTGATCACTTTCCATCAGATCATACTAGTTTTGCGGGTTCGTTTGCTACGTGAGTAGTTTGCAGGCGTGCTTAGGTGCCACCTTGCAGCGCTAGTCTGTTTCGTGTATTAGACATGGCAAGGCTTCAGATCTTCGCCATACCTCGGTTGCGGCCCCTGATGTAACCTGTAGAGGGAGGAAAAAGAGGGGAAGGGAGGGGGACAACAGTCGCGCATATCAAATACATGGATTCGAAAGTCCTCTACTTACCTCATACTCGCCTTTCCTCCTCGGGGTAGAGTCCCCGGGGATATAGTTTCCGGAGTCGGGGGGGGGGGCAGTGTGTCCTTATAGGTCGTATGCGGGGAAACGTGAAAAGGGAACCAGAGGTGCCTAGTGCGAGGTATCTAGTTAACAGATGAATCTCACTATCGGGGTCCTTAAATCTCCTTCAACGCAGTGACGTTCTAGGGTTCTTCGGTTCTCGGGTCAGCTCTGTTCCCCAATACCTTTGAACATCATACTTTATAACATTTACATCGTGTTATTTTACCCTTCTTTTACATTCCCTCATTTATACCGTTCGTTTTACCCATCCTTGGAAGTCGAGGTCTTCCTCCATGCGGGAGTTCATGAGTCAGTCGCGTACCTTGAAGGCAGAGTGTCGTGTCGTAGATCCGATCCGTCCTCCAGGGCTGGGCAGCCATCTTCTTAATAACCTTAAAGAGAGAGCATAGTAGGGTGCACAGAAAAGAACGTTCCCGCCCGTCCCATATTTTCAAAATAAGCATGCAACACCCGTTCATTATTTCGAAGACCTTTATTTTTGCAAAATCATGGCATGTGGATTTATGAGGGTACAATCGCATTTGGCCGGACACGGCAATGGCTAAAGTGCGTACAGTGGGGGTGTCGTTTTGCAGCGATAAAAACGTTAGAAAGTTTTAGCAATTCATTTGTAGCAAACCAGAACGTCTATCAGTTGGCCGGGGGCTCGGGGGCGTTTATTTCATAATTTAGAAGCATAGTCATACTAGTTGCAATCAGATTTCCTATATGCATACCGCGTGCGTGCGTCATAAGCGAGGTTATACATCAGCTATATATAAAAATATAATACATTGTACATTTATAATCATCATTTTTAACGGGATTCTTTTACATGTTCCTCGAGTGAGCTCTCCTTTCTTCTTGTCAAGTGTACAAAAGGGTCATATATGTCTCAGAACATTAAGTTTGTATAGTAAAAAGGGACACCACGAGGTGTTCGTAAGTTCCTATTGATACCGGCGCCATTTTGGGCGGGGCCGGGTTAGTCCGGAAGTAGCATCAGGGAAAAATGTTTCCTACAACCGGCAGTTGGACCAGAGTCCTTTTCGGCAGTTCTAGAATTCATGCTAACAGAAGGAGTGGCAATGTCATGTTTATTTCGTTGGCGATCAAGACAGTTGTCCCTTACCGGAGGCCTGCAGTGGCCGAGGGTTCCTCCGAGGACCTTTGTAGAATCTTCAAGGCTGTGGAGATGTGGTTGGAGGTGGGGGGGCTCGTGCTCCGGTGGGCGAGCGACCGAGTTACATTGCTGTTCAAAGTTACTCTAGCGGCCGAGGCCCGCCTTTCAGCGGACCCAGACGCCATTTTGAGGCCCTGCAGCAGTCCCCTCTCATCGAGTCTGCAAGAGTGGAAGAGACCTTTTTGGGGACAACAATAGAGAGTGGAACTTCGTGTTGTGGAAGCGGGACATTCGGCTGGGGTGCGGCTGTGATGCCCCCACCTAGGGGGGCGAGGGAGACTCGTTCGCGCCGTCTCCTTCTTCCGGTGCACCCCATGCTGCTCTTTTTCATCGGCCCGCACGAAGGTCTCTCCCCATCCGGTGCTCCCCAAGTCATGTGCTCAGTGCTGTGGGAGTATGGCCACCTGTGGCGCACATTCGGTGCTGTACAAGTATCAGTGCAGTCATTGCAGGTTCGGTGTTCCGAAAATATGGGCACCGTTGCACGTTCTGTGCTGCGCAAATAGGGGGCACCATCGCCTGGCTGGGGGTGTTCGGTGTTGGGCCGGGGGCTGGGAGACCTCCTATCCGTGGAGGTGGGAGAGGCTCGTCCGCGTCGCCTCTCCCTCCCAGCCCAACTTGGACAAATTGTTGTGGAGGTACGTGTAGGACATCCCGCCGCCCAGAGCTGCTGCGGCTGTTACGGAAGGGAAAAGAAAGAGGTGTCTCGCTCTTCTCTGGACATGTGGCGGGACTACCTAAGACTATCCAGGCCCGTTGCGGTTGGGCCGAGGAGACATGTGGCGGGACTACCTGTAACTGCCCAGGCCGCTGGCCCCTGCCTCTCCTCCGGCTCCCCCATACGTTAAGATTTCCTGACCAAGTGTTGGCGGCAGGGCCCGCCTTATATGGGTTGCCGCCGGTTGGGCGTAGCCGTAACCCTGCCCTATTTTGGAAGGTTCCAGAAGGTGGGGGGGCGAATGTTCTGTTGATTTTCAAGTTCTACAGTTTACCGTTCTTGTTTTTCTAGTGTTATTGTGTTTTCCTTTGCCTGTTATGTTAAAATAAAAGTTCGCGTTTATCAGTGGCTTACTGATTTCGTTTCCCATTTCTTTCTTTCCAGGTTGTTTCATGGTAAAATTTCTATTAACATAGTTTATGTAACATGGAAGCACGTGCAGGGGGATGACGCAGATTCATATATTACGTACACACAAACTCAGACGGGGGGTAGTAGAAAAGTATGACACACAAGATCCAAAGACAAACATAAAACAGTGAATTTTTGGCCAAAATTATCTTTTTCCGTCTGTAAATTTAGAGCTAGGCTGGGTTCCCGTTCTTATATTGTCCGACCTAGGAAAACTCGAACATGCCGCTGAAATCGTTCTGGCGAAACCTGTGCCATCGGGCATAATCAAACGTGGTAGTTCTATCTGGTCTGTCCGTGCGAGTCGGATTTTTCTTTGTCTCGCGCTTTTTCTCATTCTGTCGGCCTGTCATTCCTCTGTCGGCCCTCTGCCCTTACTCACGCTCAGTAGAGTCGGGCATTGGGCTTTCCAGTGTCCGACATATCTACAAAAAGTGCATTGGTCTTGCCCTAAGTCTGGCCGTCTTTTGCGTAGTGTCGGGGGATAACTTTTGGGTCGTGGTGCCCCGGGGTTGTCCTGTCGGTATATTTCTCTACCTGGTTTGTCCTCGTCTTTTCTCTGTCGTTGCATAGCCTCTCTGCGCCACATACCGAGACTGTTGAGCATAATAGGCGTTGTCTTATTATTGCGAAGGGCTATTTCCAACGTTTCTATTTTATCAAGGTCAAAGGATCCTGCCAGTGGCCACTGTTTGTCTTGACTTTCTTTGGTATACCTGTGCCACAATTTATTATAGGCTATGGTAACTAATCCATAGTTTATGAACATGTCCTTCTTAGGGGTGCCTTCCCGTGGAGCTATATGATCCACCTCTAATACACGGTCCGGGCTGAACCAATTATCAATCAGTGGGGAGAAGACAGACATGACGGCTCGTAACGAGGGACAAAAGTCAGCACTGCCTATCTTATCACTGGGCGCAAAGACTAGACAGAATATTCCTATTCTACGTTGTTTGCAGGCAGTGAATACCTCATGAACAAAAAATAAAAAGTAACTAATAACGAGGAACAATCAATAATAAATAAGATAGAGTAGGATCAATGGGGAGAGTAAGTAGGGCGCAAAAGTCTGCGTCCTCTACCCTTTCACTATCCGCAAAGAGGAATCTGTTATTTCTGGTTTGCAGACAGAGAATCTCCAGAAGACAATCTGCGAACAGTAGTTCGGGGTCAAAGAACCCAGTTAATCAGTGAGGGAGAGGGAGTCTCCCAAAAACCGTTAAGAAATAATAGAGTCAGTGGGGGAGAAAAATAGGCGCGACGGTTGCGTTACCTATCCTTCACTGTTTGCAGAAGGGAAAGAGCCTACTGTTTCTCCGCGTGCAGACAGTGAATCTCCAAATAAGTTAACAAAGAGTAATACTAGTATTTTTTTTTAAACAATCAAGCAATCAATTATTTCGCAATCCGTCGTGTTTACACGACCTTACCCGGACCGTATGGACAGTTTCTTGTCTTCCGAATCCAGCGCCCGTTCGTCCTCTTTTTCTCGTATTTCTCACGGCACTCCTAATGGTCCCCAGTCAGGACCGTAGATCACTCGAGAGAGGTCTGTTCGGAACTAGTGAAGTTCGGATGATCGGCTGCCAGACGAGGGTCTATTGGGCAAGAGCTCTCCCGATCGTTGCAGTCGTTCACTCTGTCGTCGGGACCTCTCCCACTGGATCCACGAGTCGCTGATGGGCCCCACGCTTGGGACGCCAATTGTAAAACCTGCGGTCGGGTCGGGGACAATCGATATTTGCCCGGCGGTATTGCCTCTGTGACCCACGAATTATTTAATCAATGAAGAGGCAGGCGCTGGAGACTGGAAAGCAGGAAACAAGGTTTTATTCTCTCCGGAGGAGAACACAGCAAAACAGACAGCAGGTATCGTTCTGAGGTGCTCTAACTTATGTCTGAGGCCTGGCCCCTTATATACAGGGTTCTGCGGTTTTTATTACAGTTTACATACTCATGGTAAAGCTTTGATGTACGGAAAGACATTCCCGGAATCCCCCCCTCCGGGCCCGTTCCCACACACATTTACAGTAGAAGTCCCCACCCTGGTCGTAACAGGTGATGAGTATCGCGCAGCTGGATATTCCGCCAATTCATGGAATGCGGGGGTTCGATCGGATCTCATGGGGTGGGGGCTTTGATCAACCCGGGGGCCCTTTGATGAGGGAAGCTTTCTATTGTACGGGGAGGGGCAAGGAATAGTATCGGCAGAGCTGGGTGTCGGCCTGGGAACGAGGAAGACAAACGGGCACACGGGGAAAAAGGGGTTTGCATCAAAGGGCCGGGGATCATGAAAGGGAAGAAGGGAGGTGTTGCGCTGGGAACAGGATGAGGGTCTGAGGTAGAGCAGCGCTGAAGAGGGGTTTATGATTAAGGCAGGTCCAAGCAGGGGGTTGGTCAGCGTGCAGGCTTGGTGAGGGCGAAGGGCTATGTCGGGGGCCAGTGGCATGCAAAAGGGTTTGTTCTGATCAGGGCATCTTAAAATGGCGGGTGCGCACGACAAAAGTGTGGCATCAGGGGAAGAGGCAAGATGGCGCAGATAATGTTCACCAAACCGTACTAATTTTCAACACTTTGAAGTGAAGCTCTCGGCATTGCATTGCTGTGGTGGGAAGCAAATGGCAAGCGCGTGCACGGGCACATGCACTCGGCGCAATCCGCCTGGTTTAGCTTTCCTAGTTTCAACTCTATAGTCTCGACATCTGCAATGCGCAAGCGCATTGGCAGAGGTCGAGACCTAAAAATAAAAGGTGCATCCATGTGGGTACTGTTGCATCATTCTGTAGGCATGCAGGTGTTTCTCCACACATGTGCACACTTACAGAATGACATGTGCACCTTTTCCCATTTTTGGTCGTGTTGACCAAGATATTTATTTTACAAAAATGACATGTATAATATACTTACTTAATGGGGCTTGTAGCTCTCCATCCATTGGTTAGTTCTGGTGCCATTCACATTTTGCTTCTGCCCACTACAGAATACAGCATGGGATAGTGGGTTTGCCTACTTCAGCCACTAGCTAACTTCACTTTAGGTCACTGGATATTACTCTTTCACAGGGAGGCAGTTCCCTTCAGTTCCAATGTTTTTGTTTGTACTTAATAATTACTTTAGCGTTGCCTCTGTGTTTACAGACTTATGTTATAGCAGGACACTTTTTACCAGCTCTTCACAACACAGGACACATTTCAGCTTTATCAGTTTCTGTCTCCTGCTAATGATCTTGTAAATTCCTTTAGAAGCTGCCTTTGTTTATCTGATTGCTATACCAGAAGGTATCCATATATTTATCTATTCTTTATAAAGTAATTAACTTTTTAGAATGCACGCAATAAAATGCATTTATAACTGCACTCCTGCGTGTATTTTAATTGAGGACCACAGCTGTGCTAATAAACCAACTTAGTCTGTATGTCCTGCTTGTATATCTTGCTAGTATATCTTGCTAGTTTGCTTTCAGTGTTCTTATTTGTGGTGCTGATAGAGATATTTAACTATTACATTTCTAATTTAATCTGCACTGTGCCGTCAATCTATATTTGCAATCCTATCTATCTACCTATGTGTGTGTGTCTGAAAATCTACTTGCCTACCTGTCCGTCTATGTAGGTATCTACCTGTCTATCAACCTATCTACTGTCCCTCTATCTACTTGTTTGACCCTATATCTATGCAACTTCTGTCTTTGCAAATCTATAATTCTATCTAACAATCTATCTTTTCAAGTGTATCTATCTATTTCAGCACGGTTATCTCTATCAATCTATTCACCCAGCCGTCTGCCTGTCTTTGTGAGCCGCTCTATGTTGCAAGACTCTCCAGTTTTTCAACCTTGTCTATCTATTTGTAATAAAGATATAGCATTAGCAAAGGCAAGAGGCTGGAAGCCAACACCAGATCAATTGGCTTGCTTAGGTTGTTTGACCTTTTGATTTTACCAAATTAATGTATAAAACATAGTTACTTATAGTGGCTTTCAGTCAGACATCATCCATAAGCCTGTTCTGTCATTTACATTTTACTATGTTTTCCTTTACTCAATGTGTTTTAGATTGATGAGGGCCCGGCTGCTTCCTCAACGATAACATTTTGCAAAGATGATAACAGAACAAATCAAGAATTACCAGTCAAAAGGCTGCAGCCAACACCAGATCATTTGGCTTGGACTGCAGCATTTATAGCACCATCCACTAGAGTGACAACGAAACACAGCTTCAGGCCTGGACTGCAGCAATCATAGTAAATGTAAATGTCGGAATTTGTAAAGCGCACAGCTACCTCCACCGGAGGTGTCCCGGCGCTGTCCGTATACCGCTTAGGAACCCTTCCTGGCTTTCCTGGGAAATGTCCACTCCTGGGCACCCCCCAGGTGCAGCCAGGCATCCCAGCGCTTTTGGGGCCGTTGTGGAGATTAAGCAAGCTATTGCCCAGAGTTGCAGCGCGGGACCCATGATCAGAACAGGCACTGAGGCGAGAATATCTAGTCAGGGGAATTAATGAGCCGGAGACCCGATGAGGCGGGAATCGAACCCTGGTCCCTGGCCAGAGCTCTGCATTAAGGTCTGCCTGCTCTAACCATTGAGCCACACTTCTCCACTAAAGTGCCATCAACTAGAGTGGCAACGAAACCTGGCTTAGGCCTGCCTATGTAGCCTGGTTGGAAGGGACAATAGAAAAGAGAAAGAAAAAAAACTACATATAGAGCTCCGCACCCTTGAACAGAAATACCAGGGAGTGAGGGAGGGGGTCATTCGTTTTCTCAATAACTACATCTGGAGTTTGCTTTTGGAAAACAAGCAATATTATCTGTTTAGTGAATGTCAGTCAAAACCAACGACAACTAAGAAAGATTTTTTATATTGAAGGGAACTGCTGTGACTGTGATTTTTCTCAACATACAGAGCTTACTGCTGGTCAGCTGTCATTCCTATAAAGGATTAACAAATGTCTGCCAGGATGGTGAGCGTTAAGTCCTACGCCACCATGATGGAAGGTAGCCATCCTCCATGGTTTATCAGTAAACTTCCAATTTGTTCACATGTATTAAGTATATTAAGATCTTATAACTAAACGTAAATCATTATTTCACTTTAAACTTTTTTCTTTTTCAATGAATTCCTGGGGTCCTTTAAAATGTTTCTTATGTTCGTGGCCTCTAGTCAAGCATTTGCAAACTCTTGCCGGCTCCTGGTCCCTTGGCCAATCTTACACGGGGTTCGCAAAACTGCAGAAGGTCCAACAAAGGACCATAACCTCTTGCTGCACATTTGCATAGCTGGGGAGTCGTGCTGAAGCGTGCTATTCCTATAGTGTGGTCTGCAAATTAAATAACAAAACATACCTTTTTAAATGTCTGTTCTTTGAAGGGGAACCCTTTGGGCTCCCAACATGACTCAAGAGTCAGACTTCACTTACCCTTCGTTATTATGCCATTTTTTTTTCAGGCCATCTTAGACCCACGTCAATGACGACAACACCATCAAAATCATGAACTCCATCCACTCCAGCGCACCATCTGACCCCTGCCCGCACCACATCTTCAACAAAGCAAGCTCCACCATCGCATCCCACCTCAGCAAGGTCATCAACCCCTCCTTCGAGACGTCACCTTCCTGGAGAGCTGGAAGCACGCCGAGATTAACGCCTTACTCCAGAAACCCAAGGCGAACCTCAAGAACTTCCGGCCCATCTCCCTACTCCCGTTCATGGCGAAAGTCATCGAGAAGATTGTCGCCAAGCAACTGGCCTCCTTCCTAGAAGAGAACATCCTGGACCCATCCCAATCCGGATTACGCAGCAACCACTGCACCAAAACAGCCCTCCTCGCCGTCACCGGCGACATCAGGGCCATGCTGGACAACGGAGAAACCGCTGCCCTCATCCTCCTGGACCTTTCGGCCGCCTTCGACATCGTCTGCCACCACACCCTTCACACTTGTCTCCACAACGCAGGGATTCGCGACAAAGCCCTGGACTAGACCACCTCCTTCCTCACCGGCAGAACCCAGAGTGTCCGCCTCCACCCATTCCGCTCCAAAGACACCAAGATCATCTGCGGCGTACCCCAAGGATCGTCCCTCAGTCTGACACTCTTCAACGTCTACATGGCACCGCTCGCCAACATTGTCCGATCACATGACCTTAACATCATCTCATATGCCGACGACACCCAGCTGATCCTCTCCCTCACCAAGGCCTCCACCACCGCCAAATCCAATCTCCACGCAGGAATGAAGGCCATCGTCGATTGGATGATGAACTGCCACCTGAAACTGAACTCAGACAAGACGGAGGTCCTCATCATCGGATCCACCCCCTCCGCCTGGGACGACTCATGGTGGCCGGCCGCACTGGGAGCTGCACCGACGCCCACTGACCACGCACGCACCCTGGCGGTCATCCTGGACTCTGTGTTGTCAATTACCCAGCAAGTAAACGCTGTCCCCTCCTCTTGCTTCAACATCCTCCCCATGCTCCGCAAGATCTACAGATGGATCCCCATCGGGACCAGAAGGATGGTGACCCAGGCCCTCATCAGCAGCAGGCTTGACTACGGCAACGCCCTCTACGCGGGAACCTCAGCCAAACTCCAGAGCCGACTACAATGCATACAGAACGCCTCTGCACGCCTCATCCTCGACATCCCCCGCCACAGCCACATCACAGCCCACCTGAAAGACCTGCACTGGCTCCCCGTCAACAAGAGGATCACCTTCAAGCTCCTCACTCACAAAGCACCTCACAACACCGGACCAACGTACCTCAACGAACGACTCACCTTCTACACCCCGAACCGCCAGCTTCGCTCCACCGACCTTATCCTTGCCACCGTCCCCCACATCCGACGAGCGACCGCCGGCGGTTGATCATTCTCCCACATCGCCGCTAAGACCTGGAACACCCTCCCCATCCGCATGCGACAGACCCAGGACCTAGTGACCTTCAGGAGACTTCTCAAGACCTGGCTGTTCGAGCAGTAGCAGCACGCCGCCCCCTCTCCCCCCCAGCGCCTTGAGACCCTCACGGGTGAGGTGTGCGCTCTACAAATGTACTGATTGATTGATTAAGATAGCGCCTACGCCCGCCCTGCTCAGATTATCTCTAGTGTCGATCTGCTTTCCATAGCGCCTAGACCCACTGTGAATATAGCCCAGATTTATAAACTGTTCAAACACCGACAATCCAGTCTCCCGTGTTAGGCCGACCGGTGCAGTCGGCGGAACCCCATCTAAAGAAGGCGGGCCTCGTCTTGAAGGAACCTCATCGACCCGTCCTCCTTCGTGGCAATAGGCCGAGTGGAAAAATCGACGGAACTCCACTTTAAAGACGCTTATCTGGTCGTGGAAGGAATCTGAGTGACGTGTCATTCCATGTGGTAGAAAACGCCATATCGTAGTGCGCACCGGTTGCTCCGAAACTGTGATGGGTAGCTGCGTGCCGACGTAAACCATCGGAAATACAGAGTCTATATATCGCCTCTTACATCGACCCGCCCCCGATCAGAATCTCGCTGGATATTGCCTTTGGATTAGTGACATATCCAGGAAATGGACTGAAAATTATTAAACTCCGGTGCCCGAAAGTCCAGCCTACTTTCACCTAACACTTGAGCTTATTTTTTCAAGAAGTCTCAGGATCATTACCTCTGGAGGCCAATCAAGAAAAGCCAAAAAAAAACACATTAACTTCTTAGTGCAGCAGATCCAACCATACACTTGTGGTCTCCCGTAATATATAAAAAAATACAGATTTTATGCTTGTGTCCCTCCCAGTACACTGCCCCTAGCCCTGACGAAGGTGTGGCCCCATTGGCCTGTCACCGAAACGCGCGTCGGCTTATGTTCCCAGGAATACGGTTCTTTGTCCTAAATACATCAGGAACCGCAATAAAAGCCATCTGCCTGGAATAACATTCCGATTCATGCAACATATTGATATTCTATGTGTTGCACACGCCAGGATTAGAAGAATGAATGGAAGAATGAAAGTTGAATGGTAGAATGAGAATATATATAAGTAAGTGAGATAGTGCGGTTGAAGTGTGGTTGATACTGGGCAGGTCTTAATGTAGTAGTATTATTTCCCTATTTCCGTTGTTGTTTTCATATCAGTGTTTGTCTTTTTTATGCTCTAAATATATCATGTGAAACTAAAGTACAACTCACTCTTTACCCCCAAATTTTTTTTTTGTTACCTCAATTCTAAGAAAAATAAAAACATATATATTTCTAATATGTTTTGTAGAGTCTACTTGGATTGACCTTGTGTTTGTTGCGTGCAGTGTCAACTTCTGGTGTAATCTCCCCTTTTTATATATTTTTTGGACCCTCTAGCAAGGGCCATTATATCCCTAGGCAGGGTGTTTTCTTTTGTTCTATTCACAAACACCGACAACTGTCAAGGGTCACTTGAGATGGGTGACTTTAGAACAGGGGTACCTAACATTTGCTGTAATTGGAGCTGCTAATGTACAATGAAAATCATACTGAGCTACTAACCATTGCAATGTGACGATAATGATCCTGTCGGGCAAGATCAGGGTGATCACCTCAGTGCATCACGCAGAGGTTCCAGTAGAGAAAAGGCTTTATCAATTTTGAATGCCTCTAAATGGGTAGTAAATAATAAATATAGATACAGTGCCCCTGGCACCAAGGGTGTAATATTAAAAGGTCTCCCCTAAGCCTCATCATTTATCACTCAGGTATCAGCTTTAAATATATTTGGAAATCCAACCATTTTTCTCCATACATCAGGTAATGAGTTCTGAAAAGAAACATTTTCGTCACGCTTTTCGGTTTTGGGGTACATATATTACTCAACCTGAAGAAGTTACAGGTGCTGCAAAATGCTGCTGCAAGACTTCTGTTGCGCACCCCCAAATTTTGTTGAGTGAAAAACGTTATCCAAAAAGCAGTGAGAAACAGGGTAAAGTTTAAAACGCTCTGCATTGCCTACAAGGCACTTCACAACATAGGACAGGACCGCTTTATCTTACTCAGAAGCTCAAATGGTATGTATCTAATAGGGCACTTCGGCTAGTGCTAAATCTTTGGTGGTACTCAGTGTAAAAGAGCCACCTGGGGAGGTGTAAGCTTCTGCACAGGCACGATGAAGGCCTGGAATTAACTACCCTTAGCAATCCCTCCTGCCCCGAACAGGCTGGCCTTTAAAAAGGCCCTAAAAACCTGCCTCTTTCACAATTAAGATCTCGAGTAGGTCTTGATCAGGAAGCTAGTGGGAGGACACCCCAGGGTAACAGTGTGCTTTAAAAGTTCAATTAACATTTACATTAACAAGAGGAGCAGGGGAGTACACACTAGTGCAGGGGATCAGATGGAATGAATACCATGCGGCCAAGCCACCAATGTGGAGAATGCGCAAGAAAGCAGAAATAATTTCACAAAATTTTAATTCACTATCCAATTCTGGGGAAATTGGATATTGGGCCTATGCACTGCCCTCTTGGGGGGGGGGGGTGCAGGAGATTAGAAACCAGGGCAAAACCTGCTATACAACGAAAGCCTAAGAGATTGTACACGCAAGTTAAGACAGGCAAAAAGGATCTACCATAAACAGGCCCACTAGATTCTAGGAAAAGGTTAAGAGATCTCCACTTGGATGGAAAACGCTGCATCTAGAAATCAAAAAAGAAGTAAATCGAGGAGGAATGGATTAAAGTCTACAAACTATCCAAGAGCCATAAACATAAACAGTCCTAAGAATATGTTGCCCGTTTAGAAAATCACAAAAAACAACAGATGAATTTCCTTGACTGTTCAAGCTCGGCTAACTCATGCATCAAACATCTATACAGAAAACCACGTGGAGACCCAGCAAGTTAAGAATAGATCTCCAGGGGGTGGAGCAGACGGTGATTACACCCCTCGGGTGGAAGAAGCAGGCTAAGAGCAGGAAGCACCCGCCGTTAGGAAAGTAATTTAACACAAGCATTTGAAATGCAAATGGGCTCACAATTGCAAGATTTTGGGCTACTGGCACTGTAAATGGCAATGCCTTTTATTTATGTGTTTAAAAAACCAGCAATAATAAAAGGCATTGTCAGTTACAATACCAATAGGTCAAAATTTTTAAAATCCGAGACCTATTGCATTGCAAATGCTTGTGTTTTTAGAGGCCCCTGTTTCAGTCTTGTCTGGGATCTTTACCATAAGGACCCCCTTCTGGATGATTGCTGTGGTTGATAAACTCCTAAATTAGGCGAGATTACTCAAAAATAAAAAAAATTCACCACCCTACATAGAACTTGAAAGGAAGAGCTCTATGGGTAATAATCGTCTCCTTTATGCTCTACCACGATTTTAGGTTAAAAACTTGCACCAGGTTAAAGTAAAATAACTTAATTCTTTAGAGATTACCTTTATACCCATATGATACTAGGGCTCAGGGTTTGAGCGGCCGGGAAATTAAAGGCACACTTTGAGCAGGAGCCGCAGGTCTGGGCGTCAAGAGACTTGTCTCTGTAAAGGAAAGTGCAGCTGCCAAACCGATGAAAGTGTCACAGAAGACGCTGTGAAATCAGCTGCTTGCTGTCAGTGTTACGATGTGTGTGTTGGATCAGGAAATGATATAGCACCTAAAACTGCTGGGTAGTGACTTCTATGCGCTTTTCTAACCTTGTAGTGAGCTTCCTTGCGTGCCTGTAATTACGTCTCTGATAACTGACAGCCCAAGTTCCCTGCGCTGTATGATACCAGCATGGCATTGAAGAAGGGTTAAAACCCATGCCTGGTCAATTACCCATCCCATAATGCATGATTTCAATCCCTGCAGCTTGAGGTGGATGGCCCTTATCCCCCATTCCCCGCCGGCATGGGATGAGCAAACCTCTAGGTGCCAGCATCACCACAAACCTTTTACACAGGCTACCCCCCCTTACCAACCCCCAGCTTAGCATACTATGTCCCTTACCATTACAGCTGCAAGAGCGTATTACTACCGCGGGCATGGCTCACACTGGGAAGCTAAGCTCACACCAACAAAGAATGAAGTCTAAAGTTCAACCAACTATCTATGCTTCATGCAAATTCCATGAGAAGCAGTGCAGTCCAATGACGGCGCCAATTAGGAGGGTCACAAAAAACTAAATACTGGCAATAGCAGGTTATGCACAACAAGCGTTCCTAGGCCACATGGACGTGTAGACATCCCAGTGTCAGGTGTACAAACGTATCGTCGAGATACCTATAACAGCCTGATCCACATGGAGTTTGGACTTGTCCAGTAAAACTACGAATCTTTGGGAGCGCAGGCGAAATACTATTACCAAGTCCTCAAAGCACCAGCAGAATTCCTAAAAGATGTGCCCTAAGCAATATACGAAGGAGCGGCCAATCCCAGGAACAACCACATGCAAAAGCTTTGGAAGTGCTTGGCTTGGCAACAGAAAACTGGCTCAAGGAAGGTCTGAGCTTTGCAGCTATAAAGAAGGACATTAACACACAAACCTACCAGTTATCATGAGAAGCAGATATAACCAAATCAGCAATGTTTTCAAGCACCTCCCAGTCAGAGCAGGCCAAATTTGGGAAATATGTGTCAGGGGTGCGCCCCGGTTGAGTGAACTAAAAGGGCCTGAAGGTGTCACTGTGGCAAGCATGACCAAACGGCAAGTACCCAAACACATGGCTGGACTGGACTGGGTGGCGCAGAACTCTTTAGGCATCAAACACATGCACTTTAAAGTGGCCGAGGCACAGAAAGCACACTAACCGTTTGGAGGCCATGTTTTTAGGTTTCGCCCTGGCGGTAGCACTGCGCAGCAGTGCTCGCGCAGGGCGAAATCTAATGTTATCTCAGTAGTGGGGACTTGAAACCGCCCCTTCTTGCATTGGCTAGCTCCATAAATGGAGGCAAGCCATTGGAAGACATCGTTGTCAATCACTTTTTCCCCGTCAGAACGCGAATCGTGGGCGTTTCTGACTCTTTTTTTAAGTCCCGCCCCCCACACCCTCCCTCTCGCCGTCCCGTTCTCCGTGCCTTCTCGAAGTTCTCCCTCCCGCCCACTGTCCGTGCCTCCTCCCTCCCGCTCGCCCACTGTCCGTGTTCGATGCTCTCCAACCTAGCCCACTGTCCGTGGCCTTTTTTTCTTTTTTTTTTTTTGCTGGCGTAATGTCCCTGAGATGAATGTAAAAATATTGCAAACTAAGAACAAGTTCTGACTAAAATTATGCATATTATGTAATCCTCTCCATGCCGGAGTCACTCTGAGAAAATGTTTCCAATCTGAGCAGGACCTGTCGGGGCTGCGCTTCCTGCGGCGTCCAGAGATCGCGCTGTGTCTCCGGTCGCCCAGCGAGTCTCCGTCGGCAGCTGATGTCACACGCTCAGCAGGGCAGGCAGACGGCGCAGCCCCCTTATTGCCAGATCCTGCAGAGAGAGGCAGAGAGCGAGTAGCCAACAAACGAAAAGAGACTTTCTTGGACCTGGACGAGGGGACAGAACCTGCTTTGTCCCCCAGCAGAATCCCGTCCCAGCCCTCGCTCCTGCCTGAAGCAACCAAAACATTCCACTGCTGTGCATTTTTCTGCAGCACGAGTTGCGCGGTCTTCCCCGGGCTGCAGAAGCAAGCCCCGTGCACGGCAGACCGCAGCCGGAGCAGAGCTTTGCACACTGGCCAGTTCACTTTTGCCCTGGACAGAGCGTGTCCTGCTGGGCAGTCAGGGGGGCGCTGCTGGCAGTTTTTCCATGAAGTGCCTGGGAGTACCTTGTTGGGTCTGGGTTAAAGAGACCTGATCCGGACCTCACTTTCTTTTTCTCTTTCTGGAAGAGTTTTTGAACTTTTGTGTTTTTGTTTATTTACTTACCGACCGGAGAAGTCTCCACCGCTGTTGGCTGCCATGATGAACAGGAGCACCATGGTGTCCAGTACTCAGACCAGGATACGGACGGACCCCTTCTCCAACAACTACACCCTGGTGGGCCGGGAGCTGGGCAGGTGAGGAGGGGGATGGGTTTTGCAAGGGCACTGTTACAGTTCCTACGTTTACGAAAGGGGGGGGGGCAGCAAAACTACAAGTACCAGAATGCAAAGCTCTATAAGATGCTCAGACAGGCTTCCATGTCATGTAGTCATTGTTCTCAGGTGCTTGATAAGGCAATCGATATAATTGGATCCATTGGAGAATATACTTATCTGTTAAATGCAAGTCCCGGACTGGAATTTATGTATGCGTTTTTATATAGTGCGGACTTTACCCGAAGGTGTCGGAGCGCTTCACAATAGGAACAGAACTGATACATGAGAACATAACAAGTGAACAAATTACAAAAGCAAACGTTACATTACATGAGGCAAGAGTGACAATCATGAGCAAACAAAATACAAGAGGTAGCAAACGGTGCATTACAGGAGGAAAAAGTGACAAATGTGTGGGTTACAAAAGCGTGCAAAGTACAAATAGAGGTATAATACTGCAATACATGGTATCCTGCAGACAAGTTGGGTAACAGGCTAGCGTGAAAGCCCGTGGGGTCTTTCGAGGCGCTTGTTCAGAAAACCATGTTATCAGATTGAGATAAAGGCGGCCGGCAGACTGCTCCCCCCTCTCCCGGTTTTTCTCCCTCTGGACATGTACTCGCGCAAAGGTGTCATCTTTCTTAATACTTACATGTCCTGCAGCTGGTGATATAGCCGAGGCAGAAACGTAATTCATCACCTGCAGAAACACTCTGTCAGCTCAGTTTTACCTCTGGTGTCGGTAAAACGTTTTCCCTTGACTTGCGTGGTAGTAACGTGGATCGCTACGATTAGGTCTGAAAGCGCTATGGGAAAATAGGATTTAAAGGGGCAGCCCGGCGAATAATGTCACAATTCATCTCCGAACCAGAAAAGATGTCAGCAAAGCCGGCAACATTCTGGTGATAGAGATGCAGGCAGGACGGGGCATGAATTCCACATCCCGTGGCAACTTTAAGGCAGCCAGAGAGTGGAACTGGTGGTTCCTTGGCGTGGGAGAGACGAGAGAGCTGCAGACCTAGCCTGCGTACTTACAGCAGCTAGAGAAGTGTACAGACTAAGAGCTCACACACAGGCGCGATATAAGAGTTCTCACAGGCGAGCCACTCAGACGCATCTATGTGGCATTGGAGCGGACATGTGTGGGTGTAAAGAGAACCGGCGTGCCACCCCTTTGATGATGGGCTTCAAAAAGTAATGGAGGTGGTGGTGGTTGGAGAGGGGGGGGTGCGCCATCCTTTAGGGAAAGGAGCGAGACAGGGTACCACGATCGCCGACTCACGCTTTTTGAGTGACATTTGTGACGCCTGATATTGTACATACCCTGGGTGAAGTGACATGGCTGCAGTGGTGCTGTGCAGCGAACAGTATCGCTGGAGACCTAACAATGTGTTCAGCGTACATTACGAGACCAAAAGGGCCCCGCCTTGGGGAGGGGGGGGTCTTCCTGGTTGCCTGGCGGTCTCCGCGGCTGCCAAGTGGCCCCCATGTCGTATATGACATCCTCAGTCAGGGCTGGGAAGCCAATAGCACGTTGCATAGTGGGAATTGTTTAGGCCGCACGTACACATTTAAATCGAAGCTACCGAATGCAACATCTGTTGTCGAGACTGATTGAGGGCTCTATTCACGGCAGAAGGCATCCATGCTCTAGACCTGAAGTTTTTACACGTTTCCCTGAAATAGAAAAAAATGATGTCATTGTAAAAATGCTGCCGACTTGCTCCGCGTCCCGGGCTTTTCATCTTGCAGAAAGCGCTTGTAAATATTATCTGCTTCTTTACAAGATTACGTAAGATCTGGTATCACATTTTTATTTGACATAAGTGTGGCTCTGTGTGTGTGGGGGCGGGCTCTGTGTGTGTGGAGGGGCTCTGTGTGTGTAGGTGTTGGTCTGTGTGTGTGTAGGTGTGGGTCTGTGTGTGGCATTTGCGAGAGATTAAGCTATTGGCATTGTAAATGACAATGCCATTTATTTATCCGTTTTCAAAAACAACACATAAATGACAATTTTGTCATTTACAATGCCAATAGCTCTAACTTTTGCAAAGGCGAAACCTTTGCATTGTAAATGCTTGTTTAGCAAGGAATCAACCACCTTTTTTCACTCACTACAATTAACATGCACGAGAATACTCAAAAAACTGAATGGTAAATGTATGTTGAACTGCTACTATACTTTTTAACTTTCTCTCTTAAAACTGTGAATTGTGTATAAGCGATAACTGCAGGTCCTACAACCTGTTTGCCTATTAATTTTTTTTAAACTGTTTTTATTTCAGATACATTTGATCGAATTATCTCAGAACATTGCAATGGTTTGAAGTAATCGTGCAATAAAATGTGTTCATTCCTTTTCAGTTTTGTACTTTGACGCACTTTTAAGATGTGTTATTTTTTTAATCCTGATGATTTATTAATTCAAGGATGTTGCATTACTTTGATTTATTCACAGTATACACAATGCTTTTATATCTAATCGAAACATGTCATATGAAACCAGGATATATACTCCGTGTTAATGCAATTTTTGAGAATAAGAAAAAAATAAATCAGTTTAGTAATAAGTAACTTTGATAATGATATTATAGCAGTAACATACAGAATATAAATAACATGTTCTCTTTTTTATCAGATTAAAGAACATCTAAGAAGACATAGCACTGCACAGTACACTCCGTCACCATACATGCTAGCGAACACGGTCATAGCAAGGGGAGGGCAGTCTGAAGGTCTCAGTTCTTTAGTAGAGTCTATTACACATTGTTATTACCCTGGGGAGTACTGTCATACATGAGGTGAATGTGTTGGTATATGCTACTATTTTCAGCTATCACCCTAGTAATGTTTCACACCGCGCAGGCTATACTCCTTATACACTCGACTAAACAAATCTTCCGTGTGTATTACGGTTACTTGCCGGCTAGCCTCTCCCTACTCCGAGATTTCAACAGATGCTACTCTTGTAAGCAGTCTATAGAGAAAGGTATCCACAGTGTTATACACTACTCAGACCCCCCAGGATATAGCGGCATGGATTCGCAAATTTAGCGGCACAAATATGGAAATTTAGCGGCACTTTATTTTACTCCTAAGCATTCATTTTCAGCCTTAAATCAATGGAAACTGTTTTAGCAGAGTATTCCACTTTGATTAGGCAATCTGGAATCTGGAATAGAGGAAGCAGCCCACAGGTGAAGGCTGTTATCCCTTGGAATTGCAATGCTTCATCTGCCAGTTGGGCTAAACAGAAGTGTGAGGTCATGGGTCTTGATGCCACTTTCTGTGATGCGACGTGCCATGTCGCGCTCAATGATGTCACTCAATGTGATGTCACGCGCTATGCTGCCTAACTTGGTTAGACCCCCCCACTTCTGTTTTTTAGGACCTGTGCCCTCCTAAGAAGTGAAATAAAGACAAAACAAGACAACAGGCCTCCTCCATCCGTGTACCCAGAATCGGGGAGAACATCCCTGTCTCCATCAGGGCCGCCCCAGTGCGGATGCAGTGCAGGGATTGAGTGACAGGCACTCACCCACACCTGACCCCCCCCTGCATGTCTGGTTTCTGCCCCCAAAGCTCTCCTGCCTCTGAAGTCATGGCTCCTGCCTGGGGTCCGAGGGGCAGGTGCAGAGTACAAATGATGCGGAAATGAGTCCTGTTCCTAGGGAGGGCCGTGCCAGGGCTTAGAAGCCCCGCTGCGAGTCTAGACTGCGGACGGGGCCCCCCATGCAACTCACGACACCCACAACGAGGCACTTCACAGGTCGTAACCAGGGGGCCCGGCCTGGAAAGTACAAAAAGAATGTGCCCCCCCCTTCCAGCCATAAAAGAAAAATATGCCCCTAATGGGAGGACCCAGGCTTCTCGTGCAATGACACACACCGACCCCAAAAACCACCGCAAGCCCCTGACACCTGCCAGAGCCGAGGATAACAGGCGGGGGCCTGAAAAACAAAGCCTCATTAACAAGTGAAAGGTCTTTTAATGACCTGTGAAGTGCTCGGGTGTGGCTGGCAGCTCAAAAAGTGACTGTCTGTGTGTGTCCCGGGAAGCTGCTGACACAGACAAGTGGGGGGGGGGGGCGGCGCACAGCCAATAAAAGGCATTGTTTGTTTTGCCGTCTCCCGGTAGAGACACTTTTTTGTAAAAATCGCGGCCAATATGGTTATCATCGTGGCCATCGTGGCAATCTGTCGATTTCGCGATTGTTTCGTGAATTGCGAAATCGCGATAAACTGGAGGGTCTGACTACTACATACACCCATAGCTGTTACCAGATGTCTTAGGTTAGACATCATAACTTGTATAGATTATACTACACACACTTCTGAGACAAGAGAGAGATTTTAGTAGGCAGGTAAGTTCCTGCATGCAATCTACTACAGAACTGCGATTGAAAAGAAGAGTGTGAGTAGACACAACACCCTTTCTACACCCAAGTACAGAATTTCAGCCTTGGACACAGGGGTGAGCACAGAGGTCACTCTCTTGTTATAGACTACTACATACAGAAGTCTTTAAGACAATAGGTCTTAATGCAGGGGTAGTTATGACGTATGATTGAATATTGGTAAAGTTTATGTCCTCTAGCTCCTGCGGGAATCCCGCAGGAGCAAGTTTCGTTTTTGGAGGGGAGGTAATAATATGAACATGCTTGATAATGATATCAGAAGGTAGCTCTTGCAAAACCTTTTTTTTTACTTTTACATTTTCTAGGGATTTTTCAAAATGGTATGGGGTTTTGTTTTCTAGGGAAAAACAAGCATGGTGGTGTATCAAAAAACAGGAAATAGAACTTGGGGAAAAAAATACTTTTCCTGGTGGCATTTGTGGTCCTGAACCAGTTTGTTCCAAGCACAGTTGCACGGCTCAGAAAGAAAAGTTATGGTGCCTGCTGCATTCACTCTTAGATGTTTCTAGTCTCAGCGCTGCCTGGCTTCACAATCACTGCCTCTGATGACCACTTCTTCCTATGGCTGGTACAGCATCACCGACTTCTTCTTGCAGTCTCCATCTTTTACTCAATATGTTTTCATTCATCGTCCGCCTGTCCAACACTACCTGCGTCTTTAAAGCTGTTGTGTTGACATCGCCACCCGGAGCAAGGATGCATTGCAGTGTCCTCTCCTGTCTCTATGCAGGAATCACAGGTCACTGTTCTGACACCCAACAGCATTCTTTCACAACTTACTGTTATATCACTGGTTGTTTTTGGTCTTTAACTGCTTTGGCATCATTAGCCAGCACCTTAAAAGTATTGACTTTTGGGCACAGCGGTTATTCTTTTGCTGGCCCAGGCTGAAGTTACTGCTGTCTTGCAAGCTGCTGATTTGTATATTGTCGCTATATTATTATAGATGTCAGTGCATTTGTGTTTTTCGTTTCCCTATTAACACCCGAAAATGTTTAAATCTTAAGACCTAGTTTGATCATAGTTCCTCGCGTAAACATGTCATCTGCAAACAACTTGGCACACAGATGGGATGCCCCCGTCCAGTGAAACAAGTCTTTTCTCTTGCCAGCCTATTGCGGAACTTCTTCGCCCTACAAACCCACGCGTTTCTTCAACACCCCACCTTCTTTCAAAACCAATGTTTCTGAACGATTTCACTATAAAACCACTGTGACTTTAACTTCCGTAGGATTTGTGACGTCAGTTTAGCTGTTAAGTCACTGGTGATAAAGGAGCAGATGGGTTATGATGGATGCTTCCTTGCCCAATAAACCCTGAGATTTTAAGTTGCTCGGCTTGATAGCGATGAAGGAGGCAAACTGTTTTTCCTCACTGTGTACTGTACTTTCACATAGATTTACCTTCTTATAGTCCCAGGCAGAGGCACAACTAGAGCCAGATTGCGGGTGGGGCTAATTCTTCCAGCAATAGGCAGAGTGGAGATGAAGGGGTGAAAAAACAACAAAGCCTCGTTAACATGCAAATGGTCTTTTAAAGACCTGTGAAGTACTCGGGTGCGCTTGCAATAAGCTCAAAAACTGCCTGTGTGTGTGCCCGGGAAGCTGTCTCAGCCGGGGCTGACACACACAGCGGGGGGGGGGGGGCTGGAGCCCTTTGAGCCCAATAGGCCTTACTCGTACTCTGACCCTACATATTACCACTCCCTGCATAATGCACATCTTGGTAAAAGCTGTACATTATTTGAAAAAGGTACCGAGAGGTGCAGTATAAAAATGAACAGTTGAGCGGCCGACCCCCCGTGCGCCCCTATAACATGAGAGTCAGTTGGGCACCGGCGTCATTATGGCTCCGTCTAACACAAGCAATATTTCGCACAGTCACTTTAATAATAATAACGGCCCTCACTCTGAGGCACTTTCTGATGACTCATGATGCAGAGGACTCCTTGGTAGCCGGCTGCTGGTTAGGGCCTGGTGGGCTGGGATCAGGTACTGCACAAGCCGCCGCGGCCCTTCATATGTCCGGTGTGCGGCTTAGAGCTATATTTGCTGCACCCACTCTGTCCACGCTGACTGGCCTCCCTCAGTGACTCCGACTGAAACAGCCGCTCCGGGCCTGTGTAAAGGTGCGTGAGTGGGAATCCCATCCAGATGTGAATCCATTCTTTACCGACAGCAGCGGTGAGCACAGCTCTCAGCCTGGTTTGGGCCTGTGTAGAGGTGCGTGGGCAGGAAGTGGAACCCCATCCAGATTGGAATCTATTCTATACCGACAGCAGCGGTGAACACAGCTCTCAGCCTGGTTTGGGCCTGTGTAAAGGTGTGTGGGCAGGAATCCCACCCAGATGTGAATCCATTCTTTACCGACAGCAGCGGTGAGCACAGCTCTCGGCCTGGTTTGGGCCTGTGTAGAGGTGCGTGGGCAGGAATCCCATCCAGATTGGAATCCATTCTATACCGACAGCAGCGGTGAGCACAGCTCTCGGCCTGGTTTGGGCCTGTGTAGAGGTGCGTGGGCAGGAATCCCATCCAGATTGGAATCCATTCTTTACCGACAGCAGCGGTGAGCACAGCTCTCGGCCTGGTTTGGGCCTGTGTAGAGGTGCGTGGGCAGGAATCCCATCCAGATTGGAATCCATTCTATACCGACAGCAGCGGTGAGCACAGCTCTCGGCCTGGTTTGGGCCTGTGTAGAGGTGCGTGGGCAGGAATCCCATCCAGATTGGAATCCATTCTATACCGACAGCAGCGGTGAGCACAGCTCTCGGCCTGGTTTGGGCCTGTGTAGAGGTGCGTGGGCAGGAATCCCATCCAGATTGGAATCCATTCTATACCGACAGCAGCGGTGAGCACAGCTCTCGGCCTGGTTTGGGCCTGTGTAGAGGTGCGTGGGCAGGAAGTGGAACCCCATCCAGATTGGAATCCATTCTTTACCGACAGCAGCGGTGAGCACAGCTCTCGGCCTGGTTTGGGCCTGTGTAGAGGTGCGTGGGCGGGAATCCCATCCAGATGTGAATCCATTCTTTACCGACAGCAGCGGTGAGCTCAGCTCTCGGCCTGGTTTGGGCCTGTGTAGAGGTGCGTGGGCAGGAAGTGGAACCCCATCCAGATTGGAATCCATTCTTTACCGACAGCAGCGGTGAGCACAGCTCTCGGCCTGGTTTGGGCCTGTGTAGAGGTGCGTGGGCAGGAAGTGGAACCCCATCCAGATTGGAATCCATTCTATACCGACAGCAGCGGTGACCACAGCTCTCTGCCTGGTTTGGGCCTGTGTAGAGGTGCGTGGGCGGGAATCCCATCCAGATGTGAATCCATTCTTTACCGACAGCAGCGGTGAGCACAGCTCTCGGCCTGTTTTGGGCCTGTGTAGAGGTGCGTGGGCAGGAAGTGGAACCCCATCCAGATTGGAATCCATTCTTTACCGACAGCAGCGGTGAGCACAGCTCTCGGCCTGGTTTGGGCCTGTGTAGAGGTGCGTGGGCGGGAATCCCATCCAGATTGGAATCCATTCTATACCGACAGCAGCGGTGAGCACAGCTCTCGGCCTGGTTTGGGCCTGTGTAGAGGTGCGTGGGCAGGAAGTGGAACCCCATCCAGATGTGAATCCATTCTTTACCGACAGCAGCGGTGAGCTCAGCTCTCGGCCTGGTTTGGGCCTGTGTAGAGGTGCGTGGGCAGGAAGTGGAACCCCATCCAGATTGGAATCCATTCTTTACCGACAGCAGCGGTGAGCACAGCTCTCGGCCTGGTTTGGGCCTGTGTAGAGGTGCGTGAGTGGGAATCCCATCCAGATGTGAATCCATTCTTTACCGACAGCAGCGGTGAGCACAGCTCTCAGCCTGGTTTGGGCCTGTGTAGAGGTGCGTGGGCAGGAAGTGGAACCCCATCCAGATTGGAATCCATTCTATACCGACAGCAGTGGTGAGCACAGCTCTCAGCCTGGGTTGGGCCTGTGTAGAGGTGTGTGGGCAGGAATCCCACCCAGATGTGAATCCATTCTTTACCGACAGCAGCGGTGAGCACAGCTCTCGGCCTGGTTTGGGCCTGTGTAGAGGTGCGTGGGCAGGAATCCCATCCAGATTGGAATCCATTCTATACCGACAGCAGCGGTGAGCACAGCTCTCGGCCTGGTTTGGGCCTGTGTAGAGGTGCGTGGGCAGGAATCCCATCCAGATTGGAATCCATTCTATACCGACAGCAGCGGTGAGCACAGCTCTCGGCCTGGTTTGGGCCTGTGTAGAGGTGCGTGGGCAGGAATCCCATCCAGATTGGAATCCATTCTATACCGACAGCAGCGGTGAGCACAGCTCTCGGCCTGGTTTGGGCCTGTGTAGAGGTGCGTGGGCAGGAATCCCATCCAGATTGGAATCCATTCTATACCGACAGCAGCGGTGAGCACAGCTCTCGGCCTGGTTTGGGCCTGTGTAGAGGTGCGTGGGCAGGAATCCCATCCAGATTGGAATCCATTCTATACCGACAGCAGCGGTGAGCACAGCTCTCGGCCTGGTTTGGGCCTGTGTAGAGGTGCGTGGGCAGGAAGTGGAACCCCATCCAGATTGGAATCCATTCTTTACCGACAGCAGCGGTGAGCACAGCTCTCGGCCTGGTTTGGGCCTGTGTAGAGGTGCGTGGGCGGGAATCCCATCCAGATGTGAATCCATTCTTTACCGACAGCAGCGGTGAGCTCAGCTCTCGGCCTGGTTTGGGCCTGTGTAGAGGTGCGTGGGCAGGAAGTGGAACCCCATCCAGATTGGAATCCATTCTTTACCGACAGCAGCGGTGAGCACAGCTCTCGGCCTGGTTTGGGCCTGTGTAGAGGTGCGTGGGCAGGAAGTGGAACCCCATCCAGATTGGAATCCATTCTATACCGACAGCAGCGGTGACCACAGCTCTCTGCCTGGTTTGGGCCTGTGTAGAGGTGCGTGGGCGGGAATCCCATCCAGATGTGAATCCATTCTTTACCGACAGCAGCGGTGAGCACAGCTCTCGGCCTGGTTTGGGCCTGTGTAGAGGTGCGTGGGCAGGAAGTGGAACCCCATCCAGATTGGAATCCATTCTTTACCGACAGCAGCGGTGAGCACAGCTCTCGGCCTGGTTTGGGCCTGTGTAGAGGTGCGTGGGCGGGAATCCCATCCAGATTGGAATCCATTCTATACCGACAGCAGCGGTGAGCACAGCTCTCGGCCTGGTTTGGGCCTGTGTAGAGGTGCGTGGGCAGGAAGTGGAACCCCATCCAGATGTGAATCCATTCTTTACCGACAGCAGCGGTGAGCTCAGCTCTCGGCCTGGTTTGGGCCTGTGTAGAGGTGCGTGGGCAGGAAGTGGAACCCCATCCAGATTGGAATCCATTATTTACCGACAGCAGCGGTGAGCACAGCGCTCGGCCTGGTTTGGGCCTGTGTAGAGGTGCGTGGGCAGGAATCCCATCCAGATGTGAATCCATTCTTTACCGACAGCAGCGGTGAGCACAGCTCTCAGCCTGGTTTGGGCCTGTGTAGAGGTGCGTGGGCAGGAAGTGGAACCCCATCCAGATTGGAATCCATTCTATACCGACAGCAGCGGTGAGCACAGCTCTCAGCCTGGTTTGGGCCTGTGTAGAGGTGTGTGGGCAGGAATCCCACCCAGATGTGAATCCATTCTTTACCGACAGCAGCGGTGAGCACAGCTCTCGGCCTGGTTTGGGCCTGTGTAGAGGTGCGTGGGCAGGAATCCCATCCAGATTGGAATCCATTCTATACCGACAGCAGCGGTGAGCACAGCTCTCGGCCTGGTTTGGGCCTGTGTAGAGGTGCGTGGGCAGGAATCCCATCCAGATTGGAATCCATTCTATACCGACAGCAGCGGTGAGCACAGCTCTCGGCCTGGTTTGGGCCTGTGTAGAGGTGCGTGGGCAGGAATCCCATCCAGATTGGAATCCATTCTATACCGACAGCAGCGGTGAGCACAGCTCTCGGCCTGGTTTGGGCCTGTGTAGAGGTGCGTGGGCAGGAAGTGGAACCCCATCCAGATTGGAATCCATTCTTTACCGACAGCAGCGGTGAGCACAGCTCTCGGCCTGGTTTGGGCCTGTGTAGAGGTGCGTGGGCGGGAATCCCATCCAGATGTGAATCCATTCTTTACCGACAGCAGCGGTGAGCTCAGCTCTCGGCCTGGTTTGGGCCTGTGTAGAGGTGCGTGGGCAGGAAGTGGAACCCCATCCAGATTGGAATCCATTCTTTACCGACAGCAGCGGTGAGCACAGCTCTCGGCCTGGTTTGGGCCTGCGTAGAGGTGCGTGGGCAGGAAGTGGAACCCCATCCAGATTGGAATCCATTCTATACCGACAGCAGCGGTGACCACAGCTCTCTGCCTGGTTTGGGCCTGTGTAGAGGTGCGTGGGCGGGAATCCCATCCAGATGTGAATCCATTCTTTACCGACAGCAGCGGTGAGCACAGCTCTCGGCCTGGTTTGGGCCTGTGTAGAGGTGCGTGGGCAGGAAGTGGAACCCCATCCAGATTGGAATCCATTCTTTACCGACAGCAGCGGTGAGCACAGCTCTCGGCCTGGTTTGGGCCTGTGTAGAGGTGCGTGGGCGGGAATCCCATCCAGATTGGAATCCATTCTATACCGACAGCAGCGGTGAGCACAGCTCTCGGCCTGGTTTGGGCCTGTGTAGAGGTGCGTGGGCAGGAAGTGGAACCCCATCCAGATGTGAATCCATTCTTTACCGACAGCAGCGGTGAGCTCAGCTCTCGGCCTGGTTTGGGCCTGTGTAGAGGTGCGTGGGCAGGAAGTGGAACCCCATCCAGATTGGAATCCATTCTTTACCGACAGCAGCGGTGAGCACAGCTCTCGGCCTGGTTTGGGCCTGTGTAGAGTTGCGTGGGCAGGAAGTGGAACCCCATCCAGATTGGAATCCATTCTATACCGACAGCAGCGGTGAGCACAGCTCTCTGCCTGGTTTGGGCCTGTGTAGAGGTGCGTGGGCGGGAATCCATCCAGATGTGAATCCATTCTTTACCGACAGCAGCGGTGAGCACAGCTCTCGGCCTGGTTTGTGCCTGTGTAGAGGTGCGTGGGCAGGAAGTGGAACCCCATCCAGATTGGAATCCATTCTTTACCGACAGCCGCGGTGAGCACAGCTCTCAGCCTGGTTTGGGCCTGTGTAGAGGTGCGTTGGCAGGAAGTGGAACCCCATCCAGATTGGAATCCATTCTATACCGACAGCAGCGGTGAGCACAGCTCTCGGCCTGGCTTGGGCCTGTGTAGAGGTGCGTGGGCGGGAATCCCATCCAGATGTGAATCCATTCTTTACCGACAGCAGCGGTGAGCTCAGCTCTCGGCCTGGTTTGGGCCTGTGTAGAGGTGCGTGGGCAGGAAGTGGAACCCCATCCAGATTGGAATCCATTCTTTACCGACAGCAGCGGTGAGCACAGCTCTCGGCCTGGTTTGGGCCTGTGTAGAGGTGCGTGGGCAGGAATCCCATCCAGATTGGAATCCATTCTATACCGACAGCAGCGGTGAGCACAGCTCTCGGCCTGGTTTGGGCCTGTGTAGAGGTGCGTGGGCAGGAATCCCATCCAGATTGGAATCCATTCTTTACCGACAGCAGCGGTGAGCACAGCTCTCGGCCTGGTTTGGGCCTGTGTAGAGGTGCGTGGGCAGGAATCCCATCCAGATTGGAATCCATTCTATACCGACAGCAGCGGTGAGCACAGCTCTCGGCCTGGTTTGGGCCTGTGTAGAGGTGCGTGGGCAGGAATCCCATCCAGATTGGAATCCATTCTATACCGACAGCAGCGGTGAGCACAGCTCTCGGCCTGGTTTGGGCCTGTGTAGAGGTGCGTGGGCAGGAATCCCATCCAGATTGGAATCCATTCTATACCGACAGCAGCGGTGAGCACAGCTCTCGGCCTGGTTTGGGCCTGTGTAGAGGTGCGTGGGCAGGAAGTGGAACCCCATCCAGATTGGAATCCATTCTTTACCGACAGCAGCGGTGAGCACAGCTCTCGGCCTGGTTTGGGCCTGTGTAGAGGTGCGTGGGCGGGAATCCCATCCAGATGTGAATCTATTCTTTACCGACAGCAGCGGTGAGCTCAGCTCTCGGCCTGGTTTGGGCCTGTGTAGAGGTGCGTGGGCAGGAAGTGGAACCCCATCCAGATTGGAATCCATTCTTTATCGACAGCAGCGGTGAGCACAGCTCTCGGCCTGGTTTGGGCCTGTGTAGAGGTGCGTGGGCAGGAAGTGGAACCCCATCCAGATTGGAATCCATTCTATACCGACAGCAGCGGTGACCACAGCTCTCTGCCTGGTTTGGGCCTGTGTAGAGGTGCGTGGGCGGGAATCCCATCCAGATGTGAATCCATTCTTTACCGACAGCAGCGGTGAGCACAGCTCTCGGCCTGTTTTGGGCCTGTGTAGAGGTGCGTGGGCAGGAAGTGGAACCCCATCCAGATTGGAATCCATTCTTTACCGACAGCAGCGGTGAGCACAGCTCTCGGCCTGGTTTGGGCCTGTGTAGAGGTGCGTGGGCGGGAATCCCATCCAGATTGGAATCCATTCTATACCGACAGCAGCGGTGAGCACAGCTCTCGGCCTGGTTTGGGCCTGTGTAGAGGTGCGTGGGCAGGAAGTGGAACCCCATCCAGATGTGAATCCATTCTTTACCGACAGCAGCGGTGAGCTCAGCTCTCGGCCTGGTTTGGGCCTGTGTAGAGGTGCGTGGGCAGGAAGTGGAACCCCATCCAGATTGGAATCCATTCTTTACCGACAGCAGCGGTGAGCACAGCTCTCGGCCTGGTTTGGGCCTGTGTAGAGGTGCGTGAGTGGGAATCCCATCCAGATGTGAATCCATTCTTTACCGACAGCAGCGGTGAGCACAGCTCTCAGCCTGGTTTGGGCATGTGTAGAGGTGCGTGGGCAGGAAGTGGAACCCCATCCAGATTGGAATCCATTCTATACCGACAGCAGCGGTGAGCACAGCTCTCAGCCTGGTTTGGGCCTGTGTAGAGGTGTGTGGGCAGGAATCCCACCCAGATGTGAATCCATTCTTTACCGACAGCAGCGGTGAGCACAGCTCTCGGCCTGGTTTGGGCCTGTGTAGAGGTGCGTGGGCAGGAATCCCATCCAGATTGGAATCCATTCTATACCGACAGCAGCGGTGAGCACAGCTCTCGGCCTGGTTTGGGCCTGTGTAGAGGTGCGTGGGCAGGAATCCCATCCAGATTGGAATCCATTCTATACCGACAGCAGCGGTGAGCACAGCTCTCGGCCTGGTTTGGGCCTGTGTAGAGGTGCGTGGGCAGGAATCCCATCCAGATTGGAATCCATTCTATACCGACAGCAGCGGTGAGCACAGCTCTCGGCCTGGTTTGGGCCTGTGTAGAGGTGCGTGGGCAGGAACCCCATCCAGATTGGAATCCATTCTTTACCGACAGCAGCGGTGAGCACAGCTCTCGGCCTGGTTTGGGCCTGTGTAGAGGTGCGTGGGCGGGAATCCCATCCAGATGTGAATCCATTCTTTACCGACAGCAGCGGTGAGCTCAGCTCTCGGCCTGGTTTGGGCCTGTGTAGAGGTGCGTGGGCAGGAAGTGGAACCCCATCCAGATTGGAATCCATTCTTTACCGACAGCAGCGGTGAGCACAGCTCTCGGCCTGGTTTGGGCCTGTGTAGAGGTGCGTGGGCAGGAAGTGGAACCCCATCCAGATTGGAATCCATTCTATACCGACAGCAGCGGTGACCACAGCTCTCTGCCTGGTTTGGGCCTGTGTAGAGGTGCGTGGGCGGGAATCCCATCCAGATGTGAATCCATTCTTTACCGACAGCAGCGGTGAGCACAGCTCTCGGCCTGGTTTGGGCCTGTGTAGAGGTGCGTGGGCAGGAAGTGGAACCCCATCCAGATTGGAATCCATTCTTTACCGACAGCAGCGGTGAGCACAGCTCTCGGCCTGGTTTGGGCCTGTGTAGAGGTGCGTGGGCGGGAATCCCATCCAGATTGGAATCCATTCTATACCGACAGCAGCGGTGAGCACAGCTCTCGGCCTGGTTTGGGCCTGTGTAGAGGTGCGTGGGCAGGAAGTGGAACCCCATCCAGATGTAAATCCATTCTTTACCGACAGCAGCGGTGAGCTCAGCTCTCGGCCTGGTTTGGGCCTGTGTAGAGGTGTGTGGGCAGGAATCCCACCCAGATGTGAATCCATTCTTTACCGACAGCAGCGGTGAGCACAGCTCTCGGCCTGGTTTGGGCCTGTGTAGAGGTGCGTAGGCAGGAATCCCATCCAGATTGGAATCCATTCTATACCGACAGCAGCGGTGAGCACAGCTCTCGGCCTGGTTTGGGCCTGTGTAGAGGTGCGTGGGCAGGAATCCCATCCAGATTGGAATCCATTCTATACCGACAGCAGCGGTGAGCACAGCTCTTGGCCTGGTTTGGGCCTGTGTAGAGGTGCGTGGGCAGGAATCCCATCCAGATTGGAATCCATTCTATACCGACAGCAGCGGTGAGCACAGCTCTCGGCCTGGTTTGGGCCTGTGTAGAGGTGCGTGGGCAGGAAGTGGAACCCCATCCAGATTGGAATCCATTCTTTACCGACAGCAGCGGTGAGCACAGCTCTCGGCCTGGTTTGGGCCTGTGTAGAGGTGCGTGGGCAGGAAGTGGAACCCCATCCAGATTGGAATCCATTCTATACCGACAGCAGCGGTGACCACAGCTCTCTGCCTGGTTTGGGCCTGTGTAGAGGTGCGTGGGCGGGAAGTGGAACCCCATCCAGATGTGAATCCATTCTTTACCGACAGCAGCGGTGAGCTCAGCTCTCGGCCTGGTTTGGGCCTGTGTAGAGGTGCGTGGGCAGGAAGTGGAACCCCATCCAGATTGGAATCCATTATTTACCGACAGCAGCGGTGAGCACAGCTCTCGGCCTGGTTTGGGCCTGTGTAGAGGTGCGTGGGCAGGAATCCCATCCAGATGTGAATCCATTCTTTACCGACAGCAGCGGTGAGCACAGCTCTCAGCCTGGTTTGGGCCTGTGTAGAGGTGCGTGGGCAGGAAGTGGAACCCCATCCAGATTGGAATCCATTCTATACCGACAGCAGCGGTGAGCACAGCTCTCAGCCTGGTTTGGGCCTGTGTAGAGGTGTGTGGGCAGGAATCCCACCCAGATGTGAATCCATTCTTTACCGACAGCAGCGGTGAGCACAGCTCTCGGCCTGGTTTGGGCCTGTGTAGAGGTGCGTGGGCAGGAATCCCATCCAGATTGGAATCCATTCTATACCGACAGCAGCGGTGAGCACAGCTCTCGGCCTGGTTTGGGCCTGTGTAGAGGTGCGTGGGCAGGAATCCCATCCAGATTGGAATCCATTCTATACCGACAGCAGCGGTGAGCACAGCTCTCGGCCTGGTTTGGGCCTGTGTAGAGGTGCGTGGGCAGGAATCCCATCCAGATTGGAATCCATTCTATACCGACAGCAGCGGTGAGCACAGCTCTCGGCCTGGTTTGGGCCTGTGTAGAGGTGCGTGGGCAGGAAGTGGAACCCCATCCAGATTGGAATCCATTCTTTACCGACAGCAGCGGTGAGCACAGCTCTCGGCCTGGTTTGGGCCTGTGTAGAGGTGCGTGGGCGGGAATCCCATCCAGATGTGAATCCATTCTTTACCGACAGCAGCGGTGAGCTCAGCTCTCGGCCTGGTTTGGGCCTGTGTAGAGGTGCGTGGGCAGGAAGTGGAACCCCATCCAGATTGGAATCCATTCTTTACCGACAGCAGCGGTGAGCACAGCTCTCGGCCTGGTTTGGGCCTGTGTAGAGGTGCGTGGGCAGGAAGTGGAACCCCATCCAGATTGGAATCCATTCTATACCGACAGCAGCGGTGACCACAGCTCTCTGCCTGGTTTGGGCCTGTGTAGAGGTGCGTGGGCGGGAATCCCATCCAGATGTGAATCCATTCTTTACCGACAGCAGCGGTGAGCACAGCTCTCGGCCTGGTTTGGGCCTGTGTAGAGGTGCGTGGGCAGGAAGTGGAACCCCATCCAGATTGGAATCCATTCTTTACCGACAGCAGCGGTGAGCACAGCTCTCGGCCTGGTTTGGGCCTGTGTAGAGGTGCGTGGGCGGGAATCCCATCCAGATTGGAATCCATTCTATACCGACAGCAGCGGTGAGCACAGCTCTCGGCCTGGTTTGGGCCTGTGTAGAGGTGCGTGGGCAGGAAGTGGAACCCCATCCAGATGTGAATCCATTCTTTACCGACAGCAGCGGTGAGCTCAGCTCTTGGCCTGGTTTGGGCCTGTGTAGAGGTGCGTGGGCAGGAAGTGGAACCCCATCCAGATTGGAATCCATTCTTTACCGACAGCAGCGGTGAGCACAGCTCTCGGCCTGGTTTGGGCCTGTGTAGAGGTGCGTGGGCAGGAAGTGGAACCCCATCCAGATTGGAATCCATTCTATACCGACAGCAGCGGTGAGCACAGCTCTCTGCCTGGTTTGGGCCTGTGTAGAGGTGCGTGGGCGGGAATCCATCCAGATGTGAATCCATTCTTTACCGACAGCAGCGGTGAGCACAGCTCTCGGCCTGGTTTGGGCCTGTGTAGAGGTGCGTGGGCAGGAAGTGGAACCCCATCCAGATTGGAATCCATTCTTTACCGACAGCCGCGGTGAGCACAGCTCTCAGCCTGGTTTGGGCCTGTGTAGAGGTGCGTGGGCAGGAATCCCATCCAGATTGGAATCCATTCTATACCGACAGCAGTGGTGAGCACAGCTCTCGGCCTGGTTTGGGCCTGTGCAGAGGTGCGTGGGCAGGAAGTGGAACCCCATCCAGATTGGAATCCATTCTTTACCGACAGCAGCGGTGAGCACAGCTCTCGGCCTGGTTTGGGCCTGTGTAGAGGTGCGTGGGCGGGAATCCCATCCAGATGTGAATCCATTCTTTACCGACAGCAGCGGTGAGCTCAGCTCTCGGCCTGGTTTGGGCCTGTGTAGAGGTGCGTGGGCAGGAAGTGGAACCCCATCCAGATTGGAATCCATTCTTTACCGACAGCAGCGGTGAGCACAGCTCTCGGCCTGGTTTGGGCCTGTGTAGAGGTGCGTGGGCAGGAAGTGGAACCCCATCCAGATTGGAATCCATTCTATACCGACAGCAGCGGTGACCACAGCTCTCTGCCTGGTTTGGGCCTGTGTAGAGGTGCGTGGGCGGGAATCCCATCCAGATGTGAATCCATTCTTTACCGACAGCAGCGGTGAGCACAGCTCTCGGCCTGGTTTGGGCCTGTGTAGAGGTGCGTGGGCAGGAAGTGGAACCCCATCCAGATTGGAATCCATTCTTTACCGACAGCAGCGGTGAGCACAGCTCTCGGCCTGGTTTGGGCCTGTGTAGAGGTGCGTGGGCGGGAATCCCATCCAGATTGGAATCCATTCTATACCGACAGCAGCGGTGAGCACAGCTCTCGGCCTGGTTTGGGCCTGTGTAGAGGTGCGTGGGCAGGAAGTGGAACCCCATCCAGATGTGAATCCATTCTTTACCGACAGCAGCGGTGAGCTCAGCTCTCGGCCTGGTTTGGGCCTGTGTAGAGGTGCGTGGGCAGGAAGTGGAACCCCATCCAGATTGGAATCCATTCTTTACCGACAGCAGCGGTGAGCACAGCTCTCGGCCTGGTTTGGGCCTGTGTAGAGGTGCGTGGGCAGGAAGTGGAACCCCATCCAGATTGGAATCCATTCTATACCGACAGCAGCGGTGAGCACAGCTCTCTGCCTGGTTTGGGCCTGTGTAGAGGTGCGTGGGCGGGAATCCATCCAGATGTGAATCCATTCTTTACCGACAGCAGCGGTGAGCACAGCTCTCGGCCTGGTTTGGGCCTGTGTAGAGGTGCGTGGGCAGGAAGTGGAACCCCATCCAGATTGGAATCCATTCTTTACCGACAGCCGCGGTGAGCACAGCTCTCAGCCTGGTTTGGGCCTGTGTAGAGGTGCGTTGGCAGGAAGTGGAACCCCATCCAGATTGGAATCCATTCTATACCGACAGCAGCGGTGAGCACAGCTCTCGGCCTGGCTTGGGCCTGTGTAGAGGTGCGTGGGCGGGAATCCCATCCAGATGTGAATCCATTCTTTACCGACAGCAGCGGTGAGCTCAGCTCTCGGCCTGGTTTGGGCCTGTGTAGAGGTGCGTGGGCAGGAAGTGGAACCCCATCCAGATTGGAATCCATTCTTTACCGACAGCAGCGGTGAGCACAGCTCTCGGCCTGGTTTGGGCCTGTGTAGAGGTGCGTGGGCAGGAATCCCATCCAGATTGGAATCCATTCTATACCGACAGCAGCGGTGAGCACAGCTCTCGGCCTGGTTTGGGCCTGTGTAGAGGTGCGTGGGCAGGAATCCCATCCAGATTGGAATCCATTCTATACCGACAGCAGCGGTGAGCACAGCTCTCAGCCTGGCTTGGGCCTGTGTAGAGGTGCGTGGGCAGGAATCCCATCCAGATTGGAATCCATTCTATACCGACAGCAGCGGTGAGCACAGCTCTCGGCCTGGCTTGGGCCTGTGTAGAGGTGCGTGGGCAGGAAGTGGAACCCCATCCAGATTGGAATCCATTCTTTACTGACAGCAGCGGTGAGCACAGCTCTTGGCCTGGCTTGGGCCTGTGTAGAGGTGCGTGGGCGGGAATCCCATCCAGATTGGAATCCATTCTTTACCGACAGCAGCGGTGAGCACAGCTCTCAGCCTGGTTTGGGCCTGTGTAGAGGTGCGTGGGCAGGAAGTGGAACCCCATCCAGATTGGAATCCATTCTTTACCGACAGCAGTGGTGAGCACAGCTCTCGGCCTGGTTTGGGCCTGTGTAGAGGTGCGTGGGCGGATCCCATCCAGATGTGAATCCATTCTTTACCGAAAGCAGCGGTGAGCACAGCTCTCGGCCTGGCTTGGGCCTGTGTAGAGGTGCGTGGGCAGGAAGTGGAACCCCATCCAGATTGGAATCCATTCTTTACCGACAGCAGCGGTGAGCACAGCTCTCGGCCTGGTTTGGGCCTGTGTAGAGGTGCGTGGGCGGGAATCCCATCCAGATGTGAATCCATTCTTTACCGACAGCAGCGGTGAGCTCAGCTCTCGGCCTGGTTTGGGCCTGTGTAGAGGTGCGTGGGCAGGAAGTGGAACCCCATCCAGATTGGAATCCATTCTTTACCGACAGCAGCGGTGAGCACAGCTCTCGGCCTGGTTTGGGCCTGTGTAGAGGTGCGTGGGCAGGAAGTGGAACCCCATCCAGATTGGAATCCATTCTATACCGACAGCAGCGGTGACCACAGCTCTCTGCCTGGTTTGGGCCTGTGTAGAGGTGCGTGGGCGGGAATCCCATCCAGATGTGAATCCATTCTTTACCGACAGCAGCGGTGAGCACAGCTCTCGGCCTGGTTTGGGCCTGTGTAGAGGTGCGTGGGCAGGAAGTGGAACCCCATCCAGATGTGAATCCATTCTTTACCGACAGCAGCGGTGAGCTCAGCTCTCGGCCTGGTTTGGGCCTGTGTAGAGGTGCGTGGGCAGGAAGTGGAACCCCATCCAGATTGGAATCCATTCTTTACCGACAGCAGCGGTGAGCACAGCTCTCGGCCTGGTTTGGGCCTGTGTAGAGGTGCGTGGGCAGGAAGTGGAACCCCATCCAGATTGGAATCCATTCTTTACCGACAGCAGCGGTGAGCACAGCTCTCGGCCTGGTTTGGGCCTGTGTAGAGGTGCGTGGGCAGGAAGTGGAACCCCATCCAGATTGGAATCCATTCTTTACCGACAGCAGCGGTGAGCACAGCTCTCTGCCTGGTTTGGGCCTGTGTAGAGGTGCGTGGGCGGGAATCCATCCAGATGTGAATCCATTCTTTACCGACAGCAGCGGTGAGCACAGCTCTCGGCCTGGTTTGGGCCTGTGTAGAGGTGCGTGGGCAGGAAGTGGAACCCCATCCAGATTGGAATCCATTCTTTACCGACAGCAGAGGTGAGCACAGCTCTCAGCCTGGTTTGGGCCTGTGTAGAGGTGCGTGGGCAGGAAGTGGAACCCCATCCAGATTGGAATCCATTCTATACCGACAGCAGCGGTGAGCACAGCTCTCGGCCTGGCTTGGGCCTGTGTAGAGGTGCGTGGGCGGGAATCCCATCCAGATGTGAATCCATTCTTTACCGACAGCAGCGGTGAGCTCAGCTCTCGGCCTGGTTTGGGCCTGTGTAGAGGTGCGTGGGCAGGAAGTGGAACCCCATCCAGATTGGAATCCATTCTTTACCGACTGCAGCGGTGAGCACAGCTCTCGGCCTGGTTTGGGCCTGTGTAGAGGTGCGTGGGCGGGAATCCCATCCAGATTGGAATCCATTCTATACCGACAGCAGCGGTGAGCACAGCTCTCGGCCTGGTTTGGGCCTGTGTAGAGGTGCGTGGGCAGGAATCCCATCCAGATTGGAATCCATTCTATACCGACAGCAGCGGTGAGCACAGCTCTCAGCCTGGCTTGGGCCTGTGTAGAGGTGCGTGGGCAGGAATCCCATCCAGATTGGAATCCATTCTATACCGACAGCAGCGGTGAGCACAGCTCTCGGCCTGGCTTGGGCCTGTGTAGAGGTGCGTGGGCAGGAAGTGGAACCCCATCCAGATTGGAATCCATTCTTTACTGACAGCAGCGGTGAGCACAGCTCTTGGCCTGGCTTGGGCCTGTGTAGAGGTGCGTGGGCGGGAATCCCATCCAGATTGGAATCCATTGTTTACCGACAGCAGCGGTGAGCACAGCTCTCAGCCTGGTTTGGGCCTGTGTAGAGGTGCGTGGGCAGGAAGTGGAACCCCATCCAGATTGGAATCCATTCTTTACCGACAGCAGCGGTGAGCACAGCTCTCGGCCTGGTTTGGGCCTGTGTAGAGGTGCGTGGGCGGGAATCCCATCCAGATGTGAATCCATTCTTTACCGACAGCAGCGGTGAGCTCAGCTCTCGGCCTGGTTTGGGCCTGTGTAGAGGTGCGTGGGCAGGAAGTGGAACCCCATCCAGATTGGAATCCATTCTTTACCGACAGCAGCGGTGAGCACAGCTCTTGGCCTGGTTTGGCCCTGTGTAGAGGTGCGTGGGCAGGAAGTGGAACCCCATCCAGATTGGAATCCATTCTATACCGACAGCAGCGGTGAGCACAGCTCTCTGCCTGATTTGGGCCTGTGTAGAGGTGCGTGGGCGGGAATCCCATCCAGATGTGAATCCATTCTTTACCGACAGCAGCGGTGAGCACAGCTCTCGGCCTGGTTTGGGCCTGTGTAGAGGTGCGTGGGCAGGAAGTGGAACCTCATCCAGATTGGAATCCATTCTTTACCGACAGCAGCGGTGAGCACAGCTCTCGGCCTGGTTTGGGCCTGTGTAGAGGTGCGTGGGCCGGAATCCCATCCAGATTGGAATCCATTCTATACCGACAGCAGCGGTGAGCACAGCTCTCGGCCTGGTTTGGGCCTGTGTAGAGGTGCGTGGGCAGGAAGTGGAACCCCATCCAGATGTGAATCCATTCTTTACCGACAGCAGCGGTGAGCTCAGCTCTCGGCCTGGTTTGGGCCTGTGTAGAGGTGCGTGGGCAGGAAGTGGAACCCCATCCAGATTGGAATCCATTCTTTACCGACAGCAGCGGTGAGCACAGCTCTCGGCTTGGTTTGGGCCTGTGTAGAGGTGCGTGGGCAGGAAGTGGAACCCCATCCAGATTGGAATCCATTCTATACCGACAGCAGCGGTGAGCACAGCTCTCTGCCTGGTTTGGGCCTGTGTAGAGGTGCGTGGGCGGGAATCCATCCAGATGTGAATCCATTCTTTACCGACAGCAGCGGTGAGCACAGCTCTCGGCCTGGTTTGGGCCTGTGTAGAGGTGCGTGGGCAGGAAGTGGAACCCCATCCAGATTGGAATCCATTCTTTACCGACAGCAGCGGTGAGCACAGCTCTCAGCCTGGTTTGGGCCTGTGTAGAGGTGCGTGGGCAGGAAGTGGAACCCCATCCAGATTGGAATCCATTCTATACCGACAGCAGAGGTGAGCACAGCTCTCGGCCTGGCTTGGGCCTGTGTAGAGGTGCGTGGGCGGGAATCCCATCCAGATGTGAATCCATTCTTTACCGACAGCAGCGGTGAGCACAGCTCTTGGCCTGGTTTGGGCCTGTGTAGAGGTGCGTGGGCAGGAAGTGGAACCCCATCCAGATTGGAATCCATTCTATACCGACAGCAGCGGTGAGCACAGCTCTCTGCCTGGTTTGGGCCTGTGTAGAGGTGCGTGGGCGGGAATCCCATCCAGATGTGAATCCATTCTTTACCGACAGCAGCGGTGAGCACAGCTCTCGGCCTGGTTTGGGCCTGTGTAGAGGTGCGTGGGCAGGAAGTGGAACCTCATCCAGATTGGAATCCATTCTTTACCGACAGCAGCGGTGAGCACAGCTCTCGGCCTGGTTTGGGCCTGTGTAGAGGTGCGTGGGCGGGAATCCCATCCAGATTGGAATCCATTCTATACCGACAGCAGCGGTGAGCACAGCTCTCGGCCTGGTTTGGGCCTGTGTAGAGGTGCGTGGGCAGGAAGTGGAACCCCATCCAGATGTGAATCCATTCTTTACCGACAGCAGCGGTGAGCTCAGCTCTTGGCCTGGTTTGGGCCTGTGTAGAGGTGCGTGGGCAGGAAGTGGAACCCCATCCAGATTGGAATCCATTCTTTACCGACAGCAGCGGTGAGCACAGCTCTCGGCTTGGTTTGGGCCTGTGTAGAGGTGCGTGGGCAGGAAGTGGAACCCCATCCAGATTGGAATCCATTCTATACCGACAGCAGCGGTGAGCACAGCTCTCTGCCTGGTTTGGGCCTGTGTAGAGGTGCGTGGGCGGGAATCCATCCAGATGTGAATCCATTCTTTACCGACAGCAGCGGTGAGCACAGCTCTCGGCCTGGTTTGGGCCTGTGTAGAGGTGCGTGGGCAGGAAGTGGAACCCCATCCAGATTGGAATCCATTCTTTACCGACAGCAGCGGTGAGCACAGCTCTCAGCCTGGTTTGGGCCTGTGTAGAGGTGCGTGGGCAGGAAGTGGAACCCCATCCAGATTGGAATCCATTCTATACCGACAGCAGAGGTGAGCACAGCTCTCGGCCTGGCTTGGGTCTGTGTAGAGGTGCGTGGGCGGGAATCCCATCCAGATGTGAATCCATTCTTTACCGACAGCAGCGGTGAGCTCAGCTCTCGGCCTGGTTTGGGCCTGTGTAGAGGTGCGTGGGCAGGAAGTGGAACCCCATCCAGATTGGAATCCATTCTTTACCGACAGCAGCGGTGAGCACAGCTCTCGGCCTGGTTTGGGCCTGTGTAGGGGTGCGTGGGCAGGAAGTGGAACCCCATCCAGATTGGAATCCATTCTATACCGACAGCAGCGGTGAGCACAGCTCTCTGCCTGGTTTGGGCCTGTGTAGAGGTGCGTGGGCGGGAATCCCATCCAGATGTGAATCCATTCTGTACCGACAGCAGCGGTGAGCACAGCTCTCGGCCTGGTTTGGGCCTGTGTAGAGGTGCGTGGGCAGGAAGTGGAACCCCATCCAGATTGGAATCCATTCTTTACCGACAGCAGCGGTGAGCACAGCTCTCGGCCTGGTTTGGGCCTGTGTAGAGGTGCGTGGGCGGGAATCCCATCCAGATTGGAATCCATTCTATACCGACAGCAGCGGTGAGCACAGCTCTCGGCCTGGTTTGGGCCTGTGTAGAGGTGCGTGGGCAGGAAGTGGAACCCCATCCAGATGTGAATCCATTCTTTACCGACAGCAGCGGTGAGCTCAGCTCTCGGCCTGGTTTGGGCCTGTGTAGAGGTGCGTGGGCAGGAAGTGGAACCCCATCCAGATTCGAATCCATTCTTTACCGACAGCAGCGGTGAGCACAGCTCTCGGCCTGGTTTGGGCCTGTGTAGAGGTGCGTGGGCAGGAAGTGGAACCCCATCCAGATTGGAATCCATTCTATACCGACAGCAGCGGTGAGCACAGCTCTCTGCCTGGTTTGGGCCTGTGTAGAGGTGCGTGGGCGGGAATCCCATCCAGACATCCAGATGTGAATCCATTCTTTACCGACAGCAGCGGTGAGCACAGCTCTCGGCCTGGTTTGGGCCTGTGTAGAGGTGCGTGGGCAGGAAGTGGAACCCCATCCAGATTGGAATCCATTCTTTACCGACAGCAGCGGTGAGCACAGCTCTCGGCCTGGTTTGGGCCTGTGTAGAGGTGCGTGGGCGGGAATCCCATCCAGATTGGAATCCATTCTATACCGACAGCAGCGGTGAGCACAGCTCTCGGCCTGGCTTGGGCCTGTGGAGAGGTGCGTGGGCAGGAAGTGGAACCCCATCCAGATGTGAATCCATTCTATACCGACAGCAGCGGTGAGCACAGCTCTCGGCCTGGCTGGGGCCTGTGTAGAGGTGCGTGGGCAGGAAGTGGAACCCCATCCAGATTGGAATCCATTCTATACCGACAGCAGCGGTGAGCACAGCTCTCTGCCTGGTTTGGGCCTGTGTAGAGGTGCGTGGGCGGGAATCCCATCCAGATGTGAATCCATTCTTTACCGACAGCAGCGGTGAGCACAGCTCTCGGCCTGGTTTGGGCCTGTGTAGAGGTGCGTGGGCAGGAAGTGGAACCCCATCCAGATTGGAATCCATTCTTTACCGACAGCAGCGGTGAGCACAGCTCTCGGCCTGGTTTGGGCCTGTGTAGAGGTGCGTGGGCGGGAATCCCATCCAGATTGGAATCCATTCTATACCGACAGCAGCGGTGAGCACAGCTCTCGGCCTGGTTTGGGCCTGTGTAGAGGTGCGTGGGCAGGAAGTGGAACCCCATCCAGATGTGAATCCATTCTTTACCGACAGCAGCGGTGAGCTCAGCTCTCGGCCTGGTTTGGGCCTGTGTAGAGGTGCGTGGGCAGGAAGTGGAACCCCATCCAGATTGGAATCCATTCTTTACCGACAGCAGCGGTGAGCACAGCTCTCGGCCTGGTTTGGGCCTGTGTAGAGGTGCGTGGGCAGGAAGTGGAACCCCATCCAGATTGGAATCCATTCTATACCGACAGCAGCGGTGAGCACAGCTCTCTGCCTGGTTTGGGCCTGTGTAGAGGTGCGTGGGCGGGAATCCATCCAGATGTGAATCCATTCTTTACCGACAGCAGCGGTGAGCACAGCTCTCGGCCTGGTTTGGGCCTGTGTAGAGGTGCGTGGGCAGGAAGTGGAACCCCATCCAGATTGGAATCCATTCTTTACCGACAGCAGCGGTGAGCACAGCTCTCAGCCTGGTTTGGGCCTGTGTAGAGGTGCGTGGGCAGGAAGTGGAACCCCATCCAGATTGGAATCCATTCTATACCGACAGCAGCGGTGAGCACAGCTCTCGGCCTGGCTTGGGCCTGTGTAGAGGTGCGTGGGCGGGAATCCCATCCAGATGTGAATCCATTCTTTACCGACAGCAGCGGTGAGCTCAGCTCTTGGCCTGGTTTGGGCCTGTGTAGAGGTGCGTGGGCAGGAAGTGGAACCCCATCCAGATTGGAATCCATTCTATACCGACAGCAGCGGTGAGCACAGCTCTCGGCCTGGTTTGGGCCTGTGTAGGGGTGCGTGGGCAGGAAGTGGAACCCCATCCAGATTGGAATCCATTCTATACCGACAGCAGCGGTGAGCACAGCTCTCGGCCTGGTTTGGGCCTGTGTAGAGGTGCGTGGGCAGGAATCCCATCCAGATTGGAATCCATTCTATACCGACAGCAGCGGTGAGCACAGCTCTCGGCCTGGCTTGGGCCTGTGTAGAGGTGCGTGGGCAGGAATCCCATCCAGATTGGAATCCATTCTATACCGACAGCAGCGGTGAGCACAGAATCGGCCTGGTTTGCCCTGTAACAACCAAGCACGGAAACGACAGCAAGAGAGTCGGCGCTGGTGGGAGTCGATCCGACTAACTCATGAACCCCACTGTCCTATACTCGTCGTGGTGCGAGCGGTGAGGTTGGACTGCAGTTGCGAATTTGACTTACCAAAGGGAAGCGCAGCCACACAAACTAACTTAATGAAATGTCAACAGCAGGATGAACCAGTGACTCACGGACGGCACTAGCCTAAAACCGTATCTAAACTCACTCACTGTTTTCGTACTAGTTAAGTTATCAAGCCGCACTGAACGTAACAACAGGTTAAGTTTTGCATGTGTGCCGGCCTGGGGGAGTGTATGTAGCGGAAGAGGTGTGGCGCCGCGGCCAGGGCGACTGACTCCGGAATCTGGGGATCACGGTTCGATCCCCGGCTCCGGCGGCAGGATGGCCCAGCACCATGTGACTCTGGGCAATAGCTCGCTTAATCTTCCCGACGGCCCCCAGCGCCTAGAGACCCTTACGGGTGATTGCGCTTTACAAATGTGGATTATTATTATTATTATGTTATTACAATATACATTCATTGTAACAATACTCTCAGAACAGCGAGCACTCAGCAGACCTTGAGCAGCCCACACCGCGCTCAGTCACAGCAGCTCAGTCCGCGTGCCGTTATAGCAGTGCTCCGCTTGACAGCTGAGGAGACGCTCTAATGCATGTTTTCCATTTCAGTGATGCGTTAGACTAACGCATGATGCGTGGTACTTGGCAGGGCTGCCCAAGGACACCATCGGAAGCTTTACCACTGCTGCACCACTGCTGCCCGCGCTCCCATCACCTCCTGCCCCTCCCCACTTCATACACCGCTTTACCTCTGCACCCCCAGCTGCTCCCCATTTCACCCTCTGCACCCTGAGGTCACACACAGCTTTACCTCTGCACCCCCAGCTGCTCCCCATTTCACCCTCTGCACCCTGAGGTCACACACAGCTTTACCTCTGCACCGCCCCCCCTGCTCCCCATTTCACCCTCTGCACCCTGAGGTCACACACAGCTTCACCTCTGCACCCCCAGCTGCTCCCCATTTCACCCTCTGCACCCTGAGGTCACACACAGCTTTACCTCTGCACCCCCAGCTGCTCCCCATTTCACCCTCTGCACCCTGAGGTCACACGCAGCTTTACCTCTGCACCCCCAGCTGCTCCCCATTTCACCCTCTGCACCCTGAGGTCACACACAGCTTTACCTCTGCACCCCCAGCTGCTCCCCATTTCACCCTCTGCACCCTGAGGTCACACACAGCTTTACCTCAGCACCGCCCTCCTGCTCTTCCAATTACCCCTGTCCCTCCCCACCGCCAGAGCCTCATACACAGCTTCAGCTCAGCACCGCCCCTCCTGCTGCTCCTATCACACCCTGCCCCTCTCCGCCCCAGAGCCTCATACACAGCTTTACCTCTGCACCCCAGCTGCTCCCCATTTCACCCTCTGCACCCTGAGGTCACACACAGCTTTACCTCTGCACCGCCCCCCCTGCTCCCCATTTCACCCTCTGCACCCTGAGGTCACACACAGCTTCACCTCTGCACCCCCAGCCGCTCCCCATTTCACCCTCTGCACCCTGAGGTCACACACAGCTTTACCTCTGCACCCCCAGCTGCTCCCCATTTCACCCTCTGCACCCTGAGGTCACAAACAGCTTTACCTCTGCACCCCCAGCTGCTCCCCATTTCACCCTCTGCACCCTGAGGTCACACACAGCTTTACCTCAGCACCCCCAGCTGCTCCCCATTTCACCCTCTGCACCCTGAGGTCACACACAGCTTTACCTCAGCACCCCCAGCTGCTCCCCATTTCACCCTCTGCACCCTGAGGTCACACACAGCTTTACATCAGCACCGCCCTCCTGCTCTTCCAATTACCCCTGTCCCTCCCCTCCCCACCCCAGAGCCACATACACAGCTTTACCTCCGCACCCCCAGCTGCTCCCCATTTCACCATCTGCACCCTGAGGTCACACACAGCTTTACCTCTGCACCCCCAGCTGCTCCCCATTTCACCCTCTGCACCCTGAGGTCACACACAGCTTTACCTCTGCACCCCCAGCTGCTCCCCATTTCACCCTCTGCACCCTGAGGTCACACACAGCTTTACCTCTGCACCGCCCCCCCTGCTCCCCATTTCACCCTCTGCACCCTGAGGTCACACACAGCTTCACCTCTGCACCCCCAGCTGCTCCGCATTTCACCCTCTGCACCCTGAGGTCACACACAGCTTTACCTCTGCACCCCCAGCTGCTCCCCATTTCACCCTCTGCACCCTGAGGTCACACACAGCTTTACCTCTGCACCCCCAGCTGCTCCCCATTTCACCCTCTGCACCCTGAGGTCACACACAGCTTTACCTCTGCACCCCCAGCTGCTCCCCATTTCACCCTCTGCACCCTGAGGTCACACACAGCTTTACCTCAGCACCGCCCTCCTGCTCTTCCAATTACCCCTGTCCCTCCCCACCGCCAGAGCCTCATACACAGCTTCAGCTCAGCACCGCCCCTCCTGCTCCTCCTATCACACCCTGCCCCTCTCCGCCCCAGAGCCTCATACACAGCTTTACCTCTGCACCCCCAGATGCTCCCCATTTCACCCTCTGCACCCTCAGGTCACACACAGCTTTACCTCTGCACCGCCCCCCTGCTCCCCATTTCACCCTCTGCACCCTGAGGTCACACACAGCTTCACCTCTGCACCCCCAGCTGCTCCCCATTTCACCCTCTGCACCCTGAGGTCACACACAGCTTTACCTCTGCACCCCCAGCTGCTCCCCATTTCACCCTCTGCACCCTGAGGTCACACACAGCTTTACCTCTGCACCCCCAGCTGCTCCCCATTTCACCCTCTGCACCCTGAGGTCACACACAGCTTTACCTCAGCACCCCCAGCTGCTCCCCATTTCACCCTCTGCACCCTGAGGTCACACACAGCTTTACCTCTGCACCCCCAGCTGCTCCCCATTTCACCCTCTGCACCCTGAGGTCACACACAGCTTTACATCAGCACCGCCCTCCTGCTCTTCCAATTACCCCTGTCCCTCCCCTCCCCACCCCAGAGCCACATACACAGCTTTACCTCTGCACCCCCAGCTGCTCCCCATTTCACCATCTGCACCCTGAGGTCACACACAGCTTTACCTCTGCACCCCCAGCTGCTCCCCATTTCACCCTCTGCACCCTGAGGTCACACACAGCTTTACCTCTGCACCCCCAGCTGCTCCCCATTTCACCCTCTGCACCCTGAGGTCACACACAGTTTTACCTCTGCACCCCCAGCTGCTCCCCAATTCACCCTCTGCACCCTGAGGTCACACACAGCTTTACCTCAGCACCGCCCTCCTGCTCTTCCAATTACCCCTGTCCCTCCCCTCCCCACCCCAGAGCCACATACACAGCTTTACCTCTGCACCCCCAGCTGCTCCCCATTTCACCCTCTGCACCCTGAGGTCACACACAGCTTTACCTCTGCACCCCCAGCTGCTCCCCATTTCACCCTCTGCACCCTGAGTTCACACACAGCTTCAGCCCAGCACCGCCCCTCCTGCTCCTCCTATCACACCCTGCCCCTCTCCGCCCCAGAGCCTCATACACAGCTTTACCTCTGCACCCCCAGCTGCTCCCCATTTCACCCTCTGCACCCTGAGGTCACACACAGCTTTACCTCTGCACTGCCCCCCCTGCTCCCCATTTCACCCTCTGCACCCTGATGTCACACACAGCTTCACCTCTGCACCCCCAGCTGCTCCCCATTTCACCCTCTGCACCCTGAGGTCACACACAGCTTTACCTCTGAACCCCCAGCTGCTCCCCATTTCACCCTCTGCACCCTGAGGTCACATACAGCTTTACCTCTGCACCCCCAGCTGCTCCCCATTTCACCCTCTGCACCCTGAGGTCACACACAGCTTTACCTCTGCACCACACCTCCTGCTCCCCATTTCACCGTCTGCACCCTGAGGTCACACACAGCTTTACCTCTGCACCCCCAGCTGCTCCCCATTTCACCCTCTGCACCCTGAGGTCACACACAGCTTTACCTCTGCACCCCCAGCTGCTCCACATTTCACCCTCTGCACCCTGAGGTCACACACAGCTTTACCTCAGCACCGCCCTCCTGCTCTTCCAATTACCCCTGTCCTTCCCCTCCCCACCCCAGAGCCACATACACAGCTTTACCTCTGCACCCCCAGCTGCTCCCCATTTCACCCTCTGCACCCTGAGGTCACACACAGCTTTACCTCTGCACCGCCCCCCCTGCTCCCCATTTCACCCTCTGCACCCTGAGGTCACACACAGCTTCACCTCTGCACCCCCAGCTGCTCCCCATTTCACCCTCTGCACCCTGAGGTCACACACAGCTTTACCTCTGCACCCCCAGCTGCTCCCCATTTCACCCTCTGCACCCTGAGGTCACACACAGCTTTACCACTGCACCCCCAGCTGCTCCCCATTTCACCCTCTGCACCCTGAGGTCACACACAGCTTTACCTCTGCACCCCCAGCTGCTCCCCATTTCACCCTCTGCACCCTGAGGTCACACACAGCTTTACCTCAGCACCGCCCTCCTGCTCTTCCAATTACCCCTGTCCCTCCCCACCCCCAGAGCCTCATACACAGCTTCAGCTCAGCACCGCCCCTCCTGCTCCTCCTATCACACCCTGCCCCTCTCCGCCCCAGAGCCTCATACACAGCTTTACCTCTGCACCCCCAGCTGCTCCCCATTTCACCCTCTGCACCCTGAGGTCACACACAGCTTTACCTATGCACCGCCCCCCCTGCTCCCCATTTCACCCTCTGCACCCTGAGGTCACACACAGCTTCACCTCTGCACCCCCAGCTGCTCCCCATTTCACCCCCTGCACCCTGAGGTCACACACAGCTTTACCTCTGCACCCCCAGCTGCTCCCCATTTCACCCTCTGCACCCTGAGGTCACACACAGCTTTATCTCTGCACCCCCAGCTGCTCCCCATTTCACCCTCTGCACCCTGAGGTCACACACAGCTTTACCTCTGCACCCCCAGCTGCTCCCCATTTCACCCTCTGCACCCTGAGGTCACACACAGCTTTACCTCTGCACCGCCCCCCCCCTGCTCCCCATTTCACCCTCTGCACCCTGAGGTCACACACAGCTTCACCTCTGCACCCCCAGCTGCTCCCCATTTCACCCTCTGCACCCTCAGGTCACACACAGCTTTACCTCTGCACCCCCAGCTGCTCCCCATTTCACCCTCTGCACCCTGAGGTCACACACAGGTTTACCTCTGCACCCCCAGCTGCTCCCCATTTCACCCTCTGCACCCTGAGGTCACACACAGCTTTACCTCTGCACCCCCAGCTGCTCCTCATGCCACCCTCTGCACCCTGAGGTCACACACAGCTTTACCTCTGCACCCCCAGCTGCTCCCCATTTCACCCTCTGCACCCTGAGGTCACACACAGCTTTACCTCTGCACCCCCAGCTGCTCCCCATTTCACCCTCTGCACCCTGAGGTCACACACAGCTTTACCTCTGCACCCCCAGCTGCTCCCCATTTCACCCTCTGCACCCTGAGGTCACACACAGCTTTACCTCTGCACCCCCAGCTGCTCCCCATTTCACCCTCTGCACCCTGAGGTCACACACAGCTTTACCTCAGCACCACCCTCCTGCTCTTCCAATTACCCCTGTCCCTCCCCACCCCCAGAGCCTCATACACAGCTTCAGCTCAGCACTGCCCCTCCTGCTCCTCCTATCACACCCTGCCCCTCTCCGCCCCAGAGCCTCATACACAGCTTTACCTCTGCACCCCCAGCTGCTCCCCATTTCACCCTCTGCACCCTGAGGTCACACACAGCTTTACCTCTGCACAGCCCCCCTGCTCCCCATTTCACCCTCTGCACCCTGAGGTCACACACAGCTTCACCTCTGCACCCCAAGCTGCTCCCCATTTCACCCTCTGCACCCTGAGGTCACATACAGCTTTACCTCTGCACCCCCAGCTGCTCCCCATTTCACCCTCTGCACCCTGAGGTCACACACAGCTTTACCTCTGCACCCCCAGCTGCTCCCCATTTCACCCTCTGCACCCTGAGGTCACACACAGCTTTACCTCTGCACCCCCAGCTGCTCCCCATTTCACCCTCTGCACCCTGAGGTCACACACAGCTTTACCTCAGCACCACACCTCCTGCTCCCCATTTCACCGTCTGCACCCTGAGGTCACACACAGCTTTACCTCTGCACCCCCAGCTGCTCCCCATTTCACCCTCTGCACCCTGAGGTCACACACAGCTTTACCTCTGCACCCCCAGCTGCTCCCCATTTCACCCTCTGCACCCTGAGGTCACACACAGCTTTACCTCAGCACCGCCCTCCTGCTCTTCCAATTACCCCTGTCCCCCCCTCCCCACCCCAGAGCCACATACACAGCTTTACCTCTGCACCCCCAGCTGCTCCCCATTTCACCCTCTGCACCCTGAGGTCACACACAGCTTTACCTCTGCACCCCCAGCTGCTCCCCATTTCACCCTCAGCACCCTGAGGTCACACACAGCTTTACCTCAGCACCGCCCTCCTGCTCTTCCAATTACCCCTGTCCCTCCCCTCCCCCAGAGCCTCATACACATCTTCAGCTCTGCACCGCCCCTCCTGCTCCTCCTATCACACCCTGACCCTCTCCTCCCCAGCCCAGAGCCACATACACAGCTTTACCTCTGCACACCCAGCTGCTCCCCATTTCACCCTCTGCACCCTGAGGTCACACACAGCTTTACCTCTGCACCGCCCCCCCCCTGCTCCCCATTTCACCCTCTGCACCCTGAGGTCACACACAGCTTCACCTCTGCACCCCCAGCTGCTCCCCATTTCACCCTCTGCACCCTGAGGTCACACACAGCTTTACCTCTGCACCCCCAGCTGCTCCCCATTTCACCCTCTGCACCCTGAGGTCACACACAGCTTTACCTCTGCACCCCCAGCTGCTCCCCATTTCACCCTCTGCACCCTGAGGTCACACACAGCTTTACCTCAGCACCGCCCTCCTGCTCTTCCAATTACCCCTGTCCCTCCCCACCGCCAGAGCCTCATACACAGCTTCAGCTCAGCACCGCCCCTCCTGCTGCTCCTATCACACCCTGCCCCTCTCCGCCCCAGAGCCTCATACACAGCTTTACCTCTGCACCCCCAGCTGCTCCCCATTTCACCCTCTGCACCCTGAGGTCACACACAGCTTTACCTCTGCACCGCCCCCCCTGCTCCCCATTTCACCCTCTGCACCCTGAGGTCACACACAGCTTTACCTCTGCACCGCCCCCCCTGCTCCCCATTTCACCCTCTGCACCATGAGGTCACACACAGCTTCACCTCTGCACCCCCAGCTGCTCCCCATTTCACCCTCTGCACCCTGAGGTCACACACAGCTTTACCTCTGCACCCCCAGCTGCTCCCCATTTCACCCTCTGCACCCTGAGGTCACAAACAGCTTTACCTCTGCACCCCCAGCTGCTCCCCATTTCACCCTCTGCACCCTGAGGTCACACACAGCTTTACCTCAGCAGCCCCAGCTGCTCCCCATTTCACCCTCTGCATCCTGAGGTCACACACAGCTTTACCTCTGCACCCCCAGCTGCTCCCCATTTCACCCTCTGCACCCTGAGGTCACACACAGCTTTACACCAGCACCGCCCTCCTGCTCTTCCAATTACCCCTGTCCCTCCCCTCCCCACCCCAGAGCCACATACACAGCTTTACCTCTGCACCCCCAGCTGCTCCCCATTTCACCATCTGCACCCTGAGGTCACACACAGCTTTACCTCTGCACCCCCAGCTGCTCCCCATTTCACCCTCTGCACCCTGAGGTCACACACAGCTTTACCTCTGCACCCCCAGCTGCTCCCCATTTCACCCTCTGCACCCTGAGGTCACACACAGCTTTACCTCTGCACCCCCCCCCCTGCTCCCCATTTCACCCTCTGCACCCTGAGGTCACACACAGCTTCACCTCTGCACCCCCAGCTGCTCCCCATTTCACCCTCTGCACCCTGAGGTCACACACAGCTTTACCTCTGCACCCCCAGCTGCTCCCTATTTCACCCTCTGCACCCTGAGGTCACACACAGCTTTACCTCTGCACCCCCAGCTGCTCCCCATTTCACCCTCTGCACCCTGAGGTCACACACAGCTTTACCTCAGCACCGCCCTCCTGCTCTTCCAATTACCCCTGTCCCTCCCCACCGCCAGAGCCTCATACACAGCTTCAGCTCAGCACCGCCCCTCTTGCTCCTCCTATCACACCCTGCCCCTCTCCGCCCCAGAGCCTCATACACAGCTTTACCTCTGCACCCCCAGCTGCTCCCCATTTCACCCTCTGCACCCTGAGGTCACACACAGCTTTACCTCTGCACCGCCCCCCCCTGCTCCCCATTTCACCCTCTGCACCCTGAGGTCACACACAGCTTCACCTCTGCACCCCCAGCTGCTCCCCATTTCACCCTCTGCACCCTGAGGTCACACACAGCTTTACCTCTGCACCCCCAGCTGCTCCCCATTTCACCCTCTGCACCCTGAGGTCACACACAGCTTTACCTCTGCACCCCCAGCTGCTCCCCATTTCACCCTCTGCACCCTGAGGTCACACACAGCTTTACCTCAGCAACCCCAGCTGCTCCCCATTTCACCCTCTGCACCCTGAGGTCACACACAGCTTTACCTCTGCACCCCAAGCTGCTCCCCATTTCACCCTCTGCACCCTGAGGTCACACACAGCTTTACATCAGCACCGCCCTCCTGCTCTTCCAATTACCCCTGTCCCTCCCCACCCCAGAGCCACATACACAGCTTTACCTCTGCACCCCCAGCTGCTCCCCATTTCACCATCTGCACCCTGAGGTCACACACAGCTTTACCTCTGCACCCCCAGCTGCTCCCCATTTCACCCTCTGCACCCTGAGGTCACACACAGCTTTACCTCTGCACCCCCAGCTGCTCCCCATTTCACCCTCTGCACCCTGAGGTCACACACAGTTTTACCTCTGCACCCCCAGCTGCTCCCCATTTCACCCTCTGCACCCTGAGGTCACACACAGCTTTACCTCAGCACCGCCCTCCTGCTCTTCCAATTACCCCTGTCCCTCCCCTCCCCACCCCAGAGCCACATACACAGCTTTACCTCTGCACCCCCAGCTGCTCCCCATTTCACCCTCTGCACCCTGAGGTCACACACAGCTTTACCTCTGCACCCCCAGCTGCTCCCCATTTCACCCTCTGCACCCTGAGGTCACACACAGCTTCAGCTCAGCACCGCCCCTCCTGCTCCTCCTATCACACCCTGCCCCTCTCCGCCCCAGAGCCTCATACACAGCTTTACCTCTGCACCCCCAGCTGCTCCCCATTTCACCCTCTGCACCCTGAGGTCACACACAGCTTTACCTCTGCACCGCCCCCCTGCTCCCCATTTCACCCTCTGCACCCTGAGGTCACACACAGCTTCACCTCTGCACCCCCCGCTGCTCCCCATTTCACCCTCTGCACCCTGAGGTCACACACAGCTTTACCTCTGCACCCCCAGCTGCTCCCCATTTCACCCTCTGCACCCTGAGGTCACACACAGCTTTACCTCTGCACCACACCTCCTGCTCCCCATTTCACCGTCTGCACCCTGAGGTCACACACAGCTTTACCTCTGCACCCCCAGCTGCTCCCCATTTCACCCTCTGCACCCTGAGGTCACACACAGCTTTACCTCTGCACCCCCAGCTGCTCCCCATTTCACCCTCTGCACCCTGAGGTCACACACAGCTTTACCTCAGCACCGCCCTCCTGCTCTTCCAATTACCCCTGTCCTTCCCCTCCCCACCCCAGGGCCACATACACAGCTTTACCTCTGCACCCCCAGCTGCTCCCCATTTCACCCTCTGCACCCTGAGGTCACACACAGCTTTACCTCTGCACCCCCAGCTGCTCCCCATTTCACCCTCTGCACCCTGAGGTCACACACAGCTTTACCTCAGCACCGCCCTCCTGCTCTTCCAATTACCCCTGTCCCGCCCCTCCCCCAGAGCCTCATACACATCTTCAGCTCAGCACCGCCCCTCCTGCTCCTCCTATCACACCCTGCCCCTCTCCGCCCCAGAGCCTCATACACAGCTTTACCTCTGCACCCCCAGCTGCTCCCCATTTCACCCTCTGCACCCTGAGGTCACACACAGCTTTACCTCTGCTTCGCCCCCCCTGCTCCCCATTTCACCCTCTGCACCCTGAGGTCACACACAGCTTCACCTCTGCACCCCCAGCTGCTCCCCATTTCACCCTCTGCACCCTGAGGTCACACACAGCTTTACCTCTGCACCCCCAGCTGCTCCCCATTTCACCCTCTGCACCCTGAGGTCACACACAGCTTTACCTCTGCACCCCCAGCTGCTCCCCATTTCACCCTCTGCACCCTGAGGTCACACACAGCTTTACCTCTGCACCCCCAGCTGCTCCCCATTTCACCCTCTGCACCCTGAGGTCACACACAGCTTTACCTCAGCACCGCCCTCCTGCTCTTCCAATTACCCCTGTCCCTCCCCACCCCCAGAGCCTCATACACAGCTTCAGCTCAGCACCGCCCCTCCTGCTCCTCCTATCACACCCTGCCCCTCTCCGCCCCAGAGCCTCATACACAGCTTTACCTCTGCACCCCCAGCTGCTCCCCATTTCACCCTCTGCACCCTGAGGTCACACACAGCTTTACCTCTGCACCGCCCCCCCTGCTCCCCATTTCACCCTCTGCACCCTGAGGTCACACACAGCTTCACCTCTGCACCCCCAGCTGCTCCCCATTTCACCCTCTGCACCCTGAGGTCACACACAGCTTTACCTCTGCACCCCCAGCTGCTCCCCATTTCACCCTCTGCACCCTGAGGTCACACACATCTTTATCTCTGCACCCCCAGCTGCTCCCCATTTCACCCTCTGCACCCTGAGGTCACACACAGCTTTACCTCTGCACCCCCAGCTGCTCCCCATTTCACCCTCTGCACCCTGAGGTCACACACAGCTTTACCTCTGCACCGCCCCCCCCTGCTCCCCATTTCACCCTCTGCACCCTGAGGTCACACACAGCTTCACCTCTGCACCCCCAGCTGCTCCCCATTTCACCCTCTGCACCCTCAGGTCACACACAGCTTTACCTCTGCACCCCCAGCTGCTCCCCATTTCACCCTCTGCACCCTGAGGTCACACACAGGTTTACCTCTGCACCCCCAGCTGCTCCCCATGTCACCCTCTGCACCCTGAGGTCACACACAGCTTTACCTCTGCACCCCCAGCTGCTCCTCATGTCACCCTCTGCACCCTGAGGTCACACACAGCTTTACCTCTGCACCCCCAGCTGCTCCCCATTTCACCCTCTGCACCCTGAGGTCACACACAGCTTTACCTCTGCACCCCCAGCTGCTCCCCATTTCACCCTCTGCACCCTGAGGTCACACACAGCTTTACCTCTGCACCCCCAGCTGCTCCCCATTTCACCCTCTGCACCCTGAGGTCACACACAGCTTTACCTCTGCACCGCCAGCTGCTCCCCATTTCACCCTCTGCACCCTGAGGTCACACACAGCTTTACCTCAGCACCGCCCTCCTGCTCTTCCAATTACCCCTGTCCCTCCCCACCCCCAGAGCCTCATACACAGCTTCAGCTCAGCACTGCCCCTCCTGCTCCTCCTATCACACCCTGCCCCTCTCCGCCCCAGAGCCTCATACACAGCTTTACCTCTGCACCCCCAGCTGCTCCCCATTTCACCCTCTGCACCCTGAGGTCACACACAGCTTTACCTCTGCACCGCCCCCCCTGCTCCCCATTTCACCCTCTGCACCCTGAGGTCACACACAGCTTCACCTCTGCACCCCCAGCTGCTCCCCATTTCACCCTCTGCACCCTGAGGTCACATACAGCTTTACCTCTGCACCCCCAGCTGCTCCCCATTTCACCCTCTGCACCCTGAGGTCACACACAGCTTTACCTCTGCACCCCCAGCTGCTCCCCATTTCACCCTCTGCACCCTGAGGTCACACACAGCTTTACCTCTGCACCCCCAGCTGCTCCCCATTTCACCCTCTGCACCCTTAGGTCACACACAGCTTTACCTCTGCACCCCCAGCTGCTCCCCATTTCACCCTCTGCACCCTGAGGTCACACACAGCTTTACCTCTGCACCCCCAGCTGCTCCCCATTTCACCCTCTGCACCCTGAGGACACACACAGCTTTACCTCAGCACCGCCCTCCTGCTCTTCCAATTACCCCTGTCCCTCCCCACCCCCAGAGCCTCATACACAGCTTCAGCTCAGCACCACCCCTCCTGCTCCTCCTATCACACCCTGCCCCTCTCCGCCCCAGAGCCTCATACACAGCTTTACCTCTGCACCCCCAGCTGCTCCCCATTTCACCCTCTGCACCCTGAGGTCACACACAGCTTTACCTCTGCACCGCCCCCCCTGCTCCCCATTTCACCTTCCGCACCCTGAGGTCACACACAGCTTCACCTCTGCACCCCCAGCTGCTCCCCATTTCACCCTCTGCACCCTGAGGTCACACACAGCTTTACCTCTGCACCCCCAGCTGCTCCCCATTTCACCCTCTGCACCCTGAGGTCACACACAGCTTTACCTCTGCATCCCCCAGCTGTTCCCCATTTCACCCTCTGCACCCTGAGGTCACACACAGCTTTACCTCAGCACCGCCCTCCTGCTCTTCCAATTACCCCTGTCCCTCCCCACCCCCAGAGCCTCATACACAGCTTCAGCTCAGCACCGCCCCCCCTGCTCCTCCTATCACACCCTGCCCCTCTCCGCCCCAGAGCCTCATATACAGCTTTACCTCTGCACCCCCAGCTGCTCCCCATTTCACCCTCTGCACCCTGAGGTCACACACAGCTTTACCTCTGCACCGCCCCCCCTGCTCCCCATTTCACCCTCTGCACCCTGAGGTCACACACAGCTTCACATCTGCACCCCAGCTGCTCCCCATTTCACCCTCTGCACCCTGAGGTCACACACAGCTTTACCTCTGCACCCCCAGCTGCTCCCCATTTCACCCTCTGCACCCTGAGGTCACACACAGCTTTACCTCTGCACCCCCAGCTGCTCCCCATTTCACCCTCTGCACCCTGAGGTCACACACAGCTTTACCTCTGCACCCCCAGCTGCTCCCCATTTCACCCTCTGCACCCTGAGGTCACACACAGCTTTACCTCTGCACCGCCCCCCCTGCTCCCCATTTCACCCTCTGCACCCTGAGGTCACACACAGCTTCACCTCTGCACCCCCAGCTGCTCCACATTTCACCCTCTGCACCCTGAGGTCACACACAGCTTTACCTCTGCACTCCCAGCTGCTCCCCATTTCACCCTCTGCACCCTGAGGTCACACACAGCTTTACCTCTGCACCCCCAGCTGCTCCCCATTTCACCCTCTGCACCCTGAGGTCACACACAGCTTTACCTCTGCACCGCCCCCCCTGCTCCCCATTTCTCCCTCTGCACCCTGAGGTCACACACAGCTTTACCTCTGCACCGCCCCCCCTGCTCCCCATTTCACCCTCTGCACCCTGAGGTCACACACAGCTTCACCTCTGCACCTCCAGCTGCTCCCCATTTCACCCTCTGCACCCTGAGGTCACACACAGCTTTACCTCAGCACCCCAGCTGCTCCCCATGTTACCCTCTTCCCCTGAGGTCACACACAGCTTTACCTCAGCACTGCCCCTCCTGCTCTTCCAATTACCCCTGTCCCTCCCCACCCCCAGAGCCTCATACACAGCTTCAGCTCAGCACCGCCCCTCCTGCTCCTCCTATCACACCCTGCCCCTCTCCGCCCCAGAGCCTCATACACAGCTTTACCTCTGCACCCCCAGCTGCTCCCCATTTCACCCTCTGCACCCTGAGGTCACACACAGCTTTACCTCTGCACCCCCAGCTGCTCCCCATTTCACCCTCTGCACCCTGAGGTCACACACAGCTTTACCTCTGCACCCCCAGCTGCTCCCCATTTCACCCTCTGCACCCTGAGGTCACACACAGCTTTACCTCTGCACCCCCAGCTGCTCCCCATTTCACCCTCTGCACCCTGAGGTCACACACAGCTTTACCTCTGCACCGCCCCCCCTGCTCCCCATTTCACCCTCTGCACCCTGAGGTCACACACAGCTTTACCTCTGCACCCCCAGCTGCTCCCCATTTCACCCTCTGCACCCTGAGGTCACACACAGCTTTACCTCAGCACCCCCAGCTGCTCCCCATTTCACCCTCTGCACCCTGAGGTCACACACAGCTTTACCTCTGCACCCCCAGCTGCTCCCCATTTCACCCTCTGCACCCTGAGGTCACACACAGCTTTATCTCAGCACCGCCCCCTCCTGCTCTTCTAATTACCCCTGTCCCTCCCCACCCCCAGAGCCACATACACAGCTTTACCTCTGCACCCCCAGCTGCTCCCCATTTCACCCTCTGCACCCTGAGGTCACACACAGCTTTACCTCAGCACCCCCAGCTGCTCCCCATTTCACCCTCTGCACCCTGAGGTCACACACAGCTTTACCTCTGCACCCCCAGCTGCTCCCCATTTCACCCTCTGCACCCTGAGGTCACACACAGCTTTACCTCTGCACCCCCAGCTGCTCCCCATTTCACCCTCTGCACCCTGAGGTCACACACAGCTTTACCTCTGCACCCCCAGCTGCTCCCCATTTCACCCTCTGCACCCTGAAGTCACACACAGCTTTACCTCTGCACCCCCAGCTGCTCCCCATTTCACCCTCTGCACCCTGAGGTCACACACAGCTTTACCTCAGCACCGCCCCCTCCTGCTCTTCCAATTACCCCTGTCCCTCCCCACCCCCAGAGCCTCATACACAGCTTTACCTCTGCACCCCCAGCTGCTCCCCATTTCACCCTCTGCACCCTGAGGTCACACACAGCTTTACCTCTGCACCCCCAGCTGCTCCCCATTTCACCCTCTGCACCCTGAGGTCACACACAGCTTTACCTCTGCACCCCCAGCTGCTCCCCATTTCACCCTCTGCACCCTGAGGTCACACACAGCTTTACCTCAGCACCGCCCCTCCTGCTCTTCCAATTACCCCTGTCCCTCCCCACCCCAGAGCCTCATACACAGCTTCATCTCAGCACCGCCCCTCCTGCTCCTCCTATCACACCCTGCCCCTCTCCGCCCCAGAGCCTCATACACAGCTCTACCTCTGCACCCCCAGCTGCTCCCCATTTCACCCTCTGCACCCTGAGGTCACCCACAGCTTTACCTCTGCACCCCCAGCTGCTCCCCATTTCACCCTCTGCACCCTGAGGTCACACACAGCTTTACCTCAGCACCGCCCCATCTGCTCTTCCAATTACCCCTGTCCCTCCCCACCCCCAGAGCCACATACACAGCTTTACCTCTGCACCCCCAGCTGCTCCCCATTTCACCCTCTGCACCCTGAGGTCACACACAGCTTTACCTCAGCACCCCCAGCTGCTCCCCATTTCACCCTCTGCACCCTGAGGTCACACACAGCTTCACCTCTGCACCCCCAGCTGCTCCCCATTTCACCCTCTGCACCCTGAGGTCACACACAGCTTTACCTCTGCACCCCCAGCTGCTCCCCATTTCACCCTCTGCACCCTGAGGTCACACACAGCTTTACCTCTGCATCCCCCAGCTGTTCCCCATTTCACCCTCTGCACCCTGAGGTCACACACAGCTTTACCTCAGCACCGCCCTCCTGCTCTTCCAATTACCCCTGTCCCTCCCCACCCCCAGAGCCTCATACACAGCTTCAGCTCAGCACCGCCCCCCCTGCTCCTCCTATCACACCCTGCCCCTCTCCGCCCCAGAGCCTCATATACAGCTTTACCTCTGCACCCCCAGCTGCTCCCCATTTCACCCTCTGCACCCTGAGGTCACACACAGCTTTACCTCTGCACCGCCCCCCCTGCTCCCCATTTCACCCTCTGCACCCTGAGGTCACACACAGCTTCACATCTGCACCCCAGCTGCTCCCCATTTCACCCTCTGCACCCTGAGGTCACACACAGCTTTACCTCTGCACCCCCAGCTGCTCCCCATTTCACCCTCTGCACCCTGAGGTCACACACAGCTTTACCTCTGCACCCCCAGCTGCTCCCCATTTCACCCTCTGCACCCTGAGGTCACACACAGCTTTACCTCTGCACCCCCAGCTGCTCCCCATTTCACCCTCTGCACCCTGAGGTCACACACAGCTTTACCTCTGCACCGCCCCCCCTGCTCCCCATTTCACCCTCTGCACCCTGAGGTCACACACAGCTTCACCTCTGCACCCCCAGCTGCTCCACATTTCACCCTCTGCACACTGAGGTCACACACAGCTTTACCTCTGCACTCCCAGCTGCTCCCCATTTCACCCTCTGCACCCTGAGGTCACACACAGCTTTACCTCTGCACCCCCAGCTGCTCCCCATTTCACCCTCTGCACCCTGAGGTCACACACAGCTTTACCTCTGCACCGCCCCCCCTGCTCCCCATTTCTCCCTCTGCACCCTGAGGTCACACACAGCTTTACCTCTGCACCGCCCCCCCCCCCTGCTCCCCATTTCACCCTCTGCACCCTGAGGTCACACACAGCTTCACCTCTGCACCTCCAGCTGCTCCCCATTTCACCCTCTGCACCCTGAGGTCACACACAGCTTTACCTCAGCACCCCAGCTGCTCCCCATGTTACCCTCTTCCCCTGAGGTCACACACAGCTTTACCTCAGCACTGCCCCTCCTGCTCTTCCAATTACCCCTGTCCCTCCCCACCCCCAGAGCCTCATACACAGCTTCAGCTCAGCACCGCCCCTCCTGCTCCTCCTATCACACCCTGCCCCTCTCCGCCCCAGAGCCTCATACACAGCTTTACCTCTGCACCCCCAGCTGCTCCCCATTTCACCCTCTGCACCCTGAGGTCACACACAGCTTTACCTCTGCACCCCCAGCTGCTCCCCATTTCACCCTCTGCACCCTGAGGTCACACACAGCTTTACCTCTGCACCCCCAGCTGCTCCCCATTTCACCCTCTGCACCCTGAGGTCACACACAGCTTTACCTCTGCACCCCCAGCTGCTCCCCATTTCACCCTCTGCACCCTGAGGTCACACACAGCTTTACCTCTGCACCGCCCCCCCTGCTCCCCATTTCACCCTCTGCACCCTGAGGTCACACACAGCTTTACCTCTGCACCCCCAGCTGCTCCCCATTTCACCCTCTGCACCCTGAGGTCACACACAGCTTTACCTCTGCACCGCCCCCCCTGCTCCCCATTTCACCCTCTGCACCCTGAGGTCACACACAGCTTCACATCTGCACCCCAGCTGCTCCCCATTTCACCCTCTGCACCCTGAGGTCACACACAGCTTTACCTCTGCACCCCCAGCTGCTCCCCATTTCACCCTCTGCACCCTGAGGTCACACACAGCTTTACCTCTGCACCCCCAGCTGCTCCCCATTTCACCCTCTGCACCCTGAGGTCACACACAGCTTTACCTCTGCACCCCCAGCTGCTCCCCATTTCACCCTCTGCACCCTGAGGTCACACACAGCTTTACCTCTGCACCGCCCCCCCTGCTCCCCATTTCACCCTCTGCACCCTGAGGTCACACACAGCTTCACCTCTGCACCCCCAGCTGCTCCACATTTCACCCTCTGCACCCTGAGGTCACACACAGCTTTACCTCTGCACTCCCAGCTGCTCCCCATTTCACCCTCTGCACCCTGAGGTCACACACAGCTTTACCTCTGCACCCCCAGCTGCTCCCCATTTCACCCTCTGCACCCTGAGGTCACACACAGCTTTACCTCTGCACCGCCCCCCCTGCTCCCCATTTCTCCCTCTGCACCCTGAGGTCACACACAGCTTTACCTCTGCACCGCCCCCCCCCCTGCTCCCCATTTCACCCTCTGCACCCTGAGGTCACACACAGCTTCACCTCTGCACCTCCAGCTGCTCCCCATTTCACCCTCTGCACCCTGAGGTCACACACAGCTTTACCTCAGCACCCCAGCTGCTCCCCATGTTACCCTCTTCCCCTGAGGTCACACACAGCTTTACCTCAGCACTGCCCCTCCTGCTCTTCCAATTACCCCTGTCCCTCCCCACCCCCAGAGCCTCATACACAGCTTCAGCTCAGCACCGCCCCTCCTGCTCCTCCTATCACACCCTGCCCCTCTCCGCCCCAGAGCCTCATACACAGCTTTACCTCTGCACCCCCAGCTGCTCCCCATTTCACCCTCTGCACCCTGAGGTCACACACAGCTTTACCTCTGCACCCCCAGCTGCTCCCCATTTCACCCTCTGCACCCTGAGGTCACACACAGCTTTACCTCTGCACCCCCAGCTGCTCCCCATTTCACCCTCTGCACCCTGAGGTCACACACAGCTTTACCTCTGCACCCCCAGCTGCTCCCCATTTCACCCTCTGCACCCTGAGGTCACACACAGCTTTACCTCTGCACCGCCCCCCCTGCTCCCCATTTCACCCTCTGCACCCTGAGGTCACACACAGCTTTACCTCTGCACCCCCAGCTGCTCCCCATTTCACCCTCTGCACCCTGAGGTCACACACAGCTTTACCTCAGCACCCCCAGCTGCTCCCCATTTCACCCTCTGCACCCTGAGGTCACACACAGCTTTACCTCTGCACCCCCAGCTGCTCCCCATTTCACCCTCTGCACCCTGAGGTCACACACAGCTTTATCTCAGCACCGCCCCCTCCTGCTCTTCTAATTACCCCTGTCCCTCCCCACCCCCAGAGCCACATACACAGCTTTACCTCTGCACCCCCAGCTGCTCCCCATTTCTCCCTCTGCACCCTGAGGTCACACACAGCTTTACCTCAGCACCCCCAGCTGCTCCCCATTTCACCCTCTGCACCCTGAGGTCACACACAGCTTTACCTCTGCACCCCCAGCTGCTCCCCATTTCACCCTCTGCACCCTGAGGTCACACACAGCTTTACCTCTGCACCCCCAGCTGCTCCCCATTTCACCCTCTGCACCCTGAGGTCACACACAGCTTTACCTCTGCACCCCCAGCTGCTCCCCATTTCACCCTCTGCACCCTGAAGTCACACACAGCTTTACCTCTGCACCCCCAGCTGCTCCCCATTTCACCCTCTGCACCCTGAGGTCACACACAGCTTTACCTCAGCACCGCCCCCTCCTGCTCTTCCAATTACCCCTGTCCCTCCCCACCCCCAGAGCCTCATACACAGCTTTACCTCTGCACCCCCAGCTGCTCCCCATTTCACCCTCTGCACCCTGAGGTCACACACAGCTTTACCTCTGCACCCCCAGCTGCTCCCCATTTCACCCTCTGCACCCTGAGGTCACACACAGCTTTACCTCTGCACCCCCAGCTGCTCCCCATTTCACCCTCTGCACCCTGAGGTCACACACAGCTTTACCTCAGCACCGCCCCTCCTGCTCTTCCAATTACCCCTGTCCCTCCCCACCCCAGAGCCTCATACACAGCTTCAGCTCAGCACCGCCCCTCCTGCTCCTCCTATCACACCCTGCCCCTCTCCGCCCCAGAGCCTCATACACAGCTCTACCTCTGCACCCCCAGCTGCTCCCCATTTCACCCTCTGCACCCTGAGGTCACACACAGCTTTACCTCTGCACCCCCAGCTGCTCCCCATTTCACCCTCTGCCCCTCTCCACCCTGAGGTCACACACAGCTTTACCTCTGCACCCCCAGCTGCTCCCCATTTTACCCTCTGCACCCTGAGGTCACACACAGATTTACCTCTGCACCCCCAGCTGCTCCCCATTTCACCCTCTGCACCCTGAGGTCACACACAGCTTTACCTCTGCACCCCCAGCTGCTCCCCATTTCACCCTCTGCACACTGAGGTCACACACAGCTTTACCTTTGCACCCCCAGCTGCTCCCCATTTCACCCTCTGCACCCTGAGGTCACACACAGCTTTACCTCTGCACCCCCAGCTGCTCCCCATTTCACCCTCTGCACCCTGAGGTCACACACAGCTTTACCTCTGCACCCCCAGCTGCTCCCCATTTCACCCTCTGCACCCTGAGGTCACACACAGCTTTACCTCTGCACCCCCAGCTGCTCCCCATTTAACCCTCTGCACCCTGAGGTCACACACAGCTTTACCTCTGCACCGCCCCCCTGTTTCCCATTTCACCCTCTGCACCCTGAGGTCACCCACAGCTTTACCTCTGCACCCCCAGCTGCTCCCCATTTCACCCTCTGCACCCTGAGGTCACACACAGCTTTACCTCAGCACCGCCCCATCTGCTCTTCCAATTACCCCTGTCCCTCCCCACCCCCAGAGCCACATACACAGCTTTACCTCTGCACCCCCAGCTGCTCCCCATTTCACCCTCTGCACCCTGAGGTCACACACAGCTTTACCTCAGCACCCCCAGCTGCTCCCCATTTCACCCTCTGCACCCTGAGGTCACACACAGCTTTACCTCTGCACCCCCAGCTGCTCCCCATTTCACCCTCTGCACCCTGAGGTCACACACAGCTTTACCTCTGCACCCCCAGCTGCTCCCCATTTCACCCTCTGCACCCTGAGGTCAAACACAGCTTTACCTCTGCACCCCCAGCTGCTCCCCATTTCACCCTCTGCACCCTGAAGTCACACACAGCTTTACCTCTGCACCCCCAGCTGCTCCCCATTTCACCCTCTGCACCCTGAGGTCACACACAGCTTTACCTCAGCACCGCCCCCTCCTGCTCTTTCAATTACCCCTGTCCCTCCCCACCCCCAGAGCCTCATACACAGCTTTACCTCTGCACCCCCAGCTGCTCCCCATTTCACCCTCTGCTCCCTGAGGTCACACACTGCTTTACCTCTGCACCGCCCCTCCTGCTCCCCAGATCACCCTCTGCCCCTCTGCACGCTGAGATCACACACAGCTTTACCTCTGCACCGCCCCTCCTGCTCCCCAGATTACCCTCTGCCCCTCTGCACGCTGAGATCACACACAGCTTTACCTCTGCACCGCCCCCTCCTGCTCCCCAGATCACCCTCTGCCTCTCTCCATTCTGAGGTCACACACAGCTTTACCTCTGCACCGCCCCTCCTGCACCCCAGATCACCCTCTCCACCCTGAGGTCACACACAGCTTTACCTCTGCACTGCCCCCTCCTGCTCCTGCGGTGTAAAAAATGCGTTGTAAAGGTATGCGTTGTAAAAGTGTGCGTTGTAACGTCATACATCCGATGTAAGGAGATGAGATAAAAGTTTCCTCAAGTCTGTTTTGAGTAGTTGTTGTACGAGATCTTTACCAAATCTCAGAAAGGTTAGAAACTGTTGTGCAGTATTAATAAAGGGAAAATGAAATAGGATACTGGCTACACAAGGCCTACAATCAAAATGAGTCCACCTCAACCTAATTACTAGGATTGGTAATGGAAGTCTATAAAATAATAACTCTACAGTTGTAAATACATGAATCTTTAATTGTTCTGTAACTAAAGCCCTACCAATGACAGTTACAGAAATATAAATATAAAATGTAGATCAACAGTTATTGATGGAATCTATAAAATACTCCTCTGTAATGACAGCCCTTTTTATTTCTATTCATGCCAGTGCTCACGTTCAGTTGTGCTAGGCCTTAATCACCAATTATGACCAAAGTGATCATATATATATGTCCAACAATCTTCGCACCTCACACAGGGAGAATTTCAAAGCACCATAAAGAGCATAATAAGCAGGTATTCTCGTTTAGAAGTGTTTATTTAGCACACCATAATGCAAAATCAAAAAGTATGGAGGGCCTAAGTGTTTTGGCTCTCCGCCTTCTACTGGACCATAGAGTTCCATCGTCTAGAGCGTCATTTAAAGTGCTAGAGTGCTTTTGATCCCTCATTACTTTCAATTACATTTCAGTTACTAGACTGCTAGGCCTCATATGTAAACAGTGGCAGGTTTGATTCGCCATTTTGGCAAAATTATTTGTAAAGTACATTCAGTTTATTTTGTGTGGCAGAAAGAGCAGGTGCATACATTTCTTCATTTTTGATGGAGAGTTAGTTCATGATTTATACAACATAAAGTTTTACAGTATCTTAAAACTGGCTGACATTTCATAAGTCTAAGCAACCATGAAGTTCATATACATCTCTTTCCATTATGGAGGAGATTCTGTGACATGAAGTGACCTGTGCGTTTGAGTGTTCTGGGTGAAGGTATTAAAACCAGAAATATAAATACAATAAGAGTTCATATAAAATGTAGATCAACAATTATTGATGTTATCTATAAAATTGGTGTCAGTATTGGCAGCCACTTTTATTTCTATTCATGTCAGTGCTCACCTTCAGTTGTGCTATGCCTTAATCACCGAAATATGACCAAAGTGATATATAACTAGTCATCAGTAGGTAGTTATAGTTAGGACCAATGTTTCCATAGTAAAAGTGATTTTTGTTTTGTCAATGTTGGCGCCGCTTCACGAATCTTCACAAACTTTTCAAAAAAGTCCCCTTTTTAGGTCTTGCTGAAGCAATGCATGTTTGGTGAGATTATAGTAAGGCTTTCAAAAGTCTACCCAAACTGCGGATTAGGTACAGTTCACGTGAGCCAGGCGCGTGCACATCACATCACACACCATTTGTTATCAGCTTGTGAGCCTCAGCATCAGACTTCAAAGGAATCCGCTCCCCCGCATCAGATATCAAAAGAAATGCGCTCCCCCGCCACAGCAATGCCGAGAGCTTGTTTCATTAGTAGGTTTTAAACAAAGACCAGTTCTGTTAAAAGCTGTGAAGTGCTTCCGGGGTGATTCACAAAACTACAAAACCCAGCACGACACTTCTCTTACAGTAAGGGCCTTGTTTTAGTTTGATATATTATGCATCTTAAATATTTTTGCAGGCAGTTGTCTAGCCTCTATATTCACCCTGTTCCTTATAATTATTGGCAGTTTACTGTAGTAGATTCCTGCAGAGGAGTTTTGATGTAGACATGCACTGCACTCTACAAGTGCTTCTCTCCACTACTCGAACTTGCAGCTAAATGGTGGGCACACGGTGCACTGGTGTTACACCAGGACACCGAGTGTCCAGTGCACCGTGCGTCCACCCTTTACATGTGTCATGTTTCTTTCAGGCCATGTGTGTGCTGCTCATGTCTCCTTCTTTCGCACACAGACTCTTTCCCAGCAAACGTTCCCTGTACTTCCTGCTCCGGCTGCCCTCAGTCCTGTGACAGCCTCACAAAGACCCTCGGACATTCCACGCAATTTTCAATGGCGCTGCTACAAATCACATGCCACTGTAGGAAACCACATGCCTCTCAATCACAGAGATGCTTATGGGAGACAGGACAGTAATTGAGTTTGTACCCGCCATCCGCCTAATTTCAAATGGGCGCTGAGACAACTGTTAATAGACACTTTCAAATCAGTCAGGCCGTTGCGTGACCCGCCGCACGCTGGAAATGGACACTGCACCCTCACACTACTTTAGGCCACACACACTGCGCCCTCACACTACTTTAGGTCAAACACACTGCACCCTCACACTACTTTAGGCCACGCACACTGCGCCCTCACACTACTTACACTCTACTGTATGCAACATACACTCCACACAATACCACTCAGTGCCACATAATTATATGCTACTTAATTACACTGCCCTCAATGTAACATACACTCCAAATACCACTCAGTGCCACATAGTTACATGCCACATAATTACACTGAACTCAATACAACATACACTTTAAATACCAGAGTGCCACACAATTACACGCCACATAATTACACTGCACTCAATGCAACATACACTCCAAATCCCACTCAGTGCCACATAATTACACGCCACATAATTACACAGCTCTCAATGCAACATATACTCCAAATACCACTCAGTGCCACATAGTTATATGCAACATAATTACACTGCACTCAATGCAACATACACTCCAAATAACACTCAAATAACACTCACTGCCACGTAATTACACACCACATATTTACACTCTACTGAATGCAACACACACTCCACACAATACCACTCAGTGCCACATAATTATATGCTACATAATTACACTGCGCTTAACGCAACATACACTCCAAATACCACTCAGTGCCACATAATTACACGACACATAATTACACTGCACTCAATGCAACATACACTCCAAATACCACTCAGTGCCACATAATTACACGCCACATAATTACATTGCACTCAATGCAACATACACTTCAAATACCACTCAGTGCCACATAATTACATGCCACATAATTACACTGCACTCAATGCAACATTAACTCCAAATATCACTCAGTGCCACGTAATTACACGCCACATAATTACACTGCACTCAATGCAACATATACTCCAAATACCACTTAGTGGCACATAATTATATGCTACATAATTACACTGCGCTCAACACAACATACACTCCAAATACCACTCTATGCCACATAATTACACTCTACTGAATGCAACACACACTACACACAATACCACTCAGTGCCACATAATTATATGCTACATAATTACAATGCAACATACACTCCAAACAAAACCACTCTGTGCCACATAATTACACGCCACACAATTACACTCTACTGAATACAACATACACTCCTCATAATACCCCTCAGTGCCACACAATTATATGCTACATAATTACACTGCGCTCAACGCAACATACACTACAAAAATAGACTACCACTCAGTGCCACATAATAATCTGCGACATATTTACAACATACACTCTCAATGCAACATACACTCCAAATACTACTCAGTGCCACATAATTACACGCCACATAATTACTCTATCTATTTATCTATCTATCTATGTATCGGCCTCACTCTATCTACCACTCTCACTCTATTGCCCTCACTCTATCGCCCTCACTCTATTTATACCCTCAATAAATAAATAATACCGGATCTATTTTTGAATGAATAAATGAATAACAGATAGCTCAATAAATAAGAGTCAAGATTCGAGGTAGTAGGAGTTTTGCAGGTTTAATACAGCATAAGGACAGGAACAGGACGACCTGCACGGGAACAGGATGGCAGCGCTGCCGGGGGCAGGATCGGAATCGGCGTAACATTTAATAACAGTGCACGATCATATATACTAAAACAGTTGCATTACAATACATACGATAGGCGGAGCAGTGGGTGTGGTCAATAGCAGTCGCGAAAGATAAGGGTGAAAGTAGGTGTAACAGGGCGTATACATAGACATGTGATGCAAACGTAACAGAATATGTCATAAATGGGGCGGAAACATGGAGGGGGCTACCTAAGGAGCCGGGACCTCTGACCTGATGGTGCGTGCAAACTGGCAATGACGTGTTACTAGGAGAAGCTGGGGGCTACGAACTCTGTGCTAGGAGCAGAGACTGAAGTCTGGAGAGTCAGGGCGACATGTACCTAAACAGTATCTAGTATCTGATGTTTAGAGAACATGTTGATAGAATCCAAAAGTTATTGGGGTAAAGGCGAACAGACTCTAAGACTAGAGCATGCATTATTCTACATGTAGTGCGTGATGAAGAATATTAAATGACCATTAAATGCAGTATTTCTCTTACATGGAGACGTAAAGGCTAGACAATGACGGAAACTATTGATGCAGTTCAGTAGCTTAGGAATGCAGAGAAGGAGGGCTGAACTGATAACTGGAATCATAACATACTCTTGGCAGACTCAGAGGCAGAGCTAGGTTGAGCCGGGCACTGCGAGGCAGGAAGTAAGTGAAGGGTCGAGGATACAGGTGGGGGCTGTATCGCTCCTCAGCGAGGCTTCAGGAGACAGGAGCTGAATCTGGTATCCGGGCCCTTTTGAGGCCTAGAAACGGAGACTTTACAATGGAATAACGTGCACACTGAGAAACGTGGCAACGTAGCTTTACATAGGCCTGATATTCGTAGTATTCACGAGAACTGGAAACTGACATACTAAAGGTGGACACAACTGTAATTGCGTCTTTAATCAAACATGGGGAATACATATGCATATTAATCATGCACAGATAACATATGATGGAGGACGCGTAGGGACACAGAACATGGCAAAATTTACTTTTCCACATTCCCTCCTTGTCACTACGTTTCCTTCAGGAAACATCAATATTCATGATACCATCTATCATTTCATACAGTATCATTTGCTCGTCTCGAATTTTCTTGGAACGGGTTTTAGAACGGGGCTGGGGACTAGGAATACAAGAGGTAGCACAAATGCCGCAAATCGCAGGGCCACATTGTATACAGAGGCAGCAGCTGAATATGATCGCTACTGTAATACCTAGAAAGGACAAGACTTTCCATCCCCAAGCGGAAATTATAGTCCAAAACCAACCGGACCATGTCCAGGTGCCTGGATCTTGGTGTAACAGATGGGCAATTGTATGGAGTCTGGTTATAGCTGAATAAACAGACGGCGCGTTATTTGGAATGAAAATGCAGCAACTAGATCCGATGACTCTACAGGCCCCGCCCCTATCGGCCAATATGACGTCAAGGACGAGACGATTCTGGAGCACGACAATTCTCATAAAGGATTGTTCTTCGGTTAAATTACTTAGAGCAGAAGTAGTCTCAATTACTACTGCTTCGAGTGTTCTGGTTAATCTACGTATCAGTTTACTATTCACGACTGTACCTAAATAAGGGAAGACACCTTTATTGATATCTATATATTGTTCTAGAGCAGTTTCAGTATAATCGACAATTGGGAGGTTTCTCTTGTGTCTAATATGTACTAGGTGGGAATTCCTATGGTAGTCGGGTGGGGCTAGAAAAACCGGTGGCAGTAGGAAGGCAATGTAACAGGTTCCCTCCCAATCGAGGGGCAGACGAACATATGCGGTCTGACCACAAATAAAATAAGAATGACGTGAAGCTTTGAAAATAGATTTCCCACTGTCACTATACTTGACAATAGTAGTACAATCACTATGTCCTACATGTACGGAACCATTATTTCGGACACATAATTCACCTTTGACTGGTAGTACTGAAATAGTAGGTAAGTCTGGAGTAGTATCAGACTGAACATTCAGGACCATGAAATTCGAAGAATAATTACCTAAATTGTAAACTTCGTTTTCTAGATCTAACCCTGTTCTGTGGGGAAGACCTTGCTTGTCTGGGAAACATGTACTGTTAAGAAAAGACATATCTGTTGAGGATGACGTTAACGTGGACCATGCTCCACACGAACCATTATGTGAAAATGGATAAGGAAAGAGTGGCAGAACTCCCTTCGGTGTCTGGAAAGGGGGGAGTCGACCACACACCCAACAATTAGTGGCATTGCTGGTCTGGTGTGAATAATGTAACATGCGGATAAAAGAGTTGTTACGCATAGCGAGGCGGTAAGAGAGTTCATGAGGAGGCAGATCACTAAACGTGTGCTCTACTGTAACATTAGAAGACTTATTTACATGAGAAACTGGAAAATACAGGTAAAATGCATAACTGGTGCAGGAAATCATAATACTGAGAAATAATATGAAACATAGAAAAACGATACATCGGATTGAGTTTTGACTAACTCTCTCACTATGGGGGTCTATTTTATACATGTCAGAAACCGGTCTAACCGTTTCACCTAGGGGAGGACTTAGACAATCAAACTGGCTGACTTATTTTACTAGACCTTAACTTGAGCTTATACTCCTGTTGCGGAGTTGTCTCTAACTGGGAAGGGTTCGTAGCAATGTCTTTTGCGGGACAGTCCTTAAGAATAGTACTTTGTCAGTCTTTAGAATCCTGGGAAATGTTCTTTGAGACTGGCTTCAATCCATAAAATTTTTTAATATGCGAAAGATGCACCCAGCCTTTGCGTCCCTCCAACTTCACGGCTGTACGGGTGGCGAGGAGGACCTGTCGGGGCTCCTTCCAGCGAGGCTCCAGTGGACTTGAGCGATCGAAATTTCGCACTAGGACCATGGATCCGGGAACGATTTCATGCGGTGCCACCTCGGTATTGTCTGGAAATGCGGCGGCAACCTGTGAACGACAAGAGTTGAGGGCAGACATCAAGGAAGCTAGGTAATCTGTCAGCATATTACTTGAAACATCGGTAATACTTCGAGGTCTAGGTGTACCCCACATGTTAGGGGGGCGGCCGAAAACGACCTCATACGGGGACAGACCTGATCTGGAATGTGCGACCATGCGCATATAGAACAAAGCGACTGGCAGAGCTACTAGCCAGTCCACACCTTTCTCTTGACAAACCTTTGCAATTCGGATTTTCAGGGTCTGATTATGTCTCTCTACGAGACCGGCTGCTTCAGGATGGCGTACACAATGGAACTTCCACTGGTACCCTAACAATAGGGAAACATGCTTCATGAGTTCAGATGAGAATGGCTGGCCGTTGTCAGAATACACGACTCTAGGGAGTCCATAACGGGGGAAGAACTCACGAACCAACTGCCTGGCAGTGGTCGCAGCTGTGTAATCTGGAACTGGATATGCTTCTGTCCACCTGGACCAAGCGCATACCACTACGAGGACATACTTGAAACCTCGACATCGCTCCATCTGAATATAATCCATCTGGAGGACTTCAAAAGGGTGGTCAGGGGGCTGGAATCCACCTTGTTCCACCGGGACACTTTTACCTGGATTGAACTGACAACATATCATACAGGTACAGACTTTCTGCTTGGCTGCAGCTCGTAGATGCTTGTTGAACCAAATATTCTGGATACTGTCTAACATAGCTTTCTCTCCTAGATGTGCTGGACTATGTGCGGGATTGATAATGACTTGAACCATAGAGTCGGGGAGAAACCATGTGGCTTTACCCTTCGTTACCCATCCCTGATCTGTCTGGACCCCTCCTTGTTCGGACCATTTCTTGATTTCATCGGGAGTAGCGTGTAACTGGATATCTATGACATCTTGAGTAGGGTCCTTAACTGTCATACAGGTAGTCAGATCTGGAGTGTATGTCGGTGTCTTATTAACTGGAATGTCTGGAGTCTGAGCTGTAAGCTTGGCTGTTCGATCTGCTAGATCATTACCTTGGGAAATAGTGTCAGTAACTTTCGTATGTGCTTTGCACTTCATGATAGCAATGGATGTCGGTAAATGTATTGCATCTAACAGAGCCTGAATGAGGAGACCATGCTGAATCTTGGTTCCGTGAGAAGTCATGAAACCTCTCTCCTGCCAGAGCACTCCAAAGTCGTGTACGACTCCAAATGCATAACGTGAATCTGTGTAAACATTAACTTTCAGGTTCTTGGCGTGAATGCAGGCTTGTGTCAGAGCAACTAGCTCTGCTGCTTGAGCAGACAGGGTGTCAATACGGTGTGTTTCAATAACTTCAGTGTCAGTAGTCACTGCATACGCGGCTACTAGTTCTCCTGTACTTGTTCTCATGCATGAACCATCCACATAAAGTGTCAGGTCGGGATCTGGTAATGGAATATCTGTCAGATCTTGTCTTGGCTTGGTCATGATGTTAACTACTTCCACACAGTCGTGTGTGGCAGGATTTGGATTAACTGACGGTAACAGTGTAGCAGGATTTAGGACGTTGCAGCGTCTGATTTCTATGTGTGGCTGAAACAGTGTCAATTCATAACCTGTTAAACGTGCAATTGTCAAGTGCTGAGTTTGCGTTCGGTTTAAAAGAACTTCCACGGAGTGTGGAACTTGTACTGTCAGGGAGTGTCCTAATACTATGGAATCACTTTGTCTGATAGCTAGTGCTGTGGCTGCAACTGACTTGAGGCACGCAGGCAGAGCCTGGGCTACAGGATCTAATGTGCTCGAAAAATAAGCACAGGGCTTGTATTGTCCTGCTTGATCTTGTGTGAGAACAGATAATGCTGTACCTTCGCGTTCTGTGACGAAAAGTGTAAAAGGCTTACTGTAGTTCGGTGTTGCTAGAACTGGAGCTTGACATAGGGCTTTCTTTAACTCATTAAAACTAAGTGTATGTTCAGATGTCCAAGGGAGGACAGTCGATACGGCTGCCTCCTGTGTCGTTAACTGTATCAGTGGCTTGGCTAGAAATGCATACTGAGGAATCCATTGTCTGCAGTAAGAAGTGAGGCCAATAAAAGCACGTACCTCCTTCTGGGTCTTGGGCTGAGGAAGACTCGCTATTAACTGGATACGGTCAGGTGTCAACTGCCTACCCCTCTTGGACACTAAGTGTCCTAAGTAGACCACTTGCTGGACACAGAATTGAAGCTTAGAAGGGGACACCTTGTGCCCCATCTCGGCAAGGAAACACAATACTGTAAGTGAGGCTCGCTCGCAAGCACGTTCAGAACGGGCTGTGATCAGTAGATCATCGACATACTGGAGCAGGGCAGTGTCAGTTGGCATGTGAATATTGTCTAGTTGTCTCTTAAGTGCTTGACTGTAAATACTAGGACTTTCTGTGAAACCTTGAGGAGCTCGTGTGAACATATAGCTCCTTCCATTTAAACAAAATCCGAAAAGAAACTGGCTGTCTGGATGAATGGGAACACTAAAAAATGCGTTCTTGAGGTCTATGACTGTAAAAAATGAAGCTTCGGAATCAATGGCTGTCAATAGGGAAGAGATATCTGGGACAACTGGGTACTGGGGAATAATACATTTATTAAGCTCTCGGAGATCAATCACTAATCGATATACTGGAGGTGCATTTGGATCAGTACGTTTCATAACAGGAATGATCGGAGAATTGCATACATTGGAGTCAGTTTCTACAACTACTCCTTGAGCCATGAGCTCGTCAATAATTTTGGATAAGGCTGCTACAGCCTCAGGTGGCAATCTGTACTGTCTGATTCGTGGCAGGACTACACCTGGCTTGAGAGTCACACGATGGGGTGTGATTTGCATATAACCAACATCAGTTGGACCTTGCGCCCATAGATGCTGCGGGACATTGGACAATCTGGGATCAAAATCTCGTAATACATAGTGACCCTTGAAGTCACGTAGGAACAATCGTATTCCCTCTGGGGAACAGCATATAACTGCACCTAATTCTTTCAGTGTTTTAATGCCTAATAGATTTTCTGGACATGACTTAGTAAGTAACAGGTCAGTAGTGCGGGACAATGGACCTACTTCTAGAGTAACTGGCTTTAAAATTTCATTTACAATAGGTTTTCCTGAAAATCCAAGGGAAACATTTCTAGAGCCTGAGAGCGGAGCCCCTGGAACTTCGGCGTGACTTATAGTGGTCCTACTTGCCCCTGTATCAATCAGAAACTTTCTGTCTTTCCCTAGTACTTGACTATGAACATAGGGACCTTCTTGATCTACAGGTATCTCGATGAGAGGCAAGCCTATCTCCCTCTCTAGGCTGTTTCATGAATACGGTTGATACTCTGGATACTCGGACTGTGCATACTGATACATCTGCTGTGTAACATGCTGTGTTGCAGCAATAGGCTGCGGTACAGTAACTGTCTGTGGTGCATTCTGTGGCTGAGAAGTCTGTGAAACTTGTTCTTGTCTAGGCGGACGTGGTCTTTCTTTAGTCTTACCAGTAGCTATGTTGTGTTTCAGAACTACACACTCGTTTATAAAATGACCTGGCTGTTTACAATAATTGCATGTCCCTTTAACGGGAACTGCAGGATGACTGGCTTGATTCGGACCCCTCTTCTGACTGTCTTGAGGAACACATTGTGCAACTAGTACTTTCATTTTCGTGTCTTTCATACGTTTCCTTTCATGTTCTTGCTCTTCTCTGATTCTATTCTGGTGATATTGAAGCATCTGTAACATCTGGGACGGGGTATTAGCTTGCCAGGTACTTTCGACCTTCAAAACTCGATTCTTAACTTGTGGACTTGAATTCTCGACTAATTTAGTAACAAAAAGATGAGGGTATGACTCACTACTTGTCTTGAGGCCACTGTTTATGATAAAACATTTTTCAAATCTAGAATAAAAATCACTAGTGTCTTCGTCTTGTTTCTGTTTACAGGCTGAGATTGCATCCCAGTCTTCCTTTTTAGTTGCTAATAGTCTGGGCAAAACTTGTATTAATAATTCTGGTAATTCTTTACATTTATCTCCAAGACCGGTACCTGGTACTCGTGCCTTGTCTTCAGCTTCTAGAACTGCCCAATCGATCTTTTTCTCTCCCACCTCCCATTCTTTTTCCTTGAGTTTCTCATATACCCCTGCGGGCAACAGGACTTTTAACATTTTAATAATATCTGGATACGTGTATTCTCCCATACGGAGCATGTCTTTTAATTCTCGGTTGAACCCTGCTGGATCTTTGTCATGACAGGGAATTAACTTTTTCATCTCTAAGAGTTCCATCTTTGTGATCGGGGTGTAAACAAACACTCGTTGCATTTCACCACCGTCTGTCTTAACTGGATGCACTTCTCGTAACGGATTCTGTCTGTCTATGTAAAAGGGTTTACTTTCTGGGGGTGAGACATGAACAAAATGCGGGTTCAAAAACATACTATATTTGTGGCGCTGTTCTAGAATGACACTAATTAAATCGGTACCTAGACCTTTCCATCTATACTGGAGTAACTCGTTCAGGATATCATGTAACGGGCCTGGATCAGAGTGCTGACCCTCATACAATGTAATGAGGTGCTGGATCATATACATACCCACCAGTCGCTGCTCGGCTGGGGGCAGTTTCAGAAACATTTGTGCCACTATTTCGTCTGGAAAAGTGGTAGAATCAGTAATCCATCGGACTGCTGATCGGGCTAGTTCTTGTTCATGCATAGTACTTAACTCACTGTAACCGATTCGTGATTTCAGAATGTGATCGGTGGCTTGAAATACTTGTTCTAGAGAACCTTGTTCTGGTGCTGAATGGTGAAAAACTGGCTTGTGTTCTAGACGTAAATGGCGATCTGGGAATCTAGATTTTCCTACATACGCTATTCTGTCGGGATTCTCGTCCTCTACCTCTTCTGTAGAAGAGTCATTTTCTTTCTCGCTTACTTGTGCTGCTTTTCGTTGATCGTGTAACCTTATTATTTCTTTACGAATTTTCTTGTACATACTCTCTATACTACCGATAGTCTTGTGCTTACCCTCGGCTATATTATCACTCCACTTTGTCAGGGTTCTCATTTCGACTTGATCTTTGGACGGGTAATCTTGTTCTCTTATTAAACAATTAATCAAAAACTTTAGTATCATGAGCTGGATCTCAGCTTTTCTTTGAGACATGACTTCGCCAATGCTTTCTGGATCATCCCCTGTACGGATGAAACGATATATTCTGTCTAGATCTTCTTTCATATTCGGTAGGGTGACTAGATACTCGGCCACCTTTCTTACGCGTAATGAATATAAAACCATATTATCCTCGCCTGGGACTGGATCATAGCCGCATTCGGTAAGGGCTTTCCTTATTTCTGCAACAGACTGATATCTGGGCGTGCGCTGTGACGCTTGAGCATGTAATTCGACTGACGTTAAACGCTTGTGTGGCGGCGGGGTTTGAGGAGGACCTCCTCCTGCGGCCCCTAAACTAGAATCGTCAACTGATACTCTTCGTACTAGTGTGGCGGGAAATTGAAATGCGGGCTGAACTGGTATGGCGGACTGGACCTGGGGGACCGTAGCAGGTACTCCGGTGTCTGGAGGAGCGGGAAGTGCCTGATTTACAGGGACTGGCGGAGTAGTAACAGGATTTGCATATTCTGGGACTGTGTCGTCCAAATAGGACGAGATGAAAATATCAGCTGCGGTCGGTTTGTGACGTAGCTTGGTCGGAACTAGTGGTGGCGGAAAGTTACTGGATGCCTCCGGGGTCGCTTTTGGCAAGCCCTCGGCAAGAAGAGGATACATACCCTTAATAGGAGCATGCCTCTGTCTGTCTGACTGTTCGGTTTTAACTCGTTCACCAATCTCGATTAATTCCCTTTCTTGGGCTCGTTCCAAGGATTCTCTACTTAATTCTGACTTTCTGATTTCTTTTTCGGTTCTTTTATGAGATTCTTTGCGCCATAACTCGATGGCATCTTTCTGTGACTGTCTGGCTTTCTTTTTCCATAATGCTTCTTCTACTCTCATGATGCACTCGGCATCCCATGTGCCTGACACAGGCCATCTATACTTTTCCTCTAACTGTTTGGTATACTCGACCCATAAATCTAGATACAATATGGCGCTTATGCCATGCTTCTGATACATAAAATGACCTGGACTGTCCCTAGGCGGGACAGGAACTGCTGCTTCTAGCAGACCTTTTCTAGTTCTTAACTGACGCAGTTTTGAAAAGAGCGGCATGACTGAACTATAATCTGGACACAATACAATACACAATAAACACGATAACTACTTCACACTCATACCACGACATCAAAGTACATGAAGAACATTTAAAATAACTGTTCGAACAGAATACTACCTGGAATACGGAACACAGAATACATGAATTTTCTCGAGAACAGAACTGACTAGAACAGAAACTAGATGCACTGCTGAAACAGTACGAAACTTACCGGTCTCATAAAGAGACACGTCAGGACCCGCATCCACCGAAGTGGACACTTCGTTTTGTGGGTCTGTGTACCACCAACCCACAGACCAGAGTCAATTAGATCGACCCTGTCTAGATACTACCCCAGTAATGGTACTCACCGGGCAGCAAGAACGGAAAGCCTCAGACTGGACGGGACTGCTTGGACGCCGGACGGACGAACTTCGGACTTCTGTTACGGGTGGGCCTCCGGATACCTCGGACCTTGGACTCTCGGCTTGGGCTCTGGTCGGGACTCGCCGCGTTCCTCCACCGTCTCGTCTGGATGCTGGACCGCCTCCTCCGTCTCCTCCGTGGGCCTGAGGGATACTTGAAGCAGAAATATCTGCCGGTGCGCAGAAGAGTTCCGTCACGACTGCAGAGGGTCAGGGGGTCGGCGTGGCTTCACCGACGCGTGGGGAAAGGGCAAGTCCCTGTTCGGGCGCCATTATGTGGTATATAAATAAATAATACCGGATCTATTTTTGAATGAATAAATGAATAACAGATAGCTCAATAAATAAGAGTCAAGATTCGAGGTAGTAGGAGTTTTGCAGGTTTAATACAGCATAAGGACAGGAACAGGACGACCTGCACGGGAACAGGATGGCAGCGCTGCCGGGGGCAGGATCGGAATCGGCGTAACATTTAATAACAGTGCACGATCATATATACTAAAACAGTTGCATTACAATACATACGATAGGCGGAGCAGTGGGTGTGGTCAATAGCAGTCGCGAAAGATAAGGGTGAAAGTAGGTGTAACAGGGCGTATACATAGACATGTGATGCAAACGTAACAGAATATGTCATAAATGGGGCGGAAACATGGAGGGGGCTACCTAAGGAGCCGGGACCTCTGACCTGATGGTGCGCGCAAACTGGCAATGACGTGTTACTAGGAGAAGCTGGGGGCTACGAACTCTGTGCTAGGAGCAGAGACTGAAGTCTGGAGAGTCAGGGCGACATGTACCTAAACAGTATCTAGTATCTGATGTTTAGAGAACATGTTGATAGAATCCAAAAGTTATCGGGGTAAAGGCAAACAGACTCTAAGACTAGAGCATGCATTATTCTACATGTAGTGCGTGATGAAGAATATTAAATGACCATTAAATGCAGTATTTCTCTTACATGGAGACGTAAAGGCTAGACAATGACGGAAACTATTGATGCAGTTCAGTAGCTTAGGAATGCAGAGAAGGAGGGCTGAACTGATAACTGGAATCATAACATACTCTTGGCAGACTCAGAGGCAGAGCTAGGTTGAGCCGGGCACTGCGAGGCAGGAAGTAAGTGAAGGGTCGAGGATACAGGTGGGGGCTGTATCGTTCCTCAGCGAGGCTTCAGGAGACAGGAGCTGAATCTGGTATCCGGGCCCTTTTGAGGCCTAGAAACGGAGACTTTACAATGGAATAACGTGCACACTGAGAAACGTGGCAACGTAGCTTTACATAGGCCTGATATTCGTAGTATTCACGAGAACTGGAAACTGACATACTAAAGGTGGACACAACTGTAATTGCGTCTTTAATCAAACATGGGGAATACATATGCATATTAATCATGCACAGATAACATATGATGGAGGACGCGTAGGGACACAGAACATGGCAAAATTTACTTTTCCACACCCTCACTCTATCTATCGCCCCTCACTCTATCAATTTATCTATCTATTGCCCTCACTCTATCGCCCTCACTCTATTTATTGCCCTCACTCTATCGCCCTCACTCTATCAATCTATCTATCTATCTATTGCCCTCACTCTACCTATCTATCGCCCTCACTCTATCTATCGCCCTCACTCTATCTATTTATCGCCCTCACTCTATCTATCTATCGGCCTCACTCTATCTATTGCCCTCACTCTATCTATCGCCCTCACTCTATCTGTCGCCTTCACTCTATCTATCGCCCTCACTCTATCTATCTATCGCCCTCACTGTATCTATCTATCGGCCTCACTCTATCGCCCTCACTGTATCTATCTATCGGCCTCACTCTATCACCCTCACTCTATCTATCGCCCTCACTCTATCCCTCATTCTATCTATCTATCGCCCTCCCTCTATCTATCGCCCTCACTCTATCTATACACTCACTCTATCTATTGCCCTCACTCTATCTATACCCTCACTCTATCTATACCCTCACTCTATCAATCTATCTATTGCCCTTCACTCTATCTATCTATCTATCTATCTATCTATCTATCTATCTATCTATCTATCTATCTATCTATCTATCTATCTATCTGTCTATCTATCTATCTATCTATCTATCTATATATCTATATATCTATCTATCTATCTATCTATCGCCCTCACTCTATCTATCGCCCTCTCCATCTATCGCCCTATCTATCGCCCTCTCTATCTATCGCCCTCACTCTATCTATCTATCGCCCTCACTCTATTTATCTATCACCCTCACTCCTCCTATCGCCCTCACTCTATTTATCTATCAAACGCCCTCTATCTATCTATCGCCCTCACTCTATCTGTCTATCGCACTCACTCTATCTCCACCACTCTATCTATCTATCTATCTATCTATCTATCTATCTATCTATCTATCTATCTATCTATCTATCTATCTATCTATCTATCTATCTATCTACCTCAATCTATCTATCGCCCTCACTCTATCTATCACCCTCACTCTATCTATCTATCACCCTCACTTTATCTATCGCCCTCACTGTATCTTATCTATCACTCTCACTCTATCTATCACCCTCACTCTATCGATCTTTCACCCTCACTTTATCTATCGCCCTCACTGTATCTATCTATCTATCTATCTATCTATTGCCCTCACTCTATCTATCTATCACGATCACTATCTATCTATCTATCGCCCTCACTCTATCTATTGCCCTCACTCTATCTATCGCCCTCACTCTATCTGTCGCCTTCACTCTATCTATCGCCCTCACTCTATCTATCTATCGCCCTCACTGTATCTATCTATCGGCCTCACTCTATCGCCCTCACTGTATCTATCTATCGGCCTCACTCTATCACCCTCACTCTATCTATCGCCCTCACTCTATCCCTCATTCTATCTATCTATCGCCCTCCCTCTATCTATCGCCCTCACTCTATCTATACACTCACTCTATCTATTGCCCTCACTCTATCTATACCCTCACTCTATCTATACCCTCACTCTATCAATCTATCTATTGCCCTTCACTCTATCTATCTATCTATCTATCTATCTATCTATCTATCTATCTATCTATCTATCTATCTATCTATCTATCTATCTATCTATCTATCTATCTATCTATCTATCTATCTGTCTATCTATCTATCTATCTATCTATCTATCTATCTATCTATCTATCTATCTATCTATCTATCTATCGCCCTCACTCTATCTATCGCCCTCTCCATCTATCGCCCTATCTATCGCCCTCTCTATCTATCGCCCTCACTCTATCTATCTATCGCCCTCACTCTATTTATCTATCACCCTCACTCCTCCTATCGCCCTCACTCTATTTATCTATCAAACGCCCTCTATCTATCTATCGCCCTCACTCTATCTGTCTATCGCACTCACTCTATCTCCACCACTCTATCTATCTATCTATCTATCTATCTATCTATCTATCTATCTATCTATCTATCTACCTCAATCTATCTATCGCCCTCACTCTATCTATCACCCTCACTCTATCTATCTATCACCCTCACTTTATCTATCGCCCTCACTGTATCTTATCTATCACTCTCACTCTATCTATCACCCTCACTCTATCGATCTTTCACCCTCACTTTATCTATCGCCCTCACTGTATCTATCTATCTATCTATCTATCTATTGCCCTCACTCTATCTATCTATCACGATCACTATCTATCTATCTATCGCCCTCACTCTATCTATCTAACGCCCTCTATCTATCGCCCTCACTCTATCTATCACCCTCACTCTATCTATCTATCACCCTCACTTTATCTATCGCCCTCACTGTATCTTATCTATCACTCTCATTCTATTGATCTATCACTCTCACTCTATCGCCCTCACTCTATCGATCTTTCACCCTCACTTTATCTATCGCCCTCACTGTATCTATCTATCTATCTATCTATCTATCTATCTATCTATCTATCTATCTATCTATCTATCTATCGCCCTCACTCTATCTATTGCCCTCACTCTATCTATCTAATGCCCTCTATCGCCCTCACTCTATCTATCTGTCTATGTATCTATCGCCCTCACTCTATCTGTCTATCGCACTCACTCTATCGCAATCACTCTATCTAACTAACTATCTATCAATCGATCGCCCTCACTCTATCTGTCTGTCTATTGCCCTCCCTCTACCTATCTATCGCCCTCCCTCTACCTATCTATCGCCCTCCCTCTATCTATCTATCGCCCTCACTCTATCTATCTATCGCACTCACTCTATCTATCGCATCACCACAGCATCACTCAGCACCACCACAGCACCACTCAGGGACACCACAACATCACTCAGGGGTATCACAACATCACTATGCGCTACCACAGCATCACTGAACGCCACAGCATCACTCGTCGCCATTACAACATCACTCAGCTCCACCACAGCATCAATCTGTGCAACCATTCAACAACAACTGGCTCAAATATGTTCTCTCAATGTTTCAAGCTTTATTACAAATGTCACAAAAAGATGTTAATATTTCACTTCTGTTCTTGGATTTTCATCACAATAAAATACACTGAACATAATCTTCACAAAAGTTATTTACAAAAGTTTAAGCTATTGCGCGGATGGAATGCCGGCTACGGAGTTACACGCCTCCGAGTAGCCGGCCGTGACCCGTGACCCTGTGACCCGCCCCCAGGAATGGCGGAATTGAAGCAGACGTGAACGGTGCTGGATGCGAGGCAGAGCCGCGTTTTCTCGGGCCGAATTTTCTCCTGCGAATGAAGGCGGGAAGACCCGGAGGTGCACCACGGCAGTCGGAGCGCTTGAAGTAGATTGCAGTGCAGCGCCTAGGTGTTATACAGTGGAGGTGTAGAGGCATGGTAAGCGTTTCCCTCGGCGCATTGCTGGGCTTCCGTGGAAGAGACCAGGGACTTGGTCTTGGCGCTTTGTGCTTTGCAGCGAGGGGCTGCTGAAAATTGTCTGCTGGGTCCGGTTTGGTGCTCCAAAATCGATGGGGGCAGTGTGGAGCTGCCTGTCAACTGCTTTCTGTGCCTGTGCCGGTGCCTGCATCATTAATACAGCTGCTGGCGCTGTTGAGTTGCTCTGTTTGGACTACAAACTGGTTACAGATTACAGGTTGGAATTTTTGGTGATAGTTCAATAGGTGCCAGCCTTTCATCATCATCACGACTCTGTACCAGGATATATTTGTAAGTTGGTCCTTAAGATATTATTTTCGGACTTGTTTCTGACTTGTTTAATCCTGCGGGGAGAGTACAGAGGTATTTAGGAGCACAGGGGGAGTGACCAGTAAAAAAAAAAAAAGGGGGGCCATAATGGGCAAACCGCAGAAAGAGGGTGAGGAGCCCTCAAAACTGAATAAAACCGATTTGGCTCCTCGTCTGAATACAAAAACACGCCTCGCCCTAGCTAGGAAAGCTGCTCAAAAATCAGCCAGAAATAAAGAGAAAGACAGAAGTAAAGAGAAAAATAAAGAAGAAAATTCCGCAGAAGATACTCTTCCTGAATCTTCCGAGGACGAAGGACATCTTTCATCTTCCTCGTTAAATGGCACAGAGCCCAAAAAAATTGCCACTTTGGATAAATCTCCAACCCCCAAGTCAGCATCATCGTTGGTTACCTCGTTGGTTACCTCTCCTCTAATAGTCTCAGAGTCTGCGTCTCCTGACTTGGAAGGGAAGAAAACAACCGGATCTGGCAGTTTGGAAAGTAAGAAGGATTACCCTCTTTTTGAAAAGAAAACTACTCCAAAATCGTCCATCCATCAGGCTCCGATGACTCCTATCTTCCAGGAGGACTCTGCTTCTTCTGTGTCAATGAAGGGTGCTGGTTCATCTGGTTTATCTTCGACGTTGCCTCTCGAGCAGAGCCCGGAGTCTTCGCTTGCATCCCCAATACAATCCTCACAAACTGTGTCAGAGGAGTTGATAGCGAATGGGATCTCGGCCCAGAGCTCCTCCCAAAACTTAAGAGTACAAGAGGGTGTACAGATATCAAAAGCCCGAAAGCTATGAACATAGATCCTAAGATGGATGAAACAGACTTATCTGGGACTGAAATTAGATATCAAATGGATATCCGTGAAATGTTGAATTTGATTCTGGACGAAATACGCGAGATAAAGCATAACCAACAATTAGAGATAACTACTCTCCACTCCAGAATGGATAAATTTGAGGAATCTATGTTGGTATTTCCCAATAGACTACAGGAAGCAGAGACTAGGATTGCAGTACTCGAAGATAAGGTGAATTTGGTAATGGAGGAATCTAGGGAATCAGCCAAGAAGAAGGTCACGCTGGAGCACAAACTTGAAGAACTTGAAAACCACTCGAGAAGGTCAAATCTAAGAATAGTAGGGATTCCAGAAGGAGTGGAAGGCTCCGATACTATCCAATGGGTCTCCTCCTTCATTCTACAGAAAGTTCTTCCCGAGTTTGAGGGAGATCTGACAATTACAAGGGCTCACCGGGTGCCAGCGCAACGCTTTGCAAATTCCCCTTTTCCTAGAACGATACTTTTAAACTTTGCTGATTTTAGGATCAAAGAAAAGATTTTGTCCAAGGCCTATCAACAACGTCAGTTCCCAGTGTCAGAAACAATAAAGTGCAGAATTTTCCCAGATATGACTGCGGTGGCTTCCAAAAGGCGTAAAGAGTTTGTTAAGATCCTGCATTTATTTAAGGCTAATGGCGCCCAAGCATCGATTGCTCAGCAATCAAAATTGAAGGTTCTGGTCAAAGGGAAGTTCTATATGTTTTCTGACATTGAAGATGCACATACCCTCCTTAAGGAGATCTCTTCTGGTGCTAATGTTTGAAAAAAAAAATGCTTTCTCTAATAGTATGCTTAATCGATCTAATAACTAAATAACTAGAATGAAGGGGCGGTCCAGGGTTAATGGGTCGCATTAGGGTGTAGCAAGAAGACACCCAAAGAAGATAGAAGAGGGAGGAATGTGGGCTCCGTGGAAGGGGAGTGGGGCTCCACATTCAGAGGGGGGGCGAGGGTGGGGGGTAATCGCAGCAAAAAGGAACAAGTGCAGCAGGTTGTGTAGTGTGATTTCTATTTGGTACGGAATATGCAGAAGATTTTATAAGCTTTTAGATGAAATATAACTCAAGCGTTATCCTGTCCATAAATGTGAACGGTTTGCTTAATAAGCAGAAATATTAGGCTTTACTAAAATGGGTAATAACTCTTAATCCGCAGGTGGTCTTTTTCCAGGAGACGCATCTTAAGACAAATACCCCGAAGTTGTTTTTGCCGAGATACTTTTCTAATGGTTTTTTCTCCTCAGCAGGGATAGCCCAAAAGGGAAATCCTTCAGGTTCAGAGAGATTCTAGAGGCAGATGACTTTGGGTTGTAGCAAAGCTGTTGGGAAAAATGTTTAACTTTGTGAATTACTATGGCCCCATCCTTGATGATATTTCGGGCTTGCTGGAAATCAGTGAGATTCTAAGGGGCACCCCAGGGCAAATCATAGTAGGAGGAGACTTCAATTACATCCAGGATTTGAGGAGGGACACTTCCAATAAGAACAAAAACCAATTAAAACCTAAGACAAAAGGTATATTTGAAGCACTGCTGTCAGAATACAAACTGCGGGATGCTTGGCATTCTTGGAATCTAGATAAGGAGGCATATACTTGCTATTCTAACAGGTTTCGATCAGCATCCAGAATAGACTTTATTTTAACTTCCAGATCACTTCAAATCACTAGAACCTTGATAGGATGCAACCCTTTTTCGGATCATGGGAGGGTTGAAGTCGAGTTTATGTTAGGAGGAATGGAAGGGGAGCGCCCCAGGTGGCAGCTGGATCGCACTCTTCTTCAGAATAAGGATTGGGTTGCAGGGTTCAAAGAGGGGGTGATCGAATTGTTCTCAGTAAATAATAATTCAGCTGAACCCTTCTCTGTCTGGGGAGCATTTAAAGCAGCCGCCAGGGGTCAGATCATTGCGTTTTCCAGCAATAAGGCAAATAATCGCAAGCATAAAATATCTGCTCTTCAGAACGCTGCCGAGAGGGAATATGCTCTAAAGATCAATCAGCAGCCGAATCAATGGGAGCAGGCTAAAGCTATTTTAAGGGATTTTTTTACCTTAGAAGAGATAAATAGTTCAAGGGCCTTTTAGCAAAGGGTATATGAAGAGAATCATTTGGCGGGGAAGCTTTTGGCTGACTCTGTTAGAAAGAAACAAGAGTCATCCTTCATTTTAAAAATTCGAGATCCTCAGGGTGGAGTAGAAACTCAGAGTGAAGGAATTGCTAAGGTATTTCTGGATCATTATGAAAGTACTCCACGGAGTACCAGGTGGAGGATATAATGATCCAGGAATATTTTGCTAGTATAGAAATTCCCAAAATCTCCATTTCCTGAAGTAATCAATCAGGGATGAAATAAGCACTATCGAAATTCACGAGAGTATAAGGGCAACATCGGGAGCAAAGGCTTCCAGACAGGATGGGTTCCCTATCGAATTCTATAAGGTATTAACTAAGGAACTTGAAGAACCTCTAAAAAATCTATTTAATTACATCAGACTAGGAGGAAAGGTACCCCCAGAATTCAAAGAATCTACAATTATTAGCTTTGTTAAAAAGGAAAAAAATCCAGAAGATGTGAACACCTATAGACCGATCAGCTTACTGAATACGGATTACAAGTTATTGATGGAAATTTGGGCGGAGAGATTTGTTTTAGCAGCTCAGGAGGTAATTCATCACGATCAGACAGGTTTTATTACGGGTCGGTATATGGCAGCTAATACAGAATTTCTAATACAGGCTCTAGATTATCTTAATATAAATTCAACAGCTGCGTGTATTTTAATGATTGATGCAGAAAAAGCATTCGATCTAGTTAATTGGTCTGCACTATTTTTTTCACTGGGTCAATTTGGATTCCCTGCTTCAATTATACAAATGATAAATATTATCTATGAAGGGGAATCAGCCCAGATAATTATTAATGCTAAACATGCTGGAAAGATTAAAATTAATCGGGGAACAAGGCAAGGATGCCCATTGTCCCCCTTGCTTTTAACTTTTTTTATCGAACCTTTAGTAACAAGAATAAGAAACAACATTGCTATTTTTTCCCCCCATCGTCAGGATGTCCAAATTAAAATTGTTCGCCGACGATATTATCCTATATTTGGCTCCTGAAAAAGAAAACATCATGAGTCTTATGAAGGAGATTAAGGATTATGAAAAAATAGGGGGGTATAAGGTAAACGGAAAAAAAACGGAAGTTCTTGTTTTAAACACAAGTATAGATTTTCTTCCGATTTATCTTCAGCACCAAGCAGAAAAAAGGGACCCGATTAGATACTTAGGTATTTATGTGACCAGTGAAGATGACAAACTCTTTGCCTTGAATTATACTAAAATGAAGATTAAAATAAGGAATCTGCTGGATCGATGGTGTTTGCTCCCACTGTCATTGATTGGCAGAGTGTCACTAATCAAAATGATTGTATTGCCATTGCTTATATTCTTATTTAGCAATATTCCAATTAAAGTTAATACTGTTTTTTTAATGAACTCGAAACTATGATGCGAGGTTTTATTTGGAATAAAAAAGCTTCAAGAGTCAAACTTTCAATAGTCCAACTGGCGATTGATCAAGGTGGTTTGGCTCTCCCCCATTTTAAGACATATTATGATGCAGCCTTTTTTGATATTGTGGCAGGACTATTAAGGATTAGGCAGACAAGAGATAATTTTTTCCTGGAAAAAATGATACAGGAAGCAGGTTCTCAAATTCCTATCTTTTTAAAGACCGCTAAGCTCACCAAGAAATCTAGATATAAGACACTAAAAGTGTATACAGCAAGATTACTGCTCCTTTTTTAAAAAACATGGCTCTAACGGCTCCAATTATTTGAGTTTGTCTGAATGTGCCAAAATGGGTCTTAAGATATCTTTGAATCATCTGAAAGATTGGGAACTTTCCAGATTTAGGGAATTAAGACATTTATCTGTACAAAATAAGGTAATTAGCTGGCAGGAGATCTTAAATAGAATGAATAATTCCAGGCGACTTATGTTTTTAGAGTATTTACAAATGGTTTATTTTATTAGAAGAGAGATAGGTGGCCTGTTCATCTCTCCCTCTGCGTCGATAACAGCTTTGTACCGGGATAAAAATAAAGGCATAGGATTTTGGTATAAAAAGCTCTACTTTGCCAGCTCTTCTCCTATAATTGAGAGACATCTAGAGAAAATAAGTCTCTCGACACGATGTTTTCTTACAGATAAGGATTGGGAGCTATTGTGCCACCTGGGTAATAAAGCACTCCGGGCGGCCAATTACAAAAGAATGTCTTTTTTATCACGTTGGCTCGCGTATTACACCCCGGAGGCCCTGGAGAGAATGTTCCCAGAAGTTGTGAACAAGTGTTTTAGATGTAAAGCCATGGGACAGGGAGGATGGTGTCATATCTTCTTTTCCGTTCCGAAGTTGAACTCTTTTTGGAAGGAGATATTCGTAGATATGGAGCTGGCAACTGGGAAAGTATTTCTGCCGGAGGCAGATGTGGCCCTGTTTGGCATATGCAAAGAGAGGAGCAGGTTTGATAAAACAGAAGAAGTATTTATTTTTATTTCTTGTGTAGTTGCACGGTGTTTAATCCTTCAGAACTGGAAATCCGGGGTGATTCCATCACATCTGCAATGGTTCAACAAAATGAGTAGAACATTTATTTTGAAAGAGCTTATGCAGGTAGGGTAGGAGCCATTGCAAGATTTGAAAGAAATTGGAAATATTTTGAGAATCTGGAATTGCTGAAAGGAGGATGATAACGAGGGAGAGGGGAATGTGATTTTTTTTCATTTTTTTTCTTTTCTCTCTTCACGCACAGTTTTTTTGGTGTTTTTTTGTGTATTACTGCTGCTTTATAATAATAGCTGTGGTTGCACTTTATCGCACTAACGCACTTTAAAAATTGCACTTTATTGGATTATATCTCCTTCGGGAGTAGCACTTTATTGCAGTTTTTGCACTTTGTTGCAGTGATACTGTTCACTAAAAATGGTTTTTGCAAGTTTTTATAATGGACCCTTTCTCTTTTAATTCTGTCTTTTTAATCTAGTTTTATCTCTTGTAAACTGTCTGGAAATTAACTGATTGTTGAGAAATCTTGATGTGAATAATGTCTTTGTTATTTAATTCTGTACCAATGATTTTATTTTATGAATTCCTACTGCCTTGTTCAATAAAAAAAGTTTAAAAAAAAAAAGTTTAAGCTATTGCCATTGTAAATTACAAGAACTTTTATTTAAGTATTAATTATTCAAAAAATTAAAAGCCATTGTTATTTGTAATATCAATATATCTAAGACACGTAAATACAACACATATTGCATTACAAGTGATATGGGTGTCACATTTGCGAAAGTTAAAACTATTGGCATTGTAAATGACAAAGCTATTAATTTCGCTACTTTTAAAACCAACACATAAATAAAAAATTTGTCATTTACAATACCAATAGCTCAAACTTTCTCAAAGCGAGACCTATTGCATTGCAAATTCTTGTTTGGTACAGCTGCTGTGTTGAAAGTTTCTGGGTGATCCATCAAGCGGGGGGCAGAGAAAAATGGGGGGGGTCCCCCAATGCATTTTCCCCATGTTATGTCTATGGGGACTTTTCCATTTTTAACACAACTACAGCCTGAACCACTGAATGGAATTACAACAAATTTGACAGAAATATAGCTGTTGGTTCAGAAAGCGTGCTTTTTGTGATTTGGTGTAAATCTGTTCAGTAGTTTCAGAGATATTTAAGTTTAAAAAATATAGATATCTGTGAGCCCAAAATCCTACAGAAACCCTCATGAAATTTGATTGGCTAACAACACTTCAACCAGGAAGTGTTGGCAGTCATCTTGGGACTTGGTTGAACCGAGTCCCACAAAAAATGTAAAACAAAAGAAGAAACGGGGCAGGGTAGCCATGTCACTAACCATATTGTGAGCGATGTAATATGTGAGGTTCTCAGCTCTGCATTATGGACCCGACATATAGTGAGCTCAGCTAACTATAACTGCTGGATTTCACTGGTTTTGTATGAGTGAAACCTGAGCCTAACTATAATGTCCCAGAAACCTTTGGTTTTTTCCATGAATATATAATTATAACATACCTATTGCTTCTAAATAGTACAGGAAAAAGAAAAAAAAGCAAGACAATAAATCTACAACAGACCAGTAAAGAAGAGGAATTTATTGCAGAAAACACTAGAGATGATAATGGTGTACAGAGTACTAATACCAAAGTAAAAAAACTTGTTATCAAGCGCATTGAGGTGCCGGGTTTTTAGGAACCCGGTGGTGTCAGGGGATAGCACCCGAAGACCTCTGAGTTCTCCCTTGTTTCGCACCACAGAAACAATGAGTCTTCTAGTCGCAGTCAGAGATCAAGTTTTTTTGGTAACACGTGTCCTAGAAGCACGACAAACACGGGTCATGTATTCTCAGGAGACTGTTCGTGTTCGTTTTTACAGAACCAGCCTTCTCCTTTTATACAGAAATAATAGATTCAAGCAAGAATTCTTGAGTTTATGATATGGCTGTAAACATATTTCTGCAATAATACAAAGAGCGAAGTCATGTAAGCAAGCCCACATTTTAGATGTCCAGTTCGTGATAGATTACCCGGTTAGGCCCGGAACTCCCATCAGATATCGATGAAACACCAATAAAGAAAGGTACCACCCAGTCATAAAACTGGCCATAAACAAGGAGTATGGACAGGTGCATGTTTGTAGAAAGCATGGTCTGTATGTGGTGAATGGTTTGTGGAATGTTATGCATTGATGCTATCGTATTCGGCCACTGGGCGAGGAGCTGCCCAAACAGGTTTGGCTTAAGGCAATGGAGTCAGTTGGGACAGGTCAGGGGGAAGTCAGGGAAGGTGGACGTGTCCTTTTGGATTAAGCTCGACCTTTAATTGACTTAACATGAGGGCAAGACGTAAGATGGATGCCGTTCACAAAATGGAGTCTAATGGGTTGGGACGGAAACTACGATTTAGGGGTGTTGGCAACCCTCGATTATGACGCAAATACATAGGAATGATGTCCTAATCATTATCGGTTCATGGACACCAAATTCGTCAGGGTACGTTGATATTTTGTGACGCGGGTATTGGACCTCGATATCGGGATAACAACAGGGCCCAGATTTTCAGAACCACAGCATTACCCAACACGCATCCTCAATACTGCAAGTAAAGTGTGGCAACTGTGAGGAGAAAATAAATCACAATATGCAAAGCACTTTTTATTCAAACATTGAAGCCTTGACATATACAATAGTCAAAGAACGTATAGACAACATTGTATAAATAACCTGGCTTCATGACTGCAAAAACCAACTAATTACAAACATTAAATTATCTCTTAGGCTGAAACATAAAATCATAATGCAACCTCAAAAGGCTGGGTGCATATCACTTAAATAGAATTGAGACATGAAGAGGGTACTTTTAAAATCAAAGCATATTAGAATGGAAAAAGGCCAAAGACATTTTTTGAGGAACATTGAGGTAATTAAACAGAACCATGCCTTTTTGGAAAAGGACCTGATGTTCACGTCCTAGAAGGACAAAATGGAACATCTGGGGAAGCCAAAACCCTGAGATGATGTACAGATAACAGATAAAGAACATGGACCCTTATCTCTTATCAAATCTTCCTATACACGCCCTAATTTTATACCTTATGGTTAACTGTTCCATTTCTTTAAACCTATCTCTTGACCTAACTGTAAGCATAATCCTTTCTGCTATTCCTATCTTTCACCCTAACTATAAAATGCTTTTCAGATTCCCTTAGTGGAACTCCAGCACACACACTTATCTATAGTTGGCCTAGTTTTTCTTTGTTAACATTTATGTTTACTAGATATAGTTAGATGTGGGAGAAAGAAGTAATTGAGGGTTCACTACACCTCCAAGAATGCATTCATAAATAATCATAGGGGAGTGAAACTTAACATTTCTATCTTCAAAGTCTCACAAACAAATAGTTTTTTTAGACCCTTACCCACTAGTTCTTGCCATTAGTGTATATCATCTCCACTGGCGTATCATAGTGTATTATTTAATCATCGGGTAACCCACTTGGAGAGGGGCGATGTCCAAGTAGGTAACGCCTCCGCCATGAGCAAATGCTTCTGGATGTAGAATCAGGTAGGCTCTTTGAAAAAGTGAATTAAAATTACCCTGACCCCAGGTACCTTTCTTCAATATGCATTGGGACAGAGTTAGGTTAAAAACAGGAAGAGATGTGTAAGGGACAAACTACTGATCCTTCACATCTCACATATATTGTACGATTAACCATCTACATGTTCTGCCTTTCGTGCCCTATGGGTCAAGTGGCTTTTGTCAGGACCTCGCAAAAACAGATCCCTTTGTCAGATGTTGGGACAATGCCCTAGAAATCTCTATACCTTTTATCTGGTGTTGCGACAATGCCCTGGAAGTCTCTAAACCTGTTGTAGTAAGTACACTCCCTCTCGGTTCTTCAAGAGTATTTTCTGCGACCCATGTCTAAGTGAACTTGAACTGTCTGTACCTTTTCTGTAACTGCAAGGTCTTGAAAAATGACCAAGTCACAAGTGTACGTGACAAGCTGTTGCTATGCTTCTCTTCCAAATTTCATAAGTTAATGTCCGGCCATAGCTGATACCAAGTGTCTGCAACTGATTGGACACGTATTCTGTAATCCTTCTTTGTTGATGCACTGGATAGTCTCAACAGTCGAGCATGTGGACAACACCCCTGCCGCACCCATTTATCACACCATGTTATTCTACTGTGATTGGTTGTACAATTAATGCTAATGTGACTTTTTGCCTTCTTTGGTCTTCAACTCATCATGTATTCTGGGGAAATCACTTTTTCTGTATCATAATTGGATCTGTATCAACACGCCATTAGTAGTTTTCGTTTATAAAATACCTAGAGAAAATTCCACAAATTGGAGAAGCTGGTGCCAGCTTATTTTTCCGTAAATTATGTATGAAGCTGCTTATGAAACTTGGCAATTGTCTGTGTTTCTTTAATTGAGGTTCTACAAGGGTTGTAACCCAAAAATAAGACAAAAAGAATTAAGACGTTTTAGCGCCCATTAGTTTATAATTGACTGCCTCTGTAGCATAAAAGAATATATCAATTTAACCTGGTTCAAGATAAACATGGATAAACCAAGGTTTTGGTAGGGGGCAGTGACCTTTACAGTCTTGTCTACCTCTCTTTGGCTGGTTGCTTTCAGTGCAGGAAAAATCATTACAATAAATGTAATTGAAGGCAGATTTATGTCAATTCAAAATGATGTCATTCCTGCAACCACCAGGGTAGATGACACATGGTGTAGTGCACTCTGCAACAGGACCCATGTGCAGTTGGGTCTAGCAGAATTTCTCTGCACAATTAGTCTCTCAGTGTGCCAGGAGTACCTTCTTGGTCTTTACGAATGAGGTCGGTGTGCGATCCATCGTAGATTTCTGTTATAGGGCTCCCATGAGCCCCCAAGCTGACGAGCTTTTGGAGACGCACCTGCGCGCCGGAGAGGCATTGAGGCCTGTGACGGTTACTTGGCTGCCTTCTCATCCACCCCAAATACTTTCTCTACTGAGGAGGGAAACTATCCCGAAACCCGGGCCATGTCTCGAGTCTAGAGATCTTGGGAACAACAAGTACTTACTTGCACCAACTTTGGTGAACCACTTACGAACTTTGTTTCAACTCTTCAAACCACACGCACTTCACATACCAGTGTGCTTAGGGGCGATCCGGAGGAGAGGCTAGCGGCGTGAGATCCATCGTAGAGTACCTCCTTGGTCTATTGGTGGTTCGCGGTGTAAGGCTCCACCCTGGTGGTGAGATGCTTCTTCGGTGGTTAGGGTAATGCACATGGCATGATGGAGGGACTTCGCATTCCCAGTAGTTCAATGTATTGGTGGTGCTGTTCTACTCTTTCGGCTTGTCTGGTTGTTAATCGGGATGCCATCATTACCCTAGAAGCAAGTGACGGTGGGCAGACGGTCGCACTGTTAAGTGTGGGGTAGCCATGCGGTTCATGCATACAGGTGGCTTTCATTTGGTTCTCCTAGGCTGTCGCCAGTGACATTGCTCCCCATCAGTGGCTTGCTTGTGTCGGTAGGTACACTCTCAGGTAGTGGTTTATAACCCTTGATCCTCTCTCCTGCGTATCTGTGGTCAGCAGGTTTTTCAGTGTGACAAATCTGGTCACACACCTTTCTCTCCTCTCCTTTTTCAGTTCTCCCTTGCAATGTGGTGTCCTGCCACTCGTTGCATGTGTTCTCTTTATCTTCTGATGTGAGGTGGCTTCAGGCCACTTGTCTCTGGCTTTCTTCTCATCATGGATCGCTCGCAGGTCCTGTTGTATCCTGTTGTATCTGTGAGGCGGCAGCTCAAATAGCACTATCTTTACTGTGTTGGCAGCGGGTGGCTTGGTGCAGTACCTTTATTGTTTTCCGAGAGCCAATGGGTTGTGTTACATTTCACATTTACTTTATCATTAGAATTGTATCCACTGTGACTTTTATTATATATGCATCCTTTCAGCATGGGCTGTGTATATTCATGTGGTATTCCACATTCCAATGTGGATCATGGTATGCATTCTGTCCTGTGTGTCAGTTACCTGCTGGTGATCTACTTGGATAGATGTGTGCCGTGCTGCATCCAATAAACTAATTATTTTAACCTACTGGAAGAAGTTTCTTTCCAACTGTGGAGGCAAGGTAAAGAACCTGATTACATTCCTGCCTATTTAGCAGCACAGGAGAGGAATGTACATCGAATTGAGGACATTTTCAACTTTCAATTCCAATTTCAATTTATTGGATTTTGTAACCTACGAGGCTGCAGTTGGATTTATGGAGCGTAAAACGGAATTACTCGGGTGAAGTACCTAAAAAATGTCACTTCCTCTGAGGTTTTGCAAATAATTCTATTATGATCCTTACCAAGATGTATATAATAACAAGCTAACGGAGCCTACCTATGCAGAATCACCGTCATCGAGAACCGGCTTTGGAACGCAGGTAGAGCAGTATTCTTTTCTTCACACGTGTTGGACTTGGCCCTTCTGGCAGGTTCACCCCTAAACTTTTTGCTTTTAATGGTGACCTGGTGATGGTGATTTTTGGGTTCTGCGCACTATCACTGTGTCCCAGTGGAAAGTGCATGCACACTTTGAGTGCATGTGGTGAGATAGGTCTGCCCTCCCATAGGAATGCATGGGGAATGTATGTGTCCCTGGTAGTTCCTGATGCGTGGGGTGTACAGGTTCGAGTCTGGTATGTGCGGACTCGTGTGATTGAATGCTGCGAGATGATGTATGCGGCATTTATGTGTCTAGTGTGGTAGTGCCACTTCTAGACATGGCGGTACGTGTGCTGTGAGGGTGCTGGAGTGTGATTGGCTAGAGCTGGCTGGGATGGCAGGCTCCAGGATGTCTAGATGGGTCTGCCCAGAGATGAGTGCTGAGATAAGCATGCTGATGTGAGGGGAGGCCTGCGTGACCTGTTCCTAAGGTGGTTAGGGTTGCGTAGGTGGTACTACTGGTTACCAGTGATTACTGGTTGTGTACTTTATGTTCTAATTTGTGCTACAGTGATTTTATATTCTAAGTTCTAAAAGTGCTGATTCCTGACAGTGGTCCATGTGGCCCTGTCTTGTACATATCCCCTGTAAATTCTGCCCGTGCCTGTTGGCACATTGTAAAGTGTGTGTTTTCATCTAATGTGTTTTGGTGTAATACAAAGGCTATTTTTATATATAACCTTGTGTGGAGTTTCCTTTGTGGTGGGCCTTGGGTTTCTTGCTGGGGGTGCGTGGGCAAACACTCAACTTACATCGCCTCCAAGTTTAGCCTTACTGCTCGTGCTACCTTACCAAGGGGGTGAGCAGGGGTTATCTTGGCGTGTAACTCCCTTGCCCTGACGTGGAAGTGGTGGTCTCTGACTGACTTTGGCTCAAGCCCTGGCCAGCCAGGGATCCCATTTCTAACAACACGCACTCAGGCAATCGTCAGACATAACGTCACTTATACGCTGATTACTAGCTTAAGACGTTCATGATCATCGCCCTGCCTATGCGTGCAACGTAATGGTGGCCATATTTGATTACCATGACAACCATTCAGCGCGATTTCACGAGCGGTGAAGGAGTGCGAATTTAACCCCTCAGCGGCTCGTTGTTTTTCATTTAAAGACAAAAGAAGAAAAGGAAATTCTACAATAACGTATGGAGGTGTTTGTTTTTATTAAAACACGAAGTTATATGCACATTAACACCAAGGAAACATTATCTTCATTTAACACGAAGTTATGTGAACATCTTAAGACTATTGAAGGAGTTCTGTTTTTTTTTATTTTTTTTATTATCATTTCTCACAAGACTACTTACCTCATACTATCCACATATTGTTATTAACATAGGGTATCCACCCAGTTTTTTTTGTTTGTTTTGTCATTAGTTTCCATATACACATTTTAAAATGCTATTTGATCCTCCCTCCAAGTTTTTACAGAATAAAAGGGAACCACACATACCCTGGTCAAAATGGAAAGAGGAATTCTTCATTTATATGAAGGCAGTTGACGGGGAACGCATGGGTGCGGAAAAGAAAAAAGTATTTTATTGCACTGTTTGGGATCAGAGGGACAAGATATTTTAAGAACTCTTCCGCAGATTGTTGCACAAGATGTAATTGGGGATAACATGAATGTATATGTGGAAGCATTAGCAAGATTGGAAAAAAGATTCAAAAGTGTCACAAATATTGTGTTGAATAGATTTAACTTTTATACCAGAGCACAGAAAGAAGAGGAGTCTTTTGTTGATTGTTTAACAGCTCTTTGATCCTTAAGTTCACATTGTAATTTTGGAAATATGACTGACGAAATGATTTGTGACCAAATAATTGTTCATGTCAGAAATAAAAAAATCCAGGAGAAGTTATGGGTTTTGGGAAACCCTGATCTTACTGAAGCTATAGCCACAGCAAAAGCTATTGAACAATCCAAAAAGCGGATGGATATTGTGAAACAAATGTCGAATAATAAAGCCTCTAATGAAGAAGAAGTTTGCGTAGTCAACACTAAAAATGAATTCAAACATGATTCTTCACATGGAAAATGTTCTTCCAGGTCTAATAACAGTTACTCTAACAAGAAGTATGAGACTGGTAGTAACTTTGGCACATGCTACAGATGTGGGAGCTAATTTCACATGGTGTCTTTTCCTGGGTATCCTGCAATCAATAGGGAATGTAAAAATTGTGAACAACAAAGAGAACCGGGGGTCTCGAAGCCAATAATATGGTAAGCTATCCTTAATTTCACCCTAGTAAGTTAGTACCCAAGTCACCTGGGAAAGCCTAAAAATGAAAGAAACTAGTGCGTGGAATCAAATGGCTGCAGTGCAAATTGACAAGATCCAATGTAAAAATTGTGGCAGGTTTGGTCTTTTTGCAAGTGTATGCAGGGATATCAAGAGATTTCCTAATCAAGGACGGTTTATGACCAGTACTTCAGAAGGGAACAAAGTCACCACAGTTAAGGATACTTCAGAACCAAACAAGGGTTTTTTGTATCTATTTTAAACAAAGAACCTGATCTTAATTTGCAATCCCCCAAGTGCATTTTCAGTGTTATGGAAAATAATATTGAGCTTATGGTAAACTTAGGATCACCTTGGATGATAATTACCTTACAGTATTTTAAAGAAAAACTCAGTGAAACGTGTGATTATAACAATTTACAAGCATCTGATATTTGTGCAGAAAGTTTTGATGGGTCAAGAATAGATGTTGAAGGTTTTTTTAAATGTTCCCTTGTGTTTTAGAGGAAGGTGCACTCAAATTAAACTATACATTGCAGTTAAGGGAGTGAATGTTCTAGGCTGGCGTGAACAGTGGAAACTAGGAATTATCCAGGACCAATGGTCTAAAGACCCTGAGTCATTAGGAGACATACCTGTTGAAAATATTGCAGCCACTAATGCAAATGATAAAGATTCTGTGTTGTGAAGTGATGTACCTATTGAAAATATTGCAGTCACTAACTCAAATGGTAATGGAATGGATAGAGAAACAAAACTTAATACATACAACTGAGTATTTTGTGATAAGTTGGGTAAGCTCAAAAATTTCACTCACAAGATTGTTTTGAAGGACAGTGCTGTACCAATCAAACAACAATTGAGAGGAGTACCCATAAACATAAGAGAGGAACTAAGAGATATGTTAAAGGAATTATCAGATGAAGGTATAATTGAACCGATTGAATCATCAGAGTGGGTTTTACCCATTGGTTTAGTATGCAAACCAGACAAAAAACTTAGGGTATGTGTAGATTTGAGAGCACTTAATGCCAACATCGTTATAACTGTCACCCATTACCAAATATAAATGAAGAAGTTTCCATGCTTGAAGGTGCCAAGATGTTTTCCACTTTAGACCTCAGATCTGCGTACCATCAGATAGAACTCACAGAAGAATCTAAGAAGTACACAGCATTTATTACTCCTCAGGCCTTTTTCAGTACACTAGGATGCCTTCTGGGCTGGCTTCAGCGGCGTCAGTGTTTTGATAACTATGTAAAATGTTTCCAGGACGACATTCTTATTTTTTCGAAAAATGAGGAAGAACATGTAAAACATTTAAACAAAGTGTGCAAAAGGTTAGATTGTCATGGTCTTACCCTTAAGGCTCATAAGTGTAAGTTATTCAAACAGTCTTTGCAGTATCTTGGTCACACTTTGTCTGGCGATGGTGTAATTCCGAAGAGATCTAATGTTGAAGCTATAACCAATGCCCCCACCCCTAGTACAAAAGAACAACTTTTATCATTCACAGGCATGTGTGAATATTATAGTACACTTATTGAAAATTTTGCTACAAAAATGGAGCCACTAAGGAGTCTATTGAGACAAAAAGCTTCTTTTGAGTGGGTAAAAGAACAACAGCTAGCTTTTGTTAAGATAAAAAAAGATATTGTCAATGCACCCACCCCGAAACCTTTCAGAATGAAAAAGGAATGCATCATTACTGTTGATGCTAGTTTGTATGGCAAGGGAAGTGTATTATCTCAAAAAGAAGGCATGAATGAGTGGAATGTTGCTTTTGCTTCGAGGACCCTCAATGATACAGAATGTAGGTATGCGGTAATTGAAAGAGAACTTCTTGCATGTGTCTGGGCGGTTGAGCATTATACAATGTATGTGTGGAGCAGGAAAATTTATACTGAGAACAGACCACAAACCTTTGGTGAATATTCATACCACGGGAGGAGGATGGAACTCTACAGCTAGAATTTCTAGACTTGTTTCGAGACTTCAAGGATATAACTTCAGAACGGAATATGTACCAGGAAAGAAAAATGTGACTGCAGATTTCTTATCATGTTTACTGTGTGATCTCAATGAGGTGAATGTAATTAAAGAGGTAGATTTTGTAGTGAGTATTAATGATGTTGTTCCTTTGCAGTACCAAGAAATTACAGAATAGTTCTGGTTTGAGTGTGAACAAAAAAATGACAGGTGGAATGATCTCAAGAAATTTGTGTTGGAAGGATGGCCCAATAAAAATCAAGTAAGATCTGATTTGATACCTTTTTATAATGTGTCAGATCAATTAGTGATGGAAGGTATTCTAATTCTCAAATCAGGGAAATGCATTCCCCCTTGTGGTGTGCAAGAAGCAATATTGAAGTTATCTCTTAAAACTCACCCTGGTATATCAGCAATGAAAAGATTGATCAGGATTTTTTTTGGGTGGCCAGGTATGGACAGGTTTATTTATAGGGTTGTTAGAGAGTGTGATGTATGTGTTTTGAGTGAGAAGATACTAAAATTACATACTCCACCTCTCAAAAATGCAGTTTAGCCTAATGAACCTTGGAGGAAGGTGGCTTTTGATATATCAGGACCATTTAGTAATCTACCTGAGATTTCCTGTTTCGCATTAGTCATGATTGATTACCATTCAAAATGGCCAGAAGCAAAATTTGTTCCCAAGATCACTACAAGTGCTGTCATAAGTTTTTTTTAAAGAGATTTTTTCACGTGAAGGGTGTCCTTCTACTTTAATCTCTGATTTCGGTGTGCAACTCACATCTTGTGCGATGAAAGTGTTCCTTTAAAGTTGTGGTATTAAACACATTTTCATTTCTCTTTATGAACCGCATTTAAATGGTCAGGTTGAGAGATTCAACAGGGTTCTTAAAGATTTTGTTAAAGATTCTCTCAAAGAAGGTTGGAATTTGCTAAGTGCATTGAGAGAACGTTTGTGGACTTACCGAATTACTCCACATTCGACTACTGAAGTGAGTCCGTTTAAATTATTGAAAGGAAGGGATCCTGCATCTGTGGTGTGTCCATGGAGGTGCAGAGATAAGTGCAAAGATTTGATAAATCAAAAGAAGACGTAGAAGAAACTGCCAGGAGAGTAGAAGTCAAACAAGGTAAAACTAAGTTATGGTATGATAACAAGTCAATCAATCAATCAATCAGGTCATTTATAGAGCGCACTACTCACCCGTAGGGTCTCAAGGCGCTGGGTGGGAGGGGGGTGCCGTTACTGCTCGAACAGCCAGGTCTTGAGCTTCTTCCTGAAGGAGAGGTGGTCTTGGGTCAGGCGCAGGTCGGTCGGGAGTGAGTTCCAGGTCTTGGCGGCCAGGTAGGAGAAGGACCTTCCTCCTGTTGTCGCTCTTCGGATGCGGGGGACGGCGGCGAGGGCGTGGTTGGTTGATCTGAGGAGGCGCTTGGGAGTGTAGAAGTTGATCCGGTTGTTGAGGTAGCTCGGGCCTTGGTCGTGTAGGGCTTTGTGCGCGTGGGTGAGGAGACGGAAGGTGATTCTCTTGTTGATCGGGAGCCAGTGCAGATCTCTAAGGTGTCCGGAGATGTGGCTGCATCGGGGGATGTCGAGGATGAGTCTGGCCGAGGCGTTCTGGATCCGCTGGAGTCTCTTCTGGAGCTTGGCGGTGGTTCCGGCGTAGAGGGCGTTGCCGTAGTCCAGTCGGCTGGTGACGAGGGCCTGGGTGACCGTCTGCCTCGTCTCGGTGGGGATCCACCGGAAGATCTTACGTAGCATGCGCAGGATGTTGAAGCAGGACGAGGAGACGGCGTTTACTTGTCTGGTCATGGAGAGGGAGGAGTCCAGGATGAAGCCCAGGTTGCGTGCGTGGTCCGTCGGTTTGGGTGCGGTGCCCAGGGCGGGGGGCCACCAGGAGTCGTCCCAGGCGGAGGGCGAGGAGCCCAGGATGAGGACCTCCGTCTTGTCCGAGTTCAGTTTCAGGCGGCTGGTCGTCATCCATTCGGCTACATCTCTCATCCCTTCGTGCAGGTTGGCTCTGGCGGTGGCGGGGTCGTTGGTCAGGGAGAGGATCAGCTGGGTGTCGTCGGCGTAGGAGATTATGTTGAGGTTGTGTTGGCGTGCGATGGCCGCGAGGGGGCTCATGTAGACGTTGAAAAGGGTGGGGCTCAGTGAGGATCCTTGAGGGACGCCGCAGATGACTTTGGTGGCCTCTGACTTGTACGGTGGTAGGCGGACTCTCTGTGTTCTTCCGTCGAGGAAGGAGGTGATCCATTCCAGTGCCTTGTCCTGGATTCCGATGTTGCCGAGGCGCTGTACTAGAGTGCGGTGGCAGACAGTGTCGAAAGCCGCGGAGAGGTCCAGGAGGATGAGGGCCGCTGTTTCCCCGTTGTCCATCAGAGTTCGAATGTCATCGGTGGCAGCGATGAGGGCGGTCTCCTTGCTGTGGTTCGCTCGGAAGCCCGACTGTGAGGGGTTGAGGGATCCATTCGTCTCGAGGAAGGCGGCCAGCTGTTTGTTGACAGTCTTCTCGATGACTTTGGCTGGGAACGGGAGGAGCGAGATGGGACGGTAGTTCTTGAGGTCGGTGGGGTCTGCTGTGGGTTTCTTGAGAAGAGCGCTGAGTTCGGCGTGCTTCCAGCTCTCAGGGAAGGTGGCGGTGTCGAAGGAGGTGTTGATGATGTCCCGCAGGTGGGGTGCGATGACAGCGTCGGCCTTGTTGAAGACGTGGTGAGGGCAAGGGTCAGTCGGAGATCCGGAATGGATGGAGTTCATTGTGCGGATGGCGTCTTCGGTGCTGATCGGAGTCCAGGTGCGGAGGGTGGTGGTGGGTGGCGTTGTTGCGGTTGTGGCTTGCGTTGGTTGGTTGCTGAAGCTGTTGTGTATGTCCGTGATCTTGTTGTGGAAGTAGGACGCGAGGGAGTTGCAGAGGTCTTGCGACGGGGTGATGTCATTGTTGTTGGGGTTGGAGAGCTCTTTCACGATGTTGAAGAGTTCCTTGCAGTTGTGTGCGTTGTTGTCCAGTCGGTCCTTGTATGTATTTTTCTTGGTGGCGCGGATCAGTTGGTGGTGTTTCCGGGTGGCGAGCTTGAGGGTGGTCATGTTGTCCGTAGTTGGTTCCCTTCTCCAGACTTTCTCGAGGGCTCGACAGTTCTTCTTTGAGCTCTTGAGTTCGTCGGGGAACCATGGTGTTTTTCTGCTGCAGGGTCTGCTGGGTGGGGTTCTCAGAGGGGCGAGTTCGTCCGCGCAGTTGTTGATCCTCTTCGTGAGGTTGTCGGCGGCCTGGCTGGGGTTCGCTGAGCTGGCGGGAGGGTGCTGGCTCAGGGAAGCGGTGAAGTGGAAAACTAAAATACATGATTTTAAGATTGGTGATAGGTTTAAGATTTTGAAACCTGGGTTCATTGATAAAGGACAAAACACATTTAGCAAAGCTATACAAATTAAAAAGGTGTTCAGAAATAGTGTTATTACTCAGGATGGAAAAGTTTTTAATATTAGGAGAATAGCAAAATGTCCTGCCAAATTTGTGTCTCGGTCTCACTTCACTGACGGAAATGAACATGACATCAAGAAACAAGTTGATGGAACAGTGGCTTCAAAAGTTAAAATGAACATTCGTGTAAGATTTGTTCCCAAAAGATTTAATGATTTTGTGTTATCTTTAAGCTCTTTCATTTTGTTAATATTTATATTTGTTCCTCTTATTGTTATCATTTATGTATTCATTTTCATTTTGGTTATGAGGGATGTGTTACATTTCACATTTACTTTATCATTAGAATTGTATCGACTGTGACTTTAATTATATATGCATCCTTTCAGCATGCGCTGTGTATATTCATGTGGTATTCCACATTCCAATGTGGATCACGGTATGCATTCTGTCCTGCGTGCCAGTTGCCTGCTGATGATCTACTTGGACAGATGTGTGCCGTGCTGCATCCAATAAACTATTTTAACCTACTTGAAAAAGTTACTTTGCAACAGGTTGCTACATGAGTGCCCCCTCGCTTCTTTGCTGGCGGGTAATCCTCATATTGTCTATTGGCACCATAGGAGGTGCAGGGACTCAGAACCTTTCATTCAGCTTGATCTTGCCCCTGCCTGACCTAGCCCCTGCGATGGCTCCCCGGGCCATGGCAAAGCTGGTTTCTGCCCCGTGGTTCACTGAGGCACTGTATGCCACTCGCCGCCAGTGTAAGGTGGCCGAGAGAGCGTGGCGCCTCCAGTATGACTTGGAGGCCAGACTTGCATATAGGACGGCGGTCAAAGCCTATCATCGCGACATCCTCCGTGAGAAAAAGGACTATCTTGCCGGGAGGATAGAGGCAGCTTCCAATTCATGCAAGGAGATTTTCACTGTGGTGAGGGAGTTTACGGCCCCTAGATCCAATCTGCCTCAAATTGCTCCATCTGAGTCATGGATCTGTGATCTAGCCAAGTTCTTTACGGACAAGATTAAATTGATCCAGGACTCCTTCCCAGAGAGGTCGGCTGAAGCGCTTTCCAGCACGGTGGTTGGATTAGCTCCTTTATCCACTCGGGATCCCATTTTGGTGGAGTTTCCTCCCATCTCTAGCGCTACGTCTCTGGCACTTTTGGCCAATCTCAAATCGGGGTCGCCATTAGACCCCTGTCCGGCCAAATTCCTGGCCAAGATGGCCGCATTGGTCAACCCATTGGTTAATCCACTTTTGAACCTTTCTTTGAGGGAGGGGATGGTCCCGCAGTCCTGGAAACGGGCAATGGTGATCCCCCTCCTTAAAAAGCCTGGTCTAGACCCTGAGGTTTTGGCCAATTACAGGCCTATTTCCCTCCTTCCGGCGCTGGCTAAAATCACGGAGAAGCATGTGCATGGCGCACTCTCGAGCTTCTTAGAATCCAATGACCTGCTGCACCCCACGCAATCTGGTTTCCGCCCTAATTTAAGTACGGAGACGGCACTCCTGGAGGTGTCAGAGACCATTAGGGAGACGCTGGATTCAGGAGGCAAGGCCATGCTTGTCATGCTTGATCTGTCGGCGGCCTTCAACACCGTCCCCCATGAGGGTCTCCTCGCCAGACTTTATAACATCGGTCTGAGGGGGACGGTGCTCAACTGGTTTACGTCTTTCCTTGAGGGTTGCCGACAAACGGTCTGGGCCTCCCCGAGCTCCGCTGAGATGCCGCCATTGGGAGTCGGAGTTCCGCAGGGTTCTGTGTTGAGCCCGACTCTTTTTAACATCTTTATGACCCCTTTGGCGGCACTGGTGGAGTCCTTCGGGGCCCGGATCGTTTCCTACACTGATGATACCCAGCTGCTCTTCACTTGTAGGAAAGATCAGGTTTTTGACGGAGAAAGCATTCGGGGCTGTCTCGGGATGGTCTTCAATTGGTTTCAGCAGAACAGCCTCAAATGTAATTCTAACAAATCGGAGGTGCTGTTCTTTGGTTGTTCCTTAGATCCTGATTGGCAGGCTTGGTGGCCAGCGGATATGTTCCCCCCTGCACAGGCATCCCAGGTGGCAAAAAATCTGTGAGTCAAGATTGACAATGATCTGACGCTGAGATCCCAGATCCTTGGTTTGTCGGGCACCTGCTTTGGCATTCTTAAGATGCCCCGGAAGTTTTTGCCTTTGCTCACAGAAGAGCATAGAAAGATCACCGTGCAAGCCTTAATTGGCTCCAGATTGGACTATGCCAACGTCCTCTATCTAGGTCTTCCGAACTATCTTGTACAGCGGTTGCAGGTTATGCAGAACTCTACGGCTCGCGCTATCTTTGGCCTCCATAGGCGAGCCAGAGTGTCTGGTTTGGTGCAGTCGCTTCATTGGCTGCCCATCCGGAAGCGGATTATGTTCAAAGCGTTGACCCTGGCTCACAAAGCGCTTTTTGGCTCTGGAGCAAAGTACTTGCAGCGCAGGCTTGTCTTCTACCGCCCGGCCCGATCTTTGCGGTCTGAATCCTTGTTTCTGGCTGTGGTTCCCCGAGTGCTGAAGGCCCGTATCGGGGGGCGCTCCTTCAGTTTAAGGGCCCCACAGCTCTGGAATACTTTGCCTCTGGCCTTGCGCGGTACATCCAATCTTCTATTGTTCAGGAAAGGCCTTAAAACCTGGCTTTTAAAACCTTTAGTGTGTCTTTTTGTTTCCTGTTTATGTATTTTTTTCATGGTGTTATGTTCTTTCTCTCTGAGCTGCCAAAATAAAGCACCGGGACACTCTTCTTGAGTAGCCGTGCGCTATAGAAATTAAATTTAACATAACATAACATAACATAACATCTCTCCTTCTGAGGGCTTTCTCCTTCCAGGGTACCTGCCCTTGCTGGTGACATTCTCAGGTGTGGTGGCCCTGTGTACCTCATGCGCGTCTTCCATCCGTTGTGCTGGAAGAGGGGTACCGGTGGTGCTGCTGGGGAATGTATGACATTACAATGCATGCTTTTACCATGCATGCTTTTACAACGCGGTTTTTACAACGCATGCCTTTACAACGCATAGTGATTTGGGGTGCTGGATAGTGAATAGTTTAATTTACTATTCCAACTCTAGTCCCCGTGGATAGTAGGGAAAGTGTTGGATAGCAAATTAAACCTATTCCCTATCCTAGAGCGCCCCCCAGCGCAATGCCTTGTAATGGTTTGCATTGTAAAAGTTGCGTTGTAAAGGCACCGCGAGGTAAAAGTTGCATTGTAAAGGATGTTTCCCGCTGCTGGGTGCGGGGCTATGGTGTAGTGGCCTGAGTCTTTTCTTCTGATCACTGGTTGGTCCCCCCTGAGTTTGTGTTCTCAGCCACTTTTCTTTAGAAGGGTGGTTCTGATGAGCTGGTGCCCCTTCAGGCATTGGTGGCACAGATGCCCTCTTGTGTCTGTCAGCTGCGTCTGCTCAGGATAGCCATCTCAGCTACGGGGGAGCGCACCAGTGAGGTCTTCTCGGCTGTAGGGGCTTTGCCTCCCTTTTCTGCAGGCGAACAGTTACCGTTGCCTACTGGGCTGCTCAGGGATCTCTTTTCAACGGTGATGGAGGCAGACTACCACCAGGGGGCGCACGATCTCTCCTGACCATTCCCATATTCTTTTGCCTTTGCAATCCGCAAGCTCTTCTCCTGATGGAGACAGAGGGCTTTAACAAATGCCCTTGCTGTGACATCACACCCCTCCCCCCCATATTGTGTTGCAGCAACTTAGTACTTTTATAATCAATTGCTTGAGATATTTCATGCTCCTTTACGGCCGGATAATTAAGTTTCTGGTATTGACTGATGTGATCAAGACTATAGGGTTCTTCGCAGTCACAAACCCTCCAGTTCAATAAACCACAAGGTTTGCAACCGCAAAAGCCTTTACCGCAAAAGCCTTTTACATATGTACCAACCCCATATTTCAATTTTGGAAAGTTTTTCTGAATTGCAAAATGGGTTTAGAAATCATTACCAAGATTTACATTGAAAGGTAAATAAAACATGTTGAAATTTTTAAAAAAAAGAAATCATTACCAAACCTCAAATTGAAAGAGATGTCATACACATTCCTTCCAGATTGCAATTTGGTGAAGTAAGTATCAGTGGTTTGCGACCATGATTCCAGTCGCAACCTTTGAAACTTTGGGGTGGTAACTGATTCACAAAGGAGAAGGAGTCCCCTTTGTATCCCTTTCCTTTTGTGAAGCAGGGTGATCACTTCCGGTGGAGTAGGCATTGACAGGGTCGCCAACTGTTCTTACTGAAGTTTTCCAAATTGTATTTTTTTTAAAGCAGCACCACTTCCTTTAAGGAGCTCGAGCTGCTTTAAAAAAGGAAAGTCTTCTGCTTTCAAATGCAATCACAGGGATGGTCCCTTACAGACCGCCATCATCCCTGTGCTTGCAGCCAATCAAAGCAGATCACAGGTTGTGGTCTGCCTCATGAATATTAATTAAGCAGGTTGGGGCAGATATATATTTTGTGGAACATTAGGTTCCCATCAATGAATGGTTTAAGGGCGGATGGGATGATCCTGCATACCGTCTCGAACGGCATCTTACGGGGTTCGACGGTCTTATCGACTTGCTCTATGGAGATCCCGTGTCCTCTGCAGTGCACCTGTGCACCCAGGTGACGGTGCTCTGATGGAATTGCTGCCTCACAGCCATGACTCCTCTGTGGAAGGCACCTGGCTTAGACCGGTGTCGGGTCTGGTGGGATTCACCCGGTGGGACCAGAAAGGAATCGCTTACCCAGGGAATGTCTGCCAAGGGTGGACGCTGATGTCCTTTCAAATACTAAGAGAACAATATAACTTATCCCATACACAATTTTTACAATATCTCCAACTGCGCCATGCCCTGGGAGTTCCAACTTCCAATGGACAGCCAAATCCCTTAATACCTCTTGGGGTGAAACTTCTGATGGGGTGCTTAAGCAAGTGAGCCAATTCAGCAATTTATTGCTCACTGATAATGAATGCACTGGATAACTTCCTTACTCTCCCAGGGAAATGGGAGGGCTTGGTGGGTGAGCTGGATGATGAGGATTGGAGGCCTATGCTTGGCCTTGACAGAACTAGTGATCTCCTCCTGACTGCGGATGATCCAAATTAATTATCTCCATGTAACCTATCTGTCTCCGCACCAGCTACAGTGGATGGGCCTTTTGGGCCAAGCCATGTGAGCGCGGTACTCCTTCCCCAGCACTGACCACATACATGTAGATTGATCATGCCCAGCATTTTGGGATGGGGTGAACTGGGACATTTCTGATGTACTGGGCTGCCCTATTGATTTGGGTTCCCGAGTTTCACTGCTAGGTCTTGTTGGACTTGGCCCTTCTGGCAGGTTCACCCCTAAACTTTTTGCTTGTTATATGTGGCTTAGTGTTAGTTATTTTTGGCTTATGCACACTTTCACTGTGTCCCAGGGTAAAGTGCGTGCGTGTGGTAAGGTTGGCCTGCCCTCCCATAGGAATGCATGGGGAATGTATTGTAGTATGTTTATCTAGGGACCTGTATCGATACTCCTATTCCTGACCCTTGTCTGGTTATAATTCACTAATATCCATACAACGGCAAAGAAACCCGTTTTCAGATTAAGTCATAGCGCATGCTGTCACGTTAAGCAAGCACTATTCCTCCAGCCCCCTAGAAAGCACATCGAGTTCTCTAAACAAATCAAACGTCAAGCAAACCTGGGAAATCCCCGCAGCTATTGTTTTGATTTCGTCCGAGAACTCCTGTAAAGAATGTAAGAACGACCAGTTCTTAATGACATCCTTATTGACGTCTTATGTCCATCCTTACGTCAAACCCGGCACCTTTCAGGTATAAATATATCGACGCTGCCCTAAGCAAAGACACGGTGGTGATGAGCTTGGAGCAGTGACTACTTGCCGGAGAGCCCAGCTGATGCAGAGAGCCCACGGACGCTGCCCCTCCCTTTTGACGCGCTGAGGAAAACGCTGCCTTTCCTCTTGCCGAGGAATCCAGCCTCCAGCGTTTCCAGCTTGCCCTCGCGGGTAACTGGGATACCGAGTCATGAGAAAGAGATACCAGCCCTCCAGCCTTCTAAAATCCCAGGTACTGAACTGACTAACCCCTTACAGAGAATTCTTGAGTCAGATTCTTGGCAAAACAAACTTAACTTAAACTGCTACTTACTTACTCCCTCCCACGTATTAGGCTTAGGTCAGGTACACCGGGGTAGGCGTAGTTAGAAGCACCAGTTGAGTACGATTAGTCAATGTATATATGTATGTATATCTTTTATCCTTTTTAAAGTATCATATGGCTAAGAAACCATATCAATGCTTTTACAGTATTATTTTATAATCCTGCTTTTACTGTATGCACTTTACTTAACCATAAGTATTGCAATTGTAGCGATTCATTTCTCTTGTATGAGAAAGAGACTGATCAATAAATAACACCTTTTATTGAACACGCCCGTCTCTTCTCTTCTCTACAATCTGGTGAAACTAAGTATGCACGTATTGACTGAGTAAAATAGCTGTCTTTTGTTTTCACACGACTCAGAGATATACTCTGGATCAGGGAGAGCAAAGTTATCATGTTCTATGGTTGTCAGAAACTAAATCCCTTCTTGTCTATCCAGGGAGGTTAAACTCCTCCTCGCCTATTCGAGAAAGTTTCTAGTGAACTCTGAGCTAGCTGGCACACAAAACTTAAGTCTAATATCGTCAGTAGAAGACCTAGTTAACCTCTGTCCTACGTCTAAACTATTGAAGATATTATTCCAATGCGCAGAGCCTATTGGGAAAATAGGAACTACACTACAGTATGTGTCCCTGGTAGTTCCTGGTGCATGGGGAGTGCAGGGGCAAGTTTGGTATGTGCGGACTCGTGTGATTAAATGCTGCGCGATGATGTGTGCGGCGTTATTGTGTCTGGTGTGGAAGTGCCACTTCTAGAAGTTGGCCTGTCTGTGTATAAAAGGTAAATTGGCTGTCTGGCTTGTGATTGGCTGGAGCTGGCTGGTGAGCCTGGCTCCAGGAGTCAGGATGGGTCTGCACCGGTGGTGAGTGGAGAGATCTGCATGATTGATGTGAGGGAGGAGTTCACCTGGGAACTGAATAGGGCTGGGCTTTCCCCACACAATGCTGGCTCCGCCAAATTGGTGCGACTGATGACCCTAGCCTGACTAGTGAATGGTGAGAGGGGCTGAGCACATCAGAGTGCTCCAAAACCAGCTGCGACTGGTTTTCCTCCACCCTGCAGACACAGACAAAGGAGGTAGGTGTATAAAAAGGGGCTGTGCCCCCATGCAAGTTCTTGCCGATCCTGTCTTGAGCGGGGCCTGCTGCTGTTGCTGGGTGCCAGGAGGACTGCCACTGGGACTGCCTCCCTGCCTGGAGGACCCTTTGAGCTGGCCCCTGGGCCCAGCCTTTGCCCCCCCGCCTTCATTCTTAAAAGACTTTGTCCCTGGACCTTTGGGGCTTCTGTGGCCCACCAGCGCCTGGGGAGTGCTGGTCCCCCCACCAAAAATAGTGCGTCGCGCCGCTGGTGCTGTGATCTCTCACAAGGGATTCCCCGGCATGGGGATCCCCCCATGTTGCTGACTTTTGGCAGGTGCCACCCTGCGTTTGCTTATACTCGCGGGAGCCTAACCCGCATTGCCTGCTGCAATCTGCCGGGTGCCTACCCCGGATTGCCACCGACCCAGGAACCAATATTACGGGCCGCCGCTCTGCCCGTGGGGACCCGGAAGTGCTGCCTCCAAGAACCGGAAGCCGACGGGAGCCCCCCCGTGCTCTGGTGTAGGAGAAGGTTGCCGCCGCTTGGAGCCTCTGAGGCTCCCCAAAGGCGCTGCAGCCCCCGTTGTCGAGGGGGGGCTGAGGCGCATTGTCAGCGCTGGCCCCCACTGCCGAATAGCCCCACCGGCAGCCTCCATGCCCTACCACGGTACAGGAAGAGAAGGAGATGCCGAAAGAGAAGCGGAGTCCCCAGAACTACCCGGTGAGTAACGGACGGCTGGTGGGGGCTCCATGAGTGTGACAGAGGGGTCAGTCCTAACCCGGCTCCTGTTCTGAGTGGGCCAGCCGTTGCGAGCCGCTCCAATGTTGAGGGCATTCCTGATTTAGCCCACGAGGGCTCCAGGGGGCACATCGGGGCATTTGGTTTATTTTGAGCCTATCGAGGCTTCAACGACGGGCCCAATTGTATTCAGAGCCCCCGAGAGGCTCTAGGGCATTTCCTATGTTTTCGAGTCCCCGAGCGGGACTCCAACGATCCCGGGGGCACTCCAGGGGGTAGAGCGGCCCCGGTTGTCAGCTGGCCGCTCCCCCAGTTCAGAGGGCACATTTTTGTATTCGAGCCCGAGAGGCTCCAACGAAGGGGCCATTGTTTCAGAGCCCACGAGGCCCCCACGATTGTCTTGGGCACCAGTGTTATTCAGAGTCCAGAGGAGTTCTACAGCTGCCCAGCACTTAGTGGGCAGCTGCTTTGTTTAGGCTTGCCCCTCCCCTTGCGCAATTTTCCTTTGGCTGCCTGCGCAGCCTGCCCTGACTTTTCTGGACACAGGGCGTTTCAGCCCCTGAGAGGCCAAAGTGGCCTGGGGAATGTTCTGTTGTTGTGCCCTTGCGGGGGGTACGTGTTCATGCCCTATGTGATATTTTGCGCTAAATGTGATGTATGCGCAAATGCTTTGGATGTTAGGAAATGTACGGTGTGCAGTATGCTTTGCGCACCCTGTGTTCTGACACCTCTGAATGTGTTTTTATGCATCATGTGTGAAGTTTCTGGCCTATACCCCTAAATGTATTTTTATGCTTAGGTGGTTGTTGTTCCTAGTATAGTTATACTAGTGAGTTCATGGTTCCCTGCATGATATTTTCCTAAGGTGGTTAGGGTTGCGCAGGTGGTACTTACCTTTTTACCAGTGATTACTGGTTGTGTGCTACATTTGTTATTTGGTGCTACAGTTATGATATGTTCTATGTTCTAAGTGTTACCCCTACAAAGTGCTAATTCTACCAAGTGCTAGTTCTAAAAGTGCATATTCCTGACAGTGGCCCACGTGCCCCTGTCCCATGTATATAATCCCCTGTAAATTCTGCCCGTGCCTATGGCACATTGTAAAGTGTGTGTTTATTATCTAATGTGTTTGTTATAATACAAAGGCTATTTTTATATATAACATTGTCTGGAGTTTCCTTTGTGGTGGGCCTTGGGTGTTGTTGCTGGGTGTGTGCGCAAATACTTAACTCACATAGCCTCCGGGATAAGCCTTACTGCTCGCGTCACGTTGCCTAGAGGGTGAGCAGGGGTTATCTTTGGCGTGTAACTCCCTTGCCCTGACTAGAGTGGTGGTTTCTGCCTGGCTTTGGCGCAAGCCTTAGCCAACCGGAAATCCCATTTCTAACGCTGGTGGCAGCGGAAGGGATCCGGATTTGTGTTTGCGCAGTACCACAGCGACAACTGGCTCCACTACAAAACTCTGCATTTTAGATAGTCACATGAAAGGGGATTATGGTTTGTTCTAAATGTCATCTCTTTGGAAATGTGTTTCTAGTACAGTGTGAGTTTTCTGGATTCACCAGTAGAGTGGGATCCAGTAGAGGCAGCAAAAGTGTGTCCAGTGCATGTGTTCCCCGTCCCGTTCCCGGAGTGATGGTACCTGTGTCACGTGGTGGTCAGGTTGAGAAATGGGGACAGTTTGGGTTCTTTATTGCAGTCATTAAGGGGGGACCTCATGACTAAGTCTGAAATATCTGAGAATAACCAAAAAAGCATTCATGATAGGTTTGACATCTGTGCGCGGACAGGATCTCTTGAGCTTAAAGTTACCACTTTGTCAGAATCTGTTCAAGGGAACTCTAAAGATATTGATGCCCTAAAGACCCAGAATCGGTCTCTTTTGATGGACATGGAAAGACTAGAGATGCAAGCCCGCAGGAATACTCTTAGAATTCTGAAGATTCCCGAAGGGGAAGAGATGGAGGACATCAAAGGATTTGTATGCAAGTTATTAAGGGATGGAGTCTTAAAAGATCGGCTTGATATTGATTTGGAGGCTGAGATACAAAGGGTGCATAGGGACCCTTTTAGGCTGCATCCGGACAGGAAAGCACCTAGGAAAATTCTTGTTAATTTCCAGACTGTCACGGGGCCAGCAGGCAGGAACCGGGTAACCCTAAAGACTGGTGGTCCGCCACCACCCTCTTACCGTGCACCTTCTCCCCACAGCCGCAAGCCTGCACTTGGTACGAGAACCCCGAAAACCCCGAAAGCGATTGGCCAGAGGAAGACGTCGTGGACGGCTCCTTTAAGGAACGGGCTCAGGACTACGAGACTCCGCCCCTCACCAGGATGGTGACGCCAAAAGGCGGAAGTTCCAGGAGATGGGTGGACTGCGATTCCCTGGAGGAGACGAAGCTCGAGGAGGAAGGAGGACGGTGTCGAGAGGAGAGAGAAAGCGAGGACGACAAGCCAGGAGGCCAACGGTCGGACACTTCGCCCTGCCACGCACCCATGGGAGGAGTGTGGCTTCGAGAGGTACGGGGCCGGGTCGCGGGTTGGGTTGGGAGGCGGAGGCAGCCCCCGGTGTGAACCCTGTAGGCGACTTTCCTTGTGTGAGCACGAGCACTCCTCAGCACGCCCGTTTGTAATTTGAGCACGTTACACGGTCTCTGTGTCTTCACTCCCGGCCCCTTATCCCTTGTCCCAGAGTTTTGTGCCTGACCCGTGTTTCTCCTTTACTTTACGGTAACCGACGAGAGGTCCCCGGTGAGCAGACGTCCCATCAGGAAAGAAGACCTCCAGGCCCACGGAGCGTCCCGAGTTCTTCCCCGTCTACAGACTAAGTTCACCCCCATCTTTTGTGAATGAAAAAAACGTACATCCCAATAAAACCTTCCCTAACACCCTTATTGAAAGCACCAGTGTTTCTGTTCACTCCGCCCACTCCAGTTCAGGTGGTTGAGAATCCGTCCAACCCGGCACCCCCGGGACACAGACCTATAGCGTTAAGGAATTCATCTTAGGCAGGTGTTAATCTCGATCTACTCTCTATCATCGGGCCAACCCATATCAAATTCGATCGGATAATGGGGGAAGAACTGCGCAGAGGCAGTGGGAACTGGGCTCCAGCATGCCTAAATTAAGATCACTCGGAGCACAAGTACAAATGAAGTTCCCCGCTCTATTGAAAATAATGTGGAGGAACAAAATATACAACTGCAGTCAACCAGAAGATGTCGATGACCTCCTATCTCAGATGAAAGGGCAAAAAATAAGGGCTGATAAATCTTACCTTAGACCACAAGGAAAAGGGGCAAAGGAGAAAATTAAACAAAGAAAAGTTGGCAAGAGAAGGAGGGAAAGTTAGAATACGGGTTAGGGAAAAAAGATATATATATATATAAAAAAAAATATTATATGAAGAGGTGTAGGGATTCAAAATAAAGGGTGGAAAAATATATATATATATATATATATATATATATAAACAAATAATTAATATTCACAGTAGGAAAAGCCATAGAATCATGTTGCTTCTCTGTTTTGAGTAATAATTTAGCTGTTGTGTCGCCTCTGTGAGAGTTCCTAAAAGGCGGTACCAACGCCAGGTATCACAGGAGGGTTCCTCGGGGGAGGGTTAGGGTGGGGTCACAGAGGGGGTGGTGGGTGGGAGTAAAATGGAAAAATTGTCCTCATGTGAAGCAAAAGTGTCTTTCTTTATAAAAGCTCTCTTTATGGCGGTTATGGGTTAGGTCATGAGTAGGTTAAAAGGTATAAAATTCCTCTCCTGGAACGTGAATGGCCTAGGGGGAGGAAGGAAACAATCCGGGGTTTGTGAATTTCTAAAAAATTCTGAAGCCCACGTCTATTTACTGCAGGAAACTCACTTGGAGGCCAAAGCATGCGAACAAGTCTTTGGTAGATTGGGTTTGGTTCAGGATTTACTATGCTTAATGCAGAAGGGGTGTACAAGAGGCGTAGCAATTGTTGTCAGGGCAAATAAAGGGATTAAGGTCCAGAAATGGGACACAGACCAGTCTGGTAGATGGCTCGTGGCAACCCTTTCCATATGCTACCCTATTACAGACCTCGGCCCCGGTTATACTTGGGGGAGACTTTAATTTGGTTTTTGATAAACAATTGGACTGGACTTCCAAGGTGAAATACTGTGTCCCAACTAAAACCGTCTCGATGCTTAGGAATATTATGAAAGATTTCAACCTGTTGGATTTGTGGAGAGCTAAATATGGCGCCATAAGAGAGTATTCTTTTTATAGCAAAAAATACAAGCAACATTCGAGAATAGATTACTTTTTGGCTGATCAGTCGTTGCTTGCAGACATAGTATCGGTTTGCCATATCCCCGTGGGTATCTCGGATCATTCAGTGGTTGAACTAGTATTTAATCTGGGGTCTAGGACTATAGCAAAAAGATGGACACTGGACAGGACACTCCTTCTGGATGAAAGAGTGAAGGTAGAGGTAAAAGAGAAAATAACAGATTTTTTTAAATTTAATATAGGCTCCTCTACTGATCTAGTTGTCTGGGAGTCCTTTAAGGCATACCTGCGGGGGCTACTGAGTTCACTAATGATTCACAGGAGGAAAACTATTAAGAAAAAAGAAATAGATGATCTTAAAGCTATAAAGGAGAAGGAACTAGAACTACAGCAGGCTGCTCTGACAGCTAGGGAGGGCATCCCCAAGTTGGAGAGAGAGCTGCTGGAACTACAAGCAGTGTTAAAAGCTAGGAATGATAAGATCATCAAGGAAAGGTGGGAGGTCAGTAGATTAAAGAACTTTGAGTATGGTGAAAAATGTGGTGCCCTTCTGGCGTGGAAGTCAAGGACGGAGAGGGTCAGAAATAAGATCAAGATCTTGATCCAAAGGGAGCCTGGTCTACCGATATCAGAGGATGAGTTGATAAGGGAGGAGGCTAGGGGGTTCATGCAGGGTTTATATCAAGTAGAGATTAGCCTTGGACCAGAAGAAGTTAGTGCCTGGTTAAACCAGAGAGATCTATCCCAGCTGCCTTAACTAGACAAGATATATCTAGCTAGCTAAATTACGGAGGGGGAAATAAGAGAACAACTTAAGAAAATTAGCCGAGGTAAAGCCGCTGGTCCAGATGGCCTGCCGGTTGAGATATATTCTGATATCCTAGAGAGAGTTGTTCCGGTGTTTATGACACTTTTTAATAGAATTCTTATACAAGGGGATAGTATCCCTCTATCCTGGTCAGAAGCCACCATAGGTTTGATGGCTAAACAAAATAATAGTTTCCTTTGTGGTGGGCCTTGGGTGTTGTTGCTGGGTGCGCGCGCAAATACTTAACTCACATTGCCTTTGGGAGAAGCCTTCCTGCTGGCGTCACGTTGCCTAGAGGGTGAGCAGGGGTTATCATTGCCGTGTAACTCCCTTGCCCTGACTAGAGTGGTGGTTTCTGCCTGGCTTTGGCGCAAGCCTTAGCCAACCGGAAATCCCATTTCTAACAGGTCTTTTGGAGGAGGTTGGAGGGCCGTGCTTCGAATGGAGTGGTATGCTTGGTGGCCAAAAGGAACATTGTGTTAAACAAAAGAGAGAGTAAGGGTAATTGGAGATCACACTTCCGGTCCGCTAAGCAAATATATTAGGGATCCCGTGGGCATTGTCTGTAGGTTTGATGGTGGCGCAGAAGGCTGTAGAATAATGCATGTATAAGCCCGCCCCCCCACGGCATCCATGGGGCAAGAACCCCTTTAGTCCTCAAAAAACAATTTTTTCTCCCTACACAGAATACTGTAGAGTGGCCTCACTGTAAGTACACGGTCTGGCTAATAGTTGAACCAGGTTACGGATGTGCATTAACGTGCGCAGACCTCCCGGTTTCAGCTTTTGGTCCTGACGAAAACCTAGTACTAACACATATAGGTTGAAACATGTTGACCAACGTTCTTTTCACTTAAACCACTGATACTTTCCTGGTCAATCTAACCAATATAAGTATCTCACTTGTTTTTAACCTTATCTGGTTGCTCCAAATAAAGTTTTAGGGAGTACAACAAAGATAATTTTAGAATTCACTCACATGCACTATCCTTCACGAAACAAAACAACCAGCTCCGCTGTAGTTCAGACGTTGAAGCACACCCAAGTGGCATTCGGCTATTTGGGTGGACCCCGATGATGAAACATGTCACTAACTATGTTGGTGAGTGAGGGGTTTCCTAAAAAAGGAAAGACTTTTTCCTTTTGACACCATTTTCTAATTTTTCCTACTCCACAAGGACGTCTTCATTCCTGGGACACTCTCTCTCTCTTTGTTTAGATACAAAAGGTACATTGTCCATCAATGAAAGCGACCGAACCCCCTTCACTGGCAGTTTGGAGGATGGGGTTTGACTGGTGCGCATGTCAGGAAAAACCAATAAACGAGCAAAAGGGGTGCCCCCAAAAACATGATAAGAATTGGGGTGGGTGGTGGGAATACCATGGGCTACTGATGTAATGAGGACTGATGCTTTGTGCATTTATACTGTTCCAACTCCTTGTCGATGAAGCAACATATTGATAATGTACGTATTGCAGTGGATGATGCCTTCACGTTAATATTAAACTCAATAAAATGTGGTGATTAAAAAAGAAGTAGCTACTCATATGGTTCAAGTATACCCTTATATATCCTACAAAGCTCAGGACAAGGCATTGTTTTTCAGTCTGCAGAAGGTGATAATGGCTGCAGACGAAGGGGGTGTTGATCCCGGTTGTTCATCAATTCCAAGATATCAGTGGTTGGTCCCTGTCGTACCGTAGGCGGCAGTGCTTAATTTGTGCCAGTGGTTTCCGGTGCTAGGCACCAGCGCTTAATTGTCAGCACCGCCTCTAGTGACAGCACTAGAGCCGGTGCTGACATTGCTCGATCTAAGCGCTGCTTTTGACACTGTGCCCCATGATATACTTCTGTAGGATTGGCACAGCTGATGGCTTCAAGGTACGACCCCGCCCTGGCTGTCCTCTTTTCTAAAGGACCAAACCTTTCAGGACTTCTCTGGCAATGCCTCCTCTATGCGCCATGCGCTGACCTCCAGGGTCCTGTAGGGATTGGCTCTGAGTCCAGCAATTTTCAACATCTATGTCCGCTCCGCATGGGCCTTCACGAGTCCAAGGACCTAAGACCTTCCTGGAAATCCCAAGACAACTGCCCAAAATGCAGACTCTGCGGTTACCAAAATTAATCTTTAATTCACTTATTTTGTGTGTGCCCATTCCTGATGGTAGCCAGAAGGCAGTTTTTACGGGACATATTAAACAAAATGAACATAAGAACATGTCGCCAGGCCGTTATAATTTGGCTGGGAGGTTCATCACCAATTCTGACTTGTAGGGGTCTTAAATTTATGATTGAGATTGGAAAGCAGCTACAAGTCCGTGCATGATCTTTTAATATATCATTTGAGGCCACTCCCTTATGTCGTTAGCGACGGGATCTGACCTAGTTTTAACCCTCTTCTAACTTTGATATTAACTCTTGTTTTACCAATATAATGAAATCTGTTATGTGTATTTAGGTCAATTGTACCTTTGCTATTATAAGGATTTTTATTAATTCAACAATAAAGAATTCTGATATGTCCGCTCCTTGGCCGACCAGGTGGAACGTTGGGGGTTGACTATGTCCTTCTAAGGGGATGATACCCAGTAACCCAGATCATCTTTTCTTTATCATCCGCACAAGATCCCGATTCAGGGTCACTGAACTCCCGTTTGACTCACGTCGCCTCATGGATGAACAACAACTCGCAGAAACTGAACGGAGGAAAAACAGAGGGTCTGGTGTTGAGAGAGAATCCGTCCCTCTGGGGACCTCAACACTGGCCGGTTGCTGTGGGTGACACCCCTGTTCCTGCCCCCATAGTAAAGATTCTTGGCTTTCCAGTGGATGCCCGGGTCTCTATGAAGCCCCAGATGGTAAAGGTATCAATGGCCTGTTTTGTGACCCTAAAATGTTTACGCAAATTCACATGGATTCTTCCTGAATCTGCCCAGACAGCTGTCCTCCAGGCATTTATTTTATCCAGACTGGACTACGGCAACACCCGGTACCTGGGGGCTGATACAGCCTCCATCAGACGCTTGCAGGTGGACCAGAAGGCTGCTGCAAGGCTGCTCTACCGACTACCAAAACAAGCATTGGCTGCACCTCTTCTTCACGAGCTGCACTGGCTAACGGTGGAGAAACGCATCCAAGTCAAGGCCTTATGACATGTTTTCTAAAGCAAGGGCGGGCACTGCTCCCTCCACATCACTAACTTGATAACTCCGCACCAGCCTGCTCGCTGCCTGGGTTCTAGTAACCTCTCTCTGTGCACTGTGCCCAGGTCTAAACTGTCTCGCTTGGGAGGGCGCTCCTTTGGGCTTTTAGGCCTTAAACTCTGGAATAATCGACCAGAGCACTTGAAGCCCTGCACTTCATTGACGATTCATCACTTGTCGCAAGCAGCTGAAAACGCGGCTGTTCTGGTTGAGCCGACCCGAGCTTCCTTATCGGTCGCTAAAGCGCCGTGAAACCCCGTGGTGGATAGCTGTGCTATAGAAGCTCTCTAAATAAATAAATCACCTCTGAGTGCGGATGTGTTCCGGGGAGCGCCTGGCATTGATACCACGGTTTCTTATACACAGAACAGAAGTTACGTTTACTCTTGTACCGGTGCCAGGACATTGCGGAACAAAGGTGAGAGCCCTTCCCCCCTCGTGCTTGCTCCCCCCACTATGGGGGTCGAGGTGGGCCGGGCGGCCCGCTTAGTTTCGGGCCGCTGTGCCGGGGATCTATTCTTTGCAGCTATTTTTACAGTTTGTCCCCTTTGTGTATTTTGTTTTCGGGGGCTTGGCACTGGGCGGGCTTCGTTGCTTGGGATTGTGTTTCTTATCCTTATCTGTGTTAGGAGTATGTAGCGTTACCTGTCTCCCGTTGTACTTTTTGTTTTCTGTCCGGCACCCGGGGGGATGGGGTTGTGCGCGTGCCTCTGGCGCTGCAGATCAGGGAGTCCCGTGAGGGGAGGGGGCTCAGGGATGTGCGCACGCATGGCAGGTTTGAGGCCCCGGATTTCTGTTCCTTTGGTGGCTGCGCTCGCTCTACACAGGTTAGGCATCCCCTGGGTCTAGTAGGCTGTATCTATTTGTCGCTTTGTTCAGGCTCAAGGGTGCTATCTCCGGCATCTGCCCTCGCACCCTGGGTTGCTACATTTTTCGTGATGCATAGCGTGGCATACTAGCGGCGGCCGTGGGCCGGTTTATGCTGGTCCGTGCCACGGCATAGGCTCCCCATTTACTTGTTGCTGGCTTTTTACTTATGTTTTCCTGTGTTGCTGTTCCCTCGAGGACCAGGTCGCGGCTGAGTCCCGAACCTAACACTTGCGGGAGGGGTGGGGAAGGCTGTCTTTCTGCAACCAGGGGGACATGCCTCACGTAGGCCTGTCTGTCCGCGTGTGTTTTCTCTAGGTGGCCGCATCCTTGACCCCCCGGGCCCCAGAGCTTTTTGCCGCTTTCGGTAGACCAGTAATGCACTCTCGGACAACCTTTAGCTGTGGGCGGCGGGGCTCGGCGGTGGCCATTTTCTAGGGCACCATCGTCCGGCCGCATGGGTCAGGGCACACAAGCGGCCATTTTAGGGGGCTGCTATCCACTCTGGTCATGGGGGAGGGTCGTGGGTGCGCGGCCATCTTGTTGCGTTACCCATGCCCACCTAGCTGGCTGGGACTGGCGCGGTTCGGGGTCCCTGTCTACGCAAAGCTTCCTCCGCTCCTCCGTTGCGCCTGGAATGTTTGGTACCTGTTGTTCCCCTTTTCCTCGCACCTTACAGTGGAGTCGGGCTTGTAGGAGCTGCGTGGCTCGCGCCATCCCCCCACCCCGCCCAGCCGGGGCTCTAGCGCGTTTCATCTAGGCGCTCGCTTGCCTTTTGGTGCGCATCGCACATTTGCAGCCTTTTTGATGGGTGTGTTCCGCTAGGGGGGCTGGGTCCTTTGCAGTCCTCAGCGTGGGCACCTTGGGGAGCCACGCAGTTTGGACACCACCTCCTTCCCCTCTGCGGGGTCCTCTGCCTTTCACCCGTTCTCTGGGCGATACCGTAGTATCTTTGTCTGGGTTTTAGCGTCTCTTTTCCCCGTCGGGGGGGTGATGAGCGGCCGCAGGCTGTGCCTGGCCGGGATTGCCCCCGCCTACCCCTCCCTCCTCGCCTGGAATGCGGTTCACGGGAGATTATGTTGGCTCCTTTGTGCGCTGCGCCGCCGCCGCAGGCGCCCACTGTTCTGCGGCCTCGGGCCTGCTGACTCAGTCACTCGTAGCGCTGCTCCTCCCGTGTTCTGCGCTTGGGTGACGTTCACGTTTGGCGAGTGGTCGCTTTTCAGATTCCTGCAAGCTTTCTGTAGCATCTTTCCCGGTCTGCTCCCCCCGGGCCTGTGTACCGTGTGGTCCTGGGTCCTCGTACCCGCAGGGCTGCTTCGCCCGGGGGACAGGCTGGCCGTCATTTGGAGCGCTGTTTTGAGCTCTGCTCGCCACCCGAACGCCCGGGGTCTCTGGGCATTCCCCCTGCCCCGCAATTTGTCACTGCATGTCCTTCACTGACCTGGGAGAGTGGGGTGCACTCCGTCCCGCCCCTGCCTGGGTTAGTATGTATTGCAGTCGCGGTTTCGCCATGTGACGATTTATAGCGCTCCCCGGGCTGTCATAAGGGCATTCCACTACTCGTACTTCCTCCTCCAGACACACGGTAATCTTCAAGCTTTGCAACATAACAGGTGTCGCAGTTAGGCAGTGGGTAGGTCGTAGTGACACCAGGTTCATTGGGTGATTTGGTTTTAGAATATACATGAGAACTAGCAGGGCCGTTACATGTTCTGTATGTTGGGACTAATATGTGTGTACTTGCAGGAGAATACGGATACATCTGGCAAAGACGGGTTAAAAGAAGCTGGATGACGCTGGAAGCACAAGAAGAATAACGAATTAAAAGAGCTCATTGTAAATAAGGGAAGGAACGTTGTGACAATCTCTTTTATTTTTCAGAATTCACAGCAGAATTATCAACGCAAAGGACAACGAGGCTGCACAGGTGGCAACTGCGTGGGACAGAGACAGGTATATGGGAACGACCAGTCTTTAATGTGGACACGGAAGGGGGGCGCAGTCACTTGAAAGCAAGAGGGGACACGGCAATGCGTTGTCTTTTAATCTGTTGCCTCTAAGTGCGCCAACTAACGTTACCCCTGGTTTTTTTTTACCTCCGTAGCACACTCTCACTCGCGGAGTCTCTCCGAACCGATAGAATAATTTCATTCCACTTGTCGCACCTCTGTGATGTAAGTATGGAGGGGTCTGGGACACGCAATCTGCTGTTACTCAAGTCGGCCAGGGCTTTCCCCTTGTTGTGTGCTGTGGCTGATCCAAAAATTTTATTCCCAGATCCAGAACGAGCGTTTTTGAAGTGAAAATGGACAGCCAAAATTCTCCTCCCCTCTTCCAAGAAATTTCCCAGGTTGAGGACTCGCTGCCAGGCACCTCCCAGGACGCAGTGTCGGCTGACTTTAAGGACCTGGCAAAGCTGAAAGGCCTTGCTTGGGCACATAACTTGTTGAACACGCCTGAGCCGGAGGATTCTGGTTTCCCGGCAGAATCCCCTTCGTCCGACACCCAGAACAGTGCCGATTCCGCTCCATCCAGGCCCAAGCGGAAGAGAAAACCCACTGTTAGGGATTTCCCCCTGGAATCTTTGCCGCTGACTCGAAGCAAATCGGTGGCGACCACCCATGAGGTCCTGTCACATGGGGCAAGTGCCACGCCACCGCCTCCGGTCCTCTCCAAGGACAATTAAGCGACCCAAGGTAATTTCGCCACCAGAGATGAGCTGACCAAAGTATTGGACACTTTGAACAATTTTATGGGACGTTTCCAAGGGGGGTTCGCTGCTGCTAGCCCTCCACAAGCTGGGGGTAGTAGCGTGTTTAGCGGGAGTCCTGTTCTGGCAGCCGCCACTGTTTGGTCTTCTGTGCAGGCTGCTAAGCAGGGGGATTCAGTTCACGTTGCAACATCACCTATGGCTCCCTCAGTCTCGATTGGGGCAACTAGCGGGGCGCCGCTGGTGAGCTCCCCCACCGCTCCTTCAGTGACCTTTGCACAGGGTCCTATCACTCCCTCTGCCACCACAAGTGCTCTTTCGGTGGTACCTCCTGCTACCACCCCTTTGCTTGCTCCCGTGCCTGCTCCTGTCACTGCGATCTCCACTGCTCCTCTCCTTTCGGGCGATGCTCTTTGGCTTGGCAGGTACCCCAAGCTGCCAAAGAGGGCATTTGGAAAAGGGATTTTATCGACATCTTTACCCTTCTCATGTTAGGACAGGAAGGCCTAGATGTTAGGAAGTTTGGGGCAAAAGAAAAAGGTAAAGTAACAGCCTTGGCCTGAGAAGACCATTTCAAATTGGCTAGAAGCTTTCTCCATTCTAGCGGCTGTCATCATGGAGCGTTTTCCTGAACAGGGCCCAGGTCTGGTACAGTATTCCAGGATCATCCACTCTGAGGCCTTGAAATGGGGTGGTAATGGTTGGTTAAACTATGATAGGGAGTTTAGAAGGAAAATGTCCCAGTGCCCAGAGATGAACTGGGACCAAAAGGAGGTGCAGCTCTGGATGGAACACATGGGAGCACGGGGCCTGCTTGCAGTTGGGTCAACAAGCAGTTCTCCCAGTGGGCATTCTTCTTCGGGGGGGATCCTCCTTTTTCCGGGGTAAGGGTAAACATTCCTTTCGAGGAGGCCGTAGAGGGGGTGGGGCCAGAGGTGGCTTCAAGCGTTCTCCCCCGGCACATGTCGCCTCTTCAACAATGGGTCTTGCTCCTGGGGGAAGACATGTAAATTCGTGCATGCATGCAACACCTGTGGGGGACCCCACCATGCAACCTCAGCCTCTTGCAACTCCAAACAGAACTCCCAGCCAGCAAGCAAAGGGGGACAGTAAGTTGAGGTCAGGCAGCAGGTTTCCAGGTTTGGCTCCTCCTTGCACGCTCCCAGTCCCTCCCCTGCTGCAGTTTAGTGATCCTCCTGGGCCCCCCCTTGCTCAAGGCGTACCTCCTCCTCTTCCTAGGCCACTAGGAGGGTCCCCTGTGATCCTTGAAAACATCACTCCTTTGCTCAGGCGTTATCCCTCAGAGGCAGACAGACGGTTGCTTTTATGTGGTTTCAACGAAGGTTTTAGGATCCCTTTCACGGGTGCTCTTGGGAGCAAGGACGCTGACAACCTCAGATCTGCCAAGGAACAACCAGAAGTGGTGAGGGCGAAGGTAGAAAAAGAGAGGTCCCTGAACAGAATAGGAGGTCCTTTCCTGCACCCACCTCTAGAGATTTTCGTTGTATCTCCCCTGGGGGTTGTACCCAAAAAAGATCCAGGTGCCTTCAGACTTATCCATCACCTTTCCTATCCTAAAGGGTCATCAGTCAACGACGGGCTAGAGGAGGGAGCATGCTCTGTGTCTTATGCCACACTGGATGTAGCATTGGATCTAGTCAGGAGAGCGGGCAGAGGGGCCTGGTTAGCCAAAGCAGACATTGAATCAGCTTTTACGTTACTACCAGTCCACCCGAGCAGCTATCACCTGCTAGGTTTCAAGCTTGACGGCTTGTTTTACTTTGACAAATGCATGCCCATGGGTTGCGCTGTGTCCTGTGCATACTTCAAAGCTTTCAGTTGTTTCCTGCAATGGGCACTCCAAGACACGTATGGTGTAGAGGGGGTAACTCATTACTTGGATGACTTTTTGTTCATCGGGAGTGACGGGACACAGCTGTGCTCTCAGGCCCTGGCAGATTTTGTTCTTCTCACAGACCACCTGGGGGTTCCCCTTGCTCCTGGTAAGACAGTGGGGCCAGCGCAAATGTTGACATTCCTGGGAATAGAGATCGACACTGTTGGACCCAGCCTTATGGCGTGGTCCTACCCCTCCCGCATGGCGGGCCCCGGACGACATCGGGCCTCCTCCGAGCCTCGGGCAGCCCCTTTCGCCCGACCCTGCACGCCCCAACACTACCGATCCGGTTACCATCACGGACCACCACACCGGCCTGACTCCCTCGTGGGCCCACCACGTCCTGAGCACGAGGCCTCGCCCGACTCCATCTTGGGCCCACCACGTCACGGACACGTGGCCTCGGCCCCGGCCCCGGCCCCAGCGAAGCCCCGACATCGAGGCGTCAAGATCCACCCAGGTGGTCGAGTGGCCACTCGACAGATCCCGGAGAAAGGGGAGTTTCGATGGCCCCCCAGCCGTCCCCGGACGCCTGGTATCGATCGCCTCCGGCCTCCCTAGGCGCTGGCTCCACCCCCCTGCTGGGTGTCTGGACACCGTCATCCCGGCCTCCCTGGCCCCCAGGCGCGAGGGTCCGGACATCAAAGGACCCCAGCCCTATATCTGGGCCAGCCCTGGAGTAGGACGCCAGTTGTATCCTGGACTGGAAGCCCTGCTGACGTTGTCGCGGCCGACACCAGACGAACTCATCCCGCTGTAACCTGAAGATACCCTGAGAGCCTGCTGGCGCTGCCGCGGCCCACCTGTGCTCAACCATCTTGAGAGCCTGCTGGCGCTGCCGCGGCCCACCTTTGCCGAACCACCTTGGGAGCCTGCTGGCGCTGCCGCGGCCCACCTGTGCTGAACCATCTTGAGAGCCTGCTGGCGCTGCCGCGGCCCGTCCTTGCCGAACCATCTTGGGAGCCTGCTGGCGCTGCCGCAGCCCACCTGTGCCGAACCATCTTGAGAGCCTGCTGGCGCTGCCGCGGCCCACCTTTGCCGAACCACCTTGGGAGCCTGCTGGCGCTGCCGCGGCCCACCTGTGCTGAACCATCTTGAGAGCCTGCTGGCGCTGCCGCGGCCCGTCCTTGCCGAACCATCTTGGGAGCCTGCTGGCGCTGCCGCGGCCCACCTGTGCCGAACCATCTTGAGAGCCTGCTGGCGCTGCCGCAGCCTACCCTCCGACACCGAACACCTGTTGAGTCCTGCTGGCGCTGCCGCGACTCGACCTCTCGAAACCCCCGGCTCGAGGATTGAGAGCTGTGCGCAGGGTATCCCTTCCTGCACCCCTATCGAGACTGTCCCGCTACCCTGACCCTTTTACGAGACTCTACAGATCCCTCGATCTGCTTGTACATATCGCTGAGAACCAGCAACCTTTATTTCCTGATAAAGCTTACGAACTTAACCTCTGGTGTGGTGTCCATTTGTGGTGTTGTGATTACTCTGCTGTACGATCCTAGGAGAGGACCCTCACCCAGGAGGCCTCTCGGTAACGCTCGGCTACTTCTTGACGGAGAGGTGGACCTAGGGGTGGTCAGTCAGACATCTTCTGCCTCCCCCAGGGTCGCCTTTCTAACAGACACGATTGCAGGGGAGTCCAGATTACCAGCGGATAAGGTGCGCTACCTGACTAACAAGATTCAGGCGCTGGTAGGGCTGGACAAAGCTTCCCTGGGGTGCATCCAGGGCATCTTAGGTCTACTCAATTTTGCTGCCAGAATCATCCCAGCAGGTAGGGTCTTTGCCAGGAGACTAGCCAGGGCTACTGCTAACATAGCCAAAAAACACCAAATGGTGAAGCTGAGCAAGGGTATTCAACACGACCTGGCCATGTGGTCAGAGTTTCTGTGCAACTTCAATGGGGCAGTGATTTGGAGGGCTCCTTGGGCGGGCAGCCCTGACCTGGCCCTTTACACAGACTCCTCAGGCAGGCACGGTTTTGGGGCCATCTTAGACAGGGAATGGTGCGCTGAGAAATGGCCCAACGCCTCGATTAAGAAAAAGGTGACAACTAAGATCACCGTCCTCGAGCTCTTCCCCATCGTGGTGGCCTTCCACTTATGGCTTGCTATCCTGTCCGCCAAAAGGGTCCTGCTGTGGTCAGACAGCTTAGCAGGAGTACAGGCCGTCAACTATTGCTCTGCTAGTTGCCCCCTGGTTTTATGTCTGCTGCGCGAACTGGTGCGAACTTGCCTTTACAACAATGTCGAATGCAGGGCGTGACACATTCAGGGTATCAAGAACATCGCTGCTGACGCTCTCTCTCGTTTTCAGTGGCAACGGTTCCGAGAGGCTTGGCCAAGAGCGAGAGAGGAAGCCAGCCCCTTCCCAGCACACCTCTGGTACCTTCTGAAGTGGTGAACAAAATGAGGGCCCTGGGGGAGATGTCGTAGGCGCTGAACACTAACAATAGATACAAAGCATGTGTGAAAGGATGTTGTGCCACTGTGGGGCCGTGGGAGGACTCTGGGGCAGCCGCAGAGTTGAAAGTTCAGGCCTTTATCCTGTGGGTCAAAGATAACAAAAAGAGCCATTTTTGGATATCAGGCCACCTAGCAGCCATTGAGGTTCCGTGAAAATCGTTACGGTGTTTTGGGCATTGCCGAATATGGACGAGTTTGGTATCTATGAACCGTAAATGGCGAGTTCGGTAAGTGTACGCGTTTTCGCTACACTACTTGACACGGTTCGCCTAAATTACGTGTTTCTTACCTGAACCCTCGGGTTCCATTTTAGATACGGCATCCATTTTGTTTCTTGCCCTCACGTAGTCAGCGAGCAGGCAACTGTTCGCCTCATGACCCTTTCTGTTCCCAGGCCATACGGAAGACGCATATTCCTTTCATGCGTCTTTATGACCGGAGGAATGACACTGCAGAGGCAAATGGCTCAGCTTGAGGGTAATCTTGCCGTGCCGGCCTATTGTTTCAGCCGTGCATGTGCTGGGATCAAGCTCTTTGATCCTATGATCATGTTTCCAATATTACCCCCACACTCTTTTCTCTAGGTGTGCCTGACTTCCTAGCAGCTGTTCTTGTCTCTTTTCTCTTGCTCATTTACAACTCAAGTGGAATGTGCCTAACGATGGGAAGATGTGCTTTTACAGTTGGGAACCGGTAATGTTACTGTGATTATGTTCCGGGGTTCTGAAAGCATGAAAGCGACCCTTTCTTGAAGTTTATTGGGGGAACTGGGTTGTAACCTTTTGTTCACATGTTGTGCAATGGCAAAATCTTGTATAAAAGAGAGCGACTCACATATGCAATTCGAAGCAGACTCGTAGAACCTACACGCTGTTGCACTTCTAGTGACTTTTGCCTCCCTGCAGTAATAAACTCTGATCTTTGACGCCGAAGGAAGTCTCCCGTGTCTCTGTCATTTGTGCGCCGAAACAGGTATCCCACGAAGGTTATAGGTGTTGTTCCCTGGCACCGCTGGGCCTTAAATAGCCCAGTCCTTCAGTTGGCGCCCAACTCAGGGCGACATCGGCGGTACCGGTCCAAAGCCTGACGATTGTGAGGAACTTCGTGTGAAATCTCCGAGGAAAAGGTGCACCCCGCTTCATCGATCCTGTTGTCGAAATAAGTGGTCCGAAGATTTTTCCCGCGAAGATTCCCGCCTCCTGACGGCTGCGACGGACCGATGCCCTGACTGTCGACCTGTTTTCGACGCCTGGCGTAGACCTTTCGTACAAGCGAGACGATAGACGGGCCTTCCTGGTGACGCCATTGAAGCTCTCAGTTAAGTATTTGTGGGTCGCTCCCAGTCCTTAGTGGTTGTTGCAGCTTATTGAAGCTTTGTTGTATGCATGGTTCCATTGCATTTGTGGTTCTTAGTTGTTGGTTCTTAGTTGTTATTTGACAGTTGCAATTGCCAAAAACCGAGGGTTTTGTCTTTCACGAAGATTTAGTACTTCGGTAACCCTTGAAGTTTAATACTAGGTTAGTGTGCACGATGCCTAGCCATAGTGGATTTCTTGGTTTTCTTAAATGTTGCAACAAGGATTCCCGGTTGGAGGACTCGTGTCCGATACCTCCAGTTGGAACCCCGATATATGAGCTCTATAGTCGACATGGTGTGGGTCCTATTATTTATAATAAATATTGGGTCCGTTACACGAAAAAAGATGGTGTCCTTAGTTGGCCACCGCATGGAAGTTTTGAACTTACGATTTTAGATAATCTTGAAGCTAAATTATTTAAAAAGAAAGCTAGGCCAGCTATGTTTGATTCTTTTCGGTTGTGGCGTAAAGAGGCCAAGCAGAAAGAAATCAAACAGCTTAAAAAGGATCGAAGAGAAGGGTTTGTTCCGATAATGCAAGTTGTACAACAATGTCAGCGAGATAAAGAAGAGAAAGAAATAGAAGTTTCCACTAGACTACATCACATGAGGATAGACAAATGTTATCCGGTCTTACCAGTTAGTCTTGATAAGAAAGAAGAGGATTCAAAGGAGGATCCCCTGTTAGCGTATTTGATAAAATCGCCACCTCCTTATGCACAGGGTGCTACAGCCCCTGTAGTTCCTCCAGTAGTCCCGCCTGTCGTTCCTCCTGTTGTCCCTCCTGTTGTTCCGGCGGCTGCTGGTCAGCCCGTTGTTAATCCTACGTTTGTCCCACCACCTGTTCCTATTCCTACTGCACCTTTGCCTGTACCTCCTCAACCGCTAGTTTCTGCTACTTCGACTGTCTCGTCTGTCCCTACTGTTCCTACGTTCACTTCTAATATTGTCGCTCCTGTTCTTTTTCCTTCTTCTCCTTCTGCTCGTACCCGTATTCCTAATACTGTTGCTACGCTCTATTCACCACTATCTGGATCGATACTACCACCCAGCGTTTCTGAATCTTCTCAGAGACGAAGTCAAATCCCTGGTGGAAGGGAGAGAGAGACGTTAGTGACAATGGCACATAGGTGGATAAGACATCCTGTTAATTACCCTCCACGTGTGGTCTTCGACACGTTTTCTCAGTTTAATGAGCCTACACAGAGATTCGTGTTCGAAGAAATGTGTAACTTTTTGAGGGAGCAATGGTATAATGATGATTTAGATACCGTACCGCCCGATATGATTGAACTTCAGAGTCAATTTTCGAACGGTATGATCGTAGGTGGAGATGTACGACGTGCCTTAGAGCGATTGTTAGCCCATAGGTCGACAGTGCCTTCTCGAGTGTCGTTTGATGACGACTCTGAGAATTGGAAAGCGGCTCCTGGTCAGTATCCTATGAGAGAGGTTCCGCCAGTATGGATGCCAGGTGCTCCTGCTGCCAATCCCCCAGTTTTGCCACATTTCCAAAGAGTTTGGATACACCTCCCATGGAAGCGATCAGAAGTCTTGCAGGTCAAACAGTCCTTGCCTGATCCACGCAAGAATCCGGCGGGTTACTATAAGGAGCTGTCCCAATTGGTAGATGCTACCATTATGAACCTTGCCGACATCGACATGCTGTTCGGTAATGTAGTACCACAGCCGGTTTGGGCGAGAATTCGTCAGGAAAATCATGCGAATGAGTTAGGTGGTGATTGGGCTGCATTAATAGCGGCTGATGGACTACAAGTTGGTGGGGCTAAACCTGAGCAGTTAATTTTGGAACTGCCTCAGAAAATAATTACGCTCATGAAAACGCTTATGCCGGCGATGAGAGTAAACTGGATAAATTATCAGCTTGTAAGCAAAAGAAGGACGAGAGTGTCTCTGATTTCTTCACTAGGTTCGAAGAGGCATTTGTCGATCATAGCGGTCAGGATATGGGCACTGAGGGAGGCCAACGTTTATTTGTCGATAAATTCGTATTAAATTTGTTGCCTGAACTATGCAACAAATTGAAAAATTCAGAAAGTGCATGGGCTGTCTCAACCACTGCACAGATATTAGCAATGGCTCAATATTATCAGAATAGGGAGAAAGAAGAAAGTGATCGTGTAGATAAGAAAACGAAAGAGCTCAAAACGAAGGTTTTGTTGCAGCAAGCGTATTCTCCACGTTCGAATCAAAATGATTCGCAACAGCAATATAGACCACAATCACAGTCCTCCAGAACACAGTCATGTTCTGACTCCTCTGACTATAGATCTACACTTGGGTATAATCAGTGTGCGTATTGTAGAAGAGAGGGTCACATAAAATACGACTGTCCCGCTTTGCGTGACCGTCTTAATGGTGTATCGTCACGAGGAAGCCGTGGTGGTCCTCAGCAGGCATCTCGAGGTAGAGGCCGCGGTACCATTCACAATCAGAATGATCGCCCTCAGAATTCATCAGATACGAATAATTGTTTTGACCAGCGAAATGCGGGGTCAGTTAGATCTACACAATATCATGTGGACGATTACTACGTTGAACATGAGACTGTTGCAAACGATCATTACTAGGACAGCCACCGACAAAGAGAGGGAGTAGTATCAGTTCCGGTTGATCAGAGTGGGCCTTACGTCGCAGTAGCTACTTCTGGCGTAGTTGAGCCTTTTCTGTTAGACACTGGTGCGACGAAAAGTTCCATCATGCATTCGAAACTCCCTGGCGCACCTTTGTCTGGCTTAACAAATGTTTCCGTTGGATTCTCTGGCGCCCCTGTTAGCAATCCTGTTTCCAGCCCTTTGCCACTTACGATTGGCCCTCGTGAGCTGGAGGCTCCATTGATTCTATCTACTGGTTGTGGTGAGAATCTTTTGGGCTTGGATTTGTTAAAACGGTTATATGCGACTTTGTATTGCTCCCCTGAAGGAGTGGAGCTTACATTAGGTCGGAGAGTAATCTCTCCTATGTACTTGTCGATTGATAAATTTCCACCGGAATTGAGCTCCCTTCCTGCGTCTCTATGGGCCACAGGTCCCAATGACGTGGGTCTCTTGGACATCCCACCTTATATGATCAAGCTGAAACCAAAAGTGCGACTGCCACGTATACCACAGTATCGTATCTCCATTGAGGGAGAACGGGCGCTATTAGCGATTGTACACGACCTGATCAAAAAGGATGTCGTTGAAGAAACTCGAGGAAATGTGTGTAATAGTCCTGTACTACCAATTTTAAAACACACTGATCCATCTAAACCTCCTGTGTATCGTTTCATAATTGATTTAAGAGAAGTGAATAAAATCGTGATCCCACAGTTTCCCGTGGTCCCTGATATAACGGCTTTGTTGACCCTGATTCCAGCTTCTGCCTCCTGGTTCACGGTGATCGACCTAAAGAATGCTTTCTTTAGCATCCCGATCGCTGAGGAAAGCAGAGACCTATTCGGATTTTCATTAGGTGGTCGCAGTTTCAGACTAAAACGCGCACCACAAGGCTATTGTGAAAGTCCGTCGATCTATAGCCAAGCACTTAAAAGTCTACTGGATGCATTTGTGTTACCGACGGATGCGGCTTTGATTCAATACGTTGACGACCTATTAGTGGCAGCTGATACGGAGGCTATTTGAAAAACGGCTACAGTATCACTATTGCGCTATCTACATGACTTACATCACAAGGTGTCACCTTCCAAGCTGCAATATTGTTGCCAAGAAGTAACCTACTTAGGTCACTTATTGTCAAAAGAAGGGAGAAGGTTGACCCCAGAGAGAATTGCAGCGATTTCTCGAATGACTGTGCCAAAAACTCAGAGAGATGTACGTGCCTTTCTAGGTATTACGTCATACTGCAGACAATGGATCCCAAATTTTTCACTATTGGCGAAACCATTGTTAGCTCTCACGTGCAAGGATGTTCCGACTCCTTTGCCATGGACTGAAGAGTGTCAGAAAAGTTTCTCTGAATTACGTGATGCGTTGTGTTCGGCTCCTGTGTTAGGTACTCCTGATTACAGTAAGCCGTTTACACTGTACGTTCACGAGAGGGATGGTTGTGCGTTGAGTGTTCTGGCGCAACAATTCGGTGACAAACAGCGCCCATGCGCATATTTTTCTTCGACCTTAGACCCAGTAGCTAGAGCTTTGCTGAGTTGTTTAAGAGCAACAGCGGCAGCCGCGGCGTCCATTCGACAGTCCGCAGGTCTGGTCATGGAAAATATGCTTACGGTGATGGTTCCGCATGCAGTTGACACTCTCTTGAACCGAACGAAAACTCAACATTTGACGAGCGCAAGGTTGTCTGGGTATGAGTTGACGTTACTGGCTAGTCACATACGCATAAAACAATGTAATGTGTTGAACCCAGCAATATTGTTACCGATCAACATGGAGTCAAGTGGTGAAGCACCACATGACTGTTATCTGAGAACTGAGGAGGAAACAAAGGGTCGTATTGACCTGAAAGATACTCCATTGGTAGATCCCGATGGTACTTTGTATGTGGATGGTTCCTGTTTTAAGTTGCCGAATGGTGATGTGACGACCGCGTATGCTGTAGTGACATTGAGTACGGTTGTAGAAACTGCAAGATTGAGTCAGAATTCGGCTCAGGCTGCTGAGCTGATCGCCTTGACGAGAGCGTGTGTGTTGTCCAGAGGAAAACGGGTGAATGTGTTTACCGACAGCCAGTATGCTTTTGGTGTGGCGCACAGTTTTGGGCGATTGTGGAGAGAAAGAGGATTCTTAATGTCGCATGGCACGAAGATTCAGCATGGACAGCTTGTGAACGACCTTCTAGATGCACTTACATTGCCTAAGCAGGTGGCCATAATCAAATGTAGTGCGCATCGGAAAGTGACGGATGATGTTGGTCGTGGTAATGCGTTTGCAGATGAGATTGCTAAGGAGACAGCTAAAGATCTGACAAATCGAATGTATGTTACGAGTTCAGTGAGATGGCCAACAGAGACTAGTATGTGTGAAGACACAGTTGAGAGTGTGAAGGGAATACAGAATGAGGCCACTGAGACGGAAAAGACTAAATGGAAAGAGAGTACGGGGAAGTTGGATTAGAATGGATGTTGGGTTGATTTGTCAGAAAAACAGAGATGGATGTTACCGGATGCATATGTGCTCGCTGTTGTTACAATGGCTCATGGTACAGCACACATAAGCGCAAAAGGCATATGCAAGTTGTTGTCTCCTGTATGGAAGAATGATGGTATTACTAAGTGTGCAGAGAGAGTGGTTAAGAATTGTATGGTGTGTTTGATGTATAATCCCGGTAAGGGCACTCCCACGCCACTTGGTCATTTTGCCCCTCCTACATGCCCTTTCGAAGTTATCCAGTTGGACTTCATCTATATGGAGAGATGCAACAATTTGAAGTATGTTTTGGTTGTAGTATGTGCTTTCTCCAGATGGATTGAGGCTTACCCCCTTAAGGATAATACTGCCCTATCCACAGCAAAAATTCTGCTCAAAGAGTATTTCCCCAGATACGGCATGCCTCGGATTGTATGGTCGGACAACGGAAGTGAGTTTTTGGGAAGTGTGATGAAGAGTGTGTGTCGTGGTTTAGGTATAGTACAGAAATTTCATAGTGCTAATCATCCTCAGTCAGCGGGTTTGGTGGAAGGATACAATGGCACCCTGAAACTGAAACTTGCTAAAATTCAGGCAACAACTGGTTTATCATGGCCAGATGCTTTGCCTCTAGCTCTCTTATCGACCAGGGCAACTGTGCACTCTCGAGTAGGGCTTAGCCCATATGAGATTGTGTTCGGCCGTCCTGCTAATATTTGGGGAGTACCGAGGCCTAAAGAATTTGATAGAATTGAATATCCCATGCTGATTGATTATCTCCATGATCTGACTGCTAAATTGAGTTTGATTCATCAACAGGTCTTTGAGGCTCTGCCGTCACAAACAGAGGGTCCTGGTCATCGGCTGCAACCAGGGGACTGGGTCCTCACCCGTAACTTCGGACGAAAACGAAACCTTGAGCCGAGGTTTGTGGGACCCTTCCAGGTGCTACTGGCAACAAGGACGGCGGTTCGGCTGGAGGGACGGAAGCATTGGGTGCATGCCACCCACACCAAGAAAGTCCCGCTTCCCTTGCCGGCGGATACTTGTATAAGAAAGGGTTTTTCCCCGTCCGAGACCGACGCTCCACAACGTTTTGTTCTGTTCAGCGAAGCTCAGCCCATATCTGACACCCTTGTTGATTCCCCTCAAACAATTTCCGTACCATTAACCTTGAAAAATTCGAGTGCTGAACAATTGTCTGAACAATCGAACACTCATTTGCCATCCAATTCACTATTTGAAGATCAGACTCGCCCTGGGAGCAGCCGATACTTTCTTCGCCCACGCACAAAAGACTAATAAAATAATTTTTTGTTATTTTTGGATCCCAGCACATTTACCCTGAACATTGTGGACATTTTATATGGTGTACCTTTTTATTTTCTTCCTTTCTTTTCCCTTTTCCGTGCAGCCAAGAACCTTATAGTAAATTGAATGTTCAATTTATCTAGAACCTATCATCCGGGTTGGCCGTAGGGCCGTGCGGGTACTTTCTTCTGTTTAGCAGTTATCGACACTAGGTCGGTTTCTTTTGTCAATTTCTGGGAACTCCTGGGAATTGATAATCGCTACACAGAACGGAGTGCGTCAAGGACGTCGCGGACGGTCGTTAGAGGATGGAATTTTCTAAGCTGTCGAAAAGAGAGAAAATGACGGCGCAAAGATTTGCATTAGATAAGGTGTTGCGTACAAAATGTTTCTTGCTACAGGTTTTCATGTTGTTCCTAACTGTTTCTATGCTGCTGGTGCGTGGAGTATATTTTGGTTTTCAATCATTACTGCCTTCTGCCTTACCTACCTCTCCTTCTCTTGATCTAAATTTCGTCTCTACTGTTTCTCCACATTCTTTTCACATACTGCCCCAACATGAGCAAGTCAGACGTGCGGAATTTAGAAACAATTCTTTTGTGCAACTTTTGCATCAGCATCAGTTGGTGGTAAATACTACAAATTGTTGGGTGTGTGGGCTAATGCCACATACCATGGATAGGGGTATCCCGTATTTTGTTCTTCCGTACAGCCCCCAAGGGTCGGCTTGGGCATTCCAAATCATGTTCCATAGTGCACTAGATTCCTACCCCCACCGAGAGCCACGCTCAGCAGGCTTTGGTCCTGGCCCATACCATAAGTCTCTGGCGACAGCGATTGCTGATCTAGATAGAGACATTTTCGATACTTCACTTATCCCAGAGGAGGAAGTGCAGGCCTATAAGTACCTTAGTGAGGCTGAGTATAGTATATCAGTGGGTGATAGGCAGCTTAAAAGCTCATCTCCAATCTGGATTGTACCTCACCTAGGCCACTTTTGTCTGCAAGGTTGTGGCCGAAATCCAAGAGCCCAGCTTGGGAAGAGCGCTTGTGTGGACACTTACGTTCTACCGATGCTCTCTTCCCCTGTCTTCCTAACTGCCAAGGGTACCTATTTTGTATGTTATGATCGAGCATATACGTGGTTACCTCATGACTTCTCGGGTACCTGCTATATTGCAAATCGCTTGCCTCCGACTTTCACTGTTGCCTCAGATTATCACAGAACTAGAGTTGAGAGAGGTGTTATTAGCAAAGAAGATACTGCCGGTCAAGAAGCAGGAGACTTCTTTAAGGGTTTCCTACCGTTTTGGGGCCCTATGGTCAATAGCAGAAATCTGAGACAGTTAACTCGTGTAGTAGAGTCAACTGCTAACATAACCGCAAGTGCCCTTGGTAATTTGACAGCAGAGCTTCAAGCGGATAGGCTTATGACGTTACAGAACCGTATGGTTCTAGACATTGTTCTAGCCGATAGAGGAGGTGTGTGCAAGGTCATCCATTCGAGCTGCTGCATATTCATACCTGATAACGCTCCAACGGTTTATCAAGCCATCTCCAAGTTGCACAAAATCTCGGAGTCCATACACGTGGACGAGGGAGATTGGACGCTTCTAGGATGGTTTTGGGGCCTGATGTCGACCTGGGGTTGGAAGATTCTGATGATTATAGGGGTTGTTGTGACGTTTCTGTTCACGTGTTGTCTTTGTGTACAGTGTGGTCCTGCCTTATGTGGCCTTTGTGCTACAACGTGTATAAGAAGGCCATCTGTTTCCAGAGAGGCATTGATGGATAGAATAATGTTCCAGCAACACCTGAATGATCTGATGAATATCGAGATTGACTCTGATTTCGACTAGTGCTTGCCTACATGAGGGCAAAAGGAGCGTCTGAGGTTCCGTGAAAATCGTTACGGTGTTTTGGGCATTGCCGAATATGGACGAGTTTGGTATCTATGAACCGTAAATGGCGAGTTCGGTAAGTGTACGCGTTTTCGCTACACTACTTGACACGGTTCGCCTAAATTACGTGTTTCTTACCTGAACCCTCGGGTTCCATTTTAGATACGGCATCCATTTTGTTTCTTGCCCTCACGTAGTCAGCGAGCAGGCAACTGTTCGCCTCATGACCCTTTCTGTTCCCAGGCCATACGGAAGACGCATATTCCTTTCATGCGTCTTTATGACCGGAGGAATGACACTGCAGAGGCAAATGGCTCAGCTTGAGGGTAATCTTGCCGTGCCGGCCTATTGTTTCAGCCGTGCATGTGCTGGGATCAAGCTCTTTGATCCTATGATCATTTTTCCAATATTACCCCCACACTCTTTTCTCTAGGTGTGCCTGACTTCCTAGCAGCTGTTCTTGTCTCTTTTCTCTTGCTCATTTACAACTCAAGTGGAATGTGCCTAACGATGGGAAGACGTGCTTTTACAGTTGGGAACCGGTAATGTTACTGTGATTATGTTCCGGGGTTCTGAAAGCATGAAAGCGACCCTTTCTTGAAGTTTATTGGGGGAACTGGGTTGTAACCTTTTGTTCACATGTTGTGCAATGGCAAAATCTTGTATAAAAGAGAGCGACTCACATATGCAATTCGAAGCAGACTCGTAGAAATTACACGCTGTTGTACTTCTAGTGACTTTTGCCTCCCTGCAGTAATAAACTCTGATCTTTGACGCCGAAGGAAGTCTCCCGTGTCTCTGTCATTTGTGCGCCGAAACAGGTATCCCACGAAGGTTATAGGTGTTGTTCCCTGGCACCGCTGGGCCTTAAATAGCCCAGTCCTTCACCATTAGCCACAAGGCCAAGTTGAAAGGGCAGGCTGACCCTACCAGGACCTTTGTCATCAGGGCAGCTTTAAAAGGGTGGGCTAGAGGTGAACCCAAAGTGCCCGACAACAGATCTCCTATTGATTTCATAACACTCCAGAGAATGATCTTGTGTTTGCCTCAGGTTACTTCCTCTGTTTACGAGACAGCTTTGTTCGCATCTGCTTTCAGTTTAGCTTTCTTGGGCGCTTTCAGGATCTCTGAGCTGGTTGCCAAATCTAAGAATGACACGTCAGGTGTAGCATTGTTTCTGCAGGATGTTTTGGTATTAGGTGATACGCTTAAGATTACCCTGCGCCAATCCAAAACTGATCAGCGGGGAAGGGGGATAGAATTTTGGTTACAAAGCCTAGGCTCGCCCAAATTTTGCCCAGTGAGCCTTCTGACTGCTTACCTTGCCATCCGCTCATTTAGTGAGGGATAGCTCCTCTTGCATTCAGATGGCACGCCGCTCACTAAATATCAAGTGGAACATGTCATGCACGCTTGCTTGTCTTCGGCAGGTGTCTCTACTCTAGGCAAACGGTTCAGCACTCATTCTTTCCGCATAGGTGCAGCCACAACTGCATCCTCTGAAGGGGTACAAGTAGAGGGCATCAAACAATTAGGGAGATGGACATCAGACTGTTACAAAAGGTACATTCGACCAGACAGCAGCATGTAGTGCTCAGAGAGAGCAGGATAATTTGTTACGTTTTGTTCTCGGACTATAGGCAGCAACCTGTGAATTTTGGGCACCCTTGGCCCTGTCCCACGAACTGTGTTTTGCTGTGTCTGTTTTGCAGTGTGGTTTGTTCTTGCCAGTGTGTTGTATTGCATGTTTTAATAAAATAGTTACATACAACACTTCTCTTTATTTACCAGGAACCACGGTCTGGGTGCTGGGCCACGGGGGGGGTTTCAAATTGGCCCTGTGGGCGGAAAGCAGGAAGTGGAATCATGGGTTTAGCATTTTGTGTGGCGAGGAATTACTGGCTTGCATTGGAGCGGGGTGCTGGGCTTACTAACACAAGAATTACAAGGGAACGCTCACCCCCCAGACGTGCTTATCCTGCACCTGGGAGGGAATGACTTGCCTATCCTAGGTAAAAGGTTCCTCCTGAGGGACATGAAAGTGAACATTACCACGATCAGCAACTTATTAGGACCTTGCGAGCTGTGATGGTCTGAGATCACACCACGCCGGGTTTGGCTAGGGGCTCGCTCTGGGCAAGCGATAGAAGTGGCGCGAAGGAAAGTGAACTGCGCAATGCGTAAATTCGTGGAGCTGATGGGCTTTGGCTTCATTAGACATGGGGAACTTCACGCCAAATCTAGGTTGCCTTAACGAGGAAGAAGTCCACCTCTCCAAAGTAGGCATGGATTTATTTCTGTTGGACATTCAGGAAGCCCTTCTTTCAGGAGGCTGCGTTTAGGAAGGTTGAGCTCAGGTGGGGGGCCCTGACTGTGACGGTCCCCACATCCAGGGCTGTGGAGGAGTTACAGGATGATCCAGAGGCGAAAGGTACTCAGGAGTACCCTATGCAGAAGCACAAAGGGTGCTGACGCCCAATATCCCCGGGAGATCTGTGCGGTGGACCCTGGGGTGCGACGGCGCCCCGTTATCCTACGGGCGGTTGGTTACCTGGACAACCGGGGGTCGCTTGAACGCTCCGCCCCTCGTAGGGGGGAGGGTGTGAGCAAGAGGGTGGACCAATGGTTCACCGGACATGGGAGGGGCTATCCTCTCACCACAACCGCTAAGCACCGTCTGGCCAAGGCCGCGGGCTACTTGGCCTATCAGGTGGCAAGCTGCGAGGGGCAGCTTGCCTTTGGATCATCTGTAAGATAACCCACCTTGTTTGGCATAAGTTATGCTAATAAACCTGCAGCTACTTTTATCCCAACAACAAGTTGTCTTGTCTGTTTATTTATTGATGTGCAACATGTTTATTGGGGGGTTGGTGTGCGGGCCGATATTGGCACTATGTGACTTGTACATGTGCGTGTACAGGAGCCGGGCAGAAGGGTGGGGGACAGGAGGGGAGGGCACAAGAGAAGGGCACATGAGGTGGTTACTGGAGACAAGTTCACAGAGGGGCACAGGAGCCTGACGTGCAGAGAGACCAGTGGTCGAAGTGGGAAACAAGCATTTGCAATGCAATAGGTCTCGCATTAGCAAAGTTTGAAGTTGTTGGTATTGTAAATGGCATTTTTTTTATCTTTTTGTTTTTAAAAGCGTCCGTGGTGCATTATTTATTCTAGTTTTATGTAGTACTATATTCCAGCGTTTTAGACGTCGCAGTGCTAAAAGTAACAGCTTTTACAGAAAACGGCACGTTGCTTTAGTAACTGGGTTTTAATAATGTAATGAATAAACGTCTGTATTGTAGAAATACTATTAAGTTGCCCAGAGACGATTCGCTTTGTGGTGTTTTTTGGATTTAAGTTGTCATAGCTGTTGAACCAAAAACAGCAGGATGGAGAGCGAGACCTTGGACAGGCTCATGTGGCCCTCAGTGTTCATATGTTATTCCGCCAAAATAGCTAGTTGGTAAAAGCACCCTCTGCAGTGGGCCGCCAGAAGCCGGTTCCAGGCCTGGAAAACGCACTCAACCATTCACCCTCCAGAGTCTGATGAATCGCGTCATGTAATAGGAGGGCGCGTCTTAAGTACACCACTCTATAACTGCTGTCAATCATGTTGTGTCTGAAGTATTGTTTATTTAATGTGCACGTCGCGTTCTTTTCAACAAAAAGGAGCTTGATGTGTCTAGAATGGTCTAGTCTGGAGTTTCCCCCGAAGGCCTCCCAGCGCTGTGCCTGTCCCGAGCCTGACAGTGCTGCCCTCCTGTTGGCATTTTTGTACAGCTGGGCTGATCTTGGGGTAGCCGCTGGCAATATGGCTCAGTGAGTTAAGTTTCCTTGCTGATGTCTAGTGTGGTTTGTGCATTACAGCTATAAATTCTTTCAAGGCCGACTCCGACTTTCATCAGTGCTAGGCTGACACTGTTAATCTGGTTAGTAGCAGCCCCAGTTACTTACAGTGCATCTAAGCGATAACAAACTAAGGTGTGGAGTTCTGTTGAGGTCTTCTATGTGATACAGCAGTAGCTATAGAAGAACCATGTAAAACAATACATAAAAAATGTTATTTTATTAGAACTAGCTCCCACTGTGCCTGTGTTGCACGTACTTTGTTTCCTTAACTACACCCCTACGCCCCCGCCCCCCCGTGCCCACTCGCTGACCCCTGCCTCCCGCTGTGCAGTGAGGAGAGCCACCCTTGACCTTCCAGGTAGGTCGCTCCCCCCCGCTGCAGCTCCACCAGCGCTTTGTGCCCTGTGCCCTTGGCTTTGTTCCTTTCCAGCTGCCCATTCCTGTGCGCTGTTTGCTCGCCCCCCCTTGCCCACTGATCGCTTTCCCGCAGCTGCTACCCCTGTGGCCCCACCCCACGCGCCCACTTGCTGACCCCTGCCACCCGCCTCCCAGCTGCTCCTTCCTTCCCAGCTCCACTAAAAATGGTGCCAGCTGTGCGGCCGAGCCTAAGGGAAGCCCGTCTGCACCCATCCGCGCCCAGAGCCAGAACCCCTGGCCCCCGCACCAGCCATGAAGACCGCCTCCGATACGACACCCGTTGCTTCTCCTGCATTGAAGACGCAGAGACACCCGCCACAACAAAATATAACCAGCTCCAATGCATCCTGATCAACATCCGCTCCGCACGCAAACATGCCGTCGAGATCTGAGACCTACTCGACACACATCTCCAGACGTCGCCTTGCTGACCGAGACTTGGATGAACGAAGCCTCCTCCCCAGGCATCGCCATAGCCATCCCCGACGTATGTAAGATCGCCCGCAGAGACTGCACCAACGGAGTTGGAGGAGGAATCGCCATCGTCCACAGGAAAACCATCAGGGTCTCAACAAACACCGACGACACTCTCAGCACCGCCGAACACATGCACTTCCAGATCCACATGGAGCCCAAGACCACCCTAAGAGGCACCCTCATCTACAGACCACCCTGACCCCGACCGCAATTCTGCGACGCCATCGCCGACTTCATCAGCACACACGCACTAACCTCCACCAACTACATCCTCCTCGGAGACCTGAACTTCCACCTGGAGAACAACAACGACAGCGAGTGCGAGTATACTGACGGCAAGACAGCTGTAGGAGGTAGAAAGTACCTATGCAGACGGGGAGGATATTATATTTACTCGTTGTTGTGAGGTTATAGATGCCCCCGTTCCTTTGGTCATCTGTCTATCTGCAGCTCCTACCCCCAGTTTTGCATCCTATAACTACAGTTCTGGCTGAACATTTTACTCTTCTAAAACAGGGCAACTGCAGCTTTATTGGATGATTTAAGGATTGAGACGTCGTTTACTTTGCTTTACTTAACGGCTTATTTTTGACCCATCTTCCACGTTATCCGTGCCTGTCCGGAGTGTGACGACCTCTGCCTTCAATTGATCCGATAGAGTTAACGCAATCCTACATATTACGTCTCCTCTACTGGCTGCAAGAAATTTAATCCACCAGCAACTTGGAGACTCTGTGATTGTTGAATAAACTTGGCTTCCATACGGGACTTCCCTATAAAACAACCTAGCCCTGACGAAGATCCCACGGGAACGAAACGTGTTGGCTGAGGCCTTTTAAAGAATTGGAATAATAAAAGAACTCTTTTTTAAATATTACAACTTTCTTGGACTCCTACTTGTGATGCACCATCCCTACCTATAAGAATTTCCATCTGTCTTGACAGTGGAGCTTCTCTGCGGCTAGCTCCGGATGTTCTTGTGCACAGTGTCTTACAGACTTGCCGATATTTGAAATCTAAGTGCGAAGCCCTGGTCAGCTGCAGTTGTGTTTTTTGGAACGACAGCAACTCCGCCACCCTGATAGACAACCTCGGACTGGAACAGCTCGTCACATCGCCAACCCACATCGCCGGACACATGCTCAACGCTATCTTCTCCTCTAGCCCACACGTTTCCTTCAGCCACATCTCCGAACCCACCTGGACCGACCACCACTGCATCCACTTCACCTTCTGGAAACCCGTCGCACCTCACTGCACCCCGTCGCTGCTGGGGCAAAATCACCGAAGTACAACTACAGACAAACCTCGCACTCAACCCACCGACCAACCCCTCCAACTCCGACGAGGGTGCACGAACCCTCTGACGATGGGTGGATAACTGCGCTAACACCTTAGCCCCGATGAAAAAAACAACCCTCAAAGACACCAACAAGAAAGCCAACTGGTTCACCCCGGAACTCCTAGCGTCAAAGCTTACCTGTCGGAAGTTGGAGCACATATGGCTCAGCGAGAAGTCGCCGCACAGCCCACAAAGACGTCATCCGCAACCACCACCACCTCATCAGGACCGCCAAGAGAACCTGCTTCAAAGACCGCCTCGACAACAACGCACACAACCGCGAGGAGCTCTTCAACGTCGTGAAGGAACTCTCCAACCCCAGCTCCAACATCAATGACATCCCACCATCGCAATCCCTTTGCGACTTCCTCGCCTTATTCTTCTACCGCAAGATCACCGACATCCACAAAAGCCTCAACCCCCGGATGTCCCTTACAGGCCCCAACACGCCGGAACAACCTCACCCCACCGACAACGACCCCCTGACAACCTGGGCCAACGTGAGCATTGAAGACACAATTAAGACCATGGGCACAATCCACTCTGGCTCGCCGTCTGACCCTTTCCCACACCACATCTTCAACAAAGCCGGCAGCTCAATCGCACCCCATCTACGCAACATCATCATCCTTTCCTTCGAGACCGCGACCTTCCTTGAAAGCTGGAAACACGCCGAGATCAACGCTCTACTGAAGAAACCCAAGGCGGACCCAAGCGAACTGAAAAACTTCCGGCCCATCTCCCTCCTTCCGTTCCCAGCTAAGGTCATCGAGAAGATAGTCAAGAACCAACTCACCGGCTACCTCGAAGACCATAGGTTCCTGGATCCCTCCCAATCAGGTTTCCACAGCAACCACAGCACCAAGACCGCCCTCATCGCCACAAAAAACGACATCAGGATACTACTGTGCAACGGCGAGATGGCGGCCCTCATCCTCCTACTCTCCCCCGCCTTCGGTACCGTCTGCCATCGCACACTACGCACACGACTCCACGACGCAAGGCCCTGGACTGGACCTCCTCCTTCCTCTCCGGCAGAACAGAGAAATTCCGCCTCCCCCATTCCAATCCGAAGCCTCCGAGTTCATCTGCGGCGTCCCACAGGGATCCTCACTCAGCCCAACGCTGTTCAACGTTTACATGGTGCCTCTCGCACACATCGCTCGACATCACAACCTCAACATAATCTCCTACGCCGATGACACACAACTGATCCACTCCCTCACCAAGGACCCCCTCACTGCCAAATCCAACCTACACCAGGGAATGAAGGCTGTCGCTGACTGGATGGAGGATGGCCACCTTAAACTGAACGCAGCCAAGACGGAGATCTTCATCCTCGGGCCCAACCCCTCAGCGTGGGACAATTCCTGGTGGCCCACATCACTGGGGACCCCCCGCACCCACCAACCACGCAAGCAACCTGGGAGTCATCCTCGACTCGAAACTCACCATGACCAAACAAGTCAACGCTGTCTCCTCCTCCTGCTTTAACACCCTCTGGATGCTCCCAAAATCTACAGATGGATCCCGACAGACACAGGAAAACAGTCACCCAGGCCCTAGTCAGCAGCAGACTCGGAAATGCCCTCTACGCCGGAGCCCCGACCAAGCTCATCAACAGACTGCAAAGAATCCAGATTGCCTCTGCATGCCTGATCCTCGACGTCCAGCGCCGCTACCACATCACCCCCACCTGAGGAACCTGCACTGGCTCCCCGTCGACAAAAGAATCTCCTTCAAGCTCCTGATCCACGCACACAAGGCACTCCACAAGACCGGCCCAGCCTATCTCAACAGTCGACTCTCCTTCTACGTACCCAACAGGAATCTCAGCTTTGCCGACCTCTCCCTGGCTACCATCCCACGCATCCGCAGAACCACTGTCGGAGGCAAATCCTTCTCCACCGCGCCGCCAAGACCTGGAACAC